>NC_138968.1:153675500-154300500 GCF_055761805.1 Camellia sinensis | reverse complement strand
TTTGGTAATTAATTTCAACTCATTCATAAACTCTCCTGTTCCTTGTAATGATGTTTTTGATTGCTTGTTTATGGCTACTTCTTGCACTTCAGGCAAATATCCCTGAATTTGAAAAAGAAAAGAAAAAGGATGAAATGTATGAATTTTTCACAACTCCCAGTGCTTGAATATATATCACAATTATGGAAATGTGTTACCTTATAAACAGGGCCATACTCACCCTCTCCAAGTTTGTTTGCTTCAGAAAAGTTGTCAGTAGCAGCTAACATACTTCTCAAACTGAACGACAACATTTCTCCATTATTTGAATCATCAACTGATGCATTAGAGTTGGCATCAAGCTCATGTGCACTTCGATCTACCCTCTTTGAATTCAGAGTAATCAGTGAAGCAAAACCATGCATGAGAAACTAAAAGTGTACTGTTAGCAAAAGCATGTAATATACCTCGGCTTCTCATCCTTCTCCTCAAGGCATAGCCAAAGCTGCAAATAAGGAGCAATCCAGTAGAGATGGCAGCTGCTGCAATTGCAATGACACTTACTGCTTTTATGTGTCAACTTACCATTACCAACTGCACATCAAATTAATCTCAATTAATATTAATCAATCATAGATGTATGAATAGAAATTGGGCAAGATATCATACATACCTTGGTCAGAGTCATGAATGCGGACATAAAGATCTTTGCCATTGATGTCATCACCCTTTAGGTCCACGAGATCCCCAAACCAATGCATACAGCTTACTGCTCACATTAGTATAAGCATAAGCCATGCAAGTGCAGTTCTTAGTACATTCTAATTCACATTGACTAACAGTAGTCATATTTCCCACAGAGATTGAATAATCAGGCAATTTCATCCTTTCTAACTGAGAAAACTGATCTCCTATATCACATGTCAGTGCCATTCTCCTGGTACAGCCTCCTGTCCAATTTCCAAGCTTCCATTCTTTCTGATCTTTGGGCTCAAAACGCTCCAAACAACGGCAAAATTTATGCAAACCATTTTCATCACAGCTACTAAATGGACCACAATACCCATAAAAATCACATTTAACTAATGGAACCTGCCATAGAACTACCCATGAATTGTTACTTTGCTCCCATAACAGCAGCTCAGCTTGCCCTCTAGGAGTTAACATGGCTCTTCTATTAATCAAGTTTTCTGAGGCACTGAAAGATAAATTTCATCACCTTCTGCAATTAAACTGAAGTAGGAGGCAAACTCTTGAGATTTATATCCTACATAATACAAACTATAGTCATACACACTGCTTCTCCAATATGGATCATGTTGCTTCCAAATGAAAATTCCTGGACGCCCTTCTGGATCTATACCTTCGGAGAACATTCCTGGCCGAGGATCTGCATTGTTTGTCCACAAGTATAGAAGGCTTTGCCAGCCAGTTTTCCTATCCAACCAAAGTCTCATGCCAGGCATGAATGTATCAGTTGGATGATCAAAACTCTGCCATAGCCCAGTGCCCTCACCAAGTCTCAGAACAAGATTTCCAGTATCTAACAGCACTGCAACTGTGGAGTTCATGGCCAAATTGGAAGTTGTTGCATTTGACGACCAAACAACTCTTCTTCTTCCATCAAAAAGCACAAGATTCCCATCATCACCAAGCCCAAAAACACCATGGGAATTCTTAGCAAGTGGGTTTTCTCTATTAGCTACCCATATCATTGTTTGTTCGGAGATTGTTTTGTACCATATGCCAAGGTATCTGTTCGTAGAATTGCCTGGATTGAAGAAGCCTAATGCAAAATTACCCCCAGCTAAAGTTAAGGTTTGGTTAATGCTGATTGATTCGCCTGCTCTCACTCTGTAGCAAGAACAGACAAAATGAAAGAGGACAATATCATAATATTGAGTAGAAAACAACAAGCCATTTGATGGTTCACTAGAAGAAACTAACGGTAGACATTCAAGTAGTTCTATAAGAGAGTTGATAGCAAAGTTGATTTTTTGTTGGATTTTACAATGTTTAGGTTCACATGGATTGGGTAGATCAGGCTTTAGTTTAAGTATAGGGGTTGACCTTTTCTCGTAGATCTAATCATGAATGGTTGCACTTCTAGGCACAATATGTGGTGTATCTTCTGAGTGATAATTTTTCTTCACTGTTTTTTTTGTTGTTAAAAATGTGCAAGTGGAGACTTGGTCTGCTATTGTTATGTACTTAAATAATAAGTATAGCAGAGTTGATTATTGCCTTTATTTAGTGTGCTTTGTAGAGTTTGGCATTCCCTGTCAGTGTTCGTAGTATTTTATTTTCACACACATGTATAAGCAAGCACGAAAGCAAGACAATTTCTACCGAAAAAAATATATAAACGTGATTACAAGAAAGCCATCAGAGAAAAAAACTCCCGAAATGATGAAAATATCAAAACAGCACTCGATGCTCTGCATTTGCTTAATTTTCCTCAAAAGTATCAAGACCTTCTTGTATTAGCAGAGCCGTATTGCATGTGCTTGTGTACGATTATTAAGACTTATGTTGGCTATGCTTCAAAGGGAGAGACAGTTTCTGTTAGATAACTTGGCATATATTTGTTAGACTTATTTCCTAGCATCTTAAGCTTTGTGGGATAATAAATGATTGAATGCAATACTTCAGCAGGTTATTTATGTTTGCTTAGTTTAAGTCTTATAATTTGTGTTTGTTATTGTGCACTTGTTCACTCTATCCAGTTCTGTTTCCAGGTGAGAGATTGTGTTACTCATCTAAGGGTGTGAGGCAAATGCAAGCAGACAAGTTTTTTCCCCACCCCCCCACACACTAAGTTACATGCAAGGGAAAGGAGAAAATTTGGCAAAGTAGAGCTAAGAGCAATAAGTCAAAATCGAAACACAGCCTTTTAAGCCCAAACCTTGTGAGGGCTCCCACATTGACAATTATGCATTTTGGAGGAAATATTAACCAAAATGTAAAGAAGATCAAGCTTGCTAATAGTTATGACAAGGACACTTATATTTAGATAGATATAAGATATGGCTGGTGGCTTATATGATACCATTATTGTGTTAGATAGGAAGAATAATAAAAGGGGGGAAAAAAAAGGCTAGAAAATTAATGCTTCATAGTGAAAGTGACAGCAACTATAAGAAGGAATTAGCACTAAGAAAGTAGTAAAGATAATTAGTGAAGGAGGTAAACGCATGCCACTGATGAGATTTCTTTTCCTACTAAGTTTTATATAATGGAAAATGCAAAAGTCAATAAGTTAGAACCTGGAGCAAAAAGGCACAATGCAAGTGCCACCTCAAAACAAGATTTTTCTTTGAGAAAAAAGTGGGCTTGTCCCACATTGACATTGGTATAGGGCTCCAATGAGTGTAATTGAGATGTCAATATTTTTCCAATATTAAGCGTCTTGGAGAAAATCTGAACTAAAAATGTGAGAGAGGTTAGGAAAGACATATTTAAAATGTACAGAATAGGCATCTATTCAATAGATCGGTATATGTCAATATCCCAAAAAGCCTAACAAGATTAATTTGTGTGTTGGAGTTTGGCAATAAGTTTCAACTCATTCATGTACTCCTCTAGTTCTTGTAATATTGCCTTTTTAGATAGCCTTTTTATGGCTTAGCTTCTTTAATTTCAAGCAAATTACCCTGAAAATAATGGCGTGAGGAAATGGATAAATTCTACTTGATCTAACCCTCTCATGGTTTACTCAATGATGTTTTTCAATCATCTTTAAATCAAGACTAATGATGTTAGTTGTATAATCAAATCTAAGTTATTGAGCCAAAGGTATATGATTGTCTCCAAGATCACTCTCAGCTTTGTCCAATAAGCAAGAAAAAATAAACTTGTTCTTCATTCTGATACTAGCATAGTATTTATACAATATTGATAATTACATTAATGAGAAGAACTTCTATTAATTTTTACTAGTATAAATTGTATACATGGAAGTGACAATGTCATCATATGTATGCTTCTTGTGCACTTGCTAATACTACTACCATAACCTACTCTACCGGAGACATCAGTTCTGTATGCAGTTCATCTTTATGGAAATCTTTCTGTGTAGTTGAAAATTGAGAGCTTCTTATTGAGCCTCTAGCGTGGTAATTGTCACTTCATTGTTGAAATAGCAATTAGATGTTTGAGAAGAATAGTAGGCAGTGTTGGAATTCGTATAAGTAGAAAAGGCAGGTGCTTTGGGTGATGGAACTGAAGCATTTTCATTTCTCAACATGAGAATTGCTGCATAAATTGTTGGTCAATCACTCAGAAATTCTTGAACACACAATAGCCCTACAGCAATGCGTTTCAATGCCTCCTGAAGATTGCATATATCCCTTATTGATGGATCAATTAACTTCAAACAACTACCTTCTTTCCAATTCTTCCATGCCTTGAACAAATTAAAGCCATCCAAAATAAAATTTCATAGTTAATACTTATCTTATATATCCAAAAAACAAATAACCAACATAAGTGGATGAAAAAAAGAGACATAGCATACTTACCCATCCTATAAGGGTTAGAGAATGTTCAGGTTTGATGAGAATTAGTGCTTCTCTTACCACTCACAATCTCTAACAATAACACTCCAAAACTGAATACATCTGATTTCTCAGAAAATTGCCCAGACAATGCATATTCTGGTGACATGTAACCATTGCATTACCAATGACAATGTTAACAGCCATGCTGACAGTAGCAGCAGTAGCATTATATTTTCTGCAGTAGTATAAAATAAACTTATCTTATTTAAAGTTCAGATGAATGGAAATATCTGCTATACTTACTATGTGCCCACCACCGGCCTAGCATTTGCATCAGTTTGATTTATTCTGAAACTCCTTGCAGTTCCAAAGTCCAAAATTTTGGGATTCAAAGCTTCATTGAACAGAATATTGCTTGCTTTTGAATCCCTGTGACTGACTTTCAGTCTAGAATACTTATGAAGGTAAATAAGACCCTGACCAATCCCTTCTATAATCTGGAAGCAATTACTCCAATTCACATTGTCTTGCTTAGAAGGATCTAATGAAAAGTTATCACAATCAGTGATTGAAAAATGAAAATTGAAGCTTCAAAAAAAATATGTCTTATCTGAAGTAAATTGAAAAAGATCTTAAGGCGTACAAAATAGGAAGTTTCAGCTCATTCAGCTTAAGGCATACAACAACCCAATAGTCTGACAAGATTTTTATGTTGGAGTTTGGCAGTAAGTTTCAGCTCATTCATGAGCTCTTCAATTCCTTGCAATGATTTTTTTGAGAGTCTTTTTATAGCTGCTAATTGTAGTTCAGGAAAATTCCCCTGGACAGAAACAAAAAACAAAAATAAAAAAAGAAGGATGAAAGAACGAATTTTCCTTTTCCAACTTCCCATGAAATGTGTCATTTGAGTCTTAGATACACTGAAATGAGTAAAAAATAAATGAAAAAATATCACAGTTTTGGAATAGTTGCCTTATAAACAGGTCCAAACCCACCCTCTCCTAGCTTTTTTGCTTCAGAAAAGTTGTCTGTGTTAAAATTTATCACCTACTTCACCCACTTGAACCTACTCCACTAAACCTGTTAGAATTTCTCATCTTACCTTCACCTACTCCACTACACACTCCACTTCACCTACCTCCACTTCACCACACACTCCACTTCACCTAACCCACTATCACCTCCACTACACCTACTACCACCTCCACTTCACCACACACTCCACTTCACCTAACCCACTATCACCTCCACTACACCTACTACCACATTTTCTTCTATATATAGATTGTATAGGAATTGTAATTCAATCAATCTTGTAATACATCAATACATCAATCAATAATATATCAATTCTTACATGGTATCAGAGCCAGGTTAAGAAGCTAGTAATTCTGCTTCACCGGCGGGCGGCAGCCTCGCCTTGGCCGCCCGCCGGACCTCTACACATGCTTTCACTCCCCTCTTTCCTCCTTGTCATCACCATCATCAGCAGGGGCAGCAGAGTTGAGAGCATTTAACCTCTCTATCAAGCTGGCCTTCCTTTCCTCGGATCAGCGCGTATTGATGCATGAACCCTTTTGTACATCTCCTCTATGCCATCAGGCTCAATACCTCTCTTTATGTATTCGCAAAAGTGAGACTGGTACTTCTCTGGCTCATCTTCCACCAGAGTCGCCATGTATGCAGACACATGGCCTCCATAGATGTATTTGTGGTGAACCTCAGCATCAAGTTGCTTACTGTCTTTACTGAAACCAGCAAACCTCTTGTCACTGTGCGGAATATCAAGCCCACCATCTAAGGCTCCCTTGAGAGCACCAAAAAAACACCCAACTTTGGGATTCTACAGCTAATCGACAGCTACGAATCTTGAGAGGTGGCCATCAATCACGAGTTGGATCTATGGATTGGAACAATCATATTTTGACAACTGGAGAAATGGATGGTCAGATCATCAACAACGATGTAAGAGTAAGATCACATATTGTTGAAACCTACAGGGGACACCATCAAGAAGTCTGTGGGCTAAAATGGTCAGCCTCGGGTCAACAGTTAGCAAGTGGGGGAAATGATAATCTCCTGCATATATGGGACAGATCGACGGCTTCTTCTAATTCCCCAACACAGTGGCTTCACAGGCTTGAAGACCACACAGCCGTTGTTAAAGCCCTTTCTTGGTGTCCGTTCCAGGGTAACTTGCTGGCCTCTGGTGGAGGTGGCAGTGACAGGTGCATAAAGTTTTGGAACACCCACACCGGTGCTTGCTTGAACTCGATTGACACTGGATCACAGGTCTGTTCTCTTCTGTGGAACAAGAATGAGCGCGAGATGCTTAGCTCTCATGGCTTTACACAGAATCAGCTTACACTTTGGAAGTACCCATCTATGGTGAAAGTAGCAGAGCTCACTGGCCATACATCCAGAGTTCTTTTCATGGCTCAGAGCCCAGATGGATGTACAGTAGCATCTGCTGCAGGGGATGAAACTCTAAGATTTTGGAATGTTTTTGGGACTCCTGCTGAAGTGGCGAAACCTGCACCTAAGGCAAATCCTGAGCCATTTGCTCACCCTGAATCGCTCTACTCCAATCGGCAAAGACTCCATTGCCTATTGAATCTTTACACAGACAAACCCTTTATTTATTTATTTTTTCTCTTTGTTCCCACCATGTCTCACCCATACCCCTTTTTTATTTTTTAAACCAATCTTCATCTTTGCACCCACTCATCCAAAACTCTATAATATATTCCACCGCCTGCACATCCTCCCCCCAAAAATATTCCCTGTTTTCTTTATCTATTTTATTTTATTCTTATTATTATTATTAAACAAAAAAAAAAAAAAAAAAAAACACACCTCACACTGATCTCCACTCAAGCACACCCACCATTTTGCCAACTTTCTATTCTTATTATTATTATTATTATACAAAACCAACACAACCCAACACCAAGCCCGTCCTCAGCTTTTCCCATCTTTATTGAAGACCACACAACAGTCCACTTTTCACATCTTTATTTTTGCCACCTTTAATTTTTATTTTATTTTCTATTTTTCCTTTCCATCATCGCTTGTTCCAACTTTCCACCCTCCCAAAAAAAAAAAAAAAAAAGCAGACGAAGAACTGCACACCAAACTCATTTTATTCATGTCAGGGGCGATCACCATTTTCCACAAAACACAACACAAAAAAAAAACAAAAACAACCAAAAAAAAAAAAAAAAAAAAAAAAACCCACACCCACAGCGGGATTTTTCTTCTCTACTCTGCTGCCGGTCTCTTCTTCTTGCCTCCGTCCTGGGCGGCCCTTGCCGGTGTTGCCTCCGTATTTCCCCCTCCACTGGGCACGATCACTACTCCCTGCTCCTCCACTGCAGCATATGGCGGCCCTCCAAATCGGAACATCACGGTGGCCTTCCGCTTCAGCTCCCTGTTTTCTGCCCTTAGCACGCTTATCTCTGCTCGCGCATCCTTATACATGCGTTGGAGCAGAGCCAGCTGGGAATTTAAATGCTGCACCTCATTTGTCCTACTCTGCAGCCGGTTCGACAAATTTGTGACCGCCGTCATGGTTTCCACGCATGACTTCAGAGTATACTGATTAGCCTCAATATCAGTTTGCACCGCCATTTTTTGCTCCACCGACCGCATCGGAAAGTTCAATGGAGCAAAACCAGAGGTGTTTGGTTGAGGTTCACTGGCCACCGCACCAGTTATTTCTCTTGTGGGCTCGTTCAGTTCTGGAAAGAGCGTGAGCAGGTTCTGGGTAGCTGGACGGGAAGAAGAGGCCATGTTTTTGGGTTGCTAAGTGTTTCGGAAGGGTTGGTGACAGAATGGCAACAAAGTGTTCCACAGTTTCTCTCTCCGCAGAGGTAGAGTTTTTTTTTCAGCGAAGGGTTGGTTTCAGAGGTTTCAGAATGGTATGCCTCAGCCTCAGCCTTCGTCTTGGATAAATAGCCGAGGCAGCCACGCGTATCGCGCGCCTCTTGCCGCCCGACAAACTGGCACGCCTTTTCATGGCACATCTTTTGACAAAGTGGACACGCCTTTTGATGGCACGCCTTTTGATGGCCCGCCTTTTTCATGGCACATCTTTTGACAAAGTGGACACGCCTTTTGATGGCACGCCTTTTGATGGCCCGCCTTTTGATGAATTGGGCACGCCTTTTGATGGCACGCCTTTTTATGGATTGGGCACGCCTTTTGATGGCACGCCTTTTGAAAGATTGGGCACACATTTTGAGGGTGCGACTTTTTAAGGGTCCGACAAGACTCTGTAAACTGTCCCGACATTGATTCCGGTTAGTTTCTAAAACGGTCCGACATGACCCAATAAACTGTCTTCTACAACGGTCCGACATGACCCCATAAACTGTCTTCTACAACGGTCTGACACGACCATACAGTGTCTCCTATCCTTTTTTATTTTTATGTATTTTCTTGTTTTGTTACTCTCTCCAAACTCAAGTTGGTTAGTTTCTCTCCTCCTTGAGTTTGCGGGGGGCTGTTAGAATTTCTCATCTTACCTTCACCTACTCCACTACACACTCCACTTCACCTACCTCCACTTCACCACACACTCCACTTCACCTAACCCACTATCACCTCCACTACACCTACTACCACCTCCACTTCACCACACACTCCACTTCACCTAACCACTATCACCTCCACTACACCTACTACCACATTTTCTTCTATATATAGATTGTATAGGAATTGTAATTCAATCAATCTTGTAATACATCAATACATCAATCAATAATATATCAATTCTTACAAAACCTAACCCACTACACCACTACCACCTCACCTACTCCACTAAACCTAACCCACTACACCACTACCACCTCCTCTCCACCTACTACTCCACCTACTACATACCTACCTCCTTTAAATCTTCTATATATAGGACTCATTGTAAACACAAAATACAACAATCAATAATACAATCAATATCTATACAATTCTCTATTTCTCTTTATACATTAAATTTTTCTACATGGTATCAGAGCAGGTTTAGAACCTAGTATTTTCGCTTCCCCGGCGGGCGGCAACCTCACCTTAGCCGCCCGCCGGACCTCAACCTATTCCGCTGTCATCTCTATCAATACATATAGCTTCCAGTTCGCCGCCACCAGAGGCGACTTCTCTACATACAAAGATCAACCACCTTCTCAACCTTTTAGTTCTACTACTGTGACCCTCTCTATGATGGTTTTGGTGTCTCTGCAATGTGGGCTGTTCTTACTATTGTTGTTGTCTTTGACTTCTCTGTGGGTGCAACACTTGGAAGGGGTGTAAATAGGGGTTTTGCAACACTGCTTGCTAGTACTCTTGGCGTTGGAGCTCATCGAATTGCTAGTTTTTCTGGAGAAATATGTGAGCCCATACTACTTGGGCTTTTTCGTCTTCATACTAGCTGCAGTAGTGACATTCATAAGATTTTTTCCAAGAATGAAAGCAAGATACGATTATGGGCTGCTGATATTTATATTAACATTCTGTTTAATATCAGTATCTGGTTATAGAGATGATGAGGTGTTAGAGATGGCCCACAGGAGGCTATCCACCATACTCATCGGTGGTGCCAGCGCTGTGATTGTGTGTGTATGCATTTGTCCATATGTGGTGCTGGTGTTGTCAAGGGCTTCCAGCCATCTATCTATCAGGCAAATAATGGTGGGGCCAATTTTGTGGCACATGGTTAGAACCTTTTCAGAGGACTACAATGATTTGAATGTTGAGCCTTCGTTTGGAGAGACCAATCTCGACTTTGAAGGCAGAGAGAGGAGCACTAAGGAAAGCACACCCATTCTTCTTTTATTTATTTAATCACACTCACCAAGTTTGTTTCACTCTCATTATCACATCCATACACACCGGTATCATGTTGTCTTCAACTTTCTTTTATTTATCATTTTAAAATACACCCTTATCATGTTGTTCCCCACCTTCTTTACTTTATATATATATATATATATATCTCTTTTTATTATATTCTATTACTCAAACTCTCCTCCATTTGATTTTAAAATCACTTATTTTTTATTTATTTTTTCCAAATCACTTTTCCTCCTTTTTACATACCCCCACTTTATTTTTGAAACAATCACCCTGATATTTTTCATATAATCCATCTATACATATTTTTTTTATCTATTTTCTTTCTCCCTTGTTTTCTTTCATTTTATTTTTATATTTTCAACACAACACTCCCAAAAAAAAAAAATAAATAAATAAATAAATAAATAAATTTACAAACTTGTCATTTCTTCATGCCGGGGATCAACCCCGATTAGCATTTTACACCAAAAAAAAAACAAAACAAAACAAAAAAAAACAAAACAAAAAAAAAAAAAAAAAAAAAACACACACACACACACAAAACAACCACATCCACAGGCGGGATTTTGCTTCTCTACTCTGCTGCGGGTCACTTTTTCTTGCCTCCGTCCTGGGCGGCCCTTGCCGGTGCTGCCTCTGTGTTTCCCGCACCCACTCCACTGGGCACGATCACTCCACCATACTCCTCTACTGCAGCATATGGCGGACCTCCAAATCGGAACATCACGGTGGCCTTCCGCTTCAGCTCCTTATTTTCCGCCTTTAGCACACTTAACTCTGCTCGCGCATCCTTATACATGCGTTGGAGCAGAGCCAGTTGGGCGTTTAACTGCTGCACCTCATTTGCCCTACTCTGCAGCCGGTTCGACAAATTTGTAACCGCAGTCATGGTTTCCACACATGACTTCAGAGTATACTGATTGGCCTCAATATCAGTTTGCACCGCCATTTTTTGCTCCACCGACCGCATCGGAAAGTTCAAAGGAGCAAACCCAGAAGTGTTTAGTTGGGGTTCACTGGCCACCGCACCAGTTATTTCTCTTGTGGACTCGTTCAGTTCTGGAAAGAGCGTAAGCAGACCACGGGAAGAGGAGGCCATGTTCTGGGTAGCTGGACGGGAAGAAGAGGCCATGTTATGGTTGCTGAGTGTTTCAGAGATGGGTTGGTTACAGAGTGTTACCAGTGTATCTCTCTCAGCCCACGAAGAGTTTTTTCAGAGGTTTCAGACTGGTTTGATTTCCACATGTTCTCTCAGCCTCCGCCTTCATTTATATAGCACATGACGAAGAGGCCGACACGCGCACTGTCGATCACGTGCATCGCCGCGTGTCTGGCGCACCTTTTGATGGCACGTCTTTTTATGGATTGGGCACGCCTTTTGATGGCACGCCTTTTTATGGATTGGGCACGCCTTTTGATGGCACGCCTTTTTGAAAGATTGGGCACACCTTTTGAGGGTGCGACTTTTTAAGGGTCCGACAAGACTCTGTAAACTGTCCCGACATTGATTCCGGTTAGCTCCTTTATGGGTCCTACAAGACTTTGTAAACTGTCCCGACATTGATTCCGGTTAGCTCCTTTATGGGTCCGACAAGACTCTGTAAACTGTCCCGACATAGATTCCGGTTAGTTTCTACAAGGGTCCGACAAGACTCTGTAAACTGTCCCGACATTGATTCCGGTTAGTTTCTACAAGGGTCCGACAAGACTCTGTAAACTGTCCCGACATTGATTCCGGTTAGTTTCTACAAGGGTCCAGCAAGACTCCGTAAACTGTCACAACAACTGTCACCACATTGTCTGCTACAACGGTCCGACATGACCCCATAAACTGTCTTCTACAACGGTCCGACATGACCCCATAAACTGTCTTCTACAGCGGTCTGACACCGCCATCCAGTGTCCTCTACACCATTATGACACCACCATACAGTGTCCTCTACAACGTTATGACACCACCATCCGGTGTCTTCACCAATGGTCTGACACGACCATACAGTGTCACCTATCCTCTTTTATTTTTATGTATTTTCTTGTTTTGTAACTCTCTCCAAACTCAAGTTGGCTAGTTCCTATCCCCCTTGAGTTTGCGGGGGGCTGTTAAAATTTATCACCTACTTCACCCACTTGAACCTACTCCACTAAACCTAACCCACTACACCACTACCACCTCACCTACTCCACTAAACCTAACCCACTACACCACTACCACCTCCTCTCCACCTACTACTCCACCTACTACATACCT
Source organism: Camellia sinensis (assembly GCF_055761805.1). Classification (NCBI taxonomy): domain Eukaryota; kingdom Viridiplantae; phylum Streptophyta; class Magnoliopsida; order Ericales; family Theaceae; genus Camellia; species Camellia sinensis. Next base: position 154,287,927 of record NC_138968.1, on the reverse strand, counting down.
ACCTCCTTTAAATCTTCTATATATAGGACTCATTGTAAACACAAAATACAACAATCAATAATACAATCAATATCTATACAATTCTCTATTTCTCTTTATACATTAAATTTTTCTACAGTCTGTGGCAGCTAATATACTTTGTAAACTGAATGATAACAATTCTCCATCATTTGGCCCAACAACAGATGCACTAGAGTTTTGTGTCAAGGTTTTTCACGCTTGGTTCTATTCTCTCTGTATTTGGAGTAATCAGTGGACAAAATCATGCATGGGAAACTAGAAGTGTAGTGGTAACTTCTATTTGGGTTTCCAAGAGTGTAGGACTAAACATGTACAACACTCAAGAGAGAGAGGGAGAGATTGTACCTGGATTTCTCAACCTGTTAAGACATAGCCGATGATACTAATAAATAGCAATCCTGTAGAGATAGCAGCTGCTGCAATTGCAATAAAAATTCTTCTTTTAGGGGTCAAGTAACCAGTCTTAGCATTACTAACTACACAAGAATAACAAAACACAGAAAATTAGCTCATCACAAACTACATGACTTGGGCTAAAATTTAGAAAAACAGTGCCTTGAACAGAAATCAAGCAAGATATCATACATACCTTGGTCAGAGCTATGAAGGCGATCATAAAGATCTTTACCAATGAAGGCATTATGATTTAGATCCACCAAAGCCCCAAACCAATTCATACAGTGCACAGTGGTTTCTATAGTTAGACTAGCATAAGTGTAAGCTGTGCAAGAGCAGTTGTCAGGACATTTCCCAGAGACACTGAATAATCAGGCAATCTAGTTCTTTCAAACTTAAAAAACCAATCTCCCTTATCACATGTCAATTCCATCTTCCTGGCACAGCCTCCTGTCTAATTTCCAAGATTCCATTCTTTCTGATCTCTGGGCTCAAAACCCTCCAAACAACTGCAAAATGGATGCTCACAGCTACTAAATGGACCACAATACCCATAAAAATCAACTACCCATGAATTGCTACTTTGTGCCCAAAACAGCAGCTGAGCTTGCCCAGTAGGAGTTAAAGTGACTCTTACTTTAAGCAAGTTTTCTGATACACAGCAAGTGAGATAAATTTCATCACTTTCTTTGATGAATGTTAAAAACGAGGCAAACCCTTGATGTATGTGATCTATATAAACCAAACTATAGTCGTATACAGTACTTTTCCAAAAGGGGCGATGTTGCTTCCAAATGAAAATCTGTGGACACCTTCAGGATCTATACCTCTGGAGAACATTCCTGGTCGAGGATTTGCATTGTTGGCCCACGAGTACAGAAGGCTTTGCTGGCCAGTTTTCCTATTCAAGCTAAGTTTCATGCCAGGAATGAGCGTATCAGTTGGATAATCAAAACTCTGCCATAATACAGTGCCCGTCTCACCATGTCTGAGAGCAAGATTTCCAGTATCTAACAGCACTGCAACTGTGGAGTTCATGGCCAATTTCGCAATTGTTGCATTTGATGACCAAACCAAATAACTTTTTTTTCTCCATGTAAAAGCACAATATTGCCATCATCACCAAGCAAAAATCCATGAGAATTTTTAGCAAGCGGGTTTTCTCTGTTAGCAACCCATATGACTGTTTGTTTGGAGATTGTGTTGTACCATATGCCAATGTATCTGTTCATAGAATTGCCTGGACTAAAGAAGCCTAATGCGAAATTTCCTCCAGCTGAAGTTAAGGTTTCGTTATTGTTGATAGATTCTCCTGCTCTAATACTCTCTTCACTGGCACCAACAGGCAAGAGAAAAGAGGACATGACGATCATAATAATGTTCAGTACAACATACCAAACCATTTGATGCTTCATTCCTTGTGTTCTGCACTTTACTAAAAGAAACTAATAATAGACATTGATTCAAGTGGTCATATATAAGAGAAATGATATCAAACCAAAGTCCATCTGTTTTTTTTTTTTTTTTTTTGGTTAGGTTTTCTAATGTTTAGGCTCTATGGATTGGGCAGATCAGGCTTTTGCTTTTGTTAATGTATGGTGGATTAGCTTTTCTCATAGATCCAATCATGAATGGTTGCATTTGTAGGCGCAATTTTGTTGTTTTAAACGTGCGACGGTGCGAGACTTGGTCTTGCGTTGTTCTGTGCTGAAATAGTGTACATTAGAGTCGAGGGTTTTTACTGAATTGGGAAAAGGGGGTTGGACTGTTTGGAAAGGAAGGAGAGGAAAAATTTGAGGGTATTTTCATCAACTGCTATTAACGGAGTTAAAGCAGGTCTCCTTTGAGGGGAGACCAATGCAATTATCTCATACTAATATGTGTATTTTTGCCAACTTCGAAGAGAGGACTGTGTAATTTAGCATCTCTAACCATTATTGCTATAATGCTATTGCTATTGTTATAATTTGACAATGAATAGTGATATTTTGTCAAATTATAACAATAGTGCTCCAATGGTCATTTGTTATTTTTGGTAAATCTTAACCAACTTTCCCTTCAAGTTTGTAAATGTTGTTTGGATATAGGTTTTTTTGTGATTTTGTTTTTGTTTATTTTTTTTTTACTTGTTTGCTAAAAGAATTATATATTTATATTATTCCCAACTAGACAAATATAAAAAATATAAAAAAATGAAAAATTGGAAAAAAAAATTGTTTGATTAATTCACCACACCAAAAAACATATCACTACATATTTAATAAGTTTTTTTTAACTATACATAAAAAATAAACAATCACCAATTTAACTACACAAAGTGTCATATCTTCAGCAATGGTGAATGATTTTCCTCTCTTTTTTTTTTTTTGATGAACCTTCTATATCGATTATGTAAAGAAAATATAAATAAAAATGTAATTTAGAAAATTTGTTGTGAAATGAAATTGAGTAAAAAGAGAGGAAAGAAGGTTTGTATTTATAGAAAAAAAAAAAGAGCCGTTTTAACATAAAAAAGAGTCGTTGTGGATATGTTCCACTTATGTTTTTATTTAATTTTTTTTTTAATGAATAAAGTAGCACACTTGGATCTCAGCTGTTGGATTGTTATTAATCAACGACTGAGATCAATCATGTGTCTGTGTGTCTCTATCCTCTCATCTCTATGTCTTTGTCCATTGAACAAAATAGCACACTTTGGATAAACTTCAGAGAAGATCAGAGAGAGAGAGAGAGTTTCGAAACACTTCAGATCAATGAAGATCACCTTCTCTCTCCCCCTATTTCTCGGATCACTTCGAAACACTTCGGATCAGTGTCTCTATCCTTCGAATCACTTCGGATCAGTGTTTTTACTTCGAAACACTTCGGATCAGTGTCTCTATCCTCTCATCTCTGGTTCTCGCCTTCTATCTCCCCATGATTCTCGGATCAGTGAAGATCAGAGAGAGAGAGCTTCGGATCAATGATTTTCAGAAGCCCTAACCCCCTATCCCTCGAAGCCCTAACCCTCTAATCTTCTCTCACTCGAAGCTCTTTCTCTCTCTCTCTCTCCTGCGGATTAACCTTCTCTCATCCACCACCAGATCATCCACCTTCGGATCAACCTTCTCTCATCCAGGTATTTTTCTTGATGAATTTGTGAATATTGATATTAGAGAATTTGTGAATATTGGAATATTGGAGAAATTGATATTGATGAATTTGTGAATATTGGAGAAATTTTTGACGATGAATTTGGTATGAATTTGTGAATATTGATATTGATGAATTTGGTATGAATATTGATGAATTTGCTGAAATTCTTGTTCATTCTGATTAATTTGTGATGATTTCTGTTTTAAACAACATGGTGAATTTCATTTCTTTTATAAAAAACTTCATGCATTCTGGAAAATCCCAACTAAAAGGGAATGAGAGAAGGAGGAAAGGAAGAAAACAGTTTAATTTTGGGAGACCTGACAGATTTGGCAGCTGCCAAAGTAGCTGCCAAATTTGGTACATGATTTGGCAGTTGCCAAATTTGGCAGCTATTATAGCATGCCATTGGAGAAGCCAAGATTGCCCAAGCTGCTATATTATGGCTTTAGCAGCTGATTTAGCCATCCATTGGAGATGCTCTTAGGAAGAATAAAGCAAAATAGTGGCTATTATTTACTGCTACTGCAATGCAAGTGACAACAATACTACCAAGTGGAATTAGCACTGAGAAAAAGAGTAAAGACAATTAATAGTATGGCACAATTAGGCCCAAAATAGGATTTTCATGAGTATCATTAAGATTTCAATATTTATCCATCCTTTTATTGGAGAAAATCTTAATTAAAAGCTAGAGAAGGCAATGCCGCCTTCCTAATAATAAAATAGTAATTAAAACATACACTAAACATTTGCTTATAATAAAATATACATATAAATATATATGTTGTGGATAAAAACATTTCTAATTCTTCATCAAATTCAAATTTAATAATAAAAAAATAACTAAAAAGTATGTTCTATCAAATCTATATCCCAGAGAGAATTGTTTTCACCAAATGAATAATGAACCAAATCAAAATTTTCACCAAATTTTCAACAGTCCTATACTCATTCAAATTTGATGAATTTTAAAGAAAAAAGGATTGAAAATGATTTTCTTTCATCATTTTTTAAAATGAAATTTTAGAATAAATTTAAAAATTTTCAAATAGAGAAGGGGGTGGGAAGGTAAAGGGGGCATCGGCGAGGAAGGGCAGCAGGTACGACTGATGGTGGTTGTTTTGAGGGGTGATGATTTCACATGAGAGAGAAAGGATGGTGATGGGGGGCTTTTGCAGAGAGGGAAAAAGAGAAGTGGGTGGTGGTGAGTGACTTAGGTGGCGCGCCTGTGAGTGGCTGATGGTCGCAGGATCTGGGTTGTCTTGAGTGGTGGGTCAAGGTGGCAGTGGTTGTGGTAATAGATAATTCGAGAACCGAAACAAACCGTTTATTTTTCTAGCATATCATCAAACCAAACTGAGTCGTAAGTCTCATTAAATGAGATTGGTTACCTAAATCATTTTTTGTATTTGATTTGATTAACGATTATTTGATTAGTCAAATTAAGAAAATTCATATATATATATATATTTATTTATTACACTAACTCACGTTAATACAGATCTGTCCCTTCTTATAATATTTTCATCTATCGTCACTGTATCACATATTTTTACAACTGACTCTATTGGTCTCTATTATATATGACCAAACTATTTCAATCTATTCTCTCTTAACTTATCTTCTATCAGTATTACTCCTACCCACTCACGAATATACTCATTCCTAATTATGTCTTTTTTAGTCTTGTCACACATCCACTTTAGTATCCTCATCTTAACAATACTTATCTTATTTACATGTTTTTTAGTTGCCTAAAATTAGATCAATCTAATAATCGTAATTTATTTAGGCCCTGTTTAGAAAGTAAAATTTTAACTTTTTTTAAGCTAAAATTTATAAAAAGACAAAACAGGCTAAATAGTCGATAAGACAAAATGTCACATCAAATCCATAATCATTTTATTTTTTCTCTCACAAACATCACATTCAACTACAAAAAAATCCAATCATCTTCCTAAACGTAAAAATTTTAGCCTACTAAATTAGTTAAAAACTAAAATAGCCTATTAAAATAGTAACTTTCCAAACACCCACTTAATTTATCGTGTTTCTCACCAAATAGATAGATGGTCTATTTTTTAAAATACATTTACAATTTATTTTTTTTAAACAAATATAATAAATTGAATAAGTTATGATTACTTGATCGATCTAGTATTTTGTATGAATAATATATATAAAGAACCTTACAAAATTAAGAGGGGTTTTGTTTGCATCCAAAAAAATTATTAAGTATGCTTAATTTCTTAATACACTCTATTAAATTATTTAGGATTATAATTTATTCTCAATACACCCTAAATATATTTTTCCAAATTGTTCTTCAAGCTACACTCAAATAAACAAATCAAATATCTCAAATTACACAACCTAAAAAAAAAATTCAAAAATTCTTAGATAGATTAATTTCATTGCACTTGTTTCTTTTGTTCACAATTGGCCTAGGAAGCACGAATACGAATATGAATACGAATATGAAATACAGCGATATGAGTATACGAGTACAGCAATATGCCCCCCCCAAAAAAAGAATACAGGTAAAACAGGGATACATTCATTCTGTACGGGAAAGAAATAAGCCTTCTCGTATAATCCTGTTGATCAAGTCTGCGTTCCTCCAAATGTCGTCGCTTCACTCCCTGAAAACACAAACGTGAGCTAGCCGGCGGGTGTGTGCCGGAAACCCCTCCGATGCCTAAGTCAGAAAAATAGACAAAGACAAAAAGCTTTGTGTATCAAAGTTGTGTGTTACATCTCCAAAGGTGATGTTTGTGAGCTTTTATAGGTTTCGTGTGGCATAATCCAAGTAGGACTTTTACCTCTCCATGCAGAGTCTTCCTAGAATTCATACTCCTGAAGGATAATGCTTATCCTTTAACACCCCCCTCACTGTTTAAACCAAGTGAAATGGTTTTACCATGGCCGGACTACCATACAACCGAAATAACATTGCCATGCTAGACTAACTGGAGTGACCGATCTAACTGTTAGTTCGGCTCTTCCTTGCTTTTCTCCTACCTCGGCTTCACATGCCAAGACCGAGCTATCCATAGAAGAGTTTAAGCTGAACTAACCAAAACCAAGTCTTGAAGAGGGCTCAGTATACTTCGGTTCCCTATGCCATGACCGAACTAACTGTAGCGACCAAACTAACCATACTGCGACAACCGGTACAAGTTTTAGTATGGTGACCAAGCTAACCTCTTTGGGACTGGAGTAACTTTATGGCATTTTTACTCAACCTTTCGCACTGAGGCCCACAACGGTCCAACTCGGCCCAATTTACAGATAAATTCCCCTCTCAATTGCCCCTTAATTCCATCTGCGTAGCATGATAGGGATTACCTGTCTATAAACTGGGCTAAAGTTTTAACCTTTCCAGCCGAGCTAAAAACTTTCAAGCCTTTTTTAGCCGAGCTACATTTTAGCCGAGCTTATCCTTATCCAGCCAAAATGTCTATTCAGTCGCAGAAACTGAATTGCTTCCCATTCTAGTGACACGTGGCAGGCTCTGATTGGCCCTTTGCAGCTGTCACGCCGCCATCGTACTTCGCAAAATTTGGACAGTTCCCGCCATTAACCACAAAAACAAATTTTTTCGTTTTTCCTTTCAAACCATTACATCTTCCTATTCACATCTTCTCTCTCTCTTTCTCATATTCCTTCTTGTAACTAAGGAGCTCGTGTTCTTCACTGCCATTGCTTCATCTTCAGTGCTTCTACCCCTTCATCTGGTAAGTCACTCAAATCCATCTTTCTTGCTTTTGTTGTATTCGTATTTGCTTTATACAATCCGCAGCAATCTGTTCATGTGTTTTTACAAAACATTGTTTTTTTGCTTTTTCTGCCTTACGTTTTCTGGGAAAAAACTTCATGAGAACCCCATGAACTTTATGAAGCAATCTGTAGAACACTCTGTTTGATCCATAAACACGTCTCAACCGAACTAGGATACTGTTTATGCTATGTGTAAGTCTAGCCAGACCATTCAACCGAACCAACACTTGTACCAGTAGTTTTAACAAGTCAAAAAACCATCTTTTGATTTATCTTAGCCGAGATAACAAACCGAACTAAGTCTGCACTTAGTGTGTTTGAAGGCCTCAATTCTGACCGAACTATCTTGGGGCTAAACCAGCACGCTTAGTTTAGACTGAACTAAGAAAGCTGCCCCTAGAATTTCAACCGGTCTAACAAATCACTTGCCCCAACCGAGCTACCAAGCACCTTGTTGAAACCGAGATAGGACTTGCAACATTTCACAAAGCCGAAGTAGGACTGGACTTGTTTTTACTTTGTAGCACGGTCTAAAGATCTGTGCTTAACACTTCTGTTTTTCACTTTGCAGACTTAGGTTGCCCAGACACTCCTTTTGATCGCTCAACCGAGCTACACAGCAACATTTTCCGACCGAGCTAGCACCAAGCATAATTTATACATAACTTAGGAATAAATGGGTAAATATAGGTTTTTAGTAGAAACACCAGGTGGCTTGGCCAAATTCCGAAGGGATTATAACATCCCTGACGATGTCCACCTAACATTAGCCAAAAAAGATGCTATACCTTGGAGAAACCAGGGCTTTGTACCCTTTACCCTTTTATCAATAATAGAAACCGAACTAAGATTTCCAGTCCAACCCTTAATTTGTGAATTCCTTAGGCAAATGAGAATATGCCCAACCCAGCTTTCCACCAACTCATACCGCATAATAATGGGCGTAGCCGAGCTAAACCGCCGAGCTGGCATTAACCTTGGCTTAGCTGAAATATTCCACCAGTACTCCATAGGCTCAAAAGAAGATGGCTGGGTTTATTATCTTAGAATACGTTGCCGCTGAGAGAAAATAATAAAGGACATACCAGATAAAGACTTGAACGACGATGACTTCTTTTGGGTGTCTAGGAATTTTGAAGATCACCAAGCCCAAATCCCTGGCCGTAGTATAAATTGGAAGAAAGGAACCCCCGGTATAATTACTTCGGTTTCTTTGACTGCTTCTCTTTTATTTCGGTTTTCTATTTCTGAACCGAGCTAACAGTAGTCTTCTTTATGCAGATTCAGCCCACCTCAAATCATTACACAGTTATCCCAACCTAGACATACTTCGCGCCGCACTACGATACCCTGAAAGAAGTTGGGCCAAACTTCTAGATTTTGAGCCGACATACCGATATAGCAACCGACGCAAAGCCAAAGTAACAGACTTTTTGCTAGAGGACGCCCCTGAACCGGACCCCACTTTGCCCCAGATCAATCTTGTCCGTTTGACTGCTGAACAAGAGATGGCCAAAAGGAACAGAGTAAGGGCCCTTCTTACCGAAACAAACCGAGCCGAGGTACCACCACCGAACCAAATTCAGGAAACCGTGGTGGCCCTCCTATCTCAACAACCTTCTTCATCACGCCCAAGTAAGCGTGCCCGGACTACCCAAATCGAGCAATGCCTTGCTGATGAAGATGAAGTCAGTCTTCCACTAAGCCCTCCACCAAGTCCGCAATCGGAGTGTGCCGACCGAGCTAGCTCCTCTAAATGGTCTCCAAGAATGACTTTCCAAAACCGTGCTATTTGTGATATTGATTCTGTGGTGGCTGACAAAGACCATATGTTGGCCTTCAACCTGGCTAAGAGCGTATGTCTACCCCCTGACATAGAGCATCACTAGCATTTGACCGAGCTCAAGGCCATCCGGTCGGCAACAAAATCAATGATCCTGGTCAGTAACTCTTCTTGTCTCTCTAATTTTTCCAACTTCCTGTTCGGTTTTGTCATTAGTTTTTTTGTATTCTTTTTCAGGCCATGCAAAAGAGTCAAATTGCGCACAAACGTGTGTTGGAGCTTCGTAAAATAACAAGGCAAGCCATGGCTGAAGTTGAAGCAAAAACCACCGAGCTAAAAGACTCCCAACAAAGGACAGCCGAGTTAGAGGCCGAGGTAGCTCGTCTGATCGGACTAGTTACCTCGGCCGATGCAGACAAACAGAAGGCCCTAATTGTGATGAAGGATAAGTACCTTCGTGAGCTTTATCCCGACCAAACGTCCTGCAGCCTGGATCCTTATCCTGGGCTTAGGAGGGGTGTTGGTTTTTCCAGCCAACCTAGGGTATAGTGTTTAGTTATTCCGACCAAACGTCCTGCAGCCTGGATCCTTATCCTGGGCTTAGGAGGGGTGTTGGTTTTTCCAGCCAACCTGTAGATTGGTTTTTCCAACCAACCTTGCTTTTGATGTCCCTAACTTACTAATACAATCTCTTACAAAAAACAACTATGCTGAAAAGAATTGACTTTGTTTTATTGAGAGAAAGGAAAATTACACATACTCGTAAAAAAAGCTAAAAATAAAATAGTTTGAGGTTGGCAGTGTTCCATGGCCTTGGAATGGCTTTGCCGTCCTCATCTTCCAGGTGGTATGCCCCTTTGCCAGCTAATCCGACCACTTTGTAAGGTCCTTCCCAATTAGGCCCTAACTTGCCATCTCCTGATTCCAAGGTATTTCCCATCACTTTGCGCAGCACCCAATCTCCGATCTTGAATTACCTTGGATGCACTGTTTTGTTGTATTTCCTGGATAACTCTTGTTGGTATGAGGCAATGTGAACTAGTGCTCTTTCTCTTCTTTCTTCGGCGAGGTCGAGTTCCAATGCTATGGCTTCTCCATTCAAGTCTGGATCAAAATTTTCGCTTCTAATTGTGGGAAGGCCAACTTCCAGTGGGATTACTGCTTCCATGCCGTAGGCTAAGGAGAATGGTGTTTCTCCTGTTGATCGTCGAGGTGTGGTGTGGTAAGCCCATAAAACATGAGGAAGTTCCTCTGCCCACTTACCTTTTGCCTTCTCTAGCCTTTTCTTTAGTCCATCCAATATGACCTTGTTTGATGCTTCTGCTTGGCCATTTGCTTGAGGATATGCTGGTGTAGAATTGTAGAATTCTATCTTGTATTCTTCACAAAAGCCTCTAAAGATTCTGCCAACAAACTGGGTGCCGTTGTCTGATATTAGGACTTTACGTATGCCGAATCGAGTAATGATATTCTGCCAGATGAACTTCTTCACATCTTTTTCCTTGATTGATGCCAATGCTTCTGCTTCCACCCACTTTGTGAAGTAGTCTGTTGCTGCGAGAAAGAACTTCCTGTTTCCGGGCGCTGTTGGAAGCGGTCCTACTATGTCCAAGCCCCACATTGCAAAGGGTCATGGGCTGGACAATGGTAGAAGTTCTCTGGCCGGCTGATGTATTTGGTGTGTGAACTTCTGACATTTCTCACACTTCTTCACATACTTCTCCGAGTATGCTTGCATGTATGGCCACCAGTATCCTTGCGAAATGGCTCTGTAAGCTAACGACCTTCCTCCTTGGTGACTTCCGCACACGCCTTTATGTATTTCGAACAAGAATGCTTCTACTTTGCTGGGGTGGACACACTTTAAATAAGGTCTTGAAAATGACTTTTTGTACAATGCCATAGATGGGGAGAGCCAAAATTGATACGATTTTACTTTAATTTTGTTGGCTTCTTTCTTCTCTTTCGGTAAGACGCCGTCTTTTAAGAATAGTATGATGGGATCCATCCACGAGGGGCCTAATTCGGTGCAACATACCTCTTCTACTTCGGGGTCCTCAATTCTTGGTCTTGGTAGGTAGTCAATTAATAGTGGGTGAGGGATGGATGTATCTGCCATTGATGCAAAGCCTGCCAGTTCATCTACTCTGCTGTTTTCTTCCCTGCCAATCTGTTCTATTCTTACTACTTCAAATTTCTTGATCTCAGTTCTGACCAATTCTTGGTACTTGGCCATCCTGTCATCCTTTGCTTCATAGTCGCCAGAAATTTGGTTTACCACCAGCTGTGAGTCGCTGTAGACCATTAGTTCGGTGGCCTTCATGTAGAATGCTGATTTGAGTCCTGCAAGAAGTGCTTCATACTCCGCTTCCTTGTTTGATGCTGGGGAGCCAAGGTTGATTGCTTGCTCCACAACCTGGCCGTCTGGTGAGATGAGGACTATACCAATTCCTGCACCATGCCGGTTGGATGCTCCATCCACAAAGAGCTTCCACATCTCTCAAACGAACAACTTCCAGCAAGTGGACGGATCAGATGATGTCGTGGGGTCAAGAATGTTGCTGGTGTTTTCTTCAAGGTCCATACTTGCTGTCCGCCCCTCGCTATCTGATTGTACCAAGTCTTTATTTGTTGGTGAGTCTTGGCTCGGTGTAGCTTGGTTCACTTCTTCCTTGCTGTCTTTATTCTGGTCTGCCTTGGGGTCAAACTGAATATCCTGCACTAGGGGTTGCGCTATTCCGGCATCAACTTCTATCCCTGGTTTGGTTGTATCAGTCAGGTTGACTGGGTAGATATGATGACTTCCTGGGGTGAATTCTGCGACAAAGTCTGCCAAAGCTTGGGCCTTTATCGCTGTTTCTGGGTTGAAACTTGATGTTGAATTGTCCCAACTCTACCGCCCATTTCAAGATTCGCCCAGAAAAGTTTGCCCTCTCAAACAAAGCTTTTAATGGGAAAGCTGTGAGGACGACTATAGTGTGGGCGTGAAAGTAGTGTGATAACTTTCTTGAGGCCATCATCAAGGCCAATGCCAGTTTTTTAGTGGCAAGTACCTTGTTTCGGCACCCAGAAATGTCTTGCTGACATAATAGATGGGCAGATGTTGGATTCCTTTTGCGCGGACCAATACTGCGCTAATTGCGTGCTAAGAGACTGCCAGGTACAGGAAGAGTTCTTCTCCAGGTATTGGGATTACTAGTAGTGGTGGAGAAGACATGTATTCTTTCAAGCTTTCCAGAGCTCGGTCGCATTCTTCGTCCCACTCGAACTTGGCTTTCAATGCTTGAAAAAATGGTCGTAGTCTGTCTGACGACCGGCTAATGAATCGGTTGAGTGCAGCAGCCATGTCGGTGAGATGCTGTACTTCTTTTACTGAGTTAGGCCTCTTCAGATCCTGAATAGCTTTGATCTGGGAGGGGTCTACCTCTATACCTCGGTTGGTCACCAGGAAGCCTAGGAATTTGCCAGATCCTATACCAAACGTGCACTTAGATGCATTAAGGTGCAACTTGTGTTTCTTCAGAATCTGGAACATCTCACCTAGGTCCCTTAGATGGTCGTTCTCATCCTTGCTTTTGACCACCATATCGTCGATGTAAGCTTCCATTGTTCTACCTAACAACGACTTAAACATCTTGGTGACCATTCTCTGGAATGTTGCCCCGCGTTCTTTAGGCCAAAGGGCATGACCTTATAACAATACAGTCCTCTTGGAGTAGTAAAGGACGTGACCTCCTGGTCTGGTTTGTACATGGCGATCTGATGGTAGCCTCTGTACGCATCTAGAAAGCTAAGCCGGTTGTGCCCCGCCGTCAGGTCTACTAATTGATCTATCCGTGGTAGAGGGAAGCTGTCTTTTGGGCATGCTCTGTTGACTGTCTTATAGTCGACGCAGACACGCCATTTGCCATTCTTCTTTGGTACCACGACTGTGTTGGAAATCCATCTGGGGTAGTGCACCTCTCTGATAGCTCCTGCCTCTAGCAGATTTCCCACCTCTTCCGCCACTATCTCGGCATGGTGGAGTGCCGATCTGCGAGTGCGCTGAATGATTGGTCTGGCAGATGGGTGGACATTGAGTTGGTGACAAATGGAGTTTGGATCAATGCCTGGCATGTCGTAGGGTGTCCAGGCGAACACTTCGATGTTAGAGGTCAAGAATTCCAAGACCTCTAATCTCTCAGTAGTGGACAACGAAGAACCAAGCAAAAAGAACTTATCCGGGTTCTTTTCATCTATTCTTACCTCTACCAAATCTTCCACCGCTTTTTGATCAGCTGCTCCGCCGATATCTGCGAATAGTTCATTACTCTCAGGTTCTTCTACCGAATGAACATATCCCTTGGCAGCGCGGCTGCCATTAGCTATGAGAAAGCATTGCTTGGACATAATCTGGTCTCCAAAGACCTCTTCAATTACACCAACTTCGTTGGGGAACCGCATTACTTGATGGTAGGATGACGCCACAGATCGCATGGCATGCAGCCATGTTCTTCCCAAGATTATGTTGTAAGTGGAAGGGACCTTTAACACCCAAAACTCCACTTGTTTTGTCACGCTTCCTGCCCTGATTGGAAGAGTGATTTTGCTGACTGGCCATTCTGGCATTGAGTTGAATCCAATCAGGGGGGATACAGTTGGTGCCAGGTTTTTGTCCTCCAATTTCAGTTGTTTGAAGGTGTCGTAGTACATTATCTCACATGAGCTACCTTGGTCTATCAGAATTCGTTTGACGTCATAATCTTTGACGCGGAGGGTGACGACCAGTGTATCGTTGTGAGGGCAATATATTCTTTCCAAGTCCTTGTCTGAAAAAAACATGACGTTCGTGGCCTCTATTCTTCCCTTTTTAATGGTAGGTTGAGCACTTAGCACCTCCCCTTAAGTGCTCAGCCTTCTTGATCGACCCTCTGAGCTCGCATACACGCTCAGGTTCGAATACTCCATGTATCACATTGATCACTCCTTGAGGTGGGGCGTCAATTGGCATTCCATTGGGTTTATCGTGGTCCTGGGGGGCTGGTTACGTCCCTCCTTCAATGTATTTATCCAGGTGACCGGCTGCCACCAACTCCTCCAGATGCTGTCTCAATGGCATGCAATTTTCAGTGCGGTGCCCCTTTTCTTTGTGAAAGGTGCATCGCGATCTTTCGTTATAGTCTTTCTGTGCTTCTCCTAGTTTAGCTGGCCATCTGACGAAAGGCTCATCGCGTATTTCACTCAGAATCCGATAGATCGGTTTCTTGAATACCGTGGTTATGGCAGTACAGATTCTCAACCATCTTTTATCCTGGTCTTCTCCGTTGTCTCGCCTGCCTCATCCGTTTTTGTTCGGACGCTCTACCGTGTTGATCTTTGCTGCGGTCTTTTTATCTGGTACTGCGGTTGTGCCAGATTTTGTTTTGGCACGGGCACCATCCTCTTCCACCCTGATGTGCTGATGCACTCTTTCCATCAAGGCCTCCATGGTGAGGGGCGGTGTCATGGTGATTGAGTCCCTTAGTCTGTTTCCGACTGGAAGGCCTCTTTTGTACTGTGCGATGGCGAGATTGGTGGGACAGTCCCTAATCTGGTTGAATGTCTCCCAGTAGCGACTATTGTAGGATCTTAGTGTCTCCTTTTCGCCCATGTCGATGGAGAGTAACTGGTCAATCTCCACCGGGGTTTTGGTGTTCATTCTGAACCTTGTGATGAACGCCTCCGCCAATTGCGCCTAGGAGGCTATGCTGCCTTCTGGAAGTTTTTTGAACCAAGTCAAGCCTAGATCACCAAGGCTTGATGGGAAGAGTATGCACATCAAAGCCTCGTTTCGCCGATATACCGCCATAACCTGGCGGAAGTGGCTTAGGTGTATGTAGGGGTCCGTCTTCCCCTCATACGTGGTGAATTTGGGTTGAAGGAAACCTGAAGGAAGGGGTGCGTTTTCAATTGCCGGAATGAACGGCGAGGTCTGCAGCCTTGCTAATGCTTTGTCTGTTGGTTCGTAGACAGGGCGTGGCAACGGCATTCCGACCTCGACGCTTCCATGCATCTGAGGAGCCAACCGCTGAAGGGCAGATACTCTGTGAGGGTTGCGCGCCCTAGTATCCTCCTTCCATTGTGCCTTTTCTTCTAGCATGATCCGCAAATCGGATGATCTTGGCAACTCCGTCTGCCTGGATGATGTCTGGTGCGAGCGCGAGGGTCGATAGGTACTTCCCTCTGTGTAAGACCTCAATGATCTCGTTCTCTCAGACCTGGAGAAACGAGTTCTGGAGGTTTTGGATTGAGTATCGCCTGTCGTGAGGTTTCTACTCTCTGCTTGTGATGGTGTGGAATGTCTTCCACGGTCTTCTGAGCGGCGAGGGGGCATCTTGTTTTTGCGCCCTTCTCCTGTCGCCACTCCTTTTTCCTTTATTTGGCGCTTCATAATCTCCATGTCCGCTGCCATCCGTCGTATTAATTCGTCCTGCTCCTTTACACGGTCCTCCAAAACTTGAGGATCAATCCTCCGCCTTTGTCTGTCAGGACTTCGTGAACGAGAGTGACGGGGGCTGTTAGTCCGCCTCCTCCCCCTGGTATCCCTCCTGGGATTTTGTCGCTGTGGCTCTAAGTCTACCATGGGAGGGATAGAAGGTAGGCCTTCGCGTCTTGTACCCCCCTCTGGCGTTTGTCCGTCGATGGCGGACTGCGGCAAATCTTCGTTGTGCGCCATTGCTTCTAAAGAGGAAAAGCTTGATCAAAAGGTTTTGTTCTTGTCTGAATTCCCACAGACGGCGCCAATTGTACGGGAAAGAAATAAGCCTTCTCGTATAATCCTGTTGATCAAGTCTGCGCTCCTCCAAACGTCGTCGCTTCACTCCCTGAAAATACAAACGTGAGCTAGCTAGCGGGTGTGTGCCGGAAACTCCTCCGATGCCTAAGTCAGAAAAATAGACAAAGACAAAAAGCTCTGTGTATCAAAGTTGTGTGTTACCTCTCCAAAGGTGATATTTGTGAGTTTTTATAGGTTTCGTGTGGCATAATCCAAGTAGGACTTTTCCTTCTCCATGCAGAGTCCTCCTAGAATTCATACTCCTGAAGGATAATGCTTATCCTTTAACACCCCCCTCACTGTTTAAACCAAGTGAGATGGTTTTACCATGGCCGGACTACCATACAACCGAAATAATATTGCCATGCTAGACTAACTGGAGTGACCGATCTAACTGTTAGTTTGGCTCTTCCTTGCTTTTCTCCTACCTTGGCTTCACATGCCAAGACCGAGCTATCCATAGAAGAGTTTAAGCCGAACAAACCAAAACCAAGTCCTGAAGAGGGCTCAGTATACTTCGGTTCCCTATGCCATGACCGAACTAACTGTAGCGACCGAACTAACCATACTGCGACAACCGGTACAAGTTTTAGTATGGTGACCAAGCTAACCTCTTTGGGACTGGAGTAACTTTATGGCATTTTTACTCAACCCTTCGCACTGAGGCCCACAACGGCCCAATTTACATATAAATTCCCCCCTCACATTCATAAAAAAAATATTTTTTATAATTTTAATAATGTAGTTTGCACAAAAATAAAACCTAAAACAAATTAATAAATAAAGAGAGGGATTCCTTTTACGTTAAGAGTTCAAATATTCATAAAGCATTCAAAATTAAAAGCAAAAGTAAATGTAAATTAAATATCATTCTTACATGTTAACACTAAAAAAGGAACGAGAGTAGAGAGAAAAAAACATGAGAGAGTGAGAAAGACAATATGGATGCATCAATTTGATAAGTTCTATTACTTTAACTCTCACTATATTTCTCTTATCAAATAACTAAATAAAGTATTAGAAGTAATATGTGACTTTCAGTATTTGATATTTCAAAATTAAGTATTCGATGTTCCAAAATTAATGAAAAATTAATTAAGAAATATCCGATACATATCCGCGAGTATTCAAGGTATTCAAGGAGTATTAGTATTCGATGAGTATCTGATATGGATACGTCTCTCTTTTTGAAACATACGTATTTCATAACAATTGGCACACCGAATTCTCGCATGGTTTCACAATTGAGACTCAAGAAATGATAAATTGTATGAATGAGAGTAAGTTGTTGAACAATTTTACGGTGTTTGAAATGGGCTAAAATAACTCATTATAAGTTAAAAAAAGCCAATAAAACAAAACATTCTATCGTATTACTTTTTTTTTTTCTTCATATTTTTTTGTAAAAAATCAAATAACCAACTTAATAATCTATTCCCAAATGGAGGCTGGGTATGTTCTAGCTAGGGGTGGTCTCAGTTCGATTTTGGATGGTTTACGGATCGGTTTGGACGCCAGCATGTATACGGTTTGGGAAAAATTCAACCCGCAACCGCCCGCAATGCGGGTTACAATTTGTGCGGATAGGGTTCACGGACGTGCGGACGGTTTATGGATTGGATTTTTTTTCTTAAAAAATTTATTTTGGAGCATTTTTTTTCCCATTTTTAAATATTTATTTTGGGCACTTCCCTCCCCCCCCATTTTCTAAAATTTGCCAACAATAATAATTAATGAGGTAAAACTTATTAAATTAAAAACACAATAAAATCAATTTCTAACACAAATAAATCATTCAAAATCATAAACTTTTAAATCAAATCATAAACTAAGTGAGTGTTTGGGAAGTGAGTTTTTTTGTAGGTTTTTTTAGTTGTAGGACATTATTGGAGAAATTTTTTTTGTGTTTGGAAAGATAGTTGGGTTTTTTTGTGGTTGGATGTGATGTTTATGAGAGAAAAAATGAAATGATTATGGGACTTGAAATGATATTTTGTTTGGATTTTTTTTTTTTTTTTTTTTGGTAACCAATTTGTCTTTTAGTGAAAAAAAAAAAAAAAAAAAAAAACCCAAAATTCTCCTTCCCAAACAATGCCTAACACATGCACATCTTTCAAAATCCTAAACTAAATCATCAATCTCATTCACTACCTGCTACCCAACAATACAATTAAAGTAAAATCATTCAAAATTCTAAGTTTACCTAAAAGTAATTATTTATTAATTTTTACATTAATTCAAAATGTAATAATAAAATAACAATGGTTCAGGTTTAAAAGAATAAAAAAGTCTATGTGCGAGCGGGTTCTTGCGAGTACGGGTTAAACCCGCAACACGCAGTCATGCCATATTCTAAACCGTATCTGCCCACATTGTATTTGCAAAATTGCCTATTTACATACAGATCGATTCGAATTGGACGGATTATACGATTCGAATAACCCTATATCCGACCCTAGCTTCAGCCTATGAAGATAACGATGAAGACTAACGCTCCTGAAGAATGTCCCATGCGAGGAGGCTTGTGAACTCTGACATTTTCGACCACTTTCTCTCTCTTTCCCTATCTTCCTTTCCAAAGCCTTCTGTTGTTTTTTGAAATTTTGAGTTTTTAAGAGGACTTGGAATTTGTGATCATTGATTGAAGTTTTAGAATTGTATTGTCAAGAAAGAGGTGCTTATTTTTTGGAAAATACTTTGGTTCATATTTGGTTCAAAAACTAATATCATTGAAGATTCTTGTTTAATTTTTTTTTCTAAGATGACACTTTTTGGCTTGAAATCAATTCTTCCATAAACCTTAAAACCCTCTCAATTAAATATATATAAATGATTAGAGTGTATGAAAAAAAAAATATTTTATTTTAAAATTTAATGTGTATTACCCTTATTAGTAAATTTACATTAAGATATAATAGAAATTAAAATTTTAAAATTTTAGTTGGGTGTACTGAATTAATATTTGTTTGCAAATAGAATCACCCACAAAATGAAGGATATAAATTATTGAAACAAGGCCCATTTAGACTGGAGGAAAGCCCAACCAATGGAAAAAAATATTGTCAAGCCCACACTTTTGCCTGACCTGCGTAGTGGGGACACTTTGCATAGGTTTTGAGATTAGTCATAGTTTATCTGGATACCCGATCATCCCCTCAAACAATCTTACACTTCTATCATAATTATGTTGATTTCTCTTAAGGTTTTAATTTAAATAACAATTAAACTTTTTTTTAATTAATAAATCATTAATCATACTAAAAATAATAATAATGTTATTATTTCTTTTCTATTAAAATATATATTAATTTGTATTTATTTCAATGTTTGTACACATTCTAAATTAGTTTCGATTGCTTTAGTAATATTAAAAGAAAAGTCAATGTAATTATATATAAAATGAGTGAGACTAACTTAGTGTTTTTTTTTTCCTTTCAAACTGCACGGAGGTGAGTCTAATTTACCATAAAAATAAAAATAAATTTACAAAAAAATAAAATCACAAAACATGGAGGTAACACTAATCTGATTTTGAGACTAATAAAATTAAGGAGGCACTTACCTATCAATCTTATTAATTAGACTTATTTATCAACAGGTCCTACTAATAAATTTATTACTGTAAATTTATTCATAAAAGGGATCATGAAAAAAATATCATGAAGATGATCATGAAAGATTCTCCACCTTTAGATTGCATATACAATAAAACACCACACTCTAATCAAAAGATGAGAAATATTCATTATCCATTTCATGATATTTTTTTTCATGATTCTTAATATTATTCTTCATGAAAACAAGAGAGAATGATAAACTTAATGAGTGATATGTCTCAAAAATAGGACATATTAATAATTTACTCTAAAATTAACATTACACAAGCTTATCGCACCTAAATTACAATAAAAAATGTAGAAGTAAAGATTCATGAAAATACTATCTTATTTATCGGCCAGGTTCTATAGAAACTGTCAACTCATTATTAGAATAGGATGTTTCGAGTTTGTCAAAGGAAGAAGAAGGTTCAGAAGAAATCCACTTCTTTGCAACAAAAGCTGGTTCTTTAGGATTTGGAAGAGGAATTGCAGTTTCACTAGTTAGCATGGAAAGTACATTCGATGCGTTTGGACGATCACTAGGATCTTCTTGTACACACAAGAACCCAACATTTATGCATTTTAAAACTTCACCTTTATTGCAAGATTCGACTAGTGTCTGATCCATCAAATCCAATGCCTTCTCCTCATTCCACAATCTCCAAGCCTGAGATGATAAATCATCCAATCAAAACATTTTGAGTAAACCAAAAGCAATATAAGATTATATATTTTGGTCAAACAAATTTTAGCACTCACATAACCTAAAAGGTTCAAGGCTTCTTTGGACTGATAAAATCCTGTGTTCTTTTTCCCACTGACAATTTCAAGCATAATTACTCCGAAGCTGAAGATGTCGGACTTTACTGAGAACAATCCATCTAATGCATATTCGGGAGACATATAGCCACTGCATTATTATGCCAAATTCTAAACTTAAGTTAATATTAGTAGGATAGGACACATTAGACAAAGAATGAATGATTTGAAATTTGCATCCCCAAAAACATGGCAATCTTAGTTTGATGATGATACCTTCAATCATACTATACTTACTATGTTCCAACAATTCTCATGGTGTTCGCCTCTGTTTCTTTGCCCTTAACTATCCTTGCTAAACCAAAGTCTGAAATTTTGGGATTCATCTCTTCATCTAAAAGAATGTTGCTTGTTTTCAAATCTCTATGGATAATCCTCAACCTGGAGTCTTGGTGAAGATAAAGAAGCCCACGAGCAATCCCCAAAATGATATCAAAGCGTTTCTCCCAATCCAAAGACAAGCACAATGTTCGATCTTGGAAATGATCCATTAAAAAAAGAAAAGCACAGTTAGATTACCATGTTTCATATATATTAACTAGTGAAGAAGCACGTGCTTTGCACATGGCCTGTAAACTATATAGTAAATGTAGCACTGGCATTTGAGGAATTTGGTTATAGAAGCTAACCAAATATGAATGTGTCTAAGCTTTTGTTTGCCATATACTCATAAAGTAAAATCTTTTCGTCGCCTTTGATGCAGTAGCCTAAAAGTCTGACGAGATTCCTGTGTTGAAGTTTGGCAATCAAAACAACCTCATTCTTAAATTCTTCTAAGCCCTGTCCTGAATGACTTGACAACCTCTTTATAGCAATTTCTTGTCCTCCAGGGAATATACCCTACAAGCATATTTTTAGACAACTGTGGTGTCATTAAAGCATAAACAACTTGTTAATGAACTTCAATGAGTAATTAGGAAAGGATATAACCTTGTAAACAGGCCCAAATCCCCCTTCTCCAAGCTTATTTTCATCTGAGAAGTAATTTGTAGCTTCTAATATGCTTTCTAAGTCAAAAAAAGGCACATCAATGCCTTTTTTATCATCCTCTTTGAATTCACTCAAATCTATCAAGTTTTTAACATTTCTTTCCATGTCATACATCCGAAGCGCTTGACTTCCCTCTCTTCTTTCACTACTTCCTGATGTTGAAGATAAATATGCAATTTAGTTATAGAAACTTCTAACATGGAATGGAACAGTGAAATTCTCATTAATATGTTCAGGATATAGAATAACAGTAAAAGAAAAAGAAATTTTAATCAATGCACATTATAGCGCTGACTAATTAATTACCTCGTCTTCTTGCTGCCATTCTTCTTCTACAAAAAATCAAGCTAATGATGCATAATAGCACAAACATGGATAACACAACAAACAAAATAACTCTGGTTTTCCAATTAGAGCTTCCGGATTGCGTAGATCCTCTAGATCTCACTGGAGAAAAAAAACCAAAAGAAAAAAAAAACAAAGAAAATGTGTGTGAGAGAGAGAGAGAGAGAGAGAGAGAGAGAGAGAGGATGGCTCTCTTAGATATGAAAAAGCACATAATTGCATCTATCTGATTAACATAGGTACCCAATAAGCAACACAAGAGGCAATGTTTACAGTTGATAATCAATTATCAGCAAATCTGACTAATAGTTTCATTCATTTCTCCAGCCATTGGGAAAAATCTAGTACTTAAGAAAAATCGTAAGATATATGCATTATGTAGCATCCCCACCTTGTGTACAAGCTAATGCTGTCCCGTTCCATTGATAGTTTGCATTGCAGTGACACCTTCCCTTGACATCTCTTGTCGCATTGCAACTTGAATTAGGCCAATCCATGCAGTCTATGGCTAAAGTACAAAGTGGCTCAGATGGGGAATTCCAGTCAAATTCTACATCATTGCCATTTCCTGATTGCATTCCACTATAGCACGAGTTAAGCATATTAAAAGGTGATAATGGACTGAGCTGTAAATCTTTGGGTTCTGAATTTTTAGCATCACATCCCTCTTTTTTCACTTTAATAACAAACTTGCGTGTTTCTGGATTGATGTTGATGACTTGAAACGTGCCTCTTAGAGTCTGGAAGCTGACTTGGCCTGTTGAGTAATCGCAGATGAAATTTTTGTACATGGGATCACCACAGTTTGGTCCTGTGCTTATTGGATAGGGAATTATGTTCGTGCCACATGTCTCACAACTTCTGTTTGTTGATCCTGCAAGAGTGGATTGTCTTATATGTCAAAAAAAGAGCTACCACTGAAGTTTCAAGATCATGTTTGATTGCAATGTGATGTGTTTATACTTTTATTCTAGGCACATTTATCAGTTACATTACACATATATGCAAAAATCAACATTAAGAATAAATACTAGTGGACAAATCAACTAATATATCAACAATCTGCTAGAGGTGAGGTACTGTGTAAATCATTAATAGGTTGTTGGTTTAAATTTGTCTCAGACTAGTTTTGGTGGTCTGGTTTTGTTTGTTATGTTTGGCATAGGTTGCTTTGTTTCCTCTGTCCTTTGCAGTGACTGTTGTCGTAGTTGGGAGTTGTTTGGGGCTTTGTCAGTTGGCTTCTCATCAACTGTGGCTTAGTGCTGGAGATGATTGTGCTGGTGTATTGGTGCCAACCTAGTTAGGATAAATATGCTTGCTATGATGCTTGTGCACTAGCCTTTTTATTGATGTATCATTAGCACTTTGGAACCTGTTCTAATATTCATCAATATAATCTTATTTTGCTGATCAAAAAAGTATATATCAATAATAATAGTGGTGATACAGACCACTAATTTAGGAGCACTACTGTTAGCACTAATGAGCTAGCAGGGAAAGGAAAAAAAGGGGGGGGGGGGTAAAACATCACATCAGGAGGTAGGCCCTACCAACTAGAGCTCTCCTAGAGCTCTTAAATTAGTGATCTTAAACATTTTTCCAATAATAATTGTAGCTAATCACACGATGTGTTCCTACGATATTTGTATGTAATCTGGATTTCCCTAAAACGAGTTTTCCAAAAAATTCAAAAAGAAATTAAATGATGGTCGAGTAGTTCAACTATATATCCAATCAATGTTACAAAAAATAGTACCTTATAGCCTAGCCTAGACTGCTGACATAATATTAGCTTGAAGATTTTGGGAGCCTGAGACTTGACATAGAATGTATTTGATGCAATGTGAAACATGTAATAAGAATAATCTTAAAATCCGTTGATTCAAACAAGAATACCAAAAGTAAGATTCCTCTCTAGGCTCGTTGATTCACAAAGAATACCGAGAATAAAGGCTCAACAATGGTTGATTCGCAAGAATACCCAAAGTTGGATCAAAAGAGTTTAAAACTCGAAATATATTAATTCTTAAAACTGAAGAGCCCTAAGGCTTACACCCATTATTTATAAGCAAAATATAGACCTAACTTAACTAGGAAGCAACCAGAATTAGCAACTACCAAAATAGAGACCTAACTTAATTAGCAAACAACCAGAATTGGCAACTACCATAATGCAATACGGAAATTAGGAAATTAAATAACTAAATAATTCCATAACAATATTAATTTTAAAATAATAAAATAAAAATACTTATTTTCTAAATTCAATTTGCATCATTCTTCCCTGTTTGAGAAAACTCGTCCTCGAGTTTCTATTGCTTGAAATAACTTGGCACGTCTGTACTTATCTGCATCAACCTTGTATTTGAAGTTAATTTTTGTAAATCTAAACTTCAAAGAAGAGTTTCCTAAAGGAACAACTTTCTTCAACAAATTTAACACATCTTCATCAAAGCCCAAATTTGAACGGTTGAAACTAAAATTTGTAAACTCTTCATGAAATCTCTCTTCAAACTGATCATAGAAAATATTCTCCATACTGTAAATCGATTTTGAATGCTCATTAAACTCATGTAAACCAAGTACATGATCTTCCACAAAAATAAAATTAACACCAACCCTTCCATAACTCTGATTTATGCTTCCAACAGACAAAATATGATTAAACATATTATTAGTTCCATCAATGAATGGTTCATCATCAAAAATCGGTGGCTTACTCTAATCCACAATCGGATCCGGAATAAATTTTGACGTGAAAGGCCATTTAATCAGATCATCTTGTTTAGTGATTTGGTTCACGCGATCTTTATAAATTTTCAATGCATGATCTCTCCTCGGTCTTTCACTATGAAAACTCAGCAGGTTAGAATCATCATCTATTACCTCCTTCTCTTCCACAGGAACCTCCTGAGCATCACTGCGATTCCTAGGCATGAAGCAAGAACGTAGCAAGCTCTGATACCAACTGATGCAGCGTGAAACGTGTAATAAGAATAATCTTAAAATCCGTTGATTCAAACAAGAATATCAGAAGTAAGATTCCTCTCTAAACTTGTTGATTCACAAAGAATACCAAGAATAAAGGCTCAACAATGGTTGATTCGCAAGAATACCCAAAGTTGGATCAAAAGAGTTTAAAACTCAAAATATATTAATTCTTAAAACTGAAGACCCTAAGGCTTACACCCATTATTTATAAGCAAAATATAGACCTAACTTAACTAGGAAACAACCAGAATTAACAACTACCAAAATATAGACCTAACTTAATTAGAAAACAACTATAGAATTGGCAACTACCATAATGCAATACGGAAATAAGGAAACTAAATAACTAAATAATTCCATAACAATATTAATTTTAAAATAATAAAATAAAAATACTTATTTTCTAAATTCAATCTGCATCAGTATCTATATATAAGCTAAAAATATCAAATTGCATGTTCGTTGCAAATGTAATATGTCGAAAATGAGTTGTTTTTTGTGAATTCAAGCATACTTGTTGAATTTATAAAATGATATATTCAGAATACTATTTTTTCTAATATATCATATAAATGTACTACAATTTTACATACAAATAATTGTATTAGTTTGCTAGGTGAAAACTATCCTTAAACACAAGATTGTCACGTGCTGAACTTCTAAAAACTAATTTTAAGTGAAAAAATACAATAGGAGTTGAAATTAACAATCCGATTTCTACTATTAAGAAAAAGTAAGATGCATACATAGTAGTCTTTGAAAGATGCATACATAGGCCTCGTTTGGAAACAGGCTAATTTAGTAATTTTTTGGTTAATTGGCTAAAAAGGTAGGTAAAAAAAACTTGTATGTTTGGGATGACTTTTTGACTAATTACGAAAAGCTGTGCAAAAAGTAAAGAGAAGCCGTAATTGTTGACTTTTTGGTATGACTAATTGGCTAATTGGCTAAAAAGGTAGCATCCCAACGAGGCCATAGTAGTCTTTTAAAAATACATGTACATTATGACATATTACATATTTATCTTTGTGCACATTGTTCACATGTGACATTGTATAGTACCATGGTTTCTTGCAACCGTAAGGCAACACAAGGATACACCAGAATTTTGAATATTATCAGCCATGTTGCCACTGCGTTTGTGAGCAAATTAAATTATAATTCTGTTGATTTTAAGAAGACCAAACACACAAGAAGAGAAACACTTCTAAAATTTTATTAACCCAAAACTCTTCATAGATAGTCCTAAAAATTATAATGGTATGACTCCGAATCATTTCACCAACAAATGTTAAAAATTACCATAGAACTCACATGTAGTTTTGGCTATTTTGCTTTATCTCCCCATAGTAAATCTGTGCAAATTAAATGAATTTGTGCCATGCGTGGCTAATTTGAAATTTGGCATGGAAAATTTTTTAAAGTTAAAAGTCAAAATACCATGCGAAAACATAAAAACTAGTCTTTATCTTCATCTTCTTTGCTAAACAATATGAAAATCATAATCCTAAAAACCATAACCCTCTATCCACCTACTGCCTGGCAACCGCCCCCCCGCCCCGCTTCGCCCCTTTTCCTTCCTCCATGTACCCCACTGCCTGCTCCCTTCAATCAGAAGCTCCTGATATATATATATATATAGAGAGAGAGAGAGAGAGAGAGAGAAAGTGTGATCTAAAACATCAACAGCTGAAATTCCAACTACAAAACAACTCCATATATTTTGGCGGGGCTTCATGATTGGATTCCTCAAACAAAATTGAAATATATGATGAATGCTTAATCGGCTAATTAATAGAAGGACCAACAATATTAGATTTTCTGTTATTGATGGTTTGGGGATTCTAAAGGCAAATCTAGTCATCAATTTACATGGTCCACCCCTTAAGTTTAAAATGTTTTTCAAGGCGTCATCTTTAACGCGGTTTAACTTTGTTCAAAATGGTTAGATGAAAGGACGGGGCTCCTCTCGAGTCACTGGAGAGGAGTGTTGGGCATTGGTGGTTCTTGATTTGGGCTATGTCGATAACCCAAACTGTTTAATGTATAGAACCCGTCAAGTATTCTCAATTACAAAAATTTTAGAAGGGAAGCACTCAAATGGCACTAAGCACTCAAATTTTGTTGACTACTTGTAAGTCTTTATGGTGAATTAATAAATAAATAAATAAATTGTTCATAAAAATAAATAAATAAATCAAGGGTTTGGTTTCTTTTTTAGTCTTGGATTTGGATTGAAGACTGTTGTCTGGATCTATGGGGCTCATATGAGTTTCGTTTCAATAATTCGAACGATTTATTTTTAAAACCTTTCGTACATATTATTTATGAAAAAATTAAATCAATCTAATAATTGTAAACTCTTTATTTTATCACCCAAAAAAAAAAAGATAATTTCATTTTAAAAACACATTTTTTTAATGAATAATATATTTCTAAAAAATTAATGTTTTAAATTATCAAAACATGACCCAAATTGAACCCATGAGTCTGGTCCGAACACCATACTCCAATTTCTATTATAGAAGGCAGACCCTGAATAAATTAAGCAACACCAATAAGCACAACATCTTCAATTTATTTTGCAGAAGGAAAAGTGGGAAAAATTACAAATCAGTATAAATTTTCAAAAATAATTCCAAATTAGTGATGAATTTTATCAGCTTTAATAATTAAAGCTATAAACTTTTTCATGAATTTGCAAATTTTTTGTGAAGTTTCAACTAATTCACAATTTTCCCAAAGAAGTATACCTATACTGGAAGCCACAACGCGGACGGAGATGTTGTGGGCATCTGTAGCATACTCTTCCTGAAGGTTATTGAGAACGGACTTCCAAATCCAGCAGCCATGTCTGGGACCATCTCTCCTTGGGTTACTAGCTTCATTAAATGAATATGCGTGACATTGGCAATTGTCAATGTCAAGACACTCCTTTCTGCATCCCATCTCATTTTGGACCTCCGAAAGTAGGGTGTCTGGTGGTTTCCCTACTTTCATCATGTTCAAGTTCAAGAACATCTCCTTGTCCCCACCACATATGGCTGACTTCCTGGTGCACCCACTAGAAAAATCCCCAGAGTCCCAACTTTCCTGCGACATAGGCTTAAACCCTGGCAAACACTTGCATAACGACCTATTGTTGTTTATATTGCAGCTACCAAAATCCCCACAAGCATTATAAACACTGCATCCGTCACGCGGCTCAAACCATATCAAAGACCATCCCGATGATCCCGTCTTACCATCGATCCAAATAAAATACTGAACCTGCCCAATGGAATGCATTAACAGCCTCGAATTGTTGCTATTGTTACGGACAGGTACAATTATTGTCTTAGAAGAATTTGAATTTGTTCCAGCGTTGCTTTGGATATTGCTGCTAGAATTTAGAAATACCGCCACAGCATCATACAAGTTGCTGTAGTTATTGAAGCTATTTGGCTCTCTACTTTTCCAGTGAGCCTTATCGCTTTTGAAAACGATGTAACCGTTCTTAACATCTTCATTCTGCTGGAATATAAAGTTGCCGCTTTTTGGGTCGTCGGGCCCTGCCCATGAAGTCAACTTTAGGTTCGCATTCATGTTCATGCCAGGAAGAAACGTATCAGTTGGATTATTGAAGCTTTCCCATAAACTTTTTCCCGATTGATCGTCTCTCACCACCAAATTCCCAGAATCTAAAAGCTTGGCGGTGCTACGAGAGCTTCCGAGATTGGTGGAAAGGTAAATATTTCCACGTTCATCCCACAAAGCTAGACTGCCATTTTTAATGCCAAAAAAACCAGTAGCGGAATCAGGTAGTGGGTTGTCCCGGTTGAAAACCCATACAATTTCTGGGGGTAGCCACGTGTAATACTGTATTCCTACATATCTGCTGCTGCTCTGTCCACTAATGTTCAAGAACCTTAGCTCGAATCTTTTTCCGTCTGATATGAGAGTTTCGTTACTTGTGTTGTTGATCGGATGGCGTGCTGTTATGGTATCTCTGGCAGCACAATAGTGAAGACATGAACACAATGACAACAAAAGACTGCAAAGAAGATGTAAACAGTAGATGGCATGTGATTTGCAGATCATGATTCATGCAATATTGCAGTGCAAATGGAATGGGAGGCAAGACTTTGGTCAATTCTAATCTAACAATTAATTATTGACTTTCACCGATAAAAAGAAAAAAAAAAAAAGGCAAAAAGGATCTCAATGTATTTGATCACTGATGGTGTGCCATGGCATATGTGGTTGGTGATGGGACGATCAGACAAAGAGGACAGGCGAGATAATCACAGCCAGGCATTCTGCCAAGAGATAAGGCATGTAAGGTGTAATTTCCTCCTTATAAATATGACATCAGCATGACATCAGTAAACTTTATTAAATAGTCTAATAAAAAATAATAGTAAAAAAATTTTGATAATAGTTTCAAAAGTAATTGAAATTAGTGTAATTATTAAAACTACAAGAGAGGTCTTTGTAATTATCAGAAATTTCAGGAAAGGTAAGTATAATTTATCCTAAATATTATGTAATTTTTTTAATATATATATATATATATATGTGTGTATTTTTTTAAAGATTGCCTAATATTGTTCAAACTAAGGCCTTTTTTGAAAATACCCCAAATAAATTATTTATTAACTTATTTCTATCATATCACATTTTTACATTTTTTACACCATTTTTTTATAAAAAAAAAAAAGGTAAAAAAAAAAGTCCTACCCAAAACAATCCTAAAAAGTACTGCACACATGGCATGGAATTCTATTGAGTGTTTAGACATTTTGGGATGCAACTTAGGTCTTATTTGACAATATTATTTTTTAGTTTAAAAGTTAAAAAGTCATTAAAAATTAAAAAACTAACAACTTATATAAAAAAGTTAAAGATTCATTTTCTTTTTATTTTTTACACATCTTTTCGTAAAAAATCAAAAAGTCATCTCTTAGCGTGTGTTTGGGAAGACCTCTTCAGGCTATATAAGCCACATGCGACAAAAGAGCTTCATTTAGCCACATGACGCCAAAAATGCTTGCTAGGGTTTGAGAGGAACCCTTCTACGGGTAAATTGACCAAATTACCCTCACATCTCCTTCTGATTCATTTAAAAAAAAAACCTCACCACACACACACAACAGAACCGTCCTAGGGCACGGAAGAAGCGAACGAGGCGATCTCTCCCAACCAGCGGCGACGACATCAAAATACAGCTTCGCAGAGGCGATCGG
This sequence comes from Camellia sinensis, assembly GCF_055761805.1. Taxonomy (NCBI): domain Eukaryota; kingdom Viridiplantae; phylum Streptophyta; class Magnoliopsida; order Ericales; family Theaceae; genus Camellia; species Camellia sinensis. The sequence continues at coordinate 154,258,047 of NC_138968.1, read as the reverse complement.
CACCGGAGTACGCATCTGGCGGCGGAGAACAAGAGCGAACCCTTTGTGATACACCATCGATTAACTGGTAACTCTTCCAAACCCTTCTGATTTCGTAGATCTGTGTGAGTATGTGTTGCCTCTGCTTAGGGTTCATGTCCATAATCCCTTTCTCTGCATACAAGGTTACGATTTGAAAAAAATTGTATGGATATTTGGGGACTCTCTGTTTTAAAAAATTTCCAAATTTTTTGAGTTCAGGCTGGGTTCATTACAATTTGGGTTCATTACCAACCTGTTGAAGTGCATTTTGTTTTGCTTGGGTTCACACATTTTGGGCACAGATATATATATATATACACATATATCTGTTCTTATATATAAATTTATATTTCTGTGAGTAATGAGGGCCGGTATACGTTCATAGGTGGTTGAGATCCGTTAAACATGAAAGTTTTTCCTCTCTGATTTTTGGTTTTGCAATGATCATTAAATGTATGAAAAATTTCAGCTAAAAATTCAGAATGTTAGGAATTCATTAGGTGAATGAAATATTTACACATTGCTCCACTGCTAACTTCTAACCCATTTTCCAAATCAATCCTCAACATAACTCTGTGAAGAAGGCCGTGTTATGGTTAATGCATATCTGATTCTACTAAAACACTCTGATGAAACACTGATTATTGTCAATGCATTTCGAATGTTACGAATTCAGAACCTGAATGAATTCTTATTTATCAAATTCATGTATACATAAATTCCACAGCTAGTCTCTACCTAGTTGCTGTTCGTATTGTGAATGACCACTGCGAATGCATGTCTGATTCTGTGAAATACCTATTGACTTGTCATGAAATCACGAATTTATGTTACGGAATTTTATTACCAAACATGTATGTCCATTTTTCATGTGCATGTCAATTCTGTTATATTTTCATCTCCAATGTGTTTAAAATTAAGTTCAATCTTGCATGTTATAAATATTTTTTCAGTATTGTCAAACACTTGAATCAAACAAATGACAATAATAAAACATATTTTACTAGTATAGTAATAATAATGTGCATAATTATAATAAAATGCCATGGTTACAACATAACTCTGTGCAAGTGCATATGGGTCGGTAACTACTCCTACCAATATACTACTGATTAAAGATGCACAATACCCTTATCATAATTCAATGTCCATGATCGGAATCAAAAATTAAATACCGTTTCTCTTTGTACGTTTTGTTGTTGATTCATGTAAATTAATAAAAAAATGCCGATTGTTGTCATAGCGTAGCATGGCTTCGTTTACCTCTACTACAACTTCCAGTACATGGCCACGAATGTGTGCCTGTGGACATGGCCCCTGCGTTGTTAAGATTTCCAAGTCCACCAAAAATCCAGGGCATGCCTACTTTGCATGTCCCCGCCCTTTGGTGAGTGACCCATTCTTTTAGGTCATAACTGTCCTTCTTTAACAACTCATGAAACTAATAGTTCCATAATTTGCACTCATCAACCCTGTGTCAGTTGGATTGGTTGGTGCGATGAACCCAGGCGAGATAACCAAGACTATGCGTCACCCAGGGATGAATTTGTCATGCAATTGCGGGCTGATGTCATAGACATTCAACAATCCTTGCGTGTCCTTAAGACCATCGTGTATGTGCTATGCATTGTCATTGTCATTTTGTTGTTCCGTATGTAAGCAACGTTACGATGCTTCAGTATGTACAAACACGTTACTATGTTGGTTGTTTATTGGTAGTATGTACAATAGTATGACTTTAAGCTGCCACAGGCTTCCTCCACTTCGAAACGGTAGACGTATTAATGACTATCATAACTATGTGCACTACTAACTTCCATGGAACCTGTGGTAGTATAAAATTAATGTGCAATGGTTATATGCTGGGTAATTTAGCATCCTATGTCTCTGTTTCTTTGTTATTAATGTGTAATGGCTTACATCTTTGTATATAACAATCGTATGTGTGATGGTAATCTTTTGTAACCGTACATTAGTAATGGCTTCCATACGTACTTCTTCCCGTACCCACTCCAAAAGCAAAGGCATTGTCACTGACAAGTCAAGCAGTCTTGAAGATACACATAATCATTTAAGCCACAAGGCCACATGGGACAGTGCCTCAATCCGAGTTTTCCTGCAGTTGATTGCAAATGAGATAACTAAAGGCAATCGCCCATTCCTAGTCCTCAGCCAAGCAGGGTACAAGTCCTTGGCACGAAAATTTGAGAGAAAAACAGGAAGAAAACATGGACTCAAACAGTTGAAGAATAAGTACATGCGTTTGAAAAAAGACTGGCAAGCGTGGACAAAGTTGATGAATTCAAGCAAAGGAGTGTCAGGAATAGGGTTTGACTGTGACACTGGTATGTTTCAGGCACCTGAGGAGTGGTGGGACAAGATGGAATCGGTAAGTACATGTACTCTTATGTTTCATATGTGTCATTTACCAGTACATTTTTTGCTTTTGTAGTTAAATTTTAATTAATTATATGAAATGTAACGTCATTCTCTTTCATATATCTCTATTTCAACAGATAAACAGGGAGTGTGCCAAGTTTAGGAAAAAAAACCTTGGAACATCGTGAGTTGATGGAGACCGTCTTCATGGGGGCATCAGTTACTGGTAAGCACCATTGGACCCCGGGCGAGAAACTTCCTGAAGCTGCTGATGACTCATTTGATTCAGTGCACAGTTTGGGAGCCCAGCCATTTGCTGTTCCGATACCCGCAGGAGTGCAGGACATGGATTCAGATTCTTCACTAGAGCATGTTCTGATTGAAAAGGGAAAAAAGAGAAAGACGCCATCAAGCAGTGTTTTAAAGTCCAAGAAGGCAACAAGTGGAGCATCAGTTATTGCGGAAAGCATAAACACTCTGACAAATGTGGTGCGAACGAAGAATCAGCAGGTTATGGTAAGGCACCTCACAGGCAACGAATCGCTGTTTACTATTTTGGAGTGCATGCATCGCCTGACAGGTATTACATCGCTGGTTGGTACGCCGTTATTCCACTTCGCCTCGACACTTATGGATAACGCCGATTTGCGGGAGGTGATGATGTGCCAGCCTGATGATGACTCTATCATAGGGTGGCTTACCCAGAAGCAGCTCCAGTGTACTGCGTTGGCGCCTTTTGCAAATCTGTTCGGGGCTCGCCGGATGTGATGTATCGGTGTTACGAGTGTTGAAGATGCCTTTCCTTCTCTTGCATTCTAAAAACTTTTACTTATTAATTTGTTGGCACTGTATTAAAACAGGATAGCTGCGTGTGCATGTTTTTTTTTTTTCCTTCGTTTTTGTTTTTTCTTGCTACCTCTGGTTTCCAAAACTTGTAGTTCAGTGCATGGGTTAACACAATGGAAGCATGGTTGTGCACGCTTTTTGAGAAATGAATGGGATGCTTCTGTTCAAATTAAATGTATGGATATTTTCGAGAAAGGCAACAACGGATTTGCTTGCTAGCTTTGTGTATGTTTATATTTTGCAAAATTCGCTGTTAGTTTCATATTTGACGTCAACTTTTGTGGTTGTCACGACCATGGTCCCCCTGTAAATTCAAGTTTAGCAGGTTTACAATTTTTCCATTTTTCATATCATTATGTGTGAAAAATCTACAAGTTTAGCAGTCCTTAAATTATTATCAACATTTCAAATTTTGTAATTGCACATTTTCAAATTTATTGACTCGATGAAGGGGAAGCAAACTGATTGAAACAGTGTGACTCTTGTAGGTTTCGCATCAACGAAGACGTAATGAATCCCTGGGATGGAAGCAATAATGACGGAATAACGGAAATGCTTAATCAAATGGCGGTCCAAGTGCAACAAGAACACAACTGTACATTTCTACAAGCATGCCAGTATGCGACAGAGTGGTACCAAAAACACATGGCTAAAACGCCATGTCGCACTTCTATACTAACCGGGAATGCATGGATATCCGAACTATATGCGGGCCATATGGGCCGATTTGAGGAAAATGTGTCCATGCGGAAGGAAGTTTTTGTCGCCCTGTGTCAGACATTAGTAAATGATTTTGGGTTACAAGTCCCGCAACGTCCACATGGTTTAGCTGTTGAAGAAAGCGTTGCAATGTTTATCCATGTGTTGAAAGGGAAGCAAAATCGGGAAATCCAAGAACGGTTCCAACATTCGGGGGAGACTGTGTCCCGGCACGTGCATAACGTATTAACTTCCATGAAGGAGTTCACTGTTGTTCATTGTCGGCCCACATACAATCAGCATCATATACATCCATACGTGCGGTCTAGACGGAAATACCTACCGTTCAAGGTACTACCGAAATACATTATTCACATATACATAAAGAGTGTCAGTTATTTTGTTTTTATTATTAACTGGACGTGACATATGGAAAAAACAAAACATCGTATACCCTAATAAGCAACAAAATAATTTGGTTGTTTGTAGGACTGCATTGGCGCAATAGATGGAACACATGTAAGTGCATGGGTTACCGGGCCAGATGCGGCAACATATTTCGGTAGGAAATACTGTCACACCCAAAATATCATGGCCGCAGTCGATTTCGACATGTGTTTCATATTCATTTTGTGCGGATGGGAAGGAAGTATGCATGATAGGCGCATATTCAACGAGATACTAACAAATAACAATGTCCCATTCCCACGTCCTGACGAAGGTAACACATGCCGATGGTTGTGGATTTAGTGGGCACAGATTTAAATTTTTGGTGTCATACAGTGTTGTCATGTCTGCAAGGAAATATTATCTTGTCGATTCTGGTTATCCAAACTGGACAGGTTACTTAGCACCATTCAAAGGGCACCGTTACCACCAACAAGAATTTCGACGTATTGCACGGAACAGGATGGCAAACACGCCAAGGGAATTATTTAACAAAGTGCACTCGTCCTTACGCAGTGTGGTGGAACACACTTTCGGTGCCTGGAAAAATCGATGGGGATTTATTCGAGACATACCTCAGTATGACTTTGCAAATGTGCAAGTTCAGTTAGTAGGTGCGTCAATGGCATTACATAATTATATACGGCGCAAAACAGGTAACCCAACAACTGTTCACCCAATCTGTGACGAGGAAGTGGCTATGACAATAGTAAATGCCATACCAAAAGTTGAACATGACGAGGATGGTTTAATGGTTGGGGATGAGGACCCGCAGATGGCATTGGTGCGCCTTCACATACCCGACAAATCATGTTACATGCGTAATAACGGAGTGTTAGGAAATATATAATAGTGGACCTAATTTCCGTAAGGTTGTAACATTACTAATGACACACGTGGAACAAACTGTATTGAAATATATTATCATGTACAATATGTATGTGTTTACACCGGGATATACCCCCTTCCACTTGGTGATGTGCCTAACTTTGAAAAACCAAAATTCACAAGATCGAAAAAGAAAATCCATTTTTTAAAAATTAAAAAAAAAAGTTAATGTGAGTGAATAAGAAAATGACAAAATCGTAATTTTTTTAAAAAAAACAAAAAAAATACGCCTCATTCAAAAACATTTTAAAAAAAAACATGAAAATATAAATCACCATTCGCCACGTAATTTACAAATAAATGAAACACATAAATAACAACAAAAGTTCTTCTATACCAATAAAAATAAAGAACAAGAACTAATTCATGTGAACTAATTCATGTAAAAATAAATAAATAAATAAAGACAAAAAAATAAATTTAAAATGCTAAATTTTTTTTTTAGCAAAATACACCAAATCCAAACCCAAAATAAAAAAATTAAAACTTTAAAAAAATGAAAGAAAAAAATGCCAAATCCACTTCCAAAATAAAACAATTAAAAAAAAAATTTGAAAACTACGCCAAATCCAAACCCAACAAAAAATTAAAAAAACAAAATACGCCAAACCGAAACCCAAAATAAAATTAAAAAAAAATTTAAAAATTAAGCAAAAAACGCCACATCCAAACCCAAAATAAAAATAAATAAATTAAGCAAAATATGGGAAATCCAAACCCAAAATTAAAAAAAAAAAAAAACATAAGCCAAAAAGGGCAGTTTGGTAATTTAACAGGATGACAACTCACCAAAAAGTCAAAAAGTCAAAAAATTCAAAAAGTCCTTCCCAAGCCAGGCTTTTGAGCCCCAGGCTCAAATAGTCAAAAAAGTCAAAAAGCCAAAAAGCCAACCCACTTTCCAAACGAAGGCTAATTTTTTTTACATCATATTTTAACCAAAAAGTTACTAAAAACATGTTCCCAAACGAGACTTTATTGGATAAAATAGTCAATAAAAGATAAGAAAAGTTAAAATAGTTAGTAAAATAAAATATCACATTTAAATTTTAATCATTTTATTTTTTCTTTCATAATAATCAAATCAATTAAAAAAATAAAAAAAAAAATTAATATAATTTTTGTAACTAAGTTAAAATAATCAAATAACCAAAAAATTAAGTTAAAAAAATTCATCCCAACGAGAGCTGATTAGTAGGTTAGCCATTGACAGATGCACATACAAACCAGATGGTGTGTGGCGACATTAACGTCAAAAAAAAAAAAAAAAAAAATACAAAGGTGTCGTTTGATAACACTTACGTTTTTAGTTTTCTATTTATATTTACAAAAATTTTAAAAATTCAAATAAAAACTTGTTTGGTACAATTTTGGTTTATAAATTAGTGGTTTCAGTTTATAATTTTGGCCAAAAAATGAAAATACAAAAAATGTATTTCCATTTTGAGTTTTAAGTTTTTTTTTTTTTACCACCCAACACTAGCCACCACCCGCCACCATTTTCCACCACCACCACCAACCCCCCACCACCACCACTCACCACCCACTTGCCACCACCACCCACCTGCCACCCACTCACCACCACCACCCACCCCTCACCACCACCACCGTCGCCACCACCACCACCACCACCACCACCCACCTGCCATCCACACGCCACCACCCACCACTCACCACCGCCTGTCACCACCGCCCGCCACCACCACTTACCACCCACCTACCACCACCATCCACCACTTGCTACTACCAGCCACCCACCACCCGCCACCCACCTGCCACTACCACCCACCACCCACTCGCTCCCACCTACCACCCGCCACCGTCACCCACCCACCCACCCACCACCACCACCACCACCCACCACCACCTGCCATCCGCCACCCACCTACCACCACCACCCACCACCCACCACCACCACCCACTCGCTACCACCCACCACCCGCCACCATCACCCACCCACCGACCCACCCGCCACTACCACCCACCCGCCACTACCACCCACCCGCCATCTGCCACCCACCTGCCACCACCACCCGCCGCCACTACCACCCACTCGCTACCACCCGCCACCGTCACCCACCCACCCACCACCACCACCCATTCGCCACCACCCGCCACCACCAGCTACCTACCACCCACCATCACCACTTTCCACCACCGTCTTCCGCTTGCCATTTTTCACTTTTTTTTATATTTTTAAATTTTTTTAAACATTTTGTCAATTACCAAACATGTTTGTAATTTATGTTTTTCTAAAAATAAACAAAAACCGATTTATAAAATTTTTATAAACATAAACTGAAAACGTAAACGTTACCAAACACACCGCGTGTTCACATTTAAAGTCAAGTATTGGGTCAATATATAAGATCAACCTCTTATAACATATCCTTGCTTTACTTCCATGCATTTGTATCAAAAATAATAAGCGGCGGTGTTACATGTACTAATTAGTGTAGATATTAATGTATTAATTAGTGTTATGATATTATTATTAATCACATTTATTATATAAGTTATAAATATTCAAAACCATATAACCGATGTTATATTATCTGTTAATATGCTAATGTGCACATTAATTGATACATATAACATTATTCAATAGTAATACATAAATGACAAGAACACTAACTCCGGTAAACTACATGTATTGATCATAATTAATAATGTAGTTGGAATAAAAATATCTACACTGTTACAATAAATAAGGTACTTGGAATAAGAATATTTATGTTATTAAATTAAGTAAAAAATTAAATATTAAGATTGTGAAAGGAATTTGAACTTGCAACCATTAGTTTGGTAACAATATTTTTACTACTAGAACAATAGACACTATATATTTTTAATTTAAAATCAAAATTTATATTTTATAAACTTAATAACACATCCCCTCGGATGCACACACCCCTAATACATATGAATTTGATCAGTAAGATTGAGAAGAAGAAGTGAAATGAAAGAGGGGAAGGTGAGATATATGAGAGAATTATAGAGAAATTGAATGGGTGAGTTATTGAATAAATACTATTGGTTGATTTTGAAATTAAATCTTAAAAATCTATGAAAAGCTAAATATATGTTTCTAAAGAAATTCTTTATCTATACTTTGTGGGTATTTGGGAAATTATTATTTTAATTTTTGGATATTTTAGTTTTTGGATATTTTAGTAGATTAAAATTTTTATGTTTGAAAAGATAGTTTGATTTTTTTGTAGATGGACATGAATCATGTTTGTGAAAGAAAAAGTGAAATAAATATAGATTTGATATGACATTTTATCTTATTGGCTATTTTAACATATTTTGTCATTTTGTAGATTTTAGTCCAAAAAGTCAAAAAAAACCTTTTATGTTCAGTATTTTTTCTATTCTCTCTTGAAACTATATTCAAAATGTTAACGCTAAGTAATTTGGTTTAGTGTGTGAAGAAAGCAATTGAAAGGCTCATCACTCAAAAGGTCAGAGGTTCGAAACTCTTGAATGCCAAACATTCAGAGTCTTTGAAAAATTTAGTCAAGATATTTCGCGTAAGTTGGTCCGAACACTTAGTTATGAAAAGAAAAAAAAAAATATTCAAAATGTTTATAAGAACAACAATTTTTTATTTCTTTATTTTATTTTATTTCTAAGACTTAAGGGTTGAGCTAAAATAACCCGCTAAAAGACGAAATAAGGTAAAGTAGCTAATAAAACAAAATTCAATCTAAAATTATTTCATTTTTTTCTCTCACAGCTATCAAATCAATTAAATTAAAAAAAAATAAAAAATAAAAAAAACTAATCAACTTTTCAATTACAGCTTCCTTAAAATAGCTAAAAAACTAAATAGCAAACAAAGGGTTCATTTGGGAAGAAGTTTTTTAGCCTAGTTTGTCTTTTCATTTAAATTGAAAGTTAAAATTAATAATTTTGTAACACTTATCAATTACATAAAGATAAAATTAGCAAAAATTTAGACAGAATAACCAAATTAAAATTACACTTAAAGTATAGAAATTAAATTGTTCAATTTCAAGCTATAAGGATTAAAGTAAAATTTAAATCAAACTATATAGGTAAAAAGTATAATTAACCCAAAAAATTAATCAATGCGTTTGGTTTCAATTTTCTGGATTTAATTTTTTGAAAATTGAGTTTTTTTATCTTTTGTATTTTTTGTTTTTAGTGAATATTTTTAAAATTTTAAGCAATTTTTATTTTTATTTTTTTAGATGCACCTTACTTAAATATATCTAAAAATAAAATATTTATTAAAAAATATTTTAAAAAATTAATAAATACACAAGAATACAAAAAATATATTGAATTCTCACTTCTTCTTCTTCTTCTTTTTTTTTCTTTTTATATTTTTCGTATTTAGTTTTGAAGATTTTTTTCACAAATAGTATACTTTTTAAGTGTATTCATGTTAGGTGTAACTAAAAATTAAAAAAAAAAAAATTGCTTAGAATATTAAAAAAATTCAGTGAAAACAAAAAAAAAATACGAAAAAAAAAATTTAGGGTGTGTTTGGTTTGTGTTTGTAGAGTAATTTTTTAGATAAAAAGTACGAAAATTTGTTTGGTTTGTCTTTTTTCAGAAATAATTTTGAAAAATTGTTTTAGCGAAAGAGTTTTAAAAAAAGTGATTGATTTGATGTGTATGAGAGAGAGAGAGTGATTTTGGAAAGTAGATAGCAAACAAAATTTTGAAATTTTTTTTGAAAAAATTTGTTTGGTTTAATTACTCTTGAAATTTTGTTTATAGAGAATTTTTTCCAAATTTTTTTCTAAAAAACAAATCAAACAAGGCCTTTATTTTTTAAAAAGTGAATCCTAAAAATAGAAATCAAATAATATAATTATGTTGAATTCAAAATAAATCTGTGTAATTTACCAACTAAATTAATATGGAAAAAGAACAACGCCAGAAAGGACAATCATTAACAGTACTTTTGTCAAAACTGTGTTATTCATTTTATCTAAGAGCATCTTTAACGGTGAACCAAATTTTTTATCAAATTTGAGTGAAGAAAAGCCAATTTTCTCAATCTAATATGGCTTGTTCCAACCATGCATCAAAAGGGAAGTGGTCGACCAGTTGGTTGACCGGCCGGTCGACCGATAAGGCCAATTTTTTTTTTTATAAATTTTTTTTGTACCGTTTGAACCAGTAATTTGAACCATTTGAACCAATTCGCAGGCCAATTTTTGCATGAGCTGGTCGACCAGTTGGTCAACTTGGAGGTCGACCATGGGATCGACCAAGTGGTCAACCAGGTGGTCTACCACTTAGTGTAAAATTTTACCAAATTTCTGCTTTAACGGCTATGTACAGTGAATTGGTGAAAGGAGCAAGTCGTTCTCAATTTGTGAAACGTTTGATATTTTCTCAATTTGATACTAATTCACTGAAACTATTGAAGAAGGAACTTTTTCACTAAATTTCAAATCTGATGCAAGGTTTAATGAACCATTGAAAATGGCCTAAAGAATTAAATCAAACCATAAATTAAACTAATAAGAAATGCGGTCTTGATTTGGCATGTGAGTTAGGGATGGATTGGGATTAAAATAGTCATAAATAAATAAACAAATAAATAATAATAATAAAATAAATTTTTTAGTCCAAGGATAAAAGTTGTCACATATAAATTATAATCATTTTTTTTCTCACCAAAGTAAAATAAATAAATAAATAAATAAATCATCCCAAATAAAACTATTTTATCCCTAAACATAGGCAAAAAAAAAAAATTAAATTAAAAAATTAAAAAACTAATCCACATCCCAATCAAAACTACAATTTCACACAATTATTGTTGTGTGGCTTTGGATTCTTCTACCAGATCGTGCATGCCAGCTTTACTTTCTAGCAATGGGTACCCACAAAAAGTATTAAACTCTGTTTTACAAAAGTTATTTTGAGAAGATAATTATAATTAATTTTTTAATTAAAAGTTACTTATAAGTAACTTTTCTGTGAGAGAGAAGAGGTCAAAATTAGCAAAATATACAGTTAAAATATTTATGATTTGGGATAATTTACAAAAATTAAAAATTAAAAAGTTATCAAAAAAAATCAAAAAATTGATATTATTTAGGGAAGCTTGTGGGATAAGTCTAGAGAGTAAAATTATTATTTTGCCATTTAAATTCAACTACCAAAAGTCAAAAAATTAAAAGTCAAAAAGTCAACAAGGGTAAAATTATCGTTTTAATTTTATTACAATATTTTATTACACATCTTTTTATAAAACGTCAAAAAATTATTCTAAATATATATCTTTTTTTCTTTACTTTTTTAATCAAAAAATTAAAAAATACACTTATATAACTGGGTGTTTGTTTCAGCTTTTCAGAGCCAACTTATAGCTTTTAGCTTTGAAAAAGTTATTTTGGACTGTTTGGTTAAGCTTATTTCAAACAGCTTCTGATTCTAACAGCTTATTTTAACTCAAAAAAGCCGATTCTGAGAAGCTGCTCACCCCTTGCTTCTGATTATCAGCTTTTGCTGTGGACATGTTAATTTATAGTTATACTCTTAAATTTTTTTATTTTTTATTTTTTTAAAAATAGAAAAAGACTCAAATGGACTATAGATTATTATTATTATTTTTTAAGAGAAATGTAGACAAAACAAAAAATAAAAATTAATTGAAAAAACTATTTCACAGCTTATTTAACAAACACTACTCAGCAACTTAAATCTATAATCTAACAGCTACACCAAATAGATTAACAACTTCTTATTAAAGTCATAATCTATAATCTGTTAAGCTATAATCTATAAGCTGTTTTAACAGTTACACCAAACGGGCCAACATATCCCAAACCAAAATCTTCTACCAGATCGTGCTTACCAGCTTTACTCTCTAGCAATGGTTACACAAAAAATATTGAACTCTGTTTTTAAAAATTAGCAACCTTGTTTTTCAAAAGTATTGAACTCTGTTTTTCAAAATAATAATGATACATCCCTTTAAAATTAAAATTTTAATTAAGTTTTAGTGAGGTAGAAAATCAAAAAAAAAAAAAAAGAGCCTAAACATCAAATGAGTCTGACATACAAATTAGAGCTATTGGAACTCACAAATTAAAGCTTCAAAATATTTTTATTTTCAAAAATATAGGTTTGAGATAACCTACAAAAATCAAAAAATTACTAGAAAAAATCAAAGAGTCCATACCATTTGCCACCTTTACTTTCTAGCAATGGGTACACACAAAAGTATTGAACTCTGTTTTTCAAAATTATAGCAGAATATACAGTTGTATATTTTATATAATAATAATTAGTATTATTATACATATAAAATCAGAAGCTAAAACAATCAAAGGTTTTGATATGTGATATTTTATCTTATTAATTTATTTAATTTAATTTAATTTTTATATATTTTTTAGTCACAACTATTTTAATCAGGCTAAAATAGTCACACACACACACACAAAAAAAAAAAAAAAACCCAAAAATCTCATTTGGTAAAATGTTGCTCCATTTAATCCTGGAAGTTTTCTTTTAAACCAATTAGTCCTTTTATTTATGGTATATTTTGGAGTTTACTTGTTTACTCTTGAATGTGATTTTAGTTGTGATTTTTTCCTGATGTTTGGGTGAGTTGATTATGGTATGGTGTTAATTTCTGAAATTTTTGTATAGGATTGCATGGAGTGATTTGTGGGGTTAGTGATGTTTATCCATTTGACGTGGAGGGGGGCTAATGTGGAATCGTGGTTTTTTATTTTTTTTATTTTAACACTGCCACCCATACAAGACCCACTACATACATGATTCTGACAAATGCACCTTCATTACCATGCACTTTCAATACGTACAACTCCAACAAATCATTGCCAATAACATGCAAGTCATCAACATTCAATAAAAACTCCAACATACCTATTGCACACACTGACGTAATTGATTCATTGCTTCCATTGAAATTGGCTAATTTTTACTAATATAGAAGTCACACATCCTAACTAGGGCTGAGCAAGGAATCCGTAAAATCCGTAATCCAATCCAATCCAGTCCAGTCCAGTCCAGTAGGTTTGGATTGGTTTTTTGAATCCGTGGTTCAGTTCCGGATTGAAAAATTAAAAATCCATAATTCACAAATTGGTTCCGGATTGAACCCCATGGTTCCGGATTGGAACCGATCTGGACTGTATACAAATAGTCTATATTTTTATTATACACCCTCCTGCATAGTATCTTCTCTTATTTCATGTAAAACTTAAATCCAAACCTAAACTTGCATAGTATCTTCTTTTATTATTTTTGTTTGCTAGTTTTTAGTGTTAATTTGTAATGGTCTAAATACTTATGGTAGAACTAGTTTTCTTATGGTTGTTTAAATTCTAGAACAGTTTGTCGCTATTAAGAAAAGACATATTGCTATTGTGAAACTAATATGGCGCTATATTTATATTTTTATGAAATTAAAGTGTTATATATATATTTTTGTTATTTAATTATGTAAATCCGCGGTCCTAAACCGATTCAATCCGTGTTTAAATGGATTGGTTCGGATTAGTTCCACGATTTAAACGAATTGGATTGGTTCCAATTTTTCAGAATCCGTAGATAACAGATTGGTCTTGGTTTTACTCTAATCCGGTCCAATCCGGACCATGCTCACCCCTAATCCTAACATTTACGTGGATAATCGCAATCAAATCCTACACAAAAGTCGACAAAATCTTTCACCACCAATACAACAAACCCCCACTCAAATAGAACACATTTCTGAAGGCTTCCGTTAAATATCCTAAGCATCTACATCACCAATTAAATTTCCCTCCTACTAACATGGACATCTAACACAATCCACATCATTACTATACATACATACAACTGGAACAAACAAGGAACTTTTTTCGATATTGCAACAAAACAAAACAACCCATTTATTAATGACTCCATCATTGCACTCACACCAATATATGATAACAACAAACACATATCACTAGAAAACACCTACATAATTTCATGCACAATGTTACTGTAGAGGGTCAGAAATAAAAACCCCCAATTTAAGTATGGGCCTAAGTGTTGAGGTTGTCATTCTGAGGTGACTAAGAATGTAAAAGGAGCATGGGCTAAAGCCCAAGGAAAATGGGCCAACAGTGGGCCAAAGCAAGTCTGACCTGCCTAGGGTCCAAACAGACTCCACTAAGGAAAATGCCTAAGTCAAGTGGCTGATGCAACACTTCCAGCAGTCAAGTTGCAGAGGCAACACTTATAGTGGCCAAGTTGCAGAGGCACTTTGCCTTAGCGCCGCCATTCACAATATTGTCAGTTCCACCGTCCTCTGAAGTTACTGAGGGAAAGAAAGAGCCGAAGTAACTAAGTTGCGGAGGTAGCATTTCCGACGGCCAAGTTGCAGAGACACTTTATCTTATCACCGCCATTTCAAGTATTGCCGGTACCGCAGCCATCTGGAGTTGCTGAGGAAAAGAGAAAACCAAAGCAACTAAGTTGCAGAGGTAATATTTGCAGCTAGAGGTGTAACTTGGGCGGACTCAACCTGAGCAACTCGAGCCCAGCCCGAATTTTTTTAGGGCTTGGATAAAATATTTTCAAATTCGGTACAGGCTTGGGCAAAAATTCAAAAGCCGAATTAAATTTGGGTGGCTTGGGCAAAGACGTCAAACAACCTGAGTAACCCGAAATCCGAATTATACATATATAGATATATAAAAATATTAAATATACATATAAATGATTAGCTATTACATGATATTAAAGTAATTTATATTATTAAATCATATTGAATATTTATTATATATACAAATAACATAAAATCTTACTCTTTTTCTTTTTATTTTCACTCATAAATTGTAAGGACTACTATAGTGGCATCTCTCTTACATTATATAAATTATTTGTTTTGATGGTATTAATGATTTTCTATAAAAAAAATATATATATAAATAGAGTCAAATTTTAATAATTTAATAATGTAGCTACAAAAAAAAAAAAAAAAAATTGAAATTCCTTTACAATTCGGGCAACTCGGGTTTAACTCGGGTCGAGCTTGAGCAGACAACCTCGGGTTGCAATTCGGGTTTGGACAGGTCTCAGCACAACTTGGGCCGGGCTTGGACAACCTCTCAACCCGACCGAACCCGCCCGAGTTGCACCCCTACTTGCAGCCATCTGTTTTGTTGACTCTGCCATCTCTAATATTATCGGTTCTGCCATTTGAACTTGCCGTTGGAAATTATTGCCGTAGCAACTACAGCCGCCGCAACTAACATGCTGAGAGAACATCCCGCCAAGGTGACAGCAGCCTTTGGGAGAAGCTTCCCCTCTACAAATAGAGACTAATGCTTGGCACTAACAGCAGGCCCCAAGGCATTATTGGCCTAGGGCTGATAACAGGCCCCAAAGTTTATTAACTTAGCGCTGATAGCAGGCCCCAAGACTTACTGGTTGAAGCTGATAGCAGGCACATAAATACCAGTTTATTGCGGTGATCTCGCAAAGATAGGAGCAGAGTAGCCCGAGTGTAAGGGACTCCCTTTCCATTACTCAGGTCTTGGACCTGCCTTAGTCACACAAGCAGGACTAAGGATGTGACACCGTGAACGTTTAGTTAAATACCACATAAATATTTATAGTTATATATAATTGTGAGTGTATGTGATAATATATTATTAAATAAATAATAGATACAGAATCTAATTTGGCATTGGGTTATCAAATATGGGATTAATTAGGGATTATTATTTGGGGCCAAATTAACAGAAATATGGTATTATGATACTAATTGGACCAAATTAAAGTTAAAGATAATAGATAAATAAATATAAAAGTAAGAGTAAATAAATAATAATAATAATAATAATAATAATAATAATAATAATAATAGGTGTGGTAGTAAAATAAATAAATAATTTTCTGTGGGTATACGACAAAGTATAATTTAATTAGGGATTAATTTGTTTATATAGTTATATTAGGAAACAGGGCCAAAGTGTAATTATCTAAAATATTTATTAAGTTAAGTATTAATCTATGGTTATAATGAGCAAATCCAGGTGAGTTATGAAACAAATCCAAAGAAGAATTCGAGATCGGCCACGTGTTGGCCACAGGACGCTTTTGCTTCCCTATAAATGGAGAAGAATTGATCAATATCCGTGGAGTTACTGAGATCAGTGGGAAGAAAAGAAAAAGAAAAGAAAGAAAAGAAAAGAGAGGGAGAGGCATGTAAGTTACTGAAGTAGGTACTTATAGTAGGAAGGTTGTGATAGTGAAAGAAAGGCTAAGGATCAATATTAAGGTGAATTATATTATATCTTGAGTTACCATAATATATTTTACGTATGTTTTGACTTACCATAATTTATTTTATGCAAGTTATAAAACAGAATATATTTTTTAGTAAGTTGCGATAAAATAACCATGGATAGTTAATTAAAACAAAACATTTACATAACTATAATATATTCTGTTTAATTCTGTTTAATAGAGTAATATATTATGCCAAGAGTATAGGAATAGAGTAATTTACAAAACATTTAAAATAGTAATTCTGTTTAATTACTCTATTTATATAATATACAAATATCCATTTTATTAAACAGAATTAAACAAATATATTTGTAATTTACAAAACATTTAAAAGTTACAAAACATTTACAAAACATTTAGCTCCTAGAGAATTAAACAAAACAAAACATTTACAGAATATAATTAAACAGAATTAAACAAAACATTTACAAAACATTTACAGAATATAATTAAACAGAATATATTATGGGATAAAATAATAAAATCCCTATAAATATATTTTGCTCTTATTAAAATAGTAAAATAGAGTAATTTTCTGTTTAATTATTTTTTATTTTCGTTTGCGCAGTTTAATTTGCTACAAATAGAAAAGTTAGTAAGTTGCGATTCCAACGCTAAGCTCCTAGGATTGGGTTATGACAAAGGAAGCCCCCTTGGGCTTGGTACTAAGGCACAACACGACTGCTAGCAGGCTTGGCTGTGACTTTCGCCATGGGAAACTATGAAGTTTATGGTTAGATGGCTAAGGGTGGAGGTTTCGCTGAGGTGAACACGAACATAGCTAATAGTTGGCTAATAGAGTGTTGAAAATGCATGTACTGGAAAAATAAAACTGAGAAGGCAAGTGCAGCGGCAAGATTTACCGTTGCAAGTGCACTTGTTGAGGTTCGGGCTGAAAAGGCAAGTGCAACGGTAAACGCTCCCACTAGAATTGCACTTGCTCTGGCTCAAAAGGGAGTTACAACGCCAAACACTCCCATCGCAACTACACTTGCTGAGGTTCAAAAAGGTAGTTGCGGAGGCAAACAGATAGTACACAGTACATGTAGAGAGAAACGTGGCACTTTTAGCCTGGTGGCTCAAGGCAGAATATTCTGTGTGATCTTTAGGGACACCTGTCTTCTCTCTATTTGGCCACTTGGTGTCTTCTTGATACCAAGGAAAAGCCTATAAATAGGACCCATTTCCCAAGGTTTATAAGAGGAATTTTTGGGATTTGGGGGGAGATGCTGCCTATTTGTGCACTGCCTTTGTCTTCTTCTTGAGCTACTTGCTTTACCCTCACCTAGCTACACACTCTCCAACTCCCAAACAGTTGTTATTGCTCATTCTCCAGCCTCTTCCACCACTCTTGGACCATTAACATAGTTTTACCTCTCTAATCACCTCCCTAACCTCGAACCCCCCTATAGTTATATTACCATAATTACAATCACAAACTGATATGTCCCAGTACATAACTTCACCCCAGCTCAATTATAACCCTACCAAACTAGTAACATCAAACAACGGGTAGGCCAAATAAAAACCCCTACACACCCATTACATATAGCCACACACTCAATACATGCTCCAACATTGCCAAACACTACCCCTTACGACGATGACGTACCATAAAACAGGGAAATGAAACATCACAGACCACATACCTGACACCATTGTTAACCAATACCCCACAATCACATTGGTCCAAATGCTCCTGATGATCCAACGCCAGTGTAGGCTAAGGGATTTTTTTTGTATTTCTAGGGTTTCGGTGTCAAACCAAACGTTATTTCGCGTAACTATCACTGTTGAGTTGATATTACCATAAACGTTGCAATACGACCAATCTTCACCCTGAACATTGTTGGTTTCCAACCTTGGTTCATGAAGCTCGTGTGGTGGTCGACCACCCATTGTTTCTGACAAATCAATACTTACATTTATTTAGCGACGTAATATGCAACGTAATCACATGAGCATTAACATCATTCACTCGAGGACAATAACTATATAGGAGTATGTTAACCAGTTGTCAAATTAATAAACGAAACCAATAAAATTTAAATTAAGACCCAGTGCTATTCACATGCTTACCATTTTAAGTGCCTTGTTGTAGTGGTCATCTTGCATTCCTTGTCTCTGCCTCATGGAATTGTAATGCTTCCACGTCCTGGTTTCCACATCAAGCACCATGACAGTCCAATGGTTCGCATGGTAGATCAAAAAATGGGTACCCTCGTGCGGCTTTGGTGTGGTACGTGACAACGCACTTGCGTTCCTTATCATGTCCTACACGTGTTCAACACCAATACATATAAATTAAACATTAACGGGTGCAATTCACATTTTTTTTGATTGGGGGGGGGGGGTATAATGTGTTTGAAATTACAAATACATCCCGAGCGCACGCTACTATACATGTATGATGTGTCCACATATTCGACTCTTTCACCCGCCCTCTTCGCTACTAGACACGTATGATGTTTACACAACATGAACAAATTAATCCAAACATGGGAACCCGACTGTTAAAATACCACAACAACACAAACGCAAGCACCGGCACACTAATATTGCATTTAATCAACATGGACACCAACAATGTTGCACCCTAACTAAAGAGAATGTCACTGCAATACCACATCACCTACAAACTATACACACTAAAAACCATGGGATTCCTAGCCACATTCAAATAGAACAACACTTCCAACAAGGAACATACATCAATAACTTCACATAATACTTACAAACACACCATCGCACAAATACATAATAACCCAAACAGAAAAATAATTTCATTTAAGGCTTGGTACACTAGCAGAACTAATACCCCAAAAAGTAAAGAACACAACAAGACATTAACCCAAACCAATTCCAAATCCACATTACCTACTTACATATAACAACAGTACAAATGTTAATTAACATTATGTAAGCACCATCAATGCCAAACCCAATCTACAACGTTACTCATACAACTCAAAACATCAAACAAAGCGAATAAAACAACATCACGAACACATGCCTTCCGCCATGGGTTCATAACACAATCACTAACTAATGTGAAAGGCAATGTCAACTATAAACGGCAAATCAACTTTGTGTCAAACCCTAATTGGCTCTAGAAATGTACGTATACGAAGGGGTTTTTGTGTTTCTAGGGTTTGGGATGAAACACCAATGTTAAATTGGGTAACATAGACTATAAAATTAACGTTACTAAAATCAAATAATGCAACAATGGAGAACCCATCGTGGAATTAACATTGGAATACCAAAACCTTCCATCTTTGTCTTTTTTGTTTTGATGAGAATAATGGAAACCCAAAAAACCTATAGAAAGCTTTTTGGACAAATTTGTAAATTCCACATTACACAAACCCATATATACCCCTACTATTGGTACAACACACGCGTAATTGGTGTACAATTATGTCATTAACATTGAAATGGTACCTATGGGTTCATCAAATAAAAGACGGGACTAAAAAATGGTTAGTAAGATCTAAACTTATGATTTATTGGTACTTTACCAAAAAAAAAAAAAAAACTAAATAGCCAACTAAATAAAACGTTGACTTCTCAAACAAAGCCTAAAGCCTTGTTTAGGAACATGTTATTTTAGTAATTTTTTAGTTTTTTACGAAATGATGTGTAGGAAAGTAGAGAGAGTGATGTGACAACTTATAGTGACTTTTTGACTAAAATTGAAAGTTGCCAAACGAGGCCTAAATATGAATATCACACTACATAAATAAAATAAAGAAGAAGTTAACATTGGTCTCATAAACTTAGGACCTCTTATGGTGCACACCCCTCTAAGGGTGTGTAACATGTGCACCTATTATAATTGACATAATTTTATTTTAAATTTTCGTAATATCAATTATAAAATATGTTATTTCACTATAAATTAACGTAATAAAATGTTTAAAATTTTGTAATTCATATATCAAAAGTTTGTGACTTGATAAAAATTTATAATTTGGTTATAATTTTTTTTGTTACGTTAATTTGTAATAAAATTATATATTTTATGATTGTTATTATAAAATTTTATGATAAAATTATATCAATTTATAATAAATTACATATAAGATATACTTTTAAAAGGTGTGTACGATGGAATTTCCCCATACGCTTTTGTAATTCGAGGGATAGTTTGTTTGTAAGGCTACAATGAATTATTGGCACGACGACTAGACGCCAGGAAGTCAATATTGTCTTCGAGTTTTGTCCATTTCATATTTTTATGGGGAAATTACCCATAGGTCCCATGTGGAACATGTGGACACCATTTAATCCCATAACTTTTTGAGTACACCCAAAAGTCCTTTCCCCTCTCTCTCTGCTTTTTGCTTCCCTCTTTTCGCCTCCTCCTCTAGCCCTGATCTCAGTCCGAAAGTCAAACAAGAAGGCGATGAAGAACAAGAACAAGAAGACGCTCATCCTCAGATCTGTGCTTAGATTGAACAGATTTGTGTATATATCTTTGTCAATTTCTCTCTCTCTCTCTCTATTTACAGATTTTTTTTGGGATAGTTGTTGATCTATGGTTGTTGTTGTTAATGATGAAATAGATCTATAATATCATTGAAATAGATCTGTAATAACTCAGATTTGTACAGATATCACACAGATTTGTAATGAGAAAATTTTCGAATTCTGAACAAGTAATTTTCGAGTTTTAGTTACAGGCGGTGAAAACTGTAAAATTTTGCAGTTTCAAATTTTTTTTTTGGTGCTGGAATGAATCATGGTTTAAAACTGTAAAATTTTGCAGTTTTATAACATTTTTTAGAATTGTAAAATTTTACAGTTTGATAACATGTTTTAAACATTCTGACGAGTTTCCGGCGATGTTGAACATTCCGACGAGTCTCCGGCGACCGTTTGACGGAAGTCCGACGGTAGTAAAATGTGAACAGTGTCTGTAAATTAAAAAAAAAAAAAGGATTTTTTGGTAACAATTAAAAATGTATTGGACTAATTGGTGCAAGTATTTTGTTTTGGGATTAGCTAGGTTTTGAACTTAGTACATGGACTTATCAGTAAGTTCCCCTATTTTTATTTGGGTCCCCATACTTTTGCATTTTTAACCTTTTCTTTTTGTGTGTTCAATCCAGGCCGGCCCTAAGTTTACGGGCCTACGGCGAAATAATTTTTCGGGACTTTTTTAGATATTTATAAAAAATAAAAATAAAAATCATTCTGTTTGGTTTAAAATTTTTAAAAATAATTATCTAAGTTTGCAATTTGTATTTTTTTTTTATATTTTTTGTATTTGGAAACATTTTTTTTAAAAAAAATATATAAATATTATAGTTTTAAGCGTATCTAAATTAGATGTATCTACAAAATAAATAAATAAATAAAAATTGTGTAAAATATTTTTTTAAAAAAAATACTAAAAAACACATAATTGGGCCATAAAGAGAAAAAAAAAATAAGCCACACAAAATTAGGCTAACGACTAATATATATACATATATTTTATATTTTATTTTTTTAATTGGACTAACAACTAAAACTTATAAATATTTTTTAATTGGGCTTTTTATCAATTAGGCCAAAATAGATTTTTTGAAACCCCCTTTAAAATGGTCTAAATTAATTAAACAAAATTGAGTTGTTAGTCAAAAAGTCAACTAAAACTTGTCACATCACCTCTCTACTTTTCTGCACATCTTTTCGTAAAAAGCCAAAAAGTTACTAAAATAGTCTGTTCCCAAACCAAGCCTAAATTTGGGGGCCTTTTTTTGGGCCTAATTTTTGGGACCCTAGGCACAGGCCTTACTAGCCTTAGCTCGGGCCGGCCCTAGTTCAATCTAAAAATAAATAAATAAATAATAAAAATAAAAACTTTTCTTTTTGTGTGGAAATATATAAGAATATAAATTTTAAATTGGAATATAAGAATGTAATTAATCAGTGTCTATGTACGACCTGATTTCTTTTTCTTTTTTTTGTTACTCATTTTTTCTACGGCAAGTGGTACTCGTGGATGGTCTTTTTTTTTTTTTTTGTTTTGATAAATTACACTAATATCTCTATATTTTTTAAATTACATTGTAAATGATATGCAGATAAAATTATATGTACTTACAAGATTTTTAATTTGCTATTACATATATAATCACTAAAATTAAATACGAAAATTTAGATCATGACAGGAAGAAATCATTATAAGAAAAAATACTCTTTTTTTGTAATTTATCAAAATCCAATTTACAATAAGAAAAACAAAATATCATCCAATCGATAAAAAAAAAAAGGAGAAAAACATTAAATAAAATATAAAGTTATAATACCTACCAATTAAAAAAATAAGCTAACTAAAGTATGAGTTAAAAATACATTTCTCACATTTTTTGGGGATCATGCAATATGTTTTATGTGAAAGTCAAATTTAATTTAACTTTATTAACAGAGAGGGCACCAAGGGCTCATAAGTTTTTTTTTTTTGGTGGGCTTCTTCTTAAGGTTGAGCGTACCCATTTAATATTGGGAAATCAGCCCATACACCATCATGAAGGGCCCTAAACTTAAGATAGTATTCATTGTTGGGCTAGCTCTCTCGGCTCAGTACTTCTCTATTATTATTACTATTTTTTAAAAAAAATTTCTTATTTAAACACATATTATAAGAACAAATTTCATTGTCAATTAAAATAAATGTGGTTAGTAATCACATCTTTACTACAACAGATCTGACTTATGACATATAAAACTTACCATTAAATACATAATACTAGTAGGATAAGACACATTAGACAAAGAATGAATGACTTGAATTTGCATCGCCGAAAACATGGCAATCTTAATTTGATGATGATACCTTCAATCATATTATACTTACTATGTTCCAACAATTCTCATGGTGTTCGTCTCTCTTTCTTTGCCCTTAACTATCCTTGCTAAACCAAAGTCTGAAATTTGGAATTCATCTTTTCATCTAAAAGAATGTTGCTTGTTTTCAAATCTCTATGGATAATCCTCAACCTGGAGTCTTGGTAAAGATAAAGAAGCCCATGAGCAATCTCCAAAATGATATCAAAGCGTTTCTCCCAATCCAAAGACAAGCACAATGTTCGATCCCTGGTTAATTCTAAGACAAGTTTGTTTAGATTTAAACAATGTCATGATTTTTACTATGTCATGTCATGATTTAAACAGAGTTTCTCTCATGTCATGTCATGATTTTACTATGTAGCACATTTTGTCTAGATTTAAACAATGAAATTTAGATCCACAATATTCATTCCCTTGTTAATTCTAAGACAAGTTTTGCATGCTAGAAGTAATGTCATATAATTAGCTCTTAGTGGGTATCTAAGTAAGAGAGGCATCTTGTATCGATGACGAGGACCATACTTGATGTCCAGCTGCCATGTCAAGAGGACTAGAAGCTGTTGTGACCTAACCAAATTTGAACTAATTGTTTTTACACACACACATAGATATATGTATATATTTGTGTAGGAAAACAACTAATAACTTATAAATTCTATTAAAAAATTTACCTGGTTAGATCTGTTTATCAAGTTATTCGGAGCATGTTCGACATGGAAATTTTGGACCTTAGCTCTAAATTTTTAGCTTCCATAGTATCCATTGTTATGTCTTGGTTTGTTTTATGACTTGATGTATCTCTCTATAAATTAAACGGGGAGACACCTAATCCATACATGCGAACTCGTCCATGTCTTTCTTTACCCATCACTTGTCCAAATGTGTCATTTAGGGTCGTGCCCTCATTTGATAAATTTGCATTTAAAGTTGTCCTCTTATTCATTTCATCCTATGAGGTTGCAATAAACATGACATCATATGTACATTTCAATCAAGCAACACTATAATGTGAGAATTTTAACTAATCTACAAGTTCAAATAGAGAGATAATTATTTGATATATACTATTATTGCTCTCGATTAAACAAGTGTCCAAAAGTATTTCTAGAACATTAAAAAAATGCATATATCAATAACAACTATTTATAAGTAATGATTGACAAAAACAACTAAACTTGATTTTGCAAGAATTATAAGATACTAACAACAATGTAGAACATAACAAAATCTCAATGAAGCATTTAAACAAACACTTGCAAGGCATTGTATAAAATCACAACATAAATACAATAATAGTAAATCACAACTAACCCTTTATATTGAAAAATGAAAATTAATAAATGCATGGGTTAGAAGATTAGATTTTCAAATTGTATCAAGTTTTATACCTAAAACAAGAAGATCATAAATAAGTGACAAAGATAGAGGTATTGTGTATGTTTGATGAGAGTGAGAAAGAGAGAAAGAATACCTAATGAACTCTCATTGTAGAAGATGGAAACATAACAAATTTGTGGTGTATATGGTATGTAAGGATGGCGTGAAAGATCACTACAGGTAATTACACTTTTGCCGACCAAAAATTTAGTCGGCAAAAGTCTATTTTTAGTCGGCAAAAGTTTTTCGCGACTAAATTTTATGGTCGCCACTTTGGTAGCCAATGGAGGGTTGGGAAAAGTAATTAGCGACTAACAATTTTTTTGGTCGGGGAAAGGTTCAATTTGCCAACTAAACTTTTGGTCGCTAAATATATATTTGCCTTAACTAAATCATTTTGTAACTAAAACACTTTAGTCAGCAAAAGTGATATTTTCCCGACTAAATATGTTAGTCGCTAATTGTAACATTCCCTGACCAAACATGTTAGTCACCAAAAGTAACATTCCCTGACCAAATCTGTTAGTCACTAAGTGTAATGTTTGCGTGACTAAAACTTTAGTCGGCAATAGACCTATTTGCGACCAAATTATTTGGTTGCCAAAATTAATAATTTTAGCGACTAGTTATTTAGTCACCAAATGTACCCTTTCGCCTACCAACATTTTGGTCGCCAAATGTGAATGGTCATACACCAACTAACAACTTTAGTCAGCAAAAGTATTACTTTATCTTTCCTGACTAATCATTTGGTTGCCAAAAGAGGAAAAATAAAATCAAGTTTTGGTTGCCAATTCAATTCTTTTTGTTTATCAAAATATAATAATCCATCAAATCCATTCAATATAACTTGTAATTTGCAAGAATCATTCAAACCAACAAAATCAACTAAATCATGAACATCCAACTATTTACATAAATCGTCAAATCCTTAACATGTTTAATTAAAGTCATCAACTATTATAAGTTTTCATCCACAAGTAATTCCCGTTAGAAAATTTGGTTTTTATAGGCTTATTTTGGGCCAACTTTGAGCCCAAATTTGAGTCGATCCCAAACGTCTTTTGAGGTGGATCCAAAGAGGTGACGTGTTCCTTGCCATGTGGCAAGTCACGAGGTGATGACGGTTCGTCAAAACCATTTATGAGTGAATAGGAAGTTGATGTCGTTTTCGGGTTCGTGGAATGGACAATTCAAGAATTAAATGTGGGTTTCCTTGTAAGGCTTGTCCTACATTGGAAACTTAAGAGAACTTATATGTGTATATAAGTTTTAAGTGGCAACACTTGGGTTGGGTCACAAGGGACACCCCAAGTTTGTAGAAAGACGGAGTTATGGACAAAGTGAACCTTGGCTCAAACTACCACACGCGCGTGTGCCGCCGTCTGATCGGGCACGGGTGTAGATTGTGGGTCGAGTCGGTTCTAACATTAATTTTTTGGACAAAATTTATTTGAATTTTTTCAAATTCTTGAAGGAAATTATTTGAATTTCAAAATGAAATTTAATTCAAATTTGAAATCAAATGTTTTGTTAAAAAATTGTGCCTCTTTTCAGATCCGAATTCCACAATAGATTAATCAGTTCAAACAGTTTTTCAATCTGTTGAACTCTGGACAGGTTCAAACTATTTTAACTGATAGAAAACTACCCAGCAGTTATCTGTTCAACATTGGTTACATCTGTTCAATTCAAAATTCAAACCTGTTGAAGTTTGAATTCACATCTTTTTGGCCCTATATATACCTGGACCATTCCAGCAGTTTTCCAATCCAAAATTCAGTACTTTTCTTCTAGTTTTGCTCTCTTGCATAATTTATTCATCATATTATTTTAGAATAAAATCCAGAGAGTATAGAACACAGGTTTAGTTCGCCGTACAAATTGTTTGGAGTGCTATTACAATTTGTGAAGATCATTGTATCTTGGAAAATAGACGCCATTCATTCGTAAGCACCGAAACGGGGCGAATCTGTCTTAAGGACAGAGTGTCACATACTTGACTTGATCTTTTAAATATTTATTTGGTTCGGTAAAATAAATTATGTACGTAATTTATTTTTATTTGTTTGATTTTTTTCAACTTATTTATTTTACATAGAAGATTGTTCCAATAATCTTAAGACAGATTCGAATTATTCTGTTTAAACAGAATTTTTCGTTTGTTTTCTTTTCTATTTCTTCTTCTTACAAAAATTATTTTATGTGATGTTACAAAGAAATATTCTGGTTGGAAAAACAAATATTAGTAATATACTGTTTATTTTCTTTGACAACTAGTAGTAATATACTGGTGTCATTAACAATTCAGAATATTTATTTGTGAAGTTTGTCAGAAATTAATTTTGGTTTTCAAAAATAATTTATGTGTTCATTAATTAAAATTTTGTTTCAATATTTTAATTTTTGAAGTGTTACAGAAATTTAATTTTTTGTGTGGAATTAATTTGTTTAAATAAAATTTTATTTTACTTTCAAATTAATTGGAAATAAAAGTTACAATTCTTGTTTCTTTTATTTTTACTGAATTTAATTCTTTGGTTTTGGTTTAAATTTTATGTGTAGTATAAAATTTCAATTATAATTTTATTTTATAATTTAGAATTCATGGCTATTGAAACTGGTCAAACTAATGCTCAAACAAGTACGAGTATGGTAGCTGAAATTGCGCCAAACCCTCCTCCTGTTGTGACTATGCCAGTCAATCATGGTGAAAAGCCAGAGAAGTTCTTAGGAACTGATTTTAAAAGATGGCAGCAGAAAATGTTGTTTTATGTTACTACTCTCAACCTGGCACGTTTTTTCTCCGTGAGAATGCTCATACTCTAAAAGAGGATGAAACTGACTAGCAAGTAGTTGCTGTGGTCGATGCTTGGAAACATGCTGATTTCCTTTGTCGGAATTATATTTTGAACGAACTTGACAACACATTATACGTCTACAGTCCTATTAAAATGGCAAAGGGACTTTGGAAGTCTTTGGAGAAAAAGTACAAAACAGAAGATGCTGGCTCAAAGAAATTTGTGGTTGAAAAATTCCTGGATTTTGTGATGGTTGATTCTAAGACTATGATCAGCCAAGTTCAAGATATTCAACTCATTCTGCATGACATTCATGCAGAAGGCATGTCTCTCAATGAATCCTTCCAAGTTGCTGCCTTAATTGAAAAATTACCACAAGGCTGGAAGGAATTCAAGAACTACCTCAAACACAAGCGTAAAGAAATGTCTTTAGAAGAATTGATTGTATGTTTGAGGATTGAGGAGGACAACCACAATTCTGATAAGCGGGGGTTGGTAAGCATCCAATAGAGTCTAAGGGAAATGTGGTGGAACATACTCTAAAAGTAAAGAAACGAAAATATTCTGGAGAAAATTCCGCACGAGGCTCTAAAGGAGGGGAAAATAAGAAGTTCAAGTTCAATGGCAAGTGTTACATCTGTGACAAAGAGGGACATCGGGCCAAAGATTGCCGTAGCAAATGCAAAGGCAAAAGAAAATCAAGCAAGAAGCCTGCTTAAGCCAATATGATTGAAGTGAACAAAATTTCCAATGGTGTTGATGACATAAATCTTTCTGTAGTAGTTTCCGAGGAAAACCTTGTCGGAAATCCTAAAGAATGGTGAGTGAACACTGGTGTTACTCGCCACATCTGTGCCGACAAAAAGATGTTCATATCTTATTCTATAGTGGACAACAGTGAACAACTTTTTATGGGCAACTCCTCAACTTACAAAGTTGAAGGACAATGAAAGATTATTTTGAAGATGACATCTGGAAAGGAACTCCTCTCAACAATGTGCTGCATGTACCGGACATTCGCAAAAACCTTGTTTCTAGATCTTTGTTGAGTAAAAATGGGTTTAGGCTAGTTTTTGAAAGTGACAAGTTTGTACTTACCAAAAACAAGATGTATGTAAGAAACGGTTTCATGTCTGATGGCCTTTTCAAAATGAATGTATGATTGTTGTACCTTCTGTTATTAATAAAAATACATTTTCTTCTTACTTGCTTGAGTCTTCAAATTTATGGCATGGTAGACTTAGACATGTTAATTATGGATCTTTGCATAGATTAATTAATATAGAATGTTTACCTGAATTTGAAATTGATTTAAATCATAAATGTAAAATTTGTGTTGAGGTAAAATTATCCAAAACTCCTTTTCATTCAATTGAGAGAAGTACGAAGCCACTTAAATTAATTCATTGTGACATTTATAATTTTAAATCAATTCAAACTAGATGTGGGAAAAAATATTTTATCACCTTCATAGACGACTATAATAGATATAGTTATGTTTATTTAATTCGAACCAAAGATGAAGTTTTGGAAACTTTCATTCAATATAAGAATGAAGTTGAAAATCAACTTGGTAAGAAAATTAAGAAACTTAGAAGTGATAGAGGTGGTGAATATGAATCACCTTTTGGTGAGTTTTGTAAAGAATATGGAATAATTCATCAAACCACCGCTCCTTACTCACCTCAGCAACATAGAATTGTTGAAAGGAAAAATGGTACTTTAAAAGAAATGATGAATGTCATGTTAATAAGTTCTGGATTACCTCAGAACTTGTAGGGAGAAGTAATACTTTCTGCTAATTATATTTTAAATAAAGTACCTCGAAAGAAAGTGAATCAAACACCTTATGAATGGTGGCATGGGAGAGTACCATCCTACAAATACTTAAAAGTGTGGGGGTGTTTGGCTAAAGTGGTTATTCTTAGTCCTAAAAAGACTAAGATAGGTCCTAAAACTGTTGTATACATTTTCATTGGTTATGCCATGAATAGTAGTGCATGTCAATTTTTGATTCAAAAGTCAAAACATTCCGAAATGCATGTAAATACTATTATTGAATCTCAAAATGCGTCTTTCTTTGAACATGTGTTTCCAAATAAAACTAGATAAGAGACTAGTACTAACAAAAGATCTTATGATGGTATTGCTAGTTAGGATCAAGAACATGATCAAGAACAAGAGCAAGAGATAGATCAAAATAAGGAAGAGGAACCTAGGCGTAGTAAACGTGCTAAAATCTCAAAATCTTTTGGTCCAGATTTTCTAACATTTTTGTTAGAAAATGAGCCTTTAATTTTCAAAGAAGTTATGTCCAGTCCTAAAGTTCCTTTATGAAAAGAAGTTGTAAACAGCGAAGTTGAATCCATTCTGCAAAATCACACCTGGGAATTGGTGGATTTGCCACCAGGTTGTAAACCTCTTGGGTACAAGTGGATTTTCAAAAGAAAAATGAAAGTAGATGGATCAATTGATAAATACAAGGCAAGACTTGTGGTCAAAGGTTTTAGACAAAAAGAAAGTCTTGATTACTTTGACACATACTTGCCGGTTACTAGAATAACATCCATTAAAATGCTAATTGCCATTGCATCTTTGTACAATCTAGAAATTTATCAAATGGATGTGAAAACCGCTTTCTTAAATGGTGAATTAGATGAAGAAATTTACATGGAACAACCAGAAGAATTTTTTGTTCTAGGAAAAGAAAAGAAAGTCTGTAAATTGGTTAAATCATTATATGGTTTAAAACAAGCGCCAAAACAATGGCATGAAAAATTTGACAAGGCAATGATGTCAAACGATTTCAAAATTAATGAACGTCACAAATGTATTTATATTAAAAACACAGACAAAGGTTATATTATTGTATGTCTCTATAAGGATGATACGCTCATCATAGGTAGTAATAATGACATGATTAAAATTACTACGAAAATGTTGAACAAACATTTTGACATGAAGGACATGGGTATTGCTGATGTAATTCTTGATATGAAAATTACTAAAACATCAGAAGGATATGCTTTGTTACAATCTCATTACATTGAGAAAATACTTAACAAATTCAGCAAAGATGATGATCATCTTGCTAGAACGCCTGTGGATGTTAATTTGTTTCTTTCTAAGAATGTACTGGGAAATATTTCTCAATTAGAGTATGCCCAAATTATTGGAAGCTTAATATACTTATTGAATTGCATTCGCCCGGATATATATGCAATAAGTAAATTAAGTAGATATGCGAATAATCCGGGAGTAGAACACTGGAAAGTAATTATAAGGGTTCTGAGATACCTTAAATTTACTCGTAACATTTGGTTGAATTATACTAGATATCAAGCAGTACTTGAAGGATACTGTGATGCAAATTGGATATCGGATACTAGAGACTCAAAATCCACTAGTAGGTATGTGTTTACTCTTGGTGGGACAGCTGTATCTTGGAAATCTTCCAAACAGATTTGCATTGCTAGGTCTACTATGGAATCAGAATTCATAACTTTAGATAAAGCTGGGAAAGAAGCAGAATGACTTCGCCATTTCCTTGAAGATATTCAAATGTAGCCAAAACCAGTGCTTGCTATATGCATACATTGTGATAGTCAATCAGCAATTGGTAGAGCACAGAGTCATATGTATAACGATAAGTCGCGACACATTCGTCGTCGACATAACACCGTAAGACAACTACTCTCTAATGGAATTATTTCCATTAAATATGTAAAGTCTAAAGACAACATAACGGATCCACTAACTAAAGGGTTAGCGAGAGAGTTAGTTGAGAATTCATCGAGGGAAATGAGACTTAAGCCTATTAAATAAGAGTTACCACAATAACAACCCAACCTAGTTGACTGGAGATCCCAAGATCTAGGTTTAAATGGACAACCGAGTTGTGTATGACTCATAAGGATCACTGGGGAGTCGAACTCCTACCCATTTCTATATTGAAATAGTGATGTCTGCAGCGATTTAGGTTAAGTAAAACTTTTAATGATTCTTATATCTAGGAATGCCTAGTGGAGTATGGTAAGATACTCTTCATAAGAATCACCTATATGAGTGTGAACTGGGCCGGTTCTATGAGATTTGTGAAGGGCTACGATTTCTAGAGCACTCATGAAAGACCAAGTTATTCAGGGCCAAAATGAACACAATACTGAGAACTAAACTGTGCCTGATAAGATACTGTGTGAGTTCTATTGTTTTGGTTTACACAAACGGCTGAACAGTTCAAGACATCATGTTCACTGGTTAGCTAGTAAATTCGGTAGTGTCTCATAAGGGAAAGTTCAAAGCCAAAAGCTACTTATCCTTTGCTGAATATTTCTAGTTTCTGTACTCTCTGTAATTAGATTAAGTTGTTGCATTTTCTCTCCGTCAAATTCCATTTATGTGGGGGATTGTTGGAAATTTTGGTTTTTATAAGCTTATTTTGGGCCAACTTTGAGCCCAAATTTGAGTCGGTCCCAAACGTTTTTTGGGGTGGATCCAAAGAGGTGACGTGTTCCTTGCCATGTGGTAAGTCACATGATGAAGACGGTTCGTCAAAACCATTTATGAGCGAATGGGAAGTTGACGTCGTTTTTGGATTCGTGGAATGGACAATTCAAGAATTAAATGTGAGTTTCTTTATAAGGCTTGTCCCACATTGGAAACTTAAGAGAACTTATGTGTGTATATAAGTTCAAAGTGGCAACACTTGGGTTAGGCCCCAAGGGCACCCCAAGTTTGTAGAATGGAAGAGTTATGGACAAAGTGAACCTTGGCTCAAACCACCACACACGCACGCACGCCGCCGCCGTTCGTCCGTCCGATCAGGCGTGGGTGTGGGTTGTGGATCGGGTCGGTTCTAACATTAATTTTTTAGACAAAATTTATTTGAATTTTTTCAAATTCTTGGAGGAAATTATTTGAATTTCAAAATGAAATTTAATTCAAATTTGAAATCAAATGTTTTGTCCAAAAATTGTGCCTCTTTTCAGATCCGAATTCCACAATAGATTAATCAGTCCAAACAATTTTTCAATCCATTGAATGCCGGACAGGTTTAAACTGTTTTAACAGATAGAAAAATGCCCAGCAGTTTCTAGACAGATTCAAACTGCCCAACAGTTATCTGTTCAACACTGGTCGCATTTGTTCAATTCAAACTTTAGACCTGTTGAAGTTTGAATTCACACATTTTCAGCCCTATGTATACCTGGACCATTCCAGCAGTTTTCCAATTTGAAATTTAGTACTTTCCTTCCAGTTTTTCTCTCTTGCATAATTTATTCATCATATTATTTTAGAATAAAATTCAGAAAGTATAGAACACAGGTTTGGTTCGTCGTATAAATTGTTTGGAGTGCTATTACAATTTGTGAAGATCATTGTATCCTGGGAGATAAACGCCATTCATTCGTAAGCACCGAAGTGGGGCGAATCTGTCTTAAGGACAGAGTGTTACACACTCGACTTGATCTTTTAAATATTTATTCAGTTCGGTAAAATAAATTCTGTAAGTAATTTATTTTTATTTGTTTGATTTTTTCAACTTATTTATTTTACACAGAAGATTGTTCCAACAATTCCAAACTATATAATCGTCCAATTAAAAGTCATGTAATCTATATAATCATCCAATTCATAGCCATCTAGCATAAAAATTTAAAACATATATCAAAAAAAATTTATCCATGTGCATCTATCAAAAAAATATAACTAATCTATCCAAATATTTTCCATACACATTGTGGGGACATATTTTTGGATGACACCACGTGGCTAAGGTGACGCTGAGGTGTCAGCTGAGGTGTCAGCCGAGGTGCCCCGTGGGCAGATCATGTTTGCCGAGATGTTTAGAGCACTGCTGAGGTATTTTGCAGGGATATCAGAATCCGAGATATTTGGATAGAGGGCTAGAGTCCTAGATGACATCAAGCTACCTATTTGGATAGAGATGGGACTCTTGAGGGAGTTCATCTTAATCTAAATAGTGTGAGTTGTGATAGATGTTATTCTTGTAAAGGATAGAGTCCCATGAAGTAAGACTTCTAGGGGAAGTTGGACACTAATCATTATAAAAGTATGGCACCCTCGTAGGTCTGAGGTATGCTTTTTATGCTCTAGCTAGTGAGTTAAGCACTATTTGTTATCTTTGAGAGATATTTGTTTACTGACTTGATTGTTGGAGTGCCCCCGGGTGGACGAACCACCGCGGTATTCTCACATTCTTGTTGGCAGGTGATTGGCTCAATCTATTCTACTGGTGCTCTCCAGCTGAGTTTCCCATTTGGTTGTGTGGTCAAAAATCAACACCAACAATTTAGCGCCATCTGTGGGAACTTAGTTAGAATAGATGGCCATCATCGAGCAAGATCAACATTTTGGTAAGGATGAGTTCAGCGAAGATGGAGAATGCGTCAACATTAACAGAATGAAGGCCCTTCTAGAAGGGATGAATGCAAAGATAAGGAGGCATAAGCGCTCTCAAGAAGATGAAGACGACCTTCAAGTAGAAAAGAGCTCAGCCTAAGTGAGCAGATTCCGGATTCCAGATCCCGGATCCCAGATCCTAGAAGACAAGATCTCAGCCTAGATGAGTAGGTCCGAGAAGACAAGAGCTCAGCTTAAGTGAGCAGATCCCAGATTTCAGATCTCGGATGCCACTTCCTAAAAGACAAGATCTCGGCCTAGATGATTAAGTCTGAGAAGACAAGAGCTTAACCTAAGTGAGCAGATCCCAAATTCTAGATCTCGGATCCCAAATCCTAGAAGACAAGATCTCGGCCTAAATGATTAGGTCCAAGAAGACAAGAGCTCAACCTAAGTGAGTAGATCCTAGATTCCAGATCTCAGATCCCAGATCCTAGAAGAAAAGATCTCGACCTAAATGAGTAGGTCCGAGAAGACAAGAGCTTAGCCTAAGTAAGCAAATCCCGGGTCCCAGATCCTAGAAGACAAGATCTCAGCCTAGATAATTAGGTCTGAAAAGATAAGAGCTCAGCCTAAGTGAGCAGATCTCGGATCCCAGATCCTAGAAGACAAGATCTCGACCTAGATAATTAGGTCTGAGAAGATAAGAGCTCAGCCTAAGTGAGCAGATCTCGGATCCCAGATCCTAGAAGACAAGATCTCGGCTTAGATGATTAGGTCCGAGAAGACAAGAGCTCAACCTAAGTGAGCAGATCCCGGATTCCAGATCTAGGATCCTAGATCCTAAAAGACAAGATCTCGGCCTAGATGATTAGGTTCGAGAAGACAAGAGCTCAACCTAAGTGAGCAGATCCTGGATTACAGATCTCGGATCCCAGATCCTAGAAGACAAGATCTCGACCTAAAGGAGTAGGTCCGAGAAGACAAAAGCTTAGCCTAAGTGAGTAAATCCCGGATCTTAGATCCCAGAAGATAAGATCTCAGCCTAGATGATTAGGTCCGAGAAGACAAGAGCTCAGCCCAAGTGAGCAGATCTCAGATCCAGAAGACAAGATCTCGACTTAGATGATTAGGTCTGAAAAGACAAGAGTTCAGCCTAAATGAACAGATCCCAGATCTTAGAAGAGAACATCTCGGCCTAGATGATTAGGTCTGAGAAGACAAGAGCTCAGCCTAAGTGAGCAGATCCCAGATTTCAAAAGACAAGATCTCAGGCTAGATAAGTAGGTCCTAGAAGAGAATAGCTCAATCTAAGTGAGTAGATCCTAGATCCCAGAAGACAAAGAGGAAGCACGCAAGATCAGACTGAAGTCGGCCAAGTTTTGCCTGTCGGTAGAAGGCCATCTATACAGAAGGACTTTTGCTAGACCTCTATTGCGATGTGTACATCCTTCACAGGTTGAAGACTTTTATACAACATTCACGAAGGAGTATGTGGAAGCCATGCAGGGGGCAGATCCCTTGCCTACAGAGCTATATCATAGGGATTCTGGTGGCCCTACATGCAAAAAGATGCCAAAGCCTATGTAAAGAAGCGTGGAAATGTTGTTGGAATCCAGATTGTACAATAAGACTGAATAGTCTTATGACGATGTTCCCATGGTAAACATGATGAATAACTTAGACTTGTCATATGGTAGAGTTGAACCACACTTGCCATATGGTAGAGTTGAACTAAGTTTGTGATATTTCCGATTGAAACATGACGAATAACCTAGACTTGTCATATGGTAGAGTTAAATTGCACTTGCCATATGGTAGAGTTAAACTAAGTGTGTGATGTTTCTGATTGAAACATGATGAGTAACTTAGACTTATTATATGGCAGAGTTGAATTATACTTGCATTTGATAGAGTTGAACTAAGTTTGTGATGTTTCGGTATGAAACATGACGAATAACTTAGACTTACCATGATGGTAGAGTTGAACTAAGTTTGCGTTGTTTCCGATTAAAACATGACGAGTAACTTAGACTTATTATATATACCAGAGTTGAATTATACTTTCATATGATAGAGTTGAACTAAGTTGACGATATTTCCGATTGAAACATGATGAGTAACTTAGACTTATCAGATGGTAGAGTTGAATTATACTTGTCCTATGATAGAGTTGAACTAAGTTGACAATGTTTCCGATTGAAACATGATGAGTAACTTAGACTTATTATATGGCAGAGTTGAATTATACTTGCATATGATAGAGTTAAACTAAGTTAGACTTGCCATGATGGTAGAGTTGAACTAAGTTTGCGATGTTTTAACATGAAACATGACGAATAACTTAGATTTGCTGCAATGGTAGAGTTGAACTAAGTTTGCAATGTTTTGGCATGAAACATGATGAAACTAGCAATGACTTGGATAGTTTGGAAAGCTGAGAAGTTTAGTACTCTCGGTGCACTAAGGTTAAGCCTTAGGTGCTTTGTTTGGGTAAGCCAAACATAATGACCTCGGCCAAGAATGTTTGAGAGAGACTTCGACAACAACCATGTGATGTGTTGTTAATGTAAACATAAGTGGTACTCAGGTTCACATTAGGGGGCAGGAAGTGGAATGCGCATAACATTTGTGAAATTTGTTGAAAAATTTTCCAAGTTCAAGTTATCCGATATCGTTGAAAAGAGAAACTATCTGAGATAAGTCAATCTGAGATGGCAGTATTGTACTATACCCGAAGTGTAATTATCCAACATATCTAGTCAGGTTGTTAGGCTTGGAATAGTGAAATCTTGCCAGAAGACAGTATGTACAAGTGAAGAAATAGTACCTGTAAAGAGATTAATGAGAAAACTCTACAAGTATTGTTCGACCAAGATAAATAACAAAGGCTGTTATCTGAGATAATTAGTCTGCTCAACTCTGATGCGTGGATGTATCCAAGATACTTATGTCCGAGGTGAGGAACCAAGTTGCCAAACTTGAAAAAAAGACAAGAAATTTTTAAGTATAGAAAAAACATGCAAGGCATAAAAGCAAAGCAGTGAGCATACATGAAGGAAGCATTCAACACTTAGAAAAAAAAATAAGACTTGCATTGAAAAGAGACAACTTATTTAAGTACATAAACAAGCACATCGGCCTGACAAAACAGGCACTGTTTAAAATAAAGCAGAAGAAAATACAATTACAAAGAAAAAAGTACAATGGAAAGAAAAATTCCTGAAGTACTAGGATCTTGTACATTGATCTCAGATTGTTAAACCTCAGCTGTTGTAATTGTTTCGACCTCGGCAGACAACTGGGCAGACTTCTCAGCTACGATTTCGACATCGATTTCCAGAAGAGTCTGGTCCAGGCTTTTTGCAACAGCAGTGATCTCGATTTCAGAAGTGTCGGCCTTCTTTGGCGAGGTACTCTTGGAGACCTTATCCCCAACCTCCTCAGTCAAGTCCAGGATCTGATCATTTAGAGTAGATGACTTGGCCTCAGCAGCAACTTCAGATTCTTTCTCAACAACCTTAACCTCGGCCTCTTCATTTTCTTCGGCCTCCTCGTCGTCAGCATCTTTTGCTTTCTCGACCTCATCCTCAGATTAATTGGCTATAAGGAGATGGAATGGATTGCACAGTTATGACATCAAGGATGTCAACAAGAAGGTCTTCCATGACAAGAGTTCGACGACACATGCCGTCATTGGCTATAGCGATTGTTACTCGCAGATAAGGCGATTGAAGGATTATCAAGGTCTAAGGCTGGGAGCTTAGGACCTCGGTGTTTCTTGTTCCTGGTTCTAGTTGCAAGATTGTCGTTATGTCGGTCTTTGCACTGCCATTGAGATGGTGGGTTGATGCGTGGAGCAGCTAATAAAGTGCTTGGCTACTAGTTTGGTTTAGCTGGTAGAGTTTGAACCTTAGGCACGAATGGAGTATTCATAGCAATGAAAGCTTCAAGAACAAACGATGATGGTTTGCAGAGATGCAGAGAAAGATAGAGAGAGAAAGAGTTTGGGGACACAGAGAAAGATGAAATGGAAAGAGGTGACAGATTGTAAAGATTCAAGAATATGAAAAAAAAATAGAGCATTGATAGATTTAGGGTACGAACAGAATTGATAGAATACGATGACCGTGAACTAGAAGATATGTGTTAAATACAAAAAATGTGAAGAAGGGCTCAAGAACATGAAGGACAAAATATAAGTCAAAGCAAGCGAATGAATGTAGAACAATGGGATTCAAATATGAATACAAGATGGCAATGTAAATGCAGATACAGATACCATGTGTAATGTGTAACAATCCACAGAAGGAATATATTTGAAAACAGTGGAGAACTGGAGTTAAAATAAAAGAAATCAAAGTCTTACAAAGTGGAGCCGAGGAAGTAAATGCCGGAATGGGATTCGCTAAAGTCAGACAAAGCTCTGATCGGAACAGAACTGCTAAGCGCCCGACGGAAGTGGTGACCAAAGTTGTAACAGGAAAAGCTTCGAAGGAATGGAAATGGAGACTTCTAGAGAGAGAGTGAAGGAAGTTTTGTCAAAAAATGAAAAGGCAAAAAAATGTAACTACCTTGGACAACGTGCTTATTAGGCGGCTGGGCAGCTTTGATAGAGTGACATGTGACAGATACGAACCAACAAGGTGATGACATGATGATCTCAATTGAGATGATGATCTCTGTTGATATGATGATCTCGGTTAAGATGACAATCTCGGTTGAGATGTTGATCTCGGTTAAGATATTGAATTTGGATAGGGGCAAAACTTGTTTATTCTTGGTTTCTGATGAGTTGATACTAGGATCTTGATATTCTTTAACTAGCAAGTCATGATCTCTGCTAGTAGTACGATCTCTGTCGAGATGTTGGACCTGGGTGAGATAGAACATGATGGTTCTTGATTCTTGACGAGCGGACGTTTGAGTCCTTATGTCTTGGCGCCGACAAGTCACGATCTCTGTCAAAAGAGTACATGTATAGGTTTCATCATGTCAGTTTGCTAAGGTAATAGAACCTAGGGGTAGTTGTGGGGACATATTTTTGGATGACGCCACGTGGCTAAAGTGACGCTGAGGTGTCAGTCGAGGTGCCACGTGGGCAGATCATGTTTGCCAAGATGTTTAGGGCACTGTCGAGGTATTCTGCGGGGATACCAAAATCTGAGATATTTGGATAGAGGGATAGAGTCCTAAATGACATCAAGCTACCTATTTGGATAGAGATAGGACTCTTGAGAGAGTTCATCTTAATCTAAATAGTGTGAGTTGTGATAAATGTTATTCTTGTGAAGGATTGAGTCCCATGAAGTAAGACTTCTAGGGAAAATTGGACACTAATCATTATAAAAGTAAGGCACCCTCATGGGTCTAAGGTATACTTTTTATGCTCTGACTAGTGAGTTAAGCACTATTTGTTATCTTTGAGAGATATTTGTTTACTGACTTGATCGTCGAAGTGCCCCCGGGTGGACGAACCACCGCGGTATTCTCACATTCTTGTTGGCAAGTGATTGGCTCAATCTATTCTGCCGATGCTTTCCAACTAAGTTCTCCATTTGGTTGTGTGGTAAAAAATCAACACTGACACACATCTATCCAAAAATATATAATCCTTGAAAAAATGTAACAAGTGCCAACTAGTCCTGTACAATTCATCTTCGTGCATGAGTTCATCCATTTGTACCAAAGAAAAAGAGAAATATTGTCAGGTAATTTTTTTATGAAAATATTTGCACATCAAATGATTGTAAAATTGGATAAAAAATGAAAAATGTCAATGGAAAGTAAAGGTAACATGAACAAATTAAATAACTATCAATACCATTTTGTAAATAAAACAACATTCATATGTATATATCCAATCAACATTACAATTCTATCAATATCATCATTTCCAATATTTTTTGTCATCTAGTTTTAATACTAACCGCATTGGCCTCATCCCTGGACTTTTTCATTTGTAGTCTTTACTCAAATAAGGCTTCTTTTTATTGTTCTTTACAAAAATGTCTGTTTTTGTTACTATTTCAGGAACTATGTGGAAAAAGTGATGTTTTGTTGCTCTCATCAGTTTGTTTAATCTAGGCTGATGTGACTGTGAAGACCTCAGGGTTGTTTAGGAGCTGTTTCCAATTTTCGCCCCTATACGACTTGTTTTTTCCTTTTTCTCTCACATTTTTTGGTCTAAATCTCTAACCGTGTGTCCTATCGAGGTGTCACTTGCTCTCACAAGTTTGTTTAATCGAGGCCGAGGTGACCGTTATGATCTCGGGGCGGTTTGGGAGCTGTTTCCAATTTTCGCCCCCAAACGCTCTATTTTTGCCTTTTTCTCACATTTTTTTTGGGTCTAAATCTCTAACCATGTGTCCTATCAATGCACTGCTTGCTCTCACAAGCTTGTTTAATGTAGGTTATGGTGACCGTTATGATCTCGGGGCAGTTTGGGGGCTACTCTCAATTTTCACCCCCAAACGGCCCGTTTTCGCCTTTTTCTCTCACATTTTTTTGGGTCTAAATCTGTAACCATGTGCCTTTCAATGTGCTGCTTGCTCTCACAAGTTTTTTTAATCTAGGCCAAGGTGATCATTATGATCTCGGGGTTGTTTGAGGGCTGTTTCCGATGTTCGCCCCCCAAATAGCCCTGTTTTTGCCTTTTTCTCTCATTTTTTTTTTTTGTCTAAATCTCTAACCGTGAATCCTATCGACATGCCACTT
This sequence comes from Camellia sinensis, assembly GCF_055761805.1. Classification (NCBI taxonomy): domain Eukaryota; kingdom Viridiplantae; phylum Streptophyta; class Magnoliopsida; order Ericales; family Theaceae; genus Camellia; species Camellia sinensis. The sequence goes on along the minus strand of NC_138968.1, from coordinate 154,217,383 downwards.
GCTCTCACAAGTTTGTTTAATCTATTCCGAGGTGACCGTGATGATCTCGGGGCTGTTTGGGGGCTATTTCCAATTTTTGCCCCTAAACAACCTGTGTTCGCCTTTTTCTCACATTTTTTTTTATCACCAATATAACAGTGCTCAACTGAAAGTAAGCACAAACATGTCCTAGAAACTCTTATAGTGATCCTATCCTAAAATGATTTTGGTGCCCATTCAGCCAACCTCTGAAAGAATAGATCCCTATGTTTTCCCAAGCACTAATCTAGAATTGGACAAAGTTGGCTAAATGTGGATTCAGTTTCAGGAACAAGGCCACTTGTTTATACAAGCAAATCATCCAAGAAGAGAATTACACCATATTAATTTAAGCATCTATTAGTCATTTAATAGCAGTTACCAATGTTAAAAGGAACGAATTGCTAGAACCTTTGCCAAGATAATAACTTGAAATTGTTATAAGAGTGGGTGCTTGTAGCATTTTTTAAAATGTATTCAGTTTAATAAATAAGTAATTACCATCTCAATAACACCAAGGTAGCTGCCACGTATGCTTGGATTTTGCCCACTAGATTCATTAGCCGTAAAAGCACGAACGTTCATTTCATATATAACAAGATCTTTCTACAAAGAGAATAGCAAAAAAGACAAAGATTACAAAGAAGCACTTAGGTAATTTGTTAAAATAATTAAGACACTCAGCACAAAAATGTTCAATCATGCAACTCAGAACTCATCATTAAAAATTTACCTACAATCTGTAATACATCTACTCTTCCATTAGCTAGTAAGCAAGCTATCAAGATTTGAGGACCATCATATGCAGATAAAATTGTAAACCAAACATGCGAGTAAAATTTCTATTTTCCTAATAGAAATGCTAACAGTCCAAAACCTGAAAAATGAATAAGAATTCATCAATCCAAACTTCAATACAAATTCAGTAACACATTGATAGACATGTTAGGCAAACTGTAGCCATTGAGGGAAGGGGGTGGAGGGGAAGCACAATAGTATTTTCCTAATAGAAATATGAGTAAAATTAATTTCCTTTACATTTAACAAAAGAAATGGGTGGCTCAGACTACAAACATCAATGAGACCTGAGCCCAAGCTAAATCCATGGGAAAGGGGCATTTGAACCATTAAAACTGGTTACCTAAATTGTTCGCAAAACCAAAAAAAAAAGCAACTAAGTCTAATTCCCTGGGTCTCAATCATTTTTAAAAACAACTCTTGCACCACCAAATTTATTTTTCTTTTGTTTTTTGTTTCATTCCATCTTTGTAATTAAACTAGAGAGACCCATGACCAAGGATAATGGAAAAATGGCAAAAAATGAAAACAAAATAGCATAGAAAGACTTTTATTCTTATAGTTAATAGTGAAATCTTTCAAATTAAAAAAGCATTTATTACGAGTCTATAAACACATGAAGAACAACAATTTTAATTTTATTCCCATCATCAAGATATTTGAAGGATCAACAAAAACATTTCATTAGCACTTAACACACGGGGACTATTTTCATACTTTGTATTGTAAGTCTTCCATTGTTTGATACTTTATTTTTTTATTGTTAAAAAGAAAAAGTGTAGAGGCAAGATTGAACTTACTTTTTATCAGTAACAACAATATATAGGGAGGTGGTGATAAGGAAGGTGAGGAGGAGGAGGAGGGAGGGAGGTGGCAGATGGTGATGAGGGAAGTGGGTGGTTTAGGGTTAGGATTTTTTCCATCTCATTTTGTCTTTCTGGATAAGAATGGAAGGTGGACGACGAACAAACCTAGTGAGAGGGGCAATCTTTACTTTCTGTAGAAGTAGACTAATAGGAGAGCTGACCAAAAAGGACATCAATCTAAAAGCCGCAAATATGTGGTGCTAAATTTTGTAATATAACTTTACGAACACAATAAAGTGTCATTTATTCCCTTAAACACTAATGAACAAATCTAAATCCTTGAGTAATATCTGCCACTCTACCTGATACAGCAAGAACAACCTCAACATTGTCACTTGTATAGCTCAAGCCCCTATTCTTTCTGGGGCTCTCACCCCATAATGAGAATATTTGTGGAAGAAAATTGGTTGCCAATGATACCTAATGAGAAAATTAGAGGCAAAAAGAAGAAATCACTCTGGTCAATGTATAGGTAGCAAAAAAACACTATTACAAATAATTACTTTGAAGATGACGTTAATATAACCTCTACTTAGCATTATTAAGATTTAGAGAAAGGTAATAACTCTTGACAACTATTGATTCTGACATGCATGACATAACGTCTAATTAACAGTTCACTAAATCATTGTAAGTGAAATCAGTATCCATTTGTAGTTGCAGTGAAAAAATTCTAACTAGAAAACATATGTATGAAGTAAACTAATATGAAGTGCATTGTGCAATCCCTAGGGTGTACAACATTCCAAGATCCATACTGTAAAACACATCCTTCGAATATTTAGTGCAGAAAAAATAGAGCTTAGTGAAATTTCTACCGGAAAAGGAGACATCATTTTAGTCTAAAAGGTACATTCATATAGGTGTAGAGGCAAAAACTTTTTTCCTCCACAAGTTAAACAAATCCTGAGCCTCTTAAGTAATTGGCAGTCAATGAAGTACACTGGTGAAGGGTCAAGCAGTAAGAACCACCAAACAAAAACAATCACAGTTAAATAGGTAATATAAAGGACACCATCACACTTAAATAGGTAATACATGATGAACCTCACACCTTTCCCTAGTGGCCAATCTACAAAAATTTTCTTCATGGGGATAGGAAGAAGTATATACATGCTTGCAAGCATCTAAAATCTCACAAACTATCATCTCTCTCAACAAATGCTTGCAATTTCAGTCCTATTTTAATTTCCTTAAACTATTGCCCCCTAGACCAAATGCCTGTAATTCGCTGAAGAAAGAAGAGACCATATTTAGATAAACAAAAAGTCATACAATTCAATTCTTGTGCTAACAACCAATATTTCAATAAATTTGATGAGGATGTTCAAATAAACAAGGACAAATTGATTTAAGTAAAAGAAATAATATACATTAAATTTAATGATTGCATTTCATATTCAAGTATTACCAAAAAGATGATCCTCCAAGCAACCCATCTGCATGTACTCATAAACCAAAAGTTTTTGAGAAATCAACACAAAATCAACACAAAATTTGGATGGCCTGTTTTGAGCTTGAATTTGGGATTTGTGGGTAGAAATCAAACCCTAGAAGTTTCGAAATCAAACTACAACAACCAAACCAATTTCATAAATCAATATGAAATTAAACTGAATCAAGTATATAAAACCCTAAAGCGACAATTAGAAAGGAGGAAAGAGAGGAAGGGGGAGAGAGAGAGAGATAGAGACAGAGACTCAGAGTGAGAGAGCTCGAGCAAGAGAGACACACACACACAAATAGACTGAGAGCGAAAGAGTGAGCTCGCATGGGCGCGTGCACGCGAGAGAGAGAGAAAGAGAGAGAACCTGTGATCTGTGACTGTGGCGGTGGTGATTTGCTAGAGTGGTTGTGGCGATGTGCTCTGTACGATGGGCGGTGGACGGGTGCTTTTCTATGAGGTTTTGCGATAAAGGACAGTCTGTGTGAGAGATTTGAACTTCCTTGTTGTCTAACAGAAAAAGGGGCGGAAGCCAATAAATGAAATCCCTCTTCTTCTTTTTTTCTCTTTTTTTTTACCTTCAGCGACAAAATTTAGTTTTGTCGGAAAATAAACATCTATGATGACTATTAAGTTTTGTAGCCAAATCTAAATCAACGGCGACTAAAATCTTTGTTGCCAAAAGTTTTAATTTGGCGACGAATAAATGTTTTGGTCGGAAAAAGTAATATAAGCACGACTAATTTTATATTGTCACCAAAACTTAGGGCTTGTTTGGTTTATTTTTGGAAAAAATTCTGTCATGACCCGAACCTGCCCCCATGGGTTAAGGACATAACCGTCCAGTAATCCTGAGATTACCTACGGCCTCAAACCTTAACAGACATAACTCATCAGAGTAAAGGGGCCAAACGAAAGCACAAATTTAAAACTTTGTCTACAGAGCCGTGCTTATATGCACATCAAAACAAACCACTTACATATACCTTAATAACCTACATCAAAAGTACAACACCATAGAATTCTTTACAGACAGGATCATTCAAACTGAGTCAACCCATAACAGAATATATACAAATCTACATGAAGTCCTTGCCAACAAGACAAAAGGTGAATACATAACAAAATGGCAAGGATGGGTCTCGTACGTGAGACATAAGGCTGACTCTCCAAAACTCATGTTGTTCCTAGCAGACTTCACTGGGGCTGGGTTTGGACTTCTCTTGGCTCACCTACAACACATGAATGAGCGTGAGCAATAGCCCAGTGAATAATATCAAATACAGAGGTTACATAACAATATGTAGAACAACATGCTCCAAACGGCCTTGGGTCCAATTCATAATTTTATTTAACAGATATATATAACTACACGAAATTCAATCAAGTAACTGTAGTTCCAAACATTCTGGCCTTTGGCCCATTCAGGTTTCCATTCATGGCAAAACGGCCTTCGGCCCATTCACTAGTGTCGAAACGGCCTTCGGCCCATTCATTTATGTCAAAATGGCCTTCGGCCCATTCATTTATGTCAAAACGGCCTTCGTCCCACTTGTTCATGTCAAAACGGCCTTCGGCCCACTCATTCATGTCGAAACGACCTTCGGTCCATTCATATATGTCAAAACAACCTTTGATCCATTCATTTCTATCAAAGCGACCTTCGGTCCATTCATTTCTATCAAAACGACCTTTGGTCCATTTATTTCTATCAAAACGACCTTTGGTCCATTCATTATTATCAAAACGACCTTCGGTCCATTTATTATTATCAAAACGACCTTTGGTCCAATCATTCATTCATGTCAGACTTTTGCCCACAATCCCAATTAGCAACTCATAAAGCTTATAAGGGAATACACAATTGGACATTGATAAGCTTTCAAATATCGATATTACTCACAGTGATCGGCTTGTGGATTTGCCCTGGAGCTTGACCCCACACATTTCATGAACACAAAAGGGTCACTAACAATTCAATCCGTTCCTTAATTCACATATTCCTCTTTAGGCTTTATTCTTATCTCATTAGCTCATTTACAGTGCTTAACATATGCCTAAGAGTGCTTACAAGTGAAAGAGAACGGAGAAACAGAACACAGAATGCATTTTCAGAATTTCAAAAAATAGGGTCCCCGCTCGAGCGTGGATTTCCTCGCTTGAGCAGACCCAAGAGGCCTGCAAAAGTACTGGTTACCTCAAAATTACGCTCGAGCGTGAGTTAAGGCGCTCGAGCGGAAGGCCTGTCTACAAATGCTCCCCGCTCGAGCGTGAAATATCCCGCTTGAGCGAACAGCCAACTCTGTAAAAAGTGCTGGGAGCACGATTTTCCCGCTCGAGCGGCGGTAACCCCGCTCGAGTGGACATAAAAAATGTGGGTTTTCCAGATTAAGTTCTTGAGCTCCAATTCGATTTTCCAGCCAATAAATCATGCATGTTATGGTTCAATTCTCAAATATACACATATTAACATAATACCAATACAAGATTACAACATTAGGAAGCTCAATTTCTTATATCATTTACATGCATGTCTCAAATTAATCCAAATTCATCACCAACATATCAAATTCCAACATGCAAAGCTTACTCTTTCATGATCTACTCTTGCATGTAAGAATCACATTATTCACAACTTAGTTGGTGAAGAAATGGTCATACACATGGATTTCATTCAACTTCAACATAGATTACACAAATTAAGCTCAAACGTGGAAATCTATAGCAATTCTTTACACGCATGTTCCTATTAACTTGAAATCCAACATATACAACTCAATTCCATTACATTCAAACTAATTCATGCTCTTGACCATCTATTAAACTTGAATTCACAAGATGATGACTAGAAATGCATGAATCACTCAACAAGGAGCTTTAATCTCCCCAATTTAGCAATACTTGAGCTTAATCTCCAAAAGGTCCAAGTCTTGAACCACAAATGCACAATTCTCTCATCTCTCTCTAACAGCCGTCTCTCTCTCAATCTCAATTGTATAACTCAGATTTTGAGTTCAATAGAGTTAAAGGAGAGTGTAGTGCTAACATACAACAAGCCCCATTAACATATTATTTTAATATAAAATAATTGGGCACTCAATTCATCAATTTAATCAGTTTAATCTGACCCGAATAAAGTTTCAATTAAATTTCACTGTAGGCTCTAAAAATTACACTAATCACAATGGCGTAATCAATTTCGGGTTTTGTGGCCGATAAGGCCCTCAATTTAATTTCCAAAGCAGATTATTCAAACAGATATTCCTACGGTGAACAGATAAAACTTCAAAATCACATATATTCATATAATGGCACATAAAATCATGCTAAACACATAATCATACTCAAATTAAGGACCAATTAGCATACTACGGAATAGGGGTATCACAGTCTTCCCCCCTTTAGGAAGTTTGGTCCTCCAAACTTAATTTACCTTCGTCGGGAAACAAATGTGGATAACGTAGATGCATTTCCTCCTCTTTTTCCCATGTAGCATCTGTCCCATAGTGTTCCTTCCATTCCACTTTCACCATTGGGATGGATTTGTTTCTCAATTCTTTCACTTGTCAGTCAACAATTCTTTCCGGCCATTCAGCATATTCCATATTTTCATCAATAGCAACCCGGTGATAATCAATCACATGTAACGGGTCTTGGAGGTAACCCTTCAACATTGACACATGAAACACATTATGGATTTGCTCGAATCCCGGTGGCAAAGCAACTCTATAAGCAACTGGACCGAGTCTCTCCAAAATCTGGAACGGCCTAATGTAACGGGGCGACAACTTGCCCTTTTTCCCAAATCTGACTTGGCCTTTCATTAGAGAAACACAGATGAACACATGGTCACCAACCTCATACTCAAGAGGTCTTCTCCGAACGTCTGCATAATTCTTTTGTCGGTCCTGAGCTGTTTTGAGCCTTTGTCGAATGGTTTTAATTTTCTCAGAGGTGTCTTGCACAATTTCTGGCCCAAGCAAAGCTCTATCCCCGACCTCTGTCCAACAAATAGGTGATCTACACCTTCTACCATACAAAGCCTCGTATGGTGCCGTACCGATGCTGGAGTGGAAGCTGTTATTATAAGCAAACTCTGTAAGTGGCAAATAATCTTTCCAACTCCCCTGAAAATCCAAAGCACACATGTGAAGCATATCTTCCAAAGTTTGTATCGTTCGTTCTGATTGCCCGTTTGTCTGTGGGTGAAATGCAGTACTGAATCTTAATTCTGTTCCCATAGCTTCCTGCAAACTCTTTCGCAATCTAGATACAAATTTCTGATCTCTATCCGATACAATGGACACTAGAACTCCGTGTAAACGGACAATCTCATCAACATAAATGGTAGCCAATCTGTAAGCAGTAAATGTAGTTTTGATAGGCAGAAAATGTGCAGATTTAGTCAGTCTATCAACCACAACCCAAACAGAATCCATACCTCAAGAAGTTCGAGGTAGGCCAACAACGAAATCCATAATCACATGTTCCCACTTCCATTCAGGAATAGGGAGAGGTTGAAGTAGACCGCCTGGTTTCTGATGTTCAGCCTTAACTTGCTGACACTGAAGGCACTTGGACACATATGCTGCAATCTCTTTCTTCATTTTAGGCCACCAATAGGTCTGTTTCAAATCCCGGTACATTTTATTGTTGCCCGGTGTAGACACCCCATTTTTGACCGTCCTCAAGACTTGGACGTCACCGCTTGAACACTCGGTGATCATCCATGTTCGTGTTTGTTTTGAGTTCCCGGAGGTCTTGGTTACACGCCTTGCCTCAGGATCTCTCGACTTGCTTGTTCTGTGCTTGGTTTTACACCAAGGACTTGTTTGTTTTTGCACCTAAGGGTAGAGAGTAGCTTGCTAGCTACCCCTGATACCCACCGGCCATGGCTTGAGGCCACCGGTTGTGTTTTAAGGCTACCGACCATTGGTGAAATAGTCCATTGGTCGGTCGACATTTTGTGTGGCCGGCCGACCACCTGTTTGGCCGATGGCCTCCTTTTCTGGCCGGTAACACCTTTTTGCCTTTTTCAGGCATGGTGCATGCCAGCTGTGCCAGCTGGAATGCACAAACCCTGCCCCCGTGCACATTTGTGACTGTTTTGCCCCTTTTGCACCCTTTTGGTCTAGCTTCTTGAGAAAGCTTGGACCTTTGTCTTAGCTTCCTCAAGAAGCTTGAACCCTGCCTCAGCTTCCTCAAGAAGCCTTGGCCCCTTTGCCTTGGCTTCTTGAAGAAGCCTTAATCCTTTTATTTAGCTTCTCTTGGAAGCTTAGCACCTTTGAGGGTCTATATAAGGAGACAAACCCTCTCCTTGGTTTTGGTTTAGCAAAATTAGACCTAGAACATATATATTCTGATACATACATTTTCTCTCTTTATATCTCCCCCTCTCTCTTCATTTGCGTGTGTTTGAGGGCCTAAAAGGGTGATTTGTTCTTACTTTTGCACTAAAACACACACCATTACACCATACTTCAACTTTAGGAGGTGTTGAGGGTTTATTCTTGAGGTTTTGAGCTGGTTTTGATTAGAAGAAGGTGGCTGGACTTGCTGTTCTTGAGGTGTTCTTCAAGGGTAACACTTTTGCTTTAGATTCCCCAATCTTGCACTAGCTTTTGACATGCTTTGCATACTGATTTGAGCTTCGTGTATAACTGAAAAAAGTCTTGTATTTGCATTCTTGAGATACTTTATTAAGGTCATTTTATTGTTTGGGGTTGATCTCCCCCTCTTAGGCCTTGTTTGGCCCTTTTTGTGCTCTCTTTGTTAAGTTTTGGAACCTCTTGTGTATTGGCCTTCTCACCACTGAAATCCAGTGGATTTTCAATGGTGAAGAAGGGGTTTTGAGGTCTTGCATATGGTAGGGACACCCCTCTCCCTTTGTCTCTCTATCTCTTTTTTTCTTTTCTTTTTTTTTGCATTTTTGGCTCTTAATAGTAGCATGCATGAGTAGTTGTCTTTGGTACCATTTCAGAGGTTTTTGGATGTTGTTAGGTCACAATATGCCTCTATTTTTGGTCGGATTAATGACCCCTTTCATGCCTAATATACTTGCCTTGTATTCCCCTATTTTGCCTAAAAGTGCATCTTGCATCTAGCCTACCATGCTCTCATATTTTGGCCTAACTTTGTGAAGTTTTTTGCCATATCTTACCATGCTTGAGGTCTGTGGGGTGCTGTTTTGATCATATTTGCCATGTTTGGTATAGCCTCTTTGCATTTTGGCTTGTGAGCCTTGAGGGTGTGAGTTACGAGCATGCTTTAGTTGGGTTGTTTCAATGATTTGGGGTCATTTTACATGCCGTCTCAGTCCCTAATCCATGCTTGCATGATTGCATTCATCATCCCTTTCATGCCTCAAAAAGTTGTCTTGTTGAGCCTTAAAATGAGCATTGTGCATGCTTATGTGTTTGAGGCTTTAGGTTGCCATGACATTGGGTTTTAGGGGTCCCTTTTGCATGCTAAAACTCTGTTTTGCATTGAAAAATCCTTGCCTTATTTTCTTGGGGTAGGTGTTGAGTAATGCCCTCACTTGAGGCCTTGAATGCTCCTTTTTTTTACATCCATTTCCTAGCATATTTCGGCATCATCCTTCGTATGTTTTTCAGAGTTTAACATGAGCGTTTGATGTCTTTGTTCGTCACCCTTAAGTGTCCTTGAGGGCTCCCCCTCCCATGCTTAGGTGATAGGCCTTGGTGTGTGCATGCTTGCATGCATAATTTGTGCCATTTTTGACTCTTTTGGCCACTGTTTTGGGGTGTGGCCGAGGCCTCCCATTTCAGTCTAAGTCCATCCTTGTGTATAGTAATATGTTTGATTTATTGCCTCTAGTTGCATGCTTGCAATATACCATGTTTGCATTACATGATAGGTTGCATTGCATTGCATCTCGCATGCTTAATACATTACATTTGCATGCATAGGTTACATTGCATTTGGCATGTTTTGTGCCTTAGTCATTTCGCACATTTGGGCCATGTTTGTATACATGCATTGCATTGCTTGGTTTGGGGTGTCAAACCAAGCATGAGGGGTGAGGTGTGTTCGTACTCAAAGTGACAAAACATGTCTCACTCCTCGGTTGCCAATGCCCTTGATCTCAAGCATGATAGGGTGTAAGGCACTCATCTCTTTTGTTGCATGCATTTTACATTGAAGGGCAAGCTTGGCCTCTTAAGCCATCATGCATCAAAATGCATAATTGATGGTCCGAGGGTCGAGAGCCGCGCTCCCTTGAGTCCATTGCATGATAGGGAGTGCGGCCACGCACACATTTGCTTGAAAATCCCGTACCATACACTGTCTGTCCTCTGCTGCTGTCAAGACAGATTTCTGCAGGAACATTTGGCTGACCGACTACTTATTGTGCCGACCGACCAAATACAATTAGCCGATAGTTAAAACAATGGTCGGTGACTATTCCCTTTGGCCGGTCGGTGACTATTCCTTTTGGCCGGTGATGTTCCCACTTGGTCGGTGATGCTCCTCAGTGTTCAGAGAAGCATCCTTGGGACTCGTGAAAATTTTCAGAGGAGCAAGGCAGTGCAACAGTGGCATGGTACGGGTTTCTGGGCGAGACGAGTCAAGCATGCACCATTCGTGCGTTCCGAGGCAGGGCTGCGGCCATCTTCATTCTATATTTAATTCGTTAATTAATTAGAAGTTCTGTAATAATTAATTTAGCAGTATTCATTTGGTTGTGTAATATTATTTGGACCCTACGAGCGAGGGCAGTTGTGTAATAAGTGTGTGTGAGTGTGTGTATGTCTTCCAACCCCACTTCTTTCTTCCCTTTTATTTACTAGCTTTCAATGGTTAGTATTAGGACATATTTAAATTAGCATACCTTATGTTATGCATGTGTGCATTCATACATTTGTCTTGCATGCATCGGGCTCGGCGCATCATACTAACTGCATTTGTGTTTCAATTCCAAATTGAATACGTGTTAGTTGTAGCATTTCGCATGTCATTTCAGAATAGCCGAGCCTATTGTATTCGCATTCCTGCATGTGTTGCATTAGGCATTTCTGTATAGTTAGGATCATGCATGGATTTCTAACATAGATTTTGTTTTGGCTTGGAGTACTCGGTAAGCTTTTACGCTTTAGCATCCTTGCATGCGTGTGAGTGTTGCCATGACAACATGATTACCATGAGGCTATTTGCTTATGTGATATAACTGCTTGAATGCCCGTGGATAGAGGTTGAATTACTTGAATTGGAATAATGCATTAAAACCGTGAGTTTTAAGCCCACTTGATAGTGGCAAAAACCATCTTTTCTAAAGCCCACTTGAGGGTGGCAAAACCTGCATTTTAGCCTACTTACGAGTAGCAAACTGCTTTAAAAAACAAACATGAAATGTTTTGTTCTAACTCAGGTGATTCAGCCTATACTTGTATGCTGTGCGCATCACATAGTAAATCTAGGCTAATAACCAGAATAAGAACGCATAATGTTTTCAAAATAAGATATCATGGTTAGTAGAGGCCGATCTTCGGATCGGGCGAGAGGGGGTGCTCATAGCTGACCTTCCCCAATCGTACCCAAGTTCTCGAGCCGAGACAACTCTGGTGATGACGGACACGTGGCCTTAGGCAAACGAGTCAGGGTTTCCTAAATTTCCCCAAAATAAAATATTTAGGTGGTGACTCTGTATCTGGCAAAGTAATCCATGTTTGGCACTTCTTTCTAAAAATCTGTTTTTTAAAACGATTTGCCGGATTTGGACTCTTTGGTTCAGATTAAGAACCGTGACGATTTGAGAGTCCGAACTGTAGTGAGCCCAAAACGAATAGAACGAGACTCATTCTCCCGGGGCATTCGGGGACGTCTACACCCGGATGCATAGTAAATACGGATCTGTGGGCTTCATCTAAGACCCTCTTCTTTAGTTCCGGGATGTCAGGGACACATATTCGGTTCTGGAATTTTAACATTTCATTTCCAATGCTAAATTCTGCTTTTGGACTTGTCTTAAACTCATCAATCACCTTTCTGAGGAACTCATCCTCTTTCTGTTTCTGCTCGATTTCATCAACAATTACCGGCTGGGCTGTAATAGCGGCTATCAATCCGCCTCATTCACCTACTATTACTTCAATTTCAGACTTCTCAAAGTCTTGCAAAATCTCCATTTGTTCAGTAAGCAAACAAGCCATACTCCCTGTTGATTTTCTGCTCAAAGCATCAGCCACTGTATTAGCTTTCCCGGGGTGATACTGAATCTCTAGATCGTAGTCTTTTATCAGTTCTAGCCATCTTCTCTGACGCATATTCAACTCTTTCTGCGTGAAGAAGTATTTCAGGCTCTTATGATCTGTGTAAACTTCACACTTTGCCCCATACAAATAATGCTGCCAGATTTTCAAAGCAAAAACAACTGCGGCCAATTCTAGGTCATGTGTTGGATAGTTCTTCTCGTGTGGCCTCAACTGCCTGGAGGCATAAGCAATAACTTTTCCGTTTTGCATTAACACACAACCTAAACCTTTATAAGATGCATCACTGAAAATTACGAAATTTTCCGTACCTGAAGGTAATGTGAAAATTGGTGCAGTAGTCAATCTTGTTTTCAATTCATGAAAGGCTGATTCTCTTTCACTATTCCACTCAAATGGTTGCCCTTTACGTGTCAATTGGGTAAGAAGCACAGCTAATTTCGAAAAGTCCTTCACAAACCTCCCGTAGTACCCAGCCAAGCCCATGAAACTGCGAACTTCTGTCACATTTGTCGGTGTAGGCCAGTTCATAATTGCCTCTATTTTCTACGGGTCCACTGAAATTCCTTCCTTGTTGATCACATGCCTAAGAAAACAACATCATGCAACCAAAACTCACATTTCTTTAGTTTAGCAAATAATTTTCTTTCCCGAAGTATTTGTAAAACAGTCCTCAAATGATGCTCATGTTCAAGTCTATCTTTAGAGTATATCAAAATATCATCGATGAAGATTACAACAAACTCATCAAGGTAGGTTTTAAAAATTCTATTCATTAAGTCCATAAATGCTGCCGGAGCATTAGTCACTCCAAACGGCATAACAAGAAACTCAAAATGACCATACCTCGTTCTGAATGCGATTTTCTCAACATCCTCTGCCTTAACTTTCAGCTAATGATACCCGGATCTCAAATCAATCTTAGAAAATACCTGTGATCCTTGCAACTGGTCAAATAAGTCATCTATACAGGGTAAGGGATATTTGTTCTTTATCGTTACTGTCACGACCCAAACCTGCCCCCGTTGGTTAAGGACGTAACCGGCCAGTAATCATGATATTACCTACGGCCTCAAACCAAACCAAACGTATTTTAACAGAGTTAATGGGGGTCAAACGGAAACAATTTAAAACTTTGTCCATAGAGCTGTGCTTATACGCACGTCATAACATTCCAGACATATGTGCGTTAATAACTCACGACAGAAACATAGTGACATAAGTTCTGTACAAACAGGATCATTCAAAACTAAGTCAACCCATCACAACTATGTATAGATATACACAAAGTCCTCGCCAACATGAAAAAATATAAATACATAACAAAAGGGCGAAGACGGGTCTCGTACGTGAGACATGAGGGCTGACTCTCCAAAACCTTTGTTGCTCCTCACAGACTTCACTAGAGCTGGGTTTGGACTTCTCTTGGCTCACCTACAAACACATGAATGAGCGTGAGCGAAAGCCCAGTGAATAATATCAAATCAAATACAGAAGTTACATAACAATGTAGAACAACAAGTTCCAAACGCCTTTGGGCCCAATTCATATTTCTATTTAACAGATATATAACTATACAAAATTCAAATCAAGTGACTGTAGTTCCAAACATTCTGGCCTTTGGCCCATTCAGATTTCCATTCATGTCAAAACGGCCTTCGGCCGATTCATTTCTGTCAAAACGGCCTTCAGCCCATACATTCGTGTCAAAATGGCCTTCGGCCCACTCATTCATGTCAAAACGACTTTAGGTCCATTCATATATGTCAAAACGACCTTCGGTCCACTCATTTCTATCAAAACGACCTTCGGTCCATTCATTTCTGTCAAAACAACCTTCGGTTCATTCATATATGTCAAAACGACCTTCGGTCCATTCATATAGGTCAAAACGACCTTCAGTCCGTTCATTTTTATCAAAACGACCTTCGGTCCATTTATGTTTATCAAAACAACCTTTGGTCCATTTATGTTTATCAAAAGGACCCTTGGTCCGTTTATGTTTATCGAAACGACCTTTGGTCCATTTATGTTTATCAAAATGACCTTTGGTCCATTTATGTTTATCGACACGATCTTCGATCAATTTATGTTTATCAAAATGACCTTTGGTCCATTTATGTTTATTCTTGTCAGACTTTTGTCCACAATCCCAATTAGCAACTCATAAAGCTTATAAGGGAATAATAATTGGACATTCACAATCATTCAAATATCGATATTACTCACAGTGATCAGCTTGTGGATTTGCCCTGGAGCTTGACCCTACATATTTCATGAACACAAAAGGGTCACTAACAATTCAATCCATTCTTTAATTTACATATTCCTCTTTAGGCTTTATTCTTATCTCATTAACTCATTTACAATGCTTAACATATGCTTAAGAGTGCTTACAAGTGAAAGAGAACGGAAAAAAATATAACACAGAATGCATTTTCAGAATTTCAGAAAACAGGGTCCCCGCTCGTGCGGATCCTTAAACCTGCAAAAGTGCTGGTTACCTCAAATTCCCGCTCGAGCGTGAACTTGGCCGCTCGAGCGGACTTCCTGTCTACACAGCTCCCCGCTCGAGCGTCAATTCCCCCGCTCGAGCGGGCACCATGTCTGCCAAAAGTGTTGGGAACACGATTTTCCCACTCGAGCGGCACTTCCCCCGCTCAAGCGGACGTCAAAAATTTGGGATTTCCATATTAAGTTCTTGAGCTCCAACACGATTTTCCAGCCAATTTTTCATGCACTCTAAGGCTCAAAGTTCACATATAATCATACTAACATGGCACCAATGCAAGATTATAACACTATGAAGTTCAATTTCTTGATTCATCTACATGCATGCCCCAAAATGTGTCAAACTCAACACTAACATAACAAATTCATGCATTCAAGCTCATATCTTCTCAAATTGTACATGCATGAGATGAATTAGCCACATTCTCAACTTAGATAGCACAAATGATGATTATAACATGAGCTTCAATTAAAATTGTACATGGATTATACATTTTTATGCTCAAACATGCAAATTCAAGGTACTTTCTTACATGCATGCACATAATGGCCTTCAATTCAACAAAACCAATTCAATTTTCTTATAATCAGCTAACTCATGTTCTTGGTCATTAACAAATCTTGAATTTATAATTTACAAACTAAAATCCATGAGTTTACTTACCTAAGAGTTCAATCTCCCAAACTATAACAAAATCTTGGGCTTAATCTTGAAGTTCTCCAAATCTTGAGCCAAAATCACCCAAATTCTCTCCCTCTCTCTCTAACAGCCGGCCCTCTCTTTTCTTTCCTTAGAGTTTGATCAGCCTAAATCATCTAAGGGAGAGAAATGAGGTGTAATGCTAAAACGCAACAAATCCCACTAAGTCAATATAATAAGAATAACATAATTGGGCACCAATTCATCACTTAACTCAGCTTAATCTGGTCCGAATCAATTTTTCAATTAAATTTCACCGTAGGCTCTTAAAATTATGCCAATCACAATGGTGAAATCAATTCCGGGTTCTGTGGCCGATAAGGCCCTCAATTTAATTTCCAAAAAAGATTATTCAAACAGATATTCCTACGGTGAACAGATAGAACTTCAAAACCACATATATTCACATAATTGGCACACAAAATTATATCAAACACACAATCATATTTAAATTAAGGACCGATTAGCATATTACGGAACAGGGGTATCACAGTTACCTTGTTCAATTCTCGGTAATCAATGCACAGGCGCAAGGTACCATCCTTCTTTTTCACAAATAACACTGGTGCACCCCAAGGCGAAGTGCTAGGCCGGATAAATCCCTTGTCAAGCAGGTCTTTCAACTGTTCTTTCAATTCTTTCATCTCGGCGGTAGCCATTCTGTAAGGAGTTTTAGAAATGGGTTGGGTGCCTGGCACAGTTTCAATAGTGAACTCTATCTCCCTGTCTACCAATTTCCCTGGTAATTCATTTGGAAACACATCTGGAAAGTCTCTAACAATGAGAATATCTTTCAATTCAACATTCACAGATTGTTCAGACAACACATAGCACAAATAACCCTGGCACCCTTTTCTGATCAGTTTACATACTTTCATTGCAGATATCAAATAAGGTGGAGGCACTACCCCATTACCCACAAACACAATCTCTTTCTGTTCTGGTGGGTTAAATACAACTCTTTTTGTCACACAGTCTATGGTGGCACAATACTTGGTCAACCAATCCATGCCCAAAATTACATCGAAATGTCTAAAGTTCAAGGGCAACAAATCCACATATAGGGTAGCATCCTCGATATGCATGTCACAAAACCGATATATATAATCACATAACACAGATTCCCCCGATGGAGCAGACACACATAGTAAATGTGGCAATAACTCTAGGGGTCTATTCAGTCTAGATGCAAATGTATATGTCACAAATGAGTGCGTTGATCCAGAATCAATTAATACAAAGGCATCTTCATTACATATTGAAATAGTACCTGAGACAACGGCATTGGCATTCCGTGTATCGCTCGGAACAAGTGCAAAAACTCTCCCCTGTCTCACTGTATCCGCAGTAGTAGCAGATTTCAAAGTATTTCCCGGTTTCGGGATCGATGCAGTGGAACTAGCGGCTATTTTTCCACCATTCTGATTACAATCTCGGGCTATATGCCCTTGTTTCCCACACTTAAAACAGGCTCCCGATGCACGGTAACAGACTCCACGGTGCCTTTTGCTACAAATGTTGCACATGGGAGCTGTGTCTCGGGACGAACTCGAAGTATATGAGGAGCCCGTGTTTTGTTTTTTCAGAAATTTCTTCTTCGAAAAGAAGCCTTGTCTTTTGTTGCCTTTCCATTCTGTTACTGGCTTAGCCTGTCTAGCTATATTAGTCTCCGATATGATGGCCCTATCAAGCACCCCAATGTAGGTCTCCAACTTCAGGACATTCACTCTCTCTAGGATGTCACTTCAGAGCCCTCCTTCAAAATGCCTTGCCTTCTTATAATCAGTGTCAATTACATGTGGTGCAAACCTGGCCAACTCAGTGAATTTGGCCTCATACTCCGCTACAGTCATACTGTCTTGCTTGAGTTCCATGAACTCGACTACTTTCCTATCCCGAACACATTGCGGGAAGTACTTATCATAAAAGATCTCCAGAAATTTTACCCAATCCACATCTTTATGATTTTCTCGCATCAACATCCACCATCTTCTTACTTCGTCTTCTAGCATAAAAGTGGCTAGAAGCACTTTCTGAGTCTCTGAACAGGGGAACACTTCAAATAATTTCTCAATGCCGAGGACCCACGCTTCGGCTTTCAACGGATCTAATCCCCCGTGGAACTGTAGTGGTTTCATTTTCTTAAATTCCTTGGTGAGAGCTATTATCCGATCATCATTTTGATTGTCTGGTACGGGTGATGCCGGAGGTGGAGGTGGCGGATGTGGTTGCTGCCACTGCTGTTGCCACTACTGTTGATGTCTCAAAACTTCTGCCATTTCCTGTATCAGTCTTTCCATTCTGTCCATTCTGGCAGTTGAGGATTCTTCTATTTCATCTCCTCTTGTTCTCACCATCTGATTAAACTTGCATTATATTTCATACAAAAGGTGCACAAATATGCATACACTAAGAAGCACATATTCCCAGATAATTTGCAATGCAAGTAGTTCACAACTTACACATGTAATTGTTCATATCAAAACGTTTAAGCATATAATCAATGCTTCCAAATTCATATTTATCACATGAATGCATCCTAGATCTTATCTACACGCTTATTGCTCTTTTTAGACGAGTGTGTAAGTTATTAACTCGTGCTCTGATACCACTCTGTCATGACCCGAACCCGCCCCCATGGGTTAAGGACATAACCGGCCAGTAATCCTGAGATTACCTACGGCCTCAAACCTTAACAGACATAACTCATCAGAGTAAAGGGGCCAAACGGAAGCATAAATTTAAAACTTTGTCCACAGAGCCGTGCTTATATGCACATCAAAACAAACCACTTACATATACGTTAATAACCCACGCCAAAAGTACAACACCATAGAATTCTTTACAGACAGAATCATTCAAACTGAGTCAACCCATAATAGAATATATACAAATCTACATGAACTCCTTGCCAACAAGACAAAAGGTGAATACATAACAAAATGACAAAGATGGGTCTCGTGCGTGAGACATAAGGCTGACACTCCAAAACTCATGTTATTCCTGGCAGACTTCACTGGGGCTGGGTTTGGACTTCTCTTGGCCCACCTACAACACATGAATGAGCGTAAGCGATAGCCGAGTGAATAATATCAAATACAGAGGTTACATAACAATATGTAGAACAACATGCTCCAAACGGCCTTGGGCCCAATTTATACTTTTATTTAACAGATATATATAACTATACGAAATTCAATCAAGTAACTGTAGTTCCGAACATTCTAGCCTTTGGCCCATTCAGGTTTCCATTCATGGCAAAACAGCCTTCAGCCCATTCACTTGTGTCGAAACGGCCTTTGGCCCATTCATTTCTGTCAAAATGGCCTTCGGCCCATTCATTTATGTCAAAACGGCCTTCGGCCTACTTGTTCATGTCAAAACGGCCTTCGGCCCACTCATTCATGTCGAAACGACCTTCGGTCCATTCATATATGTCAAAACGACCTTCGGTCCATTCATTTCTGTCAAAGCGACCTTCGGTCCATTCATTTCTATCAAAACGACCTTCGGTCCATTTATTTCTATCAAAATGACCATTGGTCCATTCATTATTATCAAAACGACCTTCGGTCCATTTATTATTATCAAAACGACCTTTGGTCCAATCATTCATTCATGTCAGACTTTTGCCCACAATCCCAATTAGCAACTCATAAAGCTTATAAGGGAATACACAATTGGACATTGATAAGCTTTTAAATATCGATATTACTCACAGTGATCGACTTGTGGATTTGCCCTGGAGCTTGACCCTACACATTTCATGAACACAAAAGGGTCACTGACAATTCAATCCGTTCCTTAATTCACATATTCCTCTTTAGACTTTATTCTTATCTCATTAACTCATTTACAGCGCTTAACATATGCCTAAGAGTGCTTACAAGTCAAAGAGAATGGAGAAACAGAACACAGAATGCATTTTCAAAATTTCAGAAAACAGGGTCTCCGTTCGAGCGTGGACTTCCCTACTCGAGCGGACCCAAGAGGCCTGCAAAAGTACTGGTTACCTCAAAATTACGCTCGAGCGTGAGTTAAGGCGCTCGAGCGGAAGGCCTGTCTACAAAAGCTCCCCGCTCGAGCGTGAAATATCCCGCTCAAGCGGACAGCCAACTCTGCAAAAAGTGCTGGGAGCACGATTTTCCCGCTCGAGTGGCGGTAACCCCGCTCGAGCGGACATCAAAAATCTGGGTTTTCCAGATTAAGTTCTTGAGCTCCAATTCGATTTTTCAGCCAATAAATCATGCATGTTATGGCTCAATTCTCAAATATACACATATTAACATAATACCAATACAAGATTACAACATTAGGAAGCTCAATTTCTTATATCATTTACATGCATGTCTCAAATTAATCTAAATTCATCACCAACATATCAAATTCCAACATGCAAAGCTTACTCTTTCATGATCTACTCTTGCATGTAAGAATACACATTATTCACAACTTATATGGTGAAGAAATGGTCATACACATGGATTTCATTCAACTTCAACATAGATTACACAAATTAAGCTCAAACATGGAAATTTATAGCAATTCTTTACATGCATGCTCCTATTAACCTGAAATCCAACATATACAACTCAATTCCATTACATTCAAACTAATTCATGCTCTTGACCATCTATTAAACTTGAATTCACAAGATGATGACTAGAAATGCATGAATCACTAACCACGGAGCTTTAATCTCCCTAATTTAGCAATACTTGAGCTTAATCTCCAAAAGGTCCAAGTCTTGAACCACAAATGCACAATTCTGTCATCTCTCTCTCTCTAACAGCCGTCTCTCTCTCTCAATCTCAACTGTATAACTCAGATTTTAAGTTCAATAGAGTTAAAGGAGAGTGTAGTGCTAACATACAACATGCCCCATTAACATATTATTTTAATATAAAATAATTGGGCACTCAATTCATCAATTTAATCAGTTTAATCTGACCCGAATAAATTTTCAATTAAATTTCACCGTAGGCTCTAAAAATTACGCTAATCACAATAGCGTAATCAATTTCGGGTTCTGTGGCCGATAAGGCCCTCAATTTAATTTCCAAAGCAGATTATTCAAACAGATATTCCTACGGTGAACAGATAAAACTTCAAAATCACATATATTCATATAATGACACATAAAATCATGTTAAACACATAATCATACTCAAATTAAGGACCAATTAACATACTACAGAACATGGGTATCATAAATTCTCTACAAACAAATTTTCAAGAGTAATCAAACCAAACAAATTTTTTCAAAAAAAATCTCAAAATTTTGTTTGGTTTGTTTCTTTTCAAAATCACTCTCTCTCTTATACACATCAAATCAATCACTTTTTTTAAAACTTTTTTCCCAAAATAATTTTCCAAAACCAATTCTAAAAAAAAACAAACCAAACAAGTTTTCATACTTTTTATCTCAAAAACTACTCTACAAACACAAACCAAACAAGCTCTTAATATTTGCCAACTAATTTGTTTGGTTGCCAAAGAGAAATCTTAATAATATGCCTGTTTTTGGCGAGTAATTTTTTTTGGTCGGCAAAAAGTATTATATGGCAACCAAAAATAGGTTTAGTAGCCTAAAATGTACACTAACGGAGACTAATACACTTTTTAGTCGCTAAAAGTCAAATTTTTGACAACTAAATTTTTTTAATTACCAATAAGCAATATATGTCGACTAAAACATTTTAGTAGCTATACCCTAAACCAACGCCGACTAAATTTTTTTTAGTCGCCAATAAGCAATATATGATATATTATTTATTAATATAACCAGTGAATTGGATTATAGGGGTGTTTGGTGTGGATTATAGGCATGATTATAGCTTATTTTAATTTGAGAATCTGTGTCAAACTGTTTGGGAGGTGAGACAATTGTGAGTGGCAGTGGTGGTGTGATGATGTGCGATAGTGGAAGATGAGAGGCGGTAGTCATGTGCAACGATGAGATGAGCGGCGGTGGTGATTCATTCTCTGTGTGAAAGAAAGAGAGCAAGAGAGAGAAAGAATTTTCTTGCTTGTAAAGGACTAAAGAGACTGATATAGGAAAAAAAAATTATGGCAAAATTTGGGCGGCAATCTTAAAATTTTCCCACTAAATTTGTATACGCAATTTGCCGATCAAAAAAATATTTTGTAGCCTAAACTTTAAACTAATGCCGACTAAAAGTTTATTTGTTACCTATTGTGGAACTTTTGGCAACTAAATGTTTTTTAATTTGGAAAAAGTAATATTCCCCGACTAAAAATATTTAGTAGCCTAAAACTTAAATTAACGCCGACCAAACTTTAGTCAGTATTTGCCAAAATGTAGTTCAATACCACAAAAACGGCGTAGTTTTATTATCTGCGACGAAAACATTTCAGTCGCTAAAAGTTTTTTTCATTCCCACTTTTTTTTTGGTCTTCCCTCTTCGACTTTTCCCGACCAAATTTCAATTTTGGTCGTAGAAAATTATATTTTGGCAACAAAAAATATTAGTCGGAAAAACTCCAAACCTTTGCCGACCAAATTTTTATTTAGTCGCCATATGAAATTTTTTTGCAACTAAATAAAGTTAGTCGGCAAATTTGGTCGGGAAAAATGTAATTTCCTGTAGTGGATGAACTTGCTTCATTATTTCATTTCTGCCTCTTTGTCTCGCCAAAATCAAATTTGCTCCATCAATTTCAGAATTGTTGGACTTCTACCACTTTGTCTTTAACCCTTACTGCTATACAGATTTTGCTTAATCAATTTTGCTTTGTTTTGCCGTGTTTCCTTATTTCGTTTGTTTTATAATATAAAAAAAGGTAGAGTAATGAAGTGAATGATGGATAGTAGTGTACCAAAAATATATTTATTTTTTATAACTAAATGGGCAAATTATATTAAATCCTCTCAAACTATCAACTATTTACATTTTATCTTCTAATGTTTTGAACCTAACAATTACTTCCTCAAACTATTTGAATTTGAATATTAAGTCTTTTTATTAGTTATTTGTTAGATATTTGGATGAAAAATTGTCAAGTATTGTGCACATGATGATTATATTAAATTTTTCCAAAAGATAAAATATGATAATTTGTTCATAAAATTTAATATAATCATCATATGCACAGTACTTGACAATTTTTCATCAAAATATCTAACAAATGATTAACAAAAGGACTTAATGTTCAAATTTAAATAGTTTGAGGGGGTAATTGCTAGGTTTAAAACATTAGGGAGGTAAAGTGTAAATGGCCGATCGTTTGAGGGGGTTTAATATAATTTGCCCTAAATAAATTTGTTCACATTTTAAATAAGAAAATAAATATCAATTTTGGTCCTTATATTTTTATTTAGATCAATTTTAATTTTTAATAAATTTTGTGTCAATTTGGTCCAATTAATAATACCATTAGTATTTTTGACGAAAACTGATCACTGAAGATTAACTCACCGAGTTGAGCAAATTTATTATTTTGCCTCTAAAAGAATGACATTAGGACAAATTACACTATTAGTCCCTCTATTTTCGCTATTGTGTCATTTTAATTTTTGTAATTTTAATTGAATCGATTTTAACATTGAATTTTTTTTTTCACTTACCCAAAAAAAAAAAATTGAATTTTTTTTTATTTTATCTCAAATTGGTCCAATTGATAGCATGTTATATTGAGTTCAATTCATTTTTTTTGTATTTATTTTTTGCATTTTAAAAAAATTTGGAAGTATATTGGCATTTTTTGTGTTTTCAAAAAATGTCATTAGATAGCTTGGAAAATTTTTGGCTTAGTGGCATTTCTCAAAATGCCGTAAAATATTTTTTTATGATACTTTTCACTTAATGCCATAAAAAGTAACTTACACCTACTTAGTTTAGTGGCATTTTAAAAAAAAAATGGCATTACTACTAAAGTTCAGTGGCATCTATTGATAAAAGTCACTAAAATAATTTTTTTGTGTCATTCTTTTATAAAATGCCATAAAATTGTTGCTATTAGATCACATTTTTTTTTTTGTAGTGATGTAACATTTCTTTATTGAAATGTCACTAGAGCCTTTTATATTTGTGGCTCTGTGACATTTTTTTAAAATTTGCCACTAAATATTCTTTTTGTGACATTTTCTAAACACATGTCATTAGTATAGTGCCACTAAAGTATATTTTTGTTGTAACGTTAAATATATGTGGCATCTAAAATGGGGTTCATCCATTCATATAGATTTATTATTGGTTGGTGATACAACGTATCACTAACGCAGTATCACTGTTACATTGAAAATATCCTCGTGTGTTTTGTTTTGTAGATAATTTATGTGATGTGAAATTGTTTACGAAGAACTTTGATGATTCTCCCCTTGCAAATATATAATGGTAAGGACCACAAAATGCTACATATAATATAATCTTATATTTTATTAGTGCAAGGCCACTTGTGTTCACAACGTTAACATTGCAAAGCTATCAAGTTTTTTTTTTTTTTTTTTTGGTTTCACATTTTGATAACCATATGTTTTTGAAAAAAACATTATGTTTTAGGAATCTACTTATCAGGATCTTTTAATCAGAATCAACATTAAATATGAAATTATGTAAAAATAATATAAAATTTTCTTAGTTCCTCAAACAAATTACATTTTCTAAAACTGTGAAATTTCAGTCTCTGTGCTTAAGAAACTAGAAACTATAAAATTTTAGTTTCCATGCCTAGGAAATTGTGAAATTACAGTTTCAATGTGCCATTTGTTCTCCATTTCATAGTTATAGTTTCTCAAATAAATAAACTGAAAATTTCAATTTCTTAGTTTGAGAACTATGAAATTTCATAGTTTTCAAACTGCAAAAATAAAATTTAAAAGCAAAATTGAAATTTTTGCATTTGAGAAACTATGAAATTTCATAACTTATTCATATAAATTGTGACATTTCACAATTTTTGTACAAAATTGTAAATTTTTATGAAAACCAAGAAATTTCTCAAAATTTACCAGATTTCATGGATTTTTTGTGTGTGTACATGCGTGCGCATGTGGAAATTCAATTTTTGACAAATTTGTAAAGAAATTTTGAAAATCAATTAAAAATAAATGAGAAACTAATCATTTTAAAAAAAAAATCTACTACGAAATTTCTTTTTTTGTTTTTTTCCTTCAAAATTTTATATTCAATATAAATATTATTTGATAGATATTCTCGAATATGTTGCAAAAATGTAAATTTTATGAACAATGAATAGATGGAACCAAAGTTGTGAATTTTTAAGTTTTTTTAAGAAGAAACCAAAAAAATCACCTAGCTTCAAGCTTCTCCAATGTTAGCAAAACCTTTTGCTATCGCTAAAAAAATAATAAAGCTAAACCATTATTATTATTTAGCATTTATTTAGTACAAGAAATAGTTAGAGGCAAATTGCTAAGAGTATCTCCAGTGATAAATAGCTAATTAGGTGAAGTCAAGATCATGGAGATTTGGTGTAACTAAAAAAAAAAAAGATCGTGGAGATTTGTCCCTTTCATCTTTTTATTTTGGGTCCATATATACTTTTGCATTTTTAACCTTTTTCTTTTTGTTTGGGAATATAAGAATATAATTAGGTAGATGTCTATGACAACATGATTTTTTTTTTTTTTTTCCTTTTTTTGGTTACTCATTTTGTCTGCCACAGGTACTTCGTGGATAAAGTCTTCTTTGTTGGGATAAATTACACTAATTATATATATTTTTTTAAATTACATTGAAATCCCTCTATTATTTTAGAAATATCATTATACTCTCTCATTTTAATTTTTATAATAGCAAGAAGTCTCTTATGTGAGTTAATTATTAGTTTACTTGACTTTGCTAATGTTAGCATAAATTTTTATTTTTTTTTACCAAATATCCATTTTACATTTATTAAAGCCTGTCTTATCACACAACTTAAGAACCTAACAAATTTTCCATCCCAAATTAGCCGCAAAACTTGTTCTATCATTACAAAACTACCAATTCTCCATCTCAGAACAATGATCAATTCAACAACTAAACCAAATCCAATCAACCTATAAACTACCAAAAATTAAAGGCATAATCTACTGTGCCCTTAGCAGTCTATATATGTTTAGCATATGAGAAAATTAATAATTACTATTCAATACAGTCATTTTGTTCATTGAGGTTGCTTGAATTGTTCGGGCTCTAGGCGAAATCTTAAAATGTGACCTTTTATACATAATTAAGAAAATAATGATTTGCTTGCTGATAAAATGATATGCACTTGAATTTTTATTTTTTTTAATTTGCTAATATTCACACAAATTATGCTTACATATATAATCACTAAAATTAAATTAAAAAATTTATTTATGTAAATTGACACATCAAGAAATCATTACAAGAAAAAATGGTCATATTTTATAATTTAACAAAATAAAATTTACAATGTGAAAAAAAAAAAAGAGTAGAAAAACATTGAATAAAATATAAAGTTATAGTACCGATTAAAAATTAAACTAACTACAGTAAAGTATGAGTTAAATATACTTTACTCAAAAAATATATATACCTTTCTCACATTTTTTGGGGATCATGCAATATGTTTTATGTGAAAGTTAAATAATATAGTAACATATTAACAGAGATAGCACCTGGGCTCATAAGTTTCTTTTTTTCTTTTTTAATTTTTCTTAGTTTTTGGGGTGGGCTTCTTCTTAAGGTTGAGCGAACCCATTTTACTGGGTATTCAACCCATTTACCATCATGAACGGCCCTAGATTTAAGATAATAGCCCATTCATTGTTGGGCTATCTCTCTCGGCTCACTACTTCTTTCTCAGACTAGGTTTTTTTAGGATAAATTACAAATATACTTCTGAAATTTGATTAAAATACGAATTATTTCCTGTGATTCTGAAAATTATATTTCACCTTTAAGGTTTCTAATTTCATAACAAATCGCCCATTTTATTAATAGATCATCAAGTCAATTAATAATTTTTAATAATGTTAGAAATATGTTTCAATTAATAATTTAGGTAATTTTATTATTATATAGGAAATCAATGATGAATTTCATTTTTTTAGTTAATTCTATTAAATAAAAAATTCTAACAAAAGGGTATTTGTAATTTTTCAAACCACATAGGGTAATTTATACTTTAAGCAAACCTTAATGGGTGTATTTGTAATTTATCTTTTTTTAATTTGTTATTTAGCTTTCGTTTGGGATGTGGATTGACTTTTTGATTATTTTAGTCTGAGGTTAAAAAGCCTCGTTTGAGATAAATTTTTGGTTTTTTTTTTTACTTTTGTGAGAGAAAAAAATGAAATGATTAGGTGCCGTTTGGTAACACTTACGTTTTCAGTTTTCTGTTTATATTTACAAAAATTTTAAAAACTCAAATAAAAACTTGTTTGGTAAAATTTTTAATTTATAAATCAGTGGTCTCAGTTTATAAATTTGGCCAAAAAACGAAAATACAAAAAATGTGTTTCCATTTTGAGTTTTGAGTTTTTTTTACCACTCAACACTAGCCACCACTCGCCACCATTTTCCACCGACGTCTTCCGCCACCACCACCCACCCCCCACCCCCCACCATCACCTGCCACCACCACTCACCACCCACCTGCCACCACCACCCGCCACTACTACCCACCTGCCACCCACTCGTCACCACCACCACCACCCACCACTCACCTGTCATCCACCCGCCACCACCCACCACCCACCACCCACCTGCCATCCACCCGCCACCACCCACCACCCACCACTACCATCCACCGCCCGCCACCTACTTGCCACCACTACTCACCACCCATCTGCCACCACCATCCACCACCTGCCACCACCAGCCACCCACCACCACCAACCACTTGTCACCCACCCACCACCACCACCACCACCACCACCACTCACCCGCCACCACCACCCATTCGCTACCACCTACCACCCGCCGCCGTCACCCACCCACCCACCACCCATCCACCACCCACTTGCCACCACCTGCCACCACCGTCACCACTACCACCCACTCGC
Source organism: Camellia sinensis (assembly GCF_055761805.1). NCBI lineage: Eukaryota > Viridiplantae > Streptophyta > Magnoliopsida > Ericales > Theaceae > Camellia > Camellia sinensis. The sequence goes on along the minus strand of NC_138968.1, from coordinate 154,189,818 downwards.
TACCACCCATCACCACTTACCACCACCCGCTATTCGCCACCCACTTGCCACCACCACCCACAACCCGCCACCACCACCCACTCATTACCACCCACCACTCTCCACCGTCACCCACCCACCCACCACCACCCGCCACCCACCTACACCCACCACCTGCCACCACCCACCACCCGCCACCGTCACCCACTCACCCACCCGCAACCACCAGCTACCCACCACCCACCGTCACCACTTTCCACCACCGTTTTCCGCCGCCACTTGCCGCCACTTGCCATTTCTCATTCTTTTTTATATTTTTAAATTTTTTTAAACATTTTGTCAATTACCAAACGTGTTTGTAGTTTATGTTTTTCTAAAAATAAACAAAAATCAGTTTATAAAATTTTTGTAAATATAAACTGAAAACGTTAACGTTACCAAACACACCCTTATAGTTTGGATATGATATTTTGTCTTATTGACTTTTTAGCTTATTTTGTCTATTTGTGACTATTTTAGCCCAGGTTTTTTATGCCTTACACAAACAAATCTTATTGTCAATTAAAATAAATATGGCTAGTAATCACATTTTTTTATGGAAAATTTAGTTAAAACCTCTCCATTGGACCCTTATTTGGTGAAAGGTGCAGCCTAATTTATTTTACTTCATAAACCTCCTAAGGAGAAAACAAATAATTGAGTAAGGATAAAGTAAAATATATATATATATATATATTTTCTTAGATAATTGTACGAGCACGAAATAATCTTCTCGTATAACCCTGTTGATCGAGTTCGCGCTCCTCCAAACGTCGTCGCTTTTACTCCCTAAAAACACAAACGTGAGCTAACCGGCGGGTGTGTGCCGAATACCTCTCTGATGCCTAAGTCAGCTAATAAACAATAGACAAAAGCTCTTTGAGAGTCAAAATTGTGATACCTATACATAGGCCATGTCACGAACTTTTATAGGTTTCGTCTGACACAATCCTAGTAGGATTCCAACTCTCCCTATGAGAGTTTTCCTAGGAATCACACACACTACTCACTACCAAGCACGTAAGATGGTTTGTACAATCCCAGTAGGACTCTGCTTTCCTTAGCTGAATCCTCCTAGGAGTCTCATCACTGCAAGCCAAGTGAGATGACTACCACGGTTGAATAACATATAACTGAGCTAACACTAGCCCTTTGTCATACTCAATTCGGTGCCCTCATATGCAACACCTAGCTCGGCCCTTGTTCACTTGTACCTCGATTTTATCTGTTTAGACCGAGCTAACTGTAGCAGTCTCTGACCGAGCTAACAAGGATGAGGTCCAACTTGCGAAGCCCAAACACCTCGGCCCATAGCTCGGTCCGAACTTCACCTGGCCCAGCTCGTTAGTTTTTAGACCGAGCTACAGCAGCTCCTATCTCGGTCCGACGTGCGGCCCAACTTCCAAAGAAGCCTCTTCCTTAGCTCAGCCCAATTTATTTATAAATTACCCTCTCAAGACAATATTATCAAAGTAATATATTACTGTGAGACAGAGTAACATATTACTATCAAACAGAGTAACATGTTACTGTTACTGTTTACATCAATTTTGACGGTAATGTATATATATATATATATATATTTTAAAGAATTTCATAGTCAACATGAATCTTATTTGATAAATCTTGCTAAGAAAATTTTTAAAATATTAATTTTATTAAAAACCGACATCTACATCAAAAGTTATATTATTTTAAAGTTTAATATTTTGATAATAATGGTATGTGTTGGACTTCTCAAGGAAAACTTTTTGTATTTGTCTTTAATGCATTAAAGTTTTATTATGAGGGGGCTTTGATCAAATTTGGATCCCCTTTGCTCCTTAATCTGGATTGGAGGGCATTATTCGGATTCGTGGGGCTCACCACGGGTCTTATTTTGATAATCCGAACTGTTCATTTTGTCAGACACTTTGTGTATTTCATTCACACAAAAAGTTAAATCGATCTGATAATCGTAATTTATTCAATTCATCGCGTTTGTCACTAAAAAAACTAATGGTATATTTTTAAAAACACAATTGTTGTTTATTTTTTTGGTGACAAACGCGATGAATTGAATAGGCTACAATTATTAGATCGATTTAATTTTTTATATGAATAAAATATATGAAGCGCCTGAAAAAATAAACAATTTGAATCATTAAAAACAAGAACCGTGGTAAGCCTTACAGGCCCGAACAACACCCTCCATGGACTAGAGGGGCTCCAGGTCCTTTTTAAAAGCATTGTTGCTTTTTACTGCAACAAATCTGACTTATGACATGTAAAACTTATAATTAAATACATAAAAAACTTATAAAAAAAGTTAAAATAATAAAAATAATTGATTTTTTTTTATTGGATTCTTTTAGTGTTATGTGAGTTGTTTAGCCTTGTATATACTCCCAATAAACATAATTTTCAGCCTCTCACTACTCTTGTATTGATAAATTTTCAAAAGCTTCACTACAAGAAAATGGGGCTTAAAAGACGGAACTATTTGCGACGGTATACTTGCTGTCGCAAAAAGTGACTTTTTGCGACGGTAGAAAAATACCGTCTCAAAAAATCAGAGTATTTGCGACGGTAAAAAATACCGTCTCAAAAACAGAGTATTTGCGACGGTAAAAAAATACCGTCTCAAAAAACAGAGTATTTGCGACGGTATTTTCTGCCGTCGCAAGTACTCTTCTTTTTTGAGACGGTATTTTTTACCGTCGCAAAAAGTCACTTTTGTGGTTTTTTTTTTAAGTGAATATTTTTAAATTTTTAAATATTTTTTTTAGATGCATTTTACTTAAATGTATCTAAAAAAAAAAATTTATGAAATTTTTTTTTTAAAAATTAATAAATACATACAAATATAAAAAAAAAATGTATTGAATTGTTGTATTTCTTTTGTATTTTTGGTATTTAGTGAATTTTTAAAAGATTTTTTTACTTTTTAGGTGTATTTATGTTAGGTGTGTCTAAAAATTAAAAAAATTAAATATTAAAAAAATTCAGTAAAAATAATATAACACGGAAAATAAGAAAGTATAATTTTCTCAAAAGAGTTTTTGGAAAACTCTAACCTAGCATAGTGATTGTGGTTTTGAGACAGCTTCGTATATATGCAGTCACAAAATAGTTTGAATAAATTCAACGGTATTTTTCTGTCACAAAAAAAACAAAAAAAAAACGATGTCGTCTTACTCTTTTAATATAACATCTCTTTTCATTCATTTTTTCATCTTCCTGTCTCTCTGTATTTATCTCTCTCTGTTCTCTTTATCTCTTTCACTCATCACTCTTCTTTCTTTGTCTGTCTGTGTATCTCTCTCATTTTCTCTCTGTGTCTCTTGCATATCTTTCTTCTCTCTATCTCTTATGTCTTCTCTCTTTATCTCTCTCGCTCATCTTTCTTCTCTCTATCTCTCTCATTTATTTATTTTTTTTCTCTCTCTCTCTTATTTATATCTCTCTCTCTATCTCTCTCGCCCATCTCTCTTTTTCTGTGTCTCTCTCTCGCTCATCTCTTTTCGCTCTATTTCTCTCTTTTTGTCTATCTTTCGCTCATCTCTTGTTTCTCTCTCTTTTTTCTATCTCTCATTCTCTCTCTCTCTCTCTCTTTTTCTGTTTATCTCTCTCTCTGTCTCTCTCTCACTCTCACTCTCTCTCACTCATCACTCATCTCTCTCTCTGTATGCTTGTCTATTTGTGTATTTCTCCCTCATTATATTCGTCTTGCTCACTCTCTCCCTCTCATATTCTCTAGTTATCGAGCTTCTCCTCGATTTATCTATCTTTTCTCTCATCTCTTTTCTCTCTCTGTCTCTTTCGTTCATCTCTCTTCTCTCTATCTCTCTCGTTCATCTCTTTTCTCTCTCTGTCTCTTTTTCTGTCTCTCACTCTCTATCTTTTTCTCTCTTTGTCTCTCTCTCTCTCTAACTCATCACTCTTCTCTGTTTGTCTGTGCTGTCTGTCTCTGTCTCTCTCTTTCTCTCGTTGTCTCTCGCTCATATCTCTTCTCTCTATCTCTCTCATCTGTCTTCTCTCTCTGCCTCTCTCACTCATCTCTCTTCTCTTTATCTTTCTCGCTCATCTCTCTCTGTCTCTTTCTCATTTATTTCTTTTCGCTTTTTCTCTCTTTGTCTATATCTTTTCATCCATTTTTTCATCTTCCTTTCTCTCTTCTCTTTCTCTCTCTCACTCATCACTCTTCTCTCTCTGTCTGTTTGTCTACCTGTCTCCCTTCTCTCTATGTCTCTCTCTTTTTCTGTGTCTCTCTCTCCCTCATCTCTTTTCGCTTTATTTCTCTCTCTTTTTGTCTATCTTTCGCTCATCTCTTGTTTCTCTCTCTTTTTCTATCTCTCCTTCTATCTCTCTCTCTCTCTCTCTTTTTCTGTATATCTCTCTCTCTTTGTCTCTCTCTCACTCTCACTCTCACTCTCTCTCACTCATCACCCATCTCTCTCTCTGTATGCTTGTTTATTTGTCTATTTCTCCCGTATTATGTTCGCCTTGCTCACTCTCTCCTTCTCATATTCTCTATTTATCTATCTCTTCTCTCATCTCTTTTCTCTCTCTGTCTCTTTCGTTCATCTCTCTTCTCTCTATCTCTCTCGTTCATCTCTCTTCTCTCTCTATCTCTTTTTCTGTCTCTTACTCTCTATCTTTTTCTCTGTTTGCGTTGCTCACTCTCTCACTCCCGTCTTCTCTATTTACTGAGCTCCCTTTCGATTTATCGATCTACTATAAGAAAATGCACTTTTAGCGACCACTTTGTCTCTCTCTCGCTCATCACTTTGTCTCTGTCTGTTTCTCTCTCTCTCTCTCTCTCTCTCTCTCTCTCTTTATCTCTCTTCTCTATCTGTCTCTCACTTATCTCTCTCTCACCACCCATCTTCTCTACCATATTCACCACTACTGCAAATGTCATTCCACTACTACCACTGTTGTCACTCCATCTCTACAACTATCATTACTACCATCATCGCTACCACTCCACTACCACCACTACTACTACCATTACCTCTCATCTACCACCGCTATTCTATCTCCTCTACCACTACCACAACTTCACCACTTATCTCATTCACCATCACTATCACCACCACTATCACCTCTTTTTCTATCTTTCCCTCTATCTCTATCTCTCTCTCTATCTCTTTTTCTGTCTATCTCTCTCTCCCTGTCTCTCTCTCACTCATCACTCTTTCTCTCTCTTACTCATTACTCTTCTCTGTCTGTCTGTCTGTCTATCTGTCTTTCTCTCTATGTATCTCCCATTCATCTATCTCTTCTCTCATCTCTTTTCTCATTTATTTTCTCTCTCTATCTCTTTTGCTCATCTCTCTTCTCTTTATCTCTCTCGCTCATCTCTCTTCTCTCTCATCTTTTTCTTTCTCTCTCGCTCATCTCTCTTTTCTCTATCTCTCTCTGTCTCTCTCGTCCATCTCTCTTCTCTCTATGTCTATTTTCTGTCTCTCACTCTCTATCTCTCTCTCTCTCTCCTACTGTGTTTGCGTTGCTCACTTTCTCACTCTCGTCTTCTCTATTTACTGAGCTCCCTCTCGATTTATCGATCCACTACAAGAAAATGCACTTTTAGCGACCACTTTGTCTCTCACTCGCTCATCACTCTGTCTCTCTCCTCTCTCTCTTCTATCTGTCTCTCACTCATTTCTCTCTCTCACCACCCATCTCTTCTACCACCTTTACCACTATTGCAAACACCATTCCACCACCACCACTACTTCCACTGTCGCCACTTCACCATTACTACTACCATCGCCACCACTCCACTACTACCACTACCACTACTGCCACTACTACTACCATTCCCTCTTCTTCACCCCTGCCACTCCATTTACACTACCACTACCACAACTTCACCACTAATCTCTTTCGCTATCACCATCACCACCACCACTATTGCCGCTCAATTTCCTCTACCATAAAAAATTAGATCGTGATTTTTAGTAGCCCAAAAAAATAGGCCATAGAAAAATATTTTTCATTAACTACAAAAAATTAATTTTTATTTTAGTGAAAAATATTTTTCATTAAAATATTACCCCTACTTCTACCATATAAAAAATAATAATATTTTTTTCATTAAAATAAAAATAAAACAAATAAATTTTCAATCTTAGTAACTAAAAAAAAAAAAAAAAAAAAAAATTCATTAACTACAAAAATATATATATTTTAACAAAAAATAAAATTTTTTGATGACGATAACCCTGTCACAAAAAAAAAAAAAAAATTTAACGATATTATTTTATTATTTAAATTTTATTTGTGACTAAAAAATAGTATTTTCTTATTTTTTATTACCTTCCATTACCGCCCCTTTTTTTTCCATTCCCGCCCCTTTTTTTCCAATCTCAAACCCCAAACCCAAAAATCCCTACCCCGCCCCCCCCAAATCCCTAATCTCAAACCCACACCCCCCCAACAAATCTCCAATCTCCCCAAACCCAAAAATCCCTACCCCGCCCCCCCAAATCCCTAATCTCAAACCCACAAATTCCCAATCTCAAACCCAAAAATCACTACCCCCCTCCCCCCCCAAAATCCCCAATGTCAAACCCACAAACCCACAAATCCCAAATCTCAATCCCTACCCCACGGCGAGCGGCGGAGGAGTAGCGTCGGAGCAGCGGAGGAGGAGCAGTGTCGTCGGAGGAGCAGCATCGGAGCAGCAGCAGCGTCGGCAGAGCAAATAATGTTTGCGTCTGTCTTCTTTTCGGCACAGGTGGTGAAAGGCCTTGGAGAAACTCTGGTCGGAGCTTACCCAGGTCGTGCTTTGAGTTTTATGTGCAAGAAGAATGATCTGAAGTCTTCTCAGGTATGTAACCCTGCTTCTTTTGATCTCTCCTTAGTGAAGATTATGTTTGTATGAACATGAATGGTGATGGATGTCAGACTGGGTTTGTATGAACATGAATGGATGTCAGACTGGGTTTGAAGATTATGTTTGTATGAACATAAATGGTCCGAAAAAAAATCAATTCTAGATCTGGGTTTTTATTCATAAATTAATAATTGACTAATAGAATAGTTTGATTTTGAAGTACAAATTAGAAAGTAAGCAAAAATAGTAACTCTATGGCCTATCCTGATTAAATTATTTTATATAAAGATATATATATATATATATATATATTTTTAAATTATAGAAACATTTGAACAAAATTATTTACAATTAAAAAATTAAAATAGTGGCCTATAATTTGAACCATAAGATTGGCTTTATAGTTGGCTGGATTAAGAAGAGTTTACCCAAATATTAGATTGGTCTAACTTGATCTTAACTGCATTCTCACCATAAGGTAACACAAATAATTCTACACGTATATATACTATATAAATTATTGAAGATTGAAATAAGATGCATCATATGGTTGAAAAATCAAATTATTTTTTACAACTCGTATTTATTCATTCAAATTTTCTAAAATTTTCGCATTGAACTATTAAAATTATTTTTATAAAAAATTATCTCAAACTAATTTTTTAATTTATATGCATTTATATTATTTAAGAAAAAAAATTACATTAGCAATGTATAAAAAATTTAGAGGGCCAATTACATTTTTCTAATCATCTTTCTTGGTAAAATTGTTAAAAGTTGTCATAAGCATTGCATTTTGATATTTAAGTTGTTTAGTAGAATATTTTCATTTTAAGTTACGTCTTGCAAAATGAAGCTTTTGAAGATTAATATTTAGCCTTAATTTGTCAATTTAATTTTTCCTTATAATAGATGACAGAATATTGTATTAAGTTAACAATTTCAAAACAAGTTGAGTTGGCTAAGCTGAGACTATGAAAATTTGGTGTTAATTGGTCAGACTTTAAATTCATAACTTAACATTTTCTCTATAGTTTACTCATTTTTGTAATGAATATTTTCATAGAATAAGCTAAAAAATGGACTCAATTGGTTCATTTTAAGTATGAGAAATTTGTCATAAAATTTCATTTCACGATTCTTAATTATTATATGCAATTTACATATATGTATAATAAATTTTATTTTTGTTTTTGTATAATGACTATAAATTTATTTCCCTCTAAGTTTTTAAATAAATTTATGGAAAAATCACATATCAGTGAATTTTTGAAAAATTAATTACCAAATCTTGAAAAACTTTATAATTTTAATTTTTAATTTTTGTAAAATTTATCATTAATTTAAAAATATTTTTTCAAGCATCCACTTAAATGAAATTTTTCCTAAATTTATTATGATTTAATGTAAGTCATTTTTCAAGCATCCATTTATGAATTCAATGTAGTCCAAAACAGTGTAATAAACTTCAATTTCTAAATGGAGCTTTAGTGAGGTGGAAAAAAGAGAGTAGAGAGAAATAAAGAGAGGAGTGTGAGCCCCACCTTCACATGAGTACTCTCCACATCATTAGAGTTGTATTAGAGCTCTCAAATATTGTTGATAAAAAAAATAAGACTAAAATATTATATCAGAGTAGAACCCACTTTCCATTAGAGCTATTAGAACTCCAATATTAGAGCTCTAAAGCATTTATATCGTCTCTCTCTCATCTTTCCTAACAACCATAGATCATAAATTATTGCACAAAAAATACAAAAAATACAAAAAAATTAATTTTTAGTGGACACCCTGTTTTTTTTATTTTTTCGTAAAATTTTTTTCGTTACACCTGATTAACTACCATATATAGAGTTAATTGTAATCACATATTAGTATTCTTCTCACAATTCTTTATGATGGACCCTCTGCATGTGAGTTCCTACAAAATAAATTTGTGTATTCTACAATCCAAGATAGGTAGGAACCCTTTAAGTCCAACCCTTCTCACTCCCATCAGACATGAAAAAATTCTCCACGTATATTACAATAAGAGTTTATTACACTATTTTGGACTACATTGAATTCCATTATTATTATTATTATTATTATTATTATTATTATTTTTTGTGAGCAGGGAAAGCTTTGGTTTCTTCAATTGAGAGATATGCAGTTGTTCCTGATGACAACGTAAGTGTTCTTTCCACAGTCTTCATTGTCTTCATTACTGGTGTTTAAATAGTTGGTTTCTCCAAAAGATTATAATTTGCAACTGTTATCTATTTATTTGTAGGTCAAAAGGATAAATTTTGCCGAGGGGAAGATATGATTCTAGAAATAAGGAATTTGCAGCTTGATTTTTGAAATAGGCTCAAAATTGAGATCTTGTGGAAATTTTTTAATTTTTGTAAGAGCATTTAAATATCCAATGTGTTGATTGGTGAATTTTAGATTTTATTTTATTATTTTATTTTTTTTTAGGATTTGGGTGAATTTTATAATTTAAATATGCTTTTATGAACATGTACAGTTTAATTGTTCTTTGTAAAATATTGAATTTGATGGTTTGATCAATTTTTATTTTTATTTTCTGTTATGATGTTTTTGTGAATGGAATGTAAATAATCAGCTCTTAGAGAGAGACGGCATCACCGTCGGAAAAAATAGAAAATTTTAATATTTTTATTAATTTTGTTATAGGTTTTACTTTTTGCGACGACATTATACTGTCGCAAAAAATTGAAATTTTATTATATAAAAGAGAAATTTTATTATTTTTTAATATTTTTTGCGACGGCATTACACTGTCGCAAAAAATAGAAAATTTCATATTTTTATACTTTTTGCGACGGCACCACACCGTCGCAAAAAACAGTGTTTTTTTTTTAAAAAAGACTATTGGCGACAGTGTTTTTTGCCGTCTCAAATAACATTTTTAGCGACGGTAAAATAGAGCCGTCGCAAAAAAGTCAAGAAATTTTAAACGTTATTAGCGACTGTATGGTACCGTCGCAAAAAGACAAAAATGCCGTCGCAAAACATTAGCGACGGCACTTACCGTCGCAAAAACTCTTTTGCAACTCCTGCAGTTGCGACCCCCCTCTTGCCGTCGCAAAAAGTCATTTTACCGTCGCAAAAAGTATTAGCGACGGCATAAGGAGTATTAGCGACGGTATTTTACCGTCGCAAAAAGTCATTTTTTTTGTAGTGCTTTTAGGTAACCAAACAAGCATAGTGTATTTTATTAATTATATGCACTAGAGTTTGTGTCAAGCCTTTTCACGCTTGGTTCTATTGTCTCTGTATTTGGAGTAATCAGTGAACAAAATCATGTATGGAAAACTAGAAGTGTACTGGTAACTTCTATTTGTGTTTCTAAATGTGTAGGACCAAAAGTGTATAACACTGTTAGAGAGAGAGAGGTGGTGATACATGATACTAATACATAGCAATCCTGTGGAGATGGCCGCTGCTGCAATTGCAATCAGAATTCTTCTTTTAGGGGTCAAGTTACCAGTCTTTCCATTACCAACTACACAAGAATAACAAAACACACAAAATTAGCTCATCACAACTACATGACTTTAGGATAAAATTTAGAAAAACAGCGCCTTGAACAGAAATCGAGCAAGATATCACACATACCATGGTCAGAGCCATGAAGGCGAACATAAAGATCTTTTCCATTGAAGGCATTATGACTTAGATCCACCAAATCCCCAAACCAATTCATACACTGCACTGTAGTTTCTTCGATCAGATTAGCGTAAGCATAAGCTGTGCAAGAGCAGTTGTCACAACATTTGGATTCACATTGACTAACTGTCATATTTCCCAGAGAAACTGAATAATCAGGTAATCTAATTCTTTCAAACTTAAAAAACCAATCTCCCATATCACATGTCAGTGCCATCTTCCTGGCACAGCCTCCTGCCCAATTTCCAAGATTCCATTCTTTCTGATATTTGGGCTCAAAACCCTCCAAACAACTGTTTTGCTCAGCTACTAAATGGACCACAATACCCATAAACATCACGTTCAACTACTGGAGCCTGCCATACAACTACCCATGAATTGCTACTTTGCGCCCAAAACCGAAGCTGAGCTTGCCCAGTAGGAGTTAAAGTGACTTTTACGCAAGTTTTCTGAGACAATGCAAGTGAGATAAATTCTATGAAGCACAGGTACCCTAAAAATGTTGGTATACTCGTATCGAGTACTGGTGCTCATATTGATAGGGTTACATGCGTACCGAGCACTTGAAATACGTACTAGGTACTTTTTATGCATTCTTTGGTAGTTGGGTACTCTGTGAGTACTTTGTGGGTACGGAATGGGTACATCGGGGATACCAAACTATGGAACATTGGTGGAGATACGTTTAATTTATTAGAGAGTTGTAATTTATTTGAAATTGCAAATCCTTTACTTAATATATCATAGATGAAAGATGTATTATTCAATGATGAAGTTGATAGAAGTGGAAATTAAAATTTCAAGTTTTCAAATTTTGCTTAGTTTGACTTTTGGAATGAAACTTTGTTTTAAAAATTTTCCTACTTAATGGCATTAAATTAGCCTATGGACTTCACTATGGTATTGGTATTGTTCAACTATGATTTCCCTTTTGATTTTGTAATTTCTGCTTTTAGTTTTAGTATTGAACTTTAATTGTAGGTTGAATCTGAAATTATAAATTATAAAAATAAAATATTTATTGATGTACCCCAGTCGTACCTGTATCCTATTTTGTTTAGGTCTTGCCATATCGGCATACCCATACCAGTATCTGTACCCGTGCTTCATAAGATAAATTTCATCACTTTCTTTGTTGAAAGTTAAAGAGGAGGCAAACCCTTGATATCTGTAATCTATATAAACCAAACTATATAGTCATATACAGTACTTTTCCAACATGGACGATGTGTTGGGGAAATTTGGGAATTAATTACATGCACAATATCATTAAAAAACAGCCACAGATAGACAAAAAACAGAGCACAAACACAGCTATCAACAATCTGAATTTTCTGCCCAGATTTTCACCTTCAAGCAAACAACTTTCAACACAAATAATTAGAAAAACAAAAGCATCAGTAAACACTTATTTGGGCATAAAAAATTTGCGCTTTTTCAAAAAAATCAGCTTTACAAAGCTTTCTCCTCCACCTTGTACAAAGCAACGCACACACAAACACACAAAATTCTTTTTTCTCGCGTTTTTCTTCTTCCTCTAAATGTTTTTTGCCTTTGTTTTTTTATTTAAAAACTAAAATGTTCTAGAAGCACATTTTACTTATAAGTACAAAAGTATAAAAATTTTACAAAAAGGCCCAATACATATGTAACCAAACACCCCAAAATAGGTTTACAGTATCTAACATTTCCCCTTCAACCCAATTTTCAAAAGTCATCATACCAAGCATCATCTTCAATCTATTGAATACATCACGCTTCAAAGGCTTTGTGAAAATGCCAGCAATTTGATCATAAGACTTTCAATGAACTAGCTCCACTTCCTTTTGCTTCACATGTTCCCGAATAAAATGATAACGAGTGTCAATGTGCTTAATCCTTTCATGATACACCGGATTCTTTGCCAAGGCTATTGCCGATCTATTATCAACAAAAATCTCTGTGGGGCTCTCTTGTGGAAATCCCAAGCACTTCAATAGGTTCCTTAACCATATAGCATGACAAACAGTGGCATTAGCCGCTACATACTCTTCTTCACAAGTAGACAAAGTGACAATTGCTTGCTTTTTAGATGACCAAGTGAATGCAACATTTCCCAAGTAGAAAGCAAAACCTGAAGTACTCTTTCTTTCATCCAAATATCTTTCCCAATCACTATCGAAGTATCCAACGAGTGTAAAATCATTAGTCCATGAATAAAGTAAACCATCATTGAGTGTACCTTTGATATAACGAAGAATCCTCTTTGCCGCATCGAGATGTGATTGATCCAGTGCTTCCATGTATCTACTAATTAGCCTAACTCCATAAAGTATGTCCAGTCTAGTGCAAGTAAGGTACCAGAGACTTCTAACCAAACTTTTAAAGTAAGTTGGATCAACATTGCCACTATTGGTGCTCTTCCTTAGCTCTAACCCACTCTCTACCAGAGTGTTTACTGGATTACAAGACTCCATCCCAAATCTTTTGAGTATCTCCTTTGCATAGCCACTTTGAGAAATGTAAATTCCATCTTCCCTTTGCACAACTTCAATGCCAAGAAATTGAGATATCAAACCAATATCTATTATTTCAAACTCCTGGATCATACTCATCTTGAATTCCTTGAACATCTTAGGATTGTTCCCCGTGAAGATCAAATCATCAACATAAAGGCACACAAGTAATACATTTCTATTGGCATCCATCTTCACATACAAAGCATGCTCATAAGGACATTTATCAAATCCATTCTCATAAAAATACTTGTCAATTTTACCATTCCATGCGTGTGGTGCTTGTTTTAACCCATAAAGGGGTTTTTTCAACTTATACACCTTATCTTCAAGCCCAACTTTGACATACCCCAAGGGTTGTTCGACATAAATTTCTTCTTCAAGAAAGCCATTTAAAAACGTTGATTTCATATCAAGTTGATAAATACTCCATTTATGATGGGTGGCAAGAGAAATCATCAATCGAATAGTCTCTAAACGAGCCATAGGAGCAAATATTTCACCATAATCAATTCAAGGTCTTTGCTTGTAGCCTTTGGCAACCAATCTTTCCTTACATCTTTGCACTTCACCACTTGCATTCCTCTTTGTTTTATAGACCCATTTCCCACCAATTGCTTTGTGGCCTTGTGGTAAGCTAGTGAGCACCCATGTGTCATTTTTCTCAATTGCCTAGATTTTTTCATTCGTAGCTTTCTTCCGTTTTTCTCTTTAGATGGCTTTTTCATAGCTAAGTGGATCACAATCCATGAAAACACAAAACAAGTTCAGGTTGTCTTCATCAATTTCAACAACTTCATAAATCTCTTGTAAGCTTCTTGTCGTCCTTGGCCTTTCACTTGAACTAGCCTCCAATGATGATGATGATGGTGATGAGGAATCACCTCTATAAGATGAAGGGGATCCATGTGGAGGAGTTTGTGGCTCTCTTTCAACTTCATTTGGATTTTCAACCTCTTCTTCTTCAAGCATAAGTTCAATATCCTTAAGGGCTTCTTTTTGCTTCCAATCCCACATTTCCTCTTCTTCAAAGATGACATCTTTACTCATGATCACTTTCTTAGTGATGGGGGGTTATACAACTTGTACCCCATTGTTCTATCACCATAGCCAAGAAAAATGCATTTTTTATCTTTGTCATCAAGTTTTGTTCTTTTAGCTTCCGGAAATTTAGCATATGTAATGCACCCAAATACTCTTAAATGAGCAACACTTGGCTTGAATGAAATCCAAGCCTCTTCCGGTGTCTTCAAGTTAACACTTTTTATTGGACATCTATTCAACAAGTAAACAGCACATGCAACGGCTTCAGCCCAAAACTCTTTAGGCACACATTTCCCTTTCAACATGCTTCTAGCCATATCCAAGATTGTTCTATTCTTCCTCTCAGCAACTCCATTCAATTGTGGCGTATATGATGGTGTTACTTGATGCATAATTCCACGCTCTTTGCAATAATTTTCAAAAGCATCGGATGTATACTCACCGCCTTGATCAAATCTCAACGCCTTGATGTAGTAGCCACTTTGGACTTCCTCTTTAGAAAGTATACCCACGGCTTTCGGCTATAGTCATCAATAAAAGTGAGGAAGTGCCTATTCTTCCCATTTGACATAGGCTTCAAAGGTCCACATACATCGGTGCGCACAAGCTCCAAGGGCTTTGATGCTCTCCACCTCACTTGTTTTGCAAAGCTCGATCTATGATGCTTACCAAGAATACACCCTTCACAAACTTCAATCGAATGATCGATATTTGGCAAACCTCTCACCATGTTCTTACTTGATAAAAGCTTCAAGCCACCAAAATTGAGATATCCAAACCTCAAGTGCCATAACAAGCCTTGTCTTTGACAATAGCATTCAAGCATTTTATAACATCATGTTGAATATTCAAAGAAAACATTATGTTCTTGGACATTTTCACATTAGCAATCAAATTACCACAAGCATCTTTAATAGTAAGGTAGAGATTTTTCAAGCTAATATCATAACCCTTCTCTAAAAGTTGGCCCAAACTCAAAATATTATTTTTCATATTCGGAACATAATAAACATTGGAAATAAAATCATGATTTCCATTCTTGAGTTTGATTAGAATTTTACCTTTGCCTTTCACCGGAATTTTGGAGGGGTCACCAAATGTAACATGGCCTTGCACTGCTTCATCAAGTTCAACAAACATATGCTTCTTGCCACACATGTGATTGCTAGCCCCGGTATCAAGAAACCACACATTGCTTTGATCATTTTCAGACCCATTATAAGCTAGCAACAAAGTAGGCCCCACTTCATTGCTCTTTTTTTCAACATAGTTCACTTGATCACCAACTTCATTGCTTGACTTTGCTCTACATTCATAGCTATAGTACCCAAAGTTGTGATAATTGTAGTATTCCACATTTCTCTTGTCACAGCCATGCCTATTGAATGAACGGTTGTGATTTCCTCCTCCTCTTTCTCTTCTTCTTCTTCTTGGAGCATATGAATTTTGGCCTCTTCCACCTCCAATAGTGTTTCTTCCACCTTTACCTCTACTTCCACGACCTCTACCATAGCTCTCATAGCCTCTTCCATGATTTCCATAGCCTCTTCCATGATTTCCATAGCCTCTACCACGACCTTCATAACCTCTTCCTCTTCATCTTCCTCTTTGGGACGTGCCTTGCTCCTTTTCTTTCTTAAAAGAAAGCTTGGATTGGATAGCTTGCTCAATGGAACTAGAGGCTTTCTTGTTTATCCTTTGCTCATGTATTTCAAGCATGGCCATCAATTGATCAATTGTCATGGTATTAAGATCCTTCGATTCTTCAATGGCAACAACCACATGCTCAAATTTGAAACGTAGTGACTGTAGAACCTTCTCTATCACACACACATCATCAAGATTTTCACCATACCTTCTAATTTGATTTACAATACTCAAAGTTCTTGTAAAGTAATCTGAAACGGACTTATTCTCATTCATATTCAACGACTCAAATTCAGCCCTTAAAACTTGAAGCCGCACTCGTACCATTTTATCAATGCCTCTATGTGAATTCCTAAGAATTTTCCAAGCTTCTTTAGAAGTTGTGGCGGAGGAGACCTTCTCAAAAGTTGACTCATCAATGCATTGGTAGAGTAGAAAAAATGCTTTCTTGTCTCTTTTTCTACAACCTTTTAGTGCATTATTCTAATTTTCTGACAACTTGTCTTCATCTTCTTTTGAGTTGGGTTCTTCATACCCTTTTTCAATTAAATCCCACAAATCTTAAGAGGCCAACGACACTCTCATTTGGATACTCCATTTCTCATAATTTTCTTTACCCAATGTACGAAATTGGTAGTAAAATCCATCACAACTTAAGCAACAACAAATATCAACACAAGCCCTAATTTCACCACAATATTCAAGCAACACACCCAAGGCTCTGATACCAGAATTTGTTGGGAAATTTTGGGAATTAATTACATGCACAATATCATTAAAAAACAGCCACAGATGGACCAAAAATAGAGCACAAACACAGCTATCAACAATTTGAATTTTCTGCATAGATTTTCAACTTCAAGCAAACAACTTTCAACACAAATAATCAGAAAAACAAAATAATCAGAAAAACAAAAGCATCAGTAAACACTGATTTGGGCATAAAAAATCTGCACTTTTTCACAAAAATCAGCTTTACAAAGCTTTCTCCTCCACCTTGTACAGAGCAACACAAAAAAAAAAAAAAAACCTTTCTCTTTTCTCACGTTTCTCTGCTCCTTCTGAGTGTTTTTTGTCTCTGTTTTTTTTATTTAAAAACTAAAATGTTCTATAAGCACATTTTACTTACAAGTACTAAAGTATACAAATTTTACAAAAAGGCCCAATACACATGTAACCAAACACCCCAAAATGGGTTTACAGTATCTAACACGATGTTGCTTCCAAATGAAAATCTGTGGAGGCCTTTCAAGATCTATACCTCCGGAGAACATTCCTGATCGGGGATCTGCATTGTTGGCCCACGAGTACAGAAGGCTTCGCTGGCCAGTTTTCCTATTCAAGCTAAGTTTCATGCCAGGAATGAGCTTTATCAGTTGGATAATCGAAACTCTGCCATAATACGTTGCTCGCCTCACCATGTCTGAGAACAAGATTTCCAGAGCACTGCAGCTGTGGAGTTCATGACCAATTTCACAATTGTTGCATTGATGACCAAACAATTTTTTTTCTTCCATGTAAAAGCACAATATTGCCATCATCACCGAGCCCAAAAACTCCGTGAGAATTTTTAGCTCGTGGGTTTTCTTTGTTGGCAATCCATATGACTGTTTGTTTGGAGATTGTTTTGTATCATATGCCAATGTATCTGTTGGTAGAATTGCCTGGACTAAAGAAGCCTAATGCAAAATTGAGAAATGTATAGGAGCTCTAAACTATGAGCTCTAAAGGAGCTCTAGGGGGTGGGGCCCCATTCATTGATGTGATGTTTTGGCCTTAATTTTTTTTCCCCTTTTTTTTTGAATTTCCACCTCATTAGTCCTCAATTAGTGCTCCTAAATTAGAGAGATGAATCATTGTTGATGCAAAATTTCCTCCAGCTAAAGTTAAGGCACAATATTCAAGCAACACACCCAAGGCTCTAATACCAGAATTTGTTGGGAAAATTTGGGAATTAATTACATGCACAATATCATTAAAAAACAGCCACATATGGACCAAAAATAGAGCACAAACACAGCTATCAACAATCTGAATTTTCTGTAGAGATTTTCAGCTTCAAGCAAACAACTTTCAACACAAATAATCAAAAAAACAAAAGCATCAGTAAACACTTATTTGGGCATCAAAAATCTGCACTTTTTCACAAAAATCAGCTTTGCAAAGCTTTCTCCTCCACCTTATACAGAGCAACACAAAAAAAAAAAAAACCCCTTCTCTTTTCTCACGTTTCTCTGCTCCTTCTGAGTGTTTTTTGTCTCTGTTTTTTTTATTTAAAAACTAAAATGTTCTAGAAGCACATTTTACTTACAAGTACCAAAGTATACAAATTTTACAAAAAGGCCCAATACACATGTAACCAAACACCCCAAAATGGGTTTACAGTATCTAACATGATGTTGCTTCCAAATGAAAATCTGTGAAGGCCCTTCAGGATCTATACCTTCGGAGAACATTCCTGGTCGAGGATTTGCATTGTTGTCCCACGAGTACAGAAGGCTTCGCCGGCCAGTTTTCCTATTCAAGCTAAGTTTCATGCTAGGAATGAACGTTATCAGTTGGATAATCGAAACTCTACCATAATACGTTGCCCGCCTCACCATGTCTGAGAATAAGATTTTCGAAGCTTTGCAACTGTGAAGTTCATGACCAATTTCACAATTGTTGCATTTGATGACCAAACAACTTTTTTTCTTCCACGTGAAAGCACAATATTGCCATCATCACCGAGCCCAAAAACTCTGTGAGAATTTTTAGCTAGTGGGTTTTCTCTGTTGGCAATCTATATGACTGTTTGTTTGGAGATTGTTTTGTATCATATGCCAATGTATCTGTTGGTAGAATTGCCTAGACTGAAGAAGCCTAATGCAAAATTTCCTCCAGCTGAAGTTAAGGCTTCATTAATGTTGATATATTCTCCTGCTCTCATACTGTCTGCACTAACAACAATAGGCAAGAGAAAAGAGGACATGACGATCATAATAATGTGCAGTACAACCTATGAAGCACAGATACTTCAAATAGAGAAACGTATCCGTATCGGATACCGATACTCCTTGGATACTTACGGATACGTATCAGATATTTATTAAAAGTATCGGATACTTCTTAATTAATTTTTCATTAATTTTGAAGTATCGAATACTTAGTTTTGAAATATCGGATGCTCTAAGTCACATATTATTGGATACTTCTTAATTAATTTTGAAGTATCAAATTCTTCAAGTTACGTATTACTCCTTTTCCGAAATTAGAATTGTATCATTTATTGCATAATATCATAATATAATATAATTACAAGAATAAATAGAATATTTTTACAATACTTTGCTTAGTTTTTTTTTTATAAAAATAACATAGTAAGCTAAAGTAATAGAATTCATGAAATTGACATATTTTCATTGTATCATGCATGTTCCCTATAACTGTTGGAACAATCTTCGGTGTAAATAAAATAAATTGAAACAACTTCAAACAAAATAAAATAAAACTTACAGAATTTATTTTGTCGAACCAAATAAAATCAAAAGACCAAGTCGAGTGTGTGACACTCTGTCCTTAAGACAGATTCGCCCCGCTACGGTGCTTACGGTTGAGTGGCGTCTATCTCCCAAGATACAATGATCTTCACAAATTTGTAGAAGCACTTCAAACAAATTTGTTCAGCGAACTAAACCTGTGATCTATACTCTCTTTAGATTATTCTAAAACTAAATATGAAGAATAAATGCACTAGGGAAAAAATTAGACAGCAATGAGACAAAATAATAGACTGAATTTTTTCCCCACCTCCAGCCTGCTGGAATCAGATTGTATTTATAGGCAAATTTCCAAAGCCCAGAACAGGTACCAAACCCCGAAGTCAACAAGTGCAAAACTACTCACAGTTTGAATATATGAATTGACCGTTGGTCAGAACAAAATTTCAAACAAATGAAAAAAGTGAGCCGTTAATGGAACAGATTCCTTCCACCTGTTTGGAAAATTTATTATTAAACTATTTGGTATATATATACTAAACAATTAGAATATATATATATATATATATATATTAAAAGATTTGAATAGTTTAATAAATAAAGGAAGAGGTACAAACTTTAGGAAATCACTTAGGAACCCAAAAATTAGAATTTAGAATTAAATTAAATTCCCACAATTACAAACTTTAGGAAACCACTTAGGAATCCAAAATTTGAATTTAGAATTAAATTAAATTCCCACAATAATTTTTATTGAAAAAATTCAAATGAATTTTATCTAAAAAATTAATGTTAAACTCGAAAAACGACGTCAACTTCCCATTCACTCATAAATGGTTTTGACGTTCTGTCTTCACCTCTTTGGACCCACCCCAAACAACGTTTGGGGCCCACTTAAAATTTGGCCTCAAAGTCGGCCCAAAATAAGCCATATAAAATACCATTTTTTCTAACAATCCCCCACATGAATGGAATTTGACGAAGAGAAAATGCAACAAAATGATCTAATTACAGAGAGTATAGAAATTGGAAATATTCTGCAAAGGATAGGTAGCTTTTGGCTTTGAACCTTCCCTTGTGAGACACTATCGGATTTACTAGCTAAATAGTGAACATGATGTCTTAAACTGTTCAGCCGTTTGTATAAACCAAGACAATAGAACCCACACAGTATATCTCCAGACACAGTTTAGTTCTCACTATTGTGTTCATTTTGGCCCTGAACAGCCTGGTCTTTCATGAGTGCTCTAAAGACTTGTAGCCCTTCACAAATCTTATAGAACCGGCCCAGTTCACACTCACATAGGTAATTCTTACGAAGAGTATCCTGCCATACTCCACTAGGTTTAGCTAGATATAAGAATCATTAAAATTTTACTTAACCTCAAACGCTGCAGACATCACTATTTCATCAAAGAAATGGATAGGAGTTAGACTCCCCAGTGATCCTTCTGAGTCATTCACAACTCGGTTGTCCCTTTGAACCTAGATCTTGGGATCTCCAGTCAACTAGGTTGGGTTGTCGTTGTGGTAACTCTTATTTCATAGACTTTAGTCCCATTCCCCTCGATGAATTCTCAACTGGCTCTCTTGCTAACCCTTTGGTTGGTGGATCCGCGATGTTGTCTTTAGACTTAACATATTCTATGGAAATAATTCCATTACAGAGTAGTTGTCTCACGGTGTTATGTCGACGACGAATATGTCGTGACTTACCGTTATACATATGACTCTGTGCTCTACCTATAGCTGATTGACTATCACAATGTATGCATATAGCAGGCAACGGTTTTGGCCAAATTGGAATATCTTCAAGGAAGTGGCAAAGCCATTCTGCCTCTTCCCCTGCTTTATCTAAAGCTATGAATTCTGATTCCATAGTAGACCTAGCAATGCAAGTTTGTTTGGAAGATTTCCAAGATACCGCCGCCCCACCAAGAGTAAAGACATACCCACTGGTAGACTTCGAGTCTCTAGTATCCGATATCCAATTTGCATCACAGTATCCTTCAAGTACTGCTGGATATCTAGTATAATTCAGCCCAATGTTACGAGTGAATCGGAGATATCTTAGAACCCTTATAATTGCTTTCCAATGTTCTACTCCCAGATTACTCGTATATCTACTTAATTTACTTACTATATAAGCTATATGTGGGCGAGTGCAGTTCATCAAGTACATTAAGCTTCCAATAATTTGGGCATACTCTAATTGAGAAATACTTTCATGTACATTCTTAGAAAGACACAAATTAACATTTACAGGTGTTCTAGCAAGATGATCATCATCTTTGCTGAATTTGTCAAGTATTTTCTCAATGTAATGAGATTGTGGCAAAACATATCCTTCTGATGTTTTGGTAATTTTCATACCAAGAATTACATCAGCAATGCCCATGTCCTTCATGTCAAAATGTTTATTCAACATTTTCTTGATAGTTTTAATCATGTCATTATTACTACCTATGATGAGCATATCATCTACATAAAGGCATACAATGACATAACATTTGTCTGTGTTTTTAATATAAACACATTTGTCACACTCATTAATTTTAAATCCATTTGACATCATTGGCTTGTCAAATTTCTCATGCCATTGCTTTGGCGCTTGTTTTAAACCATATAATGATTTAACCAATTTACACACTTTCTTTTCTTTTCTTAGAATAGAAAAACCTTCTGGTTGTTTCATGTAAATTTCTTCATTTAACTCACCATTTAAGAAAGCGGTTTTCACATCCATTTGATGAATTTCTAGATTGTATAGAGATGCAATGGCAATTAACATTCTAATGGATATTATTCTAGTAACCGGTGAGTATGTGTCAAAGTAATCAAGATCTTCTTTTTGTCTAAAACCTTTGACTACAAGTCTTGCCTTGTATTTGTCAATTGATCCATCCGCTTTTAATTTTCTTTTGAAAATCCACTTGTACCCAAGAGGTTTACAACTTGGTGGCAAATCCACCAATTCCCAAGTATGATTTTGCAAGATGGATTCAACTTCACTGTTGACAGTTTCTTTCCATAAAGGAGCTTCAGGATTGGACATAGCCTCTTTAAAAGTTAAAGGCTCATTTTCTACCATATATGTTAGAAAATCTAGACCAAAAGATTTTGAGGTTCTAGCATGTTTACTACGCCTAGGTTCCTCTTCCTCATTTTGATCTAACTCTTGTTCTTGATCATGTTTTTGATCCTGACTAGTAATAGCATAATGAGATCTTTTATTGTTACTAGTCTCTTGTCCAGTTTTATTTGGAAATACATGTTCAAAGAATGATGCATTCTGAGACTCAATAATAGTATTTACATGCATTTCGGTATGTTCTAATTTATGAATCAAAAACCGATATGCACTACTATTCTTAGCATAACCAATGAAAATGCAATCAATGGTCTTAGGACCTATCTTAGTCTTTTTAGGACTAGGAATAGCCACTTTAGCCAAACACCCCCACACTTTTAAGTATTTGTAGGATGGTACTCTTCCATGCCACAATTCATAAGGTGAATAGTATTGCTTCCCCCCACAAGTTCTGAGGTAATCCAGAACTGATTAACATGACATTCATCATTTCTTTTAAAGTCCTATTTTTCCTTTCAGCAATTCCATTTTGCTGAGGTGAGTAAGGTGCGGTGGTTTGATAAATTATTCCATGTTCTTTACAAAACTCACCAAAAGGTGATTCATATTCACCACCTTTATCACTTCTAAGTTTCTTGATTTTCTTACCAAGTTGATTTTCAACTTCATTCTTATATTGAATGAAAATTTCCAAAGCTTCATCCTTGGTTCGAATTAAATAAACATAACTATATCTAGTATAGTCATCTATAAAAGTGATAAAATATTTTTTCCCACCTCTAGTTTGAATTGATTTAAAATCACAAATGTCACTATGAATTAATTCAAGTGGTTCCGTACTTCTTTCAATTGAATGAAAAAGAGTTTTAGATAATTTTGCCTCAACACAAATTTCACATTTATGATTTGAATCAATATCAAATTTAGGTAAACATTCCATATTAATTAATCTACGCAAAGATCCATAATTAACATGTCCTAGTCTACCATGCCATAAATTTGAAGACTCAAGCAAGTAAGAAGAAGATGTATTATTATTAATAACTGAAGGTACAACGGTCATTACATTTAACTTGAAAAGGCCATCAGACATGTAAGCTTTTCCTACATACATCTCGTTTTTGGTAAGTACAAACTTGTCACTTTCAAAAACTAGCCTAAACCCATTCTTACTCAACAAAGATCCGGAAACTAAATTCTTGCGAATGTCTGGTACATGCAGCACATTTTTGAGAGTGAGTTCCTTTCCAGATATCATCTTGAGTACAATCTTTCCTTGTCCTTCAACTTTGGAAGTTGAGGAGTTGCCCATAAAGAGTTGTTCACCATTGTCCACTATAAAATAAGATGTGAACATCTTTTTGTCGGCACAAATATGGCGAGTAGCACCAGTGTCCACCCACCATTCTTTAGGATTTCTGACAAGATTTGCCTCGGAAACAACTGCAGAAAGATTGATATCATCTATACCATTGGAAATATTGTCCACTTCAGTCATGTGGGCTTGATCAGGCTTCTTGCTTGTTCTTCTTTTGCTTTTGCCTTTGCTACGGCAATCTTTGGCCTGATGTCCCTCTTTGTCACAGATGTAACATTTGCCATTAAACTTGTACTTTTTATTATCCCCCCCTTTAGAGCCTTGTGATGAACTTTCTTCAGAAGACTTTCGTTTCTTAGTTTTTGAAGCATGTTCCACCACATTTGCCTTAGACTCCATAGGATGCTTACCAGCCCGCTTTTCAGAATTGCGGTTGTCCTCCTCAATTCTCAAACACACAATTAATTCGTCCATAGAAATTTCTTTGCGCTTGTGTTTGAGGTAGTTCTTGAATTCCTTCCAGCCTTTTGATAATTTTTCAATTAAGGCTGCAACTTGGAAGGATTCACTGAGTGACATGCCTTCTGCGTGAATGTCATGCAGAATGAGTTGGAAATCTTGAGCTTGGCTGATCACAGTTTTTCAATCAACCATTACAAAATCCAAGAATCTGCCAACCACAAATTTGTTTAAGTCGGCATCTTCCGTTTTGTACTTTTTCTCTAATGATTCCCAAAGTTCCTTTGCTGTCTTGATTGGACTGTAGACGTTGTATAATGTGTTGTCAAGTCCGTTCAAGATGTAGTTCCGGCAAAGGAAATCGGCATGTTTCCAAGCATCAGCCACAACAACCACTTGCCGGTCGGTTTCATCCTCTTTCAGAATAGGAGCATCTTCACGGAGGAAACGAGCCAGGTTCAGAGTTGTAAGATAGAACAACATTTTCTGTTGCCATCTTTTAAAGTCAGTTTCTGAGAACTTCTCTGGCTTCTCTCCATGACTTATTGGTACTGTCATCACAGGAGAGGGGGTTGGTGCAATCGCAGCCACCGCAGTAGTACTTATTTGGGCATTAGTTTCAGTAGTCATCAATTAGAATTTACACTACACAGAAAATTAAACCAAATTCACATAATTAAATTCTGTAAAAATAAAAGAAACAAGAATGTAACTTTTATTTTCCAATTAATTTGAAAATAAAATAAAATTTTATTTAAACAAATTAATTCCACACAGAAAATTAAATTCTGTAAAATGAAAGAAATAAAAAACTATAACTTTTATTTTTCAATTAATTTGGAAATAAAATAAAATTTTATTTAACCAAAATAGTTCCACACAGAAAATTAAATTCTGTAAAACAAAAGAAATAAGAATATAACTTTTATTTTTCAATTAATTTGAAAATAAAATAAAATTTTATTTAACCAAAATAATTCCACACAGAAAATTAAATTATGTAAAATAAAAGAAATAAAAATATAACTTTTATTTTTCAATTAATTTGGAAATAAAATAAAATTTTATTTAACCAAATTAATTCCACACAAAAAATTAAATTCTATAAAATAAAAGAAATAAGAATATAACTTTTATTTTTCAATTAATTTGGAAATAAAATAAAATTTTATTTAACCAAATTAATTTCACACAGAAACTTAAATTTCTTGTAACACTCTAATAATTAAAATACTGAAACAGAATTTTAAGTAATGAAAACTCAGAAAATAATTTCTAAAAACCAAAAATTAATTTCTGAAAAAATTCCACAAAAATATATTCTGAATTGTTAATGACACCAGTATCGTACTACTAGTTGTCAAAGAAAAGAGACAGTATATTACTACTATCTGTTAAATATCATATAATCACTATTTATTTTTCCAACCAGAATATTATTTTGTAAATTCACAGAAAATAATTTTCTTAAAAGAAGAAAGAGAAAAGGAAATAAACGAAAAAATTCTGTAAACAGAATAAATTCAAATCTGTCTTAAGATTGTTGGAACAATCTTCTGTGTAAATAAAATAAATTGAAACAACTTCAAACAAAATAAAATAAAACTTACAGAATTTATTTTGTCGAACCAAATAAAATCAAAAGACCAAGTTGAGTGTGTGACACTCTATCCTTAACAGATTCGCCCTGCTACGGTGCTTACGGTTGAGTGGCGTCTATCTCCCAGGTTACAATGATCTTCACAAATTTGTAGAAGCACTTCAAACAAATTTGTTCGGCGAACTAAACCTGTGATCTATCCTCTCTTTAGATTATTCTAAAACTAAATATGAAGAATAAATGCACTAGAGAAAAAATTAGACAGCAATGAGACAAAATAATAGACTGAATTTTTTCCCCACCCCCAGACTGCTGGAATCAGATTGTATTTATAGGCAAATTTCCAAAGCCCCAAACAGGTACCAAACCCGAAGTCAACAGGTGCAAAACTACTCACAGTTTGAATATATGAATTGACCGTTGGTCAGAACAAAATTTTAAACAAATGAAAAAAGTGAGCCATTAATGGAACAGATTCCTTCTACCTGTTTGGAAAATTTATTATTAAACTATTTGGTATATATATACTAAACAATTAGAATATATATATATTAAAAGATTTGAATAGTTTAATAAATAAAGGAAGAGGTACAAACTTTAGGAAATCATTTAGGAACCCAAAAATTTGAATTTAGAATTAAATTAAATTCCCACAATTACAAACTTTAGGAAACCACTTAGGAATCCAAAATTTGAATTTAGAATTAAAGTTTTTTATCTAAAAAATTCAAATGAATTTTATCTAAAAAATTAATGTTAGACTCGAAAAACGACGTCAACTTCCCATTCACTCATAAATGGTTTTGACGTTCTGTCTTCACCTCTTCGGACCCACCCCAAACAACGTTTGGGGCCCACTCAAATTTTAGCCTCAAAGTCGGCCCAAAATAAGCCATATAAAATACCATTTTTTCCAACAATAACTACATAGAAATAAGGATTAATAAGATAATATAACAATAGTAAAATTAAACATCAATAAATAAATAAGCAAATAAACTTGCATAGAATATTTTTGACTAGTGCAAACAGAAAAAGCATAGGGTCAGGTTGTGGATTGTTTGGATATTATAATATCAACATATAAGACTTGATATTGAAATGAAATATTTGCAAGACATTTTGAAAATTAAAAAATTAAACTAGCTACTAGCTTAAATTAATATCTAATTCTTAAAAATTAATATTTTGCATTATAAAGTTACTATAGTTTCTCAACATTCTTGAGCTTATGTGTAACTCACTACTAATAATTTATTTTTTACAAACGTATCCTAACCGTACCCGTGTCTAACTTTTTTAGCTTTTGTTGTATAGCCGTATTCGTATCGTATCGTATCGTATCGTATCCGTACCTTGTACTCGTATCCGTATCCTTGCTTTCTAGAGTACAACATACCAAGCCAATGTGTTTTTTTTTTTTTTTTGGGTTAGGTTTCTAATATTTAGGTTTCACGGATTGGGCAGATCAGATTTTTGTTTTTGTTAATGTATGGTGGATCTAATAGATCCAATCATGAATGGTTGCACTTATAAGCACAATAAGTAGTATCACTTTTGTTAAACAAGTGCAATTAGGCTTGTTAATGTGTTGTTTTAAACGTGCATCTTGGCCTATCATTAATTGTTCTTTGCTGAAATATTTTACGGCAGAGTTGATTGTTGGCTTCATTGGGTGCTAATATGTTAACAACAGTGTTAAGCGTTCAAGAAAAGTGTACAGAAATTGTTCAAAAAATGAAATTTGCGGACTCAAACTTATTAGATAACAAGCTCAACATGTTTCACTTAGGAGGGTATATATTTTTGAAGTGTGGTTAAGATTTAATTAGTCTACTGCGATCTATATACAAAATGAATTTGAATCACAAATTAATGTTTCTTGGTAAGATTTTGAGTAAGATTTCAGAATATGTAGTATTACTAGTGTTAGCCCCAGTTTGGTAAATATTTTGGGCTAAATAATCACATATGGATAAAAAAAAATCAAAAAAGTCAAAAAGTCAACAAAAAAATTTGTCATTCCAAAATCAAAAAGTCAAAAAAGCCAAATAAAAAAACTAAACAAACAAAAAAGTTTCAGATTAAAAAAGTCAAAAAAATCAAAAAATTAACTAAAAAAGTAATTGGCAAACGAACCTTAAGGTACCACTCTTGTCTAAAAAATAAAATAATAATAATAAAAGAAAAGTGGGTGTTGTTTACTGCTACTGCAAGTGACAACAACGCTACATAGTGGAATTAGAACTAAGAACAAAGTAAATATACAAGGAGCAAAGGAGATAAATGCAGGCAATAACCAAGAGCAGGGGCACAATTCAAGTGCCACCTCCGAATAGGCCTAACTTTTTTATAAAATAAAAAATAATAATAATAATTAAAAAAAAAAAAAAAAGGATTGTCATGAGTATTATTGGGATGTCAATATTTAGTCATCATTATGTTGGAGAAAATCTTAATTGTAAACTAGAGAAGGCAATGGCTCCTAATAATTAACACATCCACTAAAAATTTGCTCTTATATTAAAGTACATATATAAATATATATTTGGTCTGGTGGCTTATTTTTTTGACTCCATAAAGGAAGCATTTTTTTTTTTTTGTGTCACCTTGTACTGAACTGAAGCACCATTGCTTCAGTAGGGTTTCTGTTGAGTTCACCAGTAGGCCCTTTTTTGGGCTTGTAGTCAACAGAAGCCATATTTGTTGGAGTTAAACATATAGAAGGCAAGTTTCTGATCAGAAGGCCCAAGCCCAAGTCGATATAATTGGTTGACTTGTTGTACTGCAAGTGTAGGGTAAATTACAAACACACTCGATGAGATTTATTTAAATTATAAATTATCTCTTATAATTTTAAAAATCACATTATACCCCTTAAGATTTTTAATTTCACAACAAATAGCTCCTTTTATTAATAAATCATTAAGTTAATTAACAGTTTTTAATAATGTTAAAATTTTATTTCAATTAATAATTCAAATAATTTTATTATTGTAGGTGAACAGTTAGAAATTTCACTTTTTCAATTAACTCTGTTAAGTAAAAAAATTCTGATAGGAAGTGATAAAGCAGTTCGTCCTGGGTGGATGGGCCGGGCTGGTCCAAGCTCCTCAAGTCCCGACTCAGGCGGATGGTTCCACCAGATGACCTGCAAGCAAGTCCACAAGGGGAACGGGGTAGTCCCCCAGTGAACCCTCCGGCGTGCGAATCAGTAGAGGAGGAAGGAAAATAGAGAGAGAGAGAGAGGGCGAGAGATAGAAAAGCTTAACCTTCCTCTTGTCTTTGATTCTTGCTTATATCCTTTGGTAATCATTTCACTGTCCCTTGTGACGTGCCCCGTTCCGCCGAAAGCCTGTGCCGTAGCTTACCTTGTTCAGGGTGAGGGGGCTCTGTTCTGACGAGGAGGTGTTGTCGTAATAAATGCTGTGATGGGCTGTATTAATGGTGATGTGTTGTGGCAATAACTCTGCAGATCTTTGTCTGCTGATGTGGCCTGTGTTTTACTTGCCATGTGCCCGAATGCCATTGGCCCTCCATGTCCAGATGGCCTCCAGCTGTCCTGGGCTTTGCCAACCGGGTTATGCTATGGGTCCCAAGCGATGGGTTTGGGGTTGTTTGCTGTGGGCCGTAAGCCTTGTGGGCCTATCCATGTCAGTAGTCCCCCATTTCCGAGTGCAGCTTTAGCCCAACGAAGGGAATAGTAATAAGGAAGAGAAGTGCGAACCGAGTGGAGAGGCCGACCGTTAGGCGTGCCGACCGCAAGGGTGGCCGAGCGGGAAAAGCTGACCGTGAGGGTGGCCGAGCGGGAGGGGTCGACCGTGAGGCGTACCAACCGCAAGGGTGGCCGAGCGGGAGGGGTCGACTGTTAGGCGTGCCGACCAGGACGGCGCGGGGCTCAAAAAAGGAGGGGTGCCATGTGATGATGTAAAATGGAAAGGACAGGGTAAGGGGAGGGGACAGTGCATCGTGGCCATACACGTGGCAATGTCGTGGGGGAAGTGAAGCGTTGGAGCAGAAATGAAACGATAGGTCACGAGGGGGGATTTTGAAAAGGCGGTTTTGGCGGTTGATTTGAAAGGTTTTGAAACAGGCAAAAATTAATGTGGATCCAAGGAATACGGGTAAACCGTGGGTTTTTGGTATAATGCGTTTCACCTACCTTTTTACAAAAATACAAAATACCCAAGTGTTAATTCCTTCATTGCGTACGACACGCCTGTGAAACATTTTCTCAACTTCCTTGCTCATGCGTCAGAAGTGATTTGTAAGCGAACCCTAGAAATGGCACAAGAAGAAGTGGTCAGTGTAAGGGTGGACCCTCTGGGAGACGATGATGCAGAGGAGCTAGCAGCACGATATAGGATGGAGACACGAATGGTGGAGGTGGGGGAACCGGTGGGAAAATCGCAGGCGTCGGCCCTGATATTGGCTCCAAAGCCAATAAGCCAGGTAGAGCCAGATCAGTGGCACACTAAGGCGGACAAGTCCACACTTACTGCGGCGGATTTGGAGGCTATCAGGGGAAGGTACCAGATTCCGGCTGAGGTGGAGTTATTGCTGCCAACGTCAAAGGAAAGACCGTCTGATGGGAGGCCAGGGGAGTTTTCCCTTTACGAGGAGGCGCTAAAGGGTGGGCTGAGGTTGCCACTGCCCCAAGTGGTGGTCGACGTACTGAACCGTCTGGAGGTAGGGCCGGGGCAGTTGATGCCCAATGCTTGGAAGATTCTACTAGCCTGTGCTAGCGCGTGGCCCAAGGTGAATGGAGGGGAAGCCATGGCGGTAGACGAGTTCTTTTCCTGTTATAAGGTGTCGGGGCAGCAAGAGACGTGGGTTACCCTACAGGCAGTGATGGGGAGGGGGTTGGTGGCGGGGCTACCGACATCGATCAAGGGGTGGCGGCCACGGTGGTTCTACGTGTCGGCCAATGAGGGAGTGGGAGTGCGCACCATCTGGAAGGTGCCCATGAGGTCGGTGGAGCCAAGACTGGGGGCGGCGGCGGAAGAGAGGGTGAAGAGGGTGAAGGAGTGGAGGGAGAGAGAGAATGCCAAATGGGACGAGCTTGTTTAGCCATCCGCGCTGTTTGAGGCAGGGTTGGGACCGCAGCTGAGGGGAAGGGATCTCGACCGAGCAGAGTTGGAGGCGAGAAGAGAAGTTCAGGAGGCAGAGGATCAGGCTATACTTGCCAAAGCCACGAAGTTGAAGGAGGTGCGAGGAGACCGACCGCCTCAACCGATCGCACGGGAGAGGATCCGACCGCGCCCAAGGCCGCTCGGGGGGAAGGACTTAAGCAGTTTTGAGCCACGACCGCCCCCAGTAGATCCTGTAAAAGAACAGGCCAGAAGGGAGGGGGAGGCTCTGAAGAAGAAGAAGAAAAAGAGGAGTGCCCTAAAGGAACCTGCAGATGAGACTGGGGCCAAGAAGGCTAAGGTGGCCCCAGCTGAGGTGGAGGTCCCTGTGGCCAAGGATACCCCAAAGGTGGTGGGGGTCACTCCAACACTGGAGGTTGTGGAGACTGCCCCAACAGAGCAAGTAGAAGTTGGGTTGACCGAGGGTGTGCCGACCGGGGGGGAGCAGACCCAAAAGGGCCCTGCCCCCCAGGAAGGAGGGGTCCGTCTGGCCACGGCAATCTATCACGCTTGCGCGGTAGCTGGAAGGTTGGAGGGAGAAGGAGGCCCAGCCAGGGCGGGGGCAGACCGCTTGGTGAAGATTGTGGAGGAGACAGCTCTGCGCTCGGCATCAGGATATAATGAGGCTGACCTGCTGAGGGAGTTATGCTCCACCCAAATGGAGGTAACTACCTTGGCAGGGGCCCTTCTAAGGAAGGCAGGGGCTGCCAAGTTAAAGGCTGAAGAGGCCAAGGCCCAGTTGGCCAAGTTAAAGAAAGAGAGCGCCGACTGGAAGACTGCCCATGCTGAACTGCAAGCAGTCAAGTTGGAGCTGGAGGACACACACCGTAAGGTCGTGTCGCTCGAGTTCCAACTGGCTGGCGAACAGAAGAAGTTAGAGGAGTCTAAAAGAGCCTGCGCCGTTGCGATTGAGTGGCATGAAGAGGCCATGAGCAGCAACGAAGAGCTGGTCAGGCAAAAAGATGAGGCAGATGCCAGAATTGGAGATCTGTTGAAGGGGTTGGAGGATGAGCGCGTCAAAGCAGAGGAGGAGAAGGGGAGGCTGATGAGGGAGTTGGAAACAGAGAAGGCGAAGGCGATGGCGGAGATGGAGAGTCTGAAGAAGGGGGTGGAAGAGGAGAGGGCGACGGCGGCTGCTGAAATGGGGACCCTGCAAAGAGAGCTGGACGAAGAGAGGGCGAAGGCGGCTTCTGAGAGGGCGGCCTACCCTGATCTGTGTGTCGTAGCGGTGGAGCAATACAAAGGGTCTCCCGAATTTCAGATGGCGGTAGATGCCGCAGTCGCCAGGAGTCTGGCTGGGCAAGAATCTGGGGGGGTGGGCCCATCAAGGACGACTGCTGGAGGTAGGACAGAGGCAGAGGTGATTGAGAGCTTCCAGCAGTCAGACTTCTACAAGCATGAAATGGCCGAGTTCTGGGACAGCGGTTGGAAGATGTTCAAACGCAGAGCTGAAGAGCTGTTCCCACACTTGGACCTGAGTAGTGTAACGATAGGTGAAGATGATGTGGCCCAGACCCCCCTGGACGAGGGCATTGAAGAAGAAGAGCTTGTGTCCAGCGAGGATGAATAACCAAGAAGAAAAAGAGCTGTTCAATCTCTGCGTTTGTTTTTTTTTTTTTTGTAATGAACTGGTGTACACATTGTAAATGAATGAATGAATGAATGAATGAAGAATTTTATTGTAATGAACTTGTGTACAAATGTTATTTCGTTTATGTTGTTAGTTGACTGTGTGGGCCTGTATTGTCTAAAATGAATGAAATCTTGTTATAAAAACTGGTCATAAACATTGTGCAATAAAAATTTCGTGCAAAGTTAAGTTTGAAGTTCCTCCCTGCAGAGTGAGATTGGAGTTGTATGAAAATTGAAAGGATGATAGTGGTTGATTGAAAAATTGGATTAGGAAATTGTAGAACATAATATTCAAGTGGGGTTAGTACTTCCAGTTTAATAAGTACGGATGAAGAATCCACGGATGAGGACAAAGGGTAGGTTGCAAATTGTAACTAAACAGTTAATTGTAAACTTGTAGAGGAGAGATTGGAGAAACAAACTGGGTGGGGTGGTAGATAATCTGATTAGTAAATGAAATACGTGAGAACATGTGTGGAATTTAACCAGGTAAAAACGTGGTCCTGGAATTGTGAATAAGCTTCAAAATGTGACTAAGTGTCAAAAATGTGGTCCTGCTTGGCTTTGAAGTGCTCAGTCTGGCTGAGGCTTTGAGTGCTCGGTCTGGGCAAGCCTTTGAAGTGCTCAGTCTGGCCGAGGCTTTGAAGTGCTCAGCCTGGCTGAGGCTTTGAGTGCTCGGGCTGGCTGAGGCTTTGAAGTGCTCAGCCTGGCCGGGGCTTTGAAGTGCTCAGCCTGGCTAAGGCTTTGAGTGCTCGGGCTGGCCGAGGCTTTGAAGTGCTCAGCCTGGCTGAGGCTTTGAGTGCTTGGTCTGGCCGAGACTTTGAGTGCTCGGGCTGGCCGAGGCTTTGAAGTGCTCAGCCTGGCTGAGGCTTTGAGTGCTCGGTCTGGCCGAGGCTTTGAGTGCTCGGTCTGGCCGAGGCTTGGAAGTGCTCAGTCTGGCTGAGGCTTGGAAGTGCTCAGCCTGGCGGAGGCTTTTAGTGCTCGGTCTGGCTGAGGCTTTGAGTGCTCAGTCTGGCCGAGGCTTTGGAAGTGCTCAGTCTGGCTGAGGCTTGGAAGTGCTCAGTCTGGCGGAGGCTTTGAGTGCTCGGTCTGGCTGAGGCTTTGAGTGCCCGGTCTGGCTGAGGCTTTGGAAGTGCTCAGTCTGGCTGAGGCTTGGAAGTGCTCAGCCTGGCGGAGGCTTTGAGTGCTCGGTCTGGCCGAGGCTTTGGAAGTGCTCAGTCTGGCTGAGGCTTGGAAGTGCTCAGCCTGGCGGAGGCTTTGAGTGCTCGGTCTGGCTGAGGCTTTGAGTGCTCGGTCTGGCCGAGGCTTTGGAAGTGCTCAGTCTGGCTGAGGCTTGGAAGTGCTCAGCCTGGCAGAGACTTTGAGTGCTTGAGGCTTTGAGTGCTCGATCTGGCTGAGGCTTTGAAGTGCTGCAAGTGAAAGTGTCATGGGAGTGACATACAAACAATTGAATTATGAAAGCTGAGAACTTCAGTCAGAATTTGCATTACGTATTAAAGAGGAAAATACAACAATATTGACAATACAAAAGTATGAACTTATTGATAGTAACGCTTCAAATGTTCCGCATTCCAAGGATGGAGGAGGTCTCAGCCTTCCATGTCTTGAAGTCGGTAAGTGCCTGGTCGTGGTCGGGCTTTCACAACATAGGGCCCCTCCCATTTGGCTGCCAGTTTGCCCTCGGTTGGATTCTTTGTGGCAAGAGTCGCTTCTCTCAAGACAAGGTCCCCTACAGAGAACTCTCGTGGTCGAACTCTGCGGTTGTAGTGTGTTCTCATTTTCTGCTAGTACGAAGCCAATCTGACAGCAGCGGTCTCTCTGAGCTCTTCGATGAGGTCCAAGTCTGCTCGACGGAGCTCTTCGGTTGAGGCGATATCCGGATGTAAGATCCTGGGGGTGGGCAGACCGACTTCGACCGGAATAACCGCCTCAGCGCCATATGTTAGGCAAAAAGGGGTTTCCCCAGTGGGAGTGCGAGCAGTGGTTCGGTAAACCCAGAGTACATTTGGTAGTTCCTCAGCCCAAAGGCCTTTAGCAGCTTCGAGCTTAGTTTTGATGATTTTCAGAAGGGAACGGTTGGTGACCTCAACTTGGCCGTTTGCTTGGGGGTGACCGGGGGAAGAGAAGCATGGTTGAATCTGGAGATCTGCACAAAATTTTCTGTACTTCGCGTTATCGAATTGTTTGCCGTTGTCAGAGATGATGGCTTGAGGGATGCCAAATCGGCAAATGATCGATTGCCAGATAAAACTATTTTCCATCAGTAGAAAGTTCATGGATAAAAGTTCATGGATAAAACTATTATCCATGAACTTTCTACTGATGGAAAATAGTTTTAAAATTAGTATATTTAAAAATTGAATCCACTTTTAAAAAAACATCGAAATAATTTTTTTTTTTTTGAATGATGAACTGAAAATTCTATGTATTTAATTATATTATAATTTTGATGGGTGCTTGAGCCCGACACCCTTTGTTTCTTTTCCTTCTTTTGCTATAACAAATATAAATTATATCTATTATCCTTCACAAATTATGCACAATATATATAT
This sequence comes from Camellia sinensis, assembly GCF_055761805.1. Classification (NCBI taxonomy): domain Eukaryota; kingdom Viridiplantae; phylum Streptophyta; class Magnoliopsida; order Ericales; family Theaceae; genus Camellia; species Camellia sinensis. The sequence continues at coordinate 154,154,856 of NC_138968.1, read as the reverse complement.
ATATATATATATAATTATAATATAATTAAATCGACTAACAAAATATAATATTTAGGTACTAATTACATGCTATCTTACTTCTTAAATGTGCGCGTGTCCTATGCTCCAATGATGATTTTTTTTATTTTTTTATGAACCATTGCTTTGATACCATTTGTCACGACCCGCTCCCCGTACCCAAGGGTTAAGTATCGTGATAGCCAGTAACTGAGGTTACCTCCGGCCAATTCTTAAACAAATCAATAAACGCGAGCGGAAGTAATATTTAAATGAGGGTACCAAAATAATCATCGGAGTTTCTATTTTTATTATAAAATTATATTGACCAAAAATGCTGATATTTACATATAAAAATATCATAAAAATGTTGTGTGTGTCTATTCCGCAGCCCCGCGTCTAAGACTTTTCAAAAGCTATTTCTGAATTCCATTGTTTCCTGAAAATCGGTAAACAGCTATAAGCACATGATAGAGTGAGAAATATTATACCAAGAGTATAAGGGACACAAAATAACCATGGATAGTTAGGCCAAAACATTTACATAACTCAGTTTGGTAAATAAATCATTTAAGTGGTAGAAACTGAAATACATAAATTATGTCAATATATAACCATAACCACAGTACAGAGCATAACAGAACAGAAATCACAGGAGTGACAGTCAGAATAGAGGTACGGATTCAAGAGATGGCTCGTACGGATTATAGAGGTAGCTCCCACAATAATGTAGCACTTATCTCCGCACAAAACAGAGATCAATGGATTCATAACAATACAGAGGTACGGATTCAAGAGGTGGCTCGTACGGATTATAAAGGTGGCTCCTACAATAGTGTAACACTTATCTCCGCACAGCACTTTGCTCCTCACAGAACAGAGGTCAATAGATCCATGACAAATAGAGGACCACAAAGTAACCAAACAGAGACCAATGGTTATTTAAGTCCCCCAAAGCGTAAAAGTCCCATGATGGTACTTACAAAAACATAATTGTATATAAGGTCATAGTCAAATATTCTTTAAAATATAAACAAACATATCCATGAGTTTCACTTTAACAAATAGAGTTCATAAATTAATCCACGTAACTGAAATGTTTATAAAACATAACTTAAATTAATATAACTAATAAAATACAACTTATATAAAATAAATAATGATAAATCAAAACATACGTAAAATATATTATGATAACTCAAGATATAATATAACTCACCTTGAAAATAATAACATACTTTTTATTTCCACTACCAAAAATCCTCTCGGCTTCCCTACAGGGCCGGCCCTGAGTTCGACGGGGCCTAAGGCGAATTTTGAAAATGGGGCCCTTTTATGTTGAAAAAAAATTCATGAATAAAATGATAAGTTACAATTTTTTTTATTTGTTTGTAACCATAAAAAAATTTCCTTACACATATAATTATTAAAATTATAAATAAAACAATTTAATAAAACAAAATTAGAACAAAAAAATTAGGAAAAAATTATTCAATTAAAATTGATAAAGACCTAGGTAAAAAAATTTGAGCAAAATTATTTATTCCACTAAAATCTAATAGATAAAGAAGGTAAAAATAAAAAATAAAAAAAATAGGGCCCATATATTGTCTGTATTATTTTTCTTGAGCCCAAACACTTTTTTTTTAATATATATTTTCATTTTGATAAATATGGACCAAACTACACTTATAAATAAATATGAAGTAAATCATAAATGGACCTAAAAAAATATTTTGGGACCCTTTAAATTGATCCTAAAATCCAAGAAAAAAAACATTGAGCCTATAATATTTTGCCAAATTTAGGGGCCCTATGTTATATATGTTTATATATTTTACCAAATTTAGGGCCCTATTGTTTTTTATTTATTTATTTATATATTTTCATTTTAATAAATATGGATCAAACACATTTATAAATCAATATGGGTTAAATTATACATGGGCCCAATAAAACATTTAGGGCCCTTTAAATTGATCTTAAAACCAAAAAAAAAAAATTGAACCTATAACAATTTTTAAAATTTTGAGACCCTATTTTTAGGCCAACATATAGGGCCTAAGACACAAGCCTTACCTGCCTTAGGGCCCTGCTTCCCTATTTTTTTTCTTTCCTTTATCTCTTTCTTTCCCTCCTTTCTCTCTTTCTTTCTTTCCTTTCTTTCTTTTTACAGTGATCTTGATCTCCTCCCATTTATAGAGGGGCAAGCCCGGTAATTGCATACCACGTGTCCACAGAAATCTTCTATACTTATCTCACCAACTTCTGATAATTATATTTTCATCCTAATTCTTTAAATAATTATATTTCTTAATTAAATTACACTCTATCGTGTATCAATAGAAAATTAATTATTTATTTTATTACCACATTCATTATTATTATTATTATTATTTATTATCAATATTATTATTTGTATATACTTTGACCCCTAAATTCATAATAATTATATTATTTTACAAAATTACACATAATAATACAAAATAAATAATATATTTTTCCAATTGTAATTAAATAATATTAATATAAATTTTACAGAATAATTAAAAATTTGAGTTGTTACACAAGTGATAATGGACTATGCTCAATTTGATGATGTAGTGACCTTTGACACTACTTACAAATTAAATAACGAGCATGGACCTTTTGGAACCTTTGTTGGATTTAATCATCATCGAGAAACAATTATATTTGGTGCAACGTTGATGTATGATGAGACTGTCGAATCATTCACATGGTTGTTTTAGATTTTTTTGGAGGCAATGTCAAACAAAGCTCCAAAAATTATTTTCACAAATCAAGATGTTGCGATGGCTAAGGCTATTCCAATTGTCATGCCTAATAAAAACCACCGACTTTGCACATGGCATTTGATGCGAAATGCTGTGAAGCATGTAAGTTCTCTTTTTGGAGATATAAGGCTGAAGGGTTTGTTTTCAAAATTTATGCATGAAATTGATGATGAAGAAGAATTCAGAATACAATGGGACCAAATGCTTGATAGGTATGATGCACACAACAATCATTGGTTGGAGCAAACTTTTAGTGTAAAGGAAAAATGGAGATGGCCATAAATTATGAATTCTTGGGCAACTAGAATGAGTACTACTCAAATAAGTGAATCATTCAATGCATTTTTGAAGGATTATCTCAATTGTGATCATAACTTGATGGAATTTTTCATGCATTTTGAGAGGGTACTCTATGACAAGAAGTATAAAAAATTGGAAGCCGAATATAATTTGTGTTAGATAATGTCTCAATGGGACCACATAATTAAATGTGGTGTTATCATTTATAAGAAGCCTACAATTTAAGTGATTCAATAACATAGTCAATATCAATGTTTTATTGACAATCAGACGCTTCCGTTTAACCGTTCATCGATGGATTCAGGTATGTCGTTTTAGTCTTGTTTTCTTGATGATATACATGGTAAATGATCCGAAACATGAAGTTCTGAAATTTATGTTAACAAGTGGTATCAAAGCGGTTATATCATGTGTATTATCAGAATAGATATGCTTTTATTCATCCTATTTAGTTTCCTGGAATCAGATTCTGAATTTTCTTATGGATGTAAATTCTGTTTTTTCCTGTTTTGTTCTGTGAAAATGGCAATCTATTTGCTGGCATTGTAAAATGATTCGGTGGGCAGTTTTTTTTTTGGACCCGTCAATTCTATTTATATATGTATATATATAATTGGAACTGCTTCAGATTATATAACATATACGGGGTAACAAATTTAGAAATCTTTAAATTTAATGTAATTTCATACAACATCTACGGAAATTTAATTTTCTAATGTTCTAAATATAAGTCAATTCAAACAAGATGTCACAAAAGTGATCTCTCTTGTCTAGATTGTTTTATATGGAATGTTTTGAAATTCATGTCTGTGTATCTCATGCGGGTATTTATCAGTCCAAAGATATGATTAATACTTGGCAGAATTACACACACATTTTGTGGTGATAAACATGTGCCAATTGTCAAGGAAACCTAATGTGAATAATAAATCCATCCAAAGATAGATTTGTTATTTGACATAACTTATTGTCAATGTTTGATCATTACAACAAGAATACCACTTACAGTTAATATCACTGCCCAAAGGCTTGGTATTAATGTTGTGCTAGGTATCTTGAGATGTTGTTATTAAATTAATTTATTTAGAGATTATCTGTTTGGTAACTTAATGTGAGCATAATTGTTTAAAAGGTTATCCTGCTGAGGCGAGGCCTTATAAACCTCATGAACGAAAATTGGACTCTAAAACCATTAGCAGCTACTTTATTGGCTATGCCGAACGATCACGGGGTTACAAGTTTTATGATCCCACAAATAGGTCAATATTTGAGACGGGAATTGCAACATTTTTTTGAGGATGTTGAGTTTGGGGGGAGAAATCCAGTTAGAGATATTGTCTTTGAGGAGGAAGCAGGAGTAATCCCACTTCCTACTACTACTTTTGACTAATCACAGGTTCCTATACCTGTCATTGCTCGAGAACCTGACAATGTTGTTCAAGATAATATAGTTCAAACCCCCATTCAAGATGAGGTAATTGTTCCTGAGGAACAAACTCTACAACCTCAAACTCAAGAATCTGTGCCATTAAGGCGATCCACCAGAGAAAGGAGATTTGCATTTTCAGATGATTATATTGTATATCTCCAGGAACATGAGGTAGAAAATGGAATGTCGAAAGATGATCCAATCAACTTTCGTCAAGCCATGGAAAGTTCCAACTCTCATAAGTGGATAGAAGCCATGAATGAAGAATATAAGTCTATGCAAGACAATATAGTTTGGGAACTTGTCTCATTACCAGTTGGTGCGAAGCCCGTAGGTTGTAAATGGATATTTAAAACCAAAAGGGATTCAAATGCTAATGTGGAGAGGTATAAGGCACGTCTTGTAGCTAAAGGCTTTACTCAAAAAGAAGGAATTGACTTTAAAGAAACTTTCTCTCCAGTTTCTTCGAAAGATTCTTTTAGGACAATTATGGCGCTTGTTGCATATTTTGATCTTGAGTTGCATCAGATGGATGTCAAAACAGCTTTTCTTAATGGTGACATTAAAGAAACAATTTATATGGTGCAGCCAGAAAACTTTGTGTCAGGAGACCCAAAGAATATGGTTTGCAAATTGACTAAATCCATCTATGGACTCAAACAAGCTTCTCGTCAGTGGTACTTCAAATTTCATCAAGTTCTCACTTCGTATGGTTTTGAAACTAACGTTGTTGATGAATGTGTGTATCACAAGTTCAGTGGGAGTAAACACATATTTTTGGTTTTATATGTTGACGACATATTGCTTGCCACAAACGATATAAACTTATTGCATGACACCAAGAGATTTCTATCTAAGAATTTTGAAATGAAAGATCTTGGTGATGCTTCCTTTGTATTAGGAATCGAAATACTCCGAGATCGTTCTCGAGGTATTCTGGGATTATCACAAAGGAGCTATATCGAAAAAATACTCATTAGATTTGGCATGCAAAATTATAAATCAGGTGAAACCCCGGTTGCTAAGGGAGACAAGTTTAGTCTCAGCCAATGCCCGAAGAACAGTCTTGAAATTCAAGAAATGCAAAAGATTCCTTATGCCTCAGCTGTAGGGAGTCTAATGTATGCTCAAGTATGTACGCGTCCGGATATTGCGTTTATAGTTGGCATGTTAGGCAGATATTTAAGTAATCCTGGCATGGATCATTGGAAAGCAGTCAAGCGTGTTATGCGATATTTACAGAGAACAAAGGAATATATGCTCACATATAGGAGATCGGATAAGTTAGAGGTCATTGGATATTCCGACTCCGATTTTGCTGGATGGCAAGACAGTAGGAAATCCACATCAGGCTATATTTATCTGTTAGCTGGCGGAGCAATTTCTTGGAGGTCTGCAAAGCAGACGCTCATAGCTTCATCCACCATGGCTGCAGAGTTTGTAGCGTGTTATGAGGCATCAAACCAAGGGATATGGCTGCGGAATTTTGTCACTGGGTTGCGTATTTTGGAAGGCACTGAAAGACCACTTAAGATATATTGTGACAATAAGTCTGCAGTTTTATATTCCAATAACAACAGGAGCTCGACAAAATCAAAGCATATTGATATCAAGTTCCTAGTTGTAAAAGAAAGAGTGCAGAGTGGACAGATTTCCATAGAGCACATTGGGACAAACTCCATGATAGCGGATCCACTTACGAAGGGACTACCACCCAAGGTCTTTCATGAGCACACTGCTCAGATGGGTGTTGTTCTATTTGAGAACATTCTGGTTTAGTGGGAGTTTGAATTTATATTACTGCTTTATGTCAGCCTTGAGTTTTATCTATGTAATTAGATTAATTTCTGCAGAAATGAGGTATTCAGTTTATTACACTCTGTTACGTACTGTGAAGTATTGATCTCAATAAAGTTAAGTAGGACCAGTTGGAAATAGGCATGTATGGATCACATCACATGTAATTTCCATGCTACGCATCCATGATTGATCTATGTCATTTAGCTGTATTAGTATACGTGACCATTGGTGGGTCGAGTTACGATTGATGTAACGAAGACCGCTTTGATCCTATATTAATATAGTTAATGGACAAGATTGTTTGGATACCCTCAAGTTATGATAACAAATTTCTGAGCTCACTAAAGTTAAGCACATTTTTCAGGATACATATGTGGTCCAGTGGGAGATTGTTAGATAATGTCTCAATGGGACCACATAATTAAATGTGGTGTTATCATTTATAAGAAGCCTACAATTTAAGTGATTCAATTTAGTTAATAGGCTTAAGGGTATATATGTGTTATGGACCTAATGTGTAGATACTAGTTGTATAATTTCTATTTCTATGAGGGGCAGAAATAGAAATTAAAACATATTTGTTAAAGTTGGTTTTCATTACCTTTCAGTTTTAAAACCAATAATAATAATGATTAATTTATTAGTTTTTATTACTTTTCAGTTATGAAACCAATAATGGTTAATTTATTGGTTTTTATTACCTTTCAGTTATGAAAACAATAATGGTTAATTTATTGGTTTTCATTACCTTTCAGTTATGAAAACCAATTACAACCTTTAAAAGGTTATGGTCCCTATTCCTTCCCAAGAGTGAAAAAAACAAGAATACTGTTTTGTTTTCTAAATCCTCTCAAGGAGAAACATAAGGCACATAAGGGAAAGGATTAGAAGGCTCTAACATAGTCAATATCAATGTTTTATTGACAATCAGACGCTTCCGTTTAACCGTTCATCGATGGATTCAGGTATGTCGTTTTAGTCTTGTTTTCTTGATGATATACATGGTAAATGATCCGAAACATAAAGTTCTGAAATTTATGTTAACAAGTTGTCCCAAAAATTGCCAAGGGTTTCTATTCCAACTTTGATGTTAAAGCAAATGGCAGATATTTACACCAAAACAATTTTTGAGGAATTCCAAAATGAGTACGTGCAATCCATTGAAGCGTCTATTGTAGGCATTATTAATGATGGTGAGAGTACCGTATTCGTAATTCAAACGGTGGTAGATGGAAAAAAAGATAAAAATGTGACAATGGGTAGAGATGGTTCTTTGAGTTGTAGTTGCAAGAAGTTTGAAGTAAAGGGCATAGTGTGTCGACATTGTCTAAAGGTGCTTAGAGATATATTTAATGCAACGGACCTCCCTGCACAATACATACTGAAACGATGGACTAAAAAAGCAATGGCTGAAAGTATGAAAGATAGTCGTGGGTATGACGTCAAGGTTGATGTGAAACTATATCAAAGCGACCGATATAGGTCATTGATGAATATGTAGAACAATAGCAAGTAGAGTCGCTGAAAGTGAAGAAACTTATCATTTGTCACTTGCAAAAGGTGAATAATTGAGTGTAATGGTTGAAGACAAATATTAAGTATGCACACTTGTGGTCAAGTGGAGGTCACTAAATTGAGAAATTCCTCAACTAACACATGCCCACAGAGTGATGAAGTAGATTGTCCAATCCAAGCTAAGGAACCCAAGAAAAGACAAACAACTAGTAAGGGAAGAAGGAAGATCAAGGGCGTGATGGAAAAATCTATTGCAAAGAAGAAAAGAATGCAATCTAAGCAGGAAACTACACAAAATTGTTGCATATGATAAAATGATATCTTGTTATGTGTTATGTGTGATTGTTATGTGTTATGTGATATGTGTTACCAATTTTGTGTTATGTGGAAAATTAATAAATTAAAGAAATTGGTCATTTGTAGGGTGATACTTTTTGTACTCCCGAAGGTCAATCTGAGCCTCTTGCCACCATGGGTAATAATTATATTCAGGTAATATTTACAATTGTGTATAACCTTGTATTAATTTTGTTGGATTGGTTATTCTTGTAATCTAGTAGGGTGATATTTATTATATTGGTATTTTTTTTTTTTTGCATGTAGGATGGTTCTTTTTGTGCTTCCCAAGGTCAATCTCAACCTCCTTTGGCCATTGGTAATCATTCAATACATGTAATATTTAATATTGTATGCAACCTTTGACATGCATAGACCTTAGGGAAATTGAACTTCATACGAAACCATTGTTTTACTTTATTAATGTTGTCGGATAACTAAGATTCCTACATATCTAGTAATGTGAATTTTTTTTTTTCCCCCTGCATTGGTTGTATAGGGTGTTACTATTTATACTCCCCAAGGTCAATCTCAACCTCCTTTCATCATGAATAGTAATTATGTTGAGGTAATAATTCATATTGTATGTTTTTTTAAAATGAAAATGCATTAGTAAATTTTTTTTTCATTTCATATATTATTTGCTTTATGTTGGTTTATTTTAGGGTCATGGTCATGGTGTCTATATTTCTCAATCTCGACCTGTATCTCAATCTCAACCTCCCTTTGCCATGAGTCGTATAAGTGTTCATCATGTCATGTATCCTACATATGATGTGAGTTATAATTGCTTATATGCTTTACATTCAAATGGTAGTATACGTTGTATCAATATTTTAATAAATTTAGCACTATTGTAGGAAAGTAACACGCCTCAGTCAAAGCCTTTAGTCTATCCCACTCAAACATCGTTTCAGGAGTTGCTTCGAGGTACTACTATTCAACACTTTGCAGTCCAAATGTCGCAAGCCTCACATAGTCTTGTTGACAGTCATGTACATGGACATCCTTGAACGAACGATGATGTTATTATATTTTTCAGATTTTGGTGTATTTTTTTATGTTGTTCAGATTTGGGTCATTATTAATGTTATTTTTTGCAATGGGAATAATGTTTGGAAATGATATGTTTGGGAACAACGGGAACAATGTTTACAATGAAAACCATGTTTGATGCATTTTATTTTTTTATGATGTTATTTTTTTATTCTTATGCTGTGAATGAGAAGAATATTCAAATTTTATTATGTTGGGTGTTCGTTGTATGATTGAGATAGGGATTTACAAGTTTAAATATTGGGAGCAAAATGCATGCATATATATACTTGGTAATGGACAGATTAATGTCACTTATTTTGTGTTTTGATTACATCCTGTAATGGACAGATTATACTGCTCTGCTGGGGGAGGTTCATAATTCCATTCCATTGATCTACATTGCCTGCTTGTTTGTTCATGTTATCATGTTTATAACCATGAGAATGTAGTTTGGAATGGAGCTCCTAATATATGAAAATGTCATGATTTATTCTACAAAATGTCATTGATCTACATTGGCTACTTGGTGAACCTATTGATGGACAAATTGAGGACCTGAATGGATGAAATGTTCATACACTTGAGCCAAGTTATACACTTGTACACTTTATGTAGTGTGAAGTTTAGACCCGAAACATATCAAATGATATTATCATTGAGCTTGTATAAAGTTAACAAAACTATTACAAATAACCATACAAAAAAAAAAAAAAAAGTTTACAAAAATAACCACATAACCATACAAAGTGCCACCACCAAGTCCAGATAACCATACAAAAATAAAACTTACAAGACTATTACATCTTTATAACTAATACGATACCAATTGCAAACAAGATGAACAACCCATAAATACGACACGAACTTTGATTTATGTCTGTTTCCAACTTAAGCATCTTCGCCCTCTGAAATTGAAGTTCTTCACTTTGAAATCAAAGTTGTTTGATGACAGTTGGCAGATTTTCCATTTTGCACTATTCCTTCACCTCTACATTGCGAATTTGTAGGCAAGCATCATCCAATAAAACCGCCGCAATCATGACAACAATAAAATAATTTGTTTTTGTTTTTCTCTATCTCAGAAATTCAAATAGTTGTTTTTTTTCGACATTTAAGACAATTTTTGTTACAATACGTCAATTGATCTGAGATACTGCCATTAACACTTGAAGCTAACATCTACAAAATTATATACACAATTCATAGGTGAAAGGCTTATTCTATTTACAGATAGCTTGTAGACATAACAGTCAAGTAAGAAGTACATAGTTAAATATCAAAAGATCATATTCTCTCATTTCATTGGACTTCACAAATCAATGTTTTGTCAATGTGATGGATCACAACATCACCGACCTTTTTGTTCTCACATTTCAACCATTATTGATTTAAATAAATGATCTTCCATTGAACTATATGAATTGAATTAACAAACTTTAGGGAAAACCCTTGATGACACAATTCTACAACATTACTAAGCTCAAGTTCCAAATCAACATTTTCAAGATAATAGTGATATAACTACTTAACTTTTGTTTTATATAAATGTGTCAAGCTATCCAGATTTTTTAATGGTTCTATTTCATTCAACTTAGAATTCACAACAAAGCATTTTCTCATTCATAACATTTGAGTCCAGTTCATTTTTCCTAGAGTTAAAACTTATGTTCACACTAAATCTCAGCAAAAGGTTATGACTTTCAATTGATGATGGAGAGGATGCCATACCAGTTTTATTTAATTTTAAAAATATATAAATTTATACATATATTGCCACTGAAATGCTTGAACAACTAAGTGCATCCTTACTACCACCATGCTCATCAAAGAAACCATCATCAATAGATCTAGAAACTATTCCTGCTATCAAACTCAAATAACATTATCAGCATAAGATTAGGTACATGGAGATCTGTTCTCATCAATTACTAAAACAAGGGTTAAGCACACCAAGACCCCCTTGTTTTCCGAAACAAAACCCTTGGATTCCATTAAAGGGTTCATTTAAACCCCTTGAAGATTAAAGACAATACAGAAATGAGTAAAGAAGATTAAAATATATCTAATCATTGAAGATTTCAGATAATATAACAGAAATTAACATCATCAATGTGGTGAGTTTAAAGAGGGTTCTGTAAACTTTTAATACAAATTTAAATTCCAGATTTCAAGTTAAATCCAAAGAAAAAAATAATAATAAAATGCATCAATTCCAGATTTCAAAGTAACATCACCTATAATAACAAATGTGTACTTCAGACTACTAATGGAATTAATTCAAGCAATATATTATTTTTTTTTTGGGTGATTATGCTCTTTCACTTTAAAACCTGTTCTTATTGTTGTATATGACAAACTTAACTGTTTTCTTACAATTGTACAATTATTGATCTTATTCACCTACATTGTCAATCATAGAATACAAAATGCATCAATCTCTTGTTCAATTATTCAAAATGCATCAATCTCTTTTGAGTGTGAATGTCATAATTTTTTTAAAAAAAATAATCAAAACAGAGGTAGAGACGGATACACCAAACATCTGTAAATGACACATGATTCAAGTTTGATACACCAAACATTTGTATCCAACTCAAAAATAAAGCTTCATGTTAGAATATAATATGTAAAGTGTTTAATAATTATGTTTTCTTCTTTCGGCTCTTTTGGCCCCTTTGTAACACTCTTCCCTCTATAAAAGGAGAGGTACCTTCACATTATATACACAACATTCAATACAACATTTCAATACACAATTCTTTCTCTTTCTTTATACATAAAACTAATATGGTATCAGAGCTAGGTTAACAACCTAGTCATTCTACTTCACCGGCGGGCGGCAGCCTCGCCTTGGCCGCCCGCCGGACCTCTACACATACTTTCACTCCGCTGCCACATTTCTTGCTGCCATGGACCATCAATATTTCTTGCTGCAGTTTTGTTACAACATAGATCTTACCCACGTCGTCGAGCACTCCGTCGGCCCACCCGACAGCCACCGACGCCGTGATCTGGCCAACGCCGACCACGCCACCTGTCACCACTGCTGCAGACGCCGTGACACAGGTTCCTGCTAGCTCACCACCGACGCAGCCGCCGCCGATGAGCTCGCTGGCTGGAGTGGCGCCGAAGACCAGCTTTTCCATGAAGTTGATCATCTCTCTCTCTCTCTCTAATTTGATACTCAACATGCACTGATCTGTCTCTTCTCTCGGGGCTGGTTCTCTTCACACATCACACACGGCACACACACACACATGCAAAATCGTGGTCAATGAGGACACGCTGCGGCTTCAAGAAAATCGTGGCAGTCATTCAAGTCCTTCAAGGCAAAACTTAAATAGTCAATCGTGCATTAGTGCCCATCCTGAAGAAAAAGTACAACCTTGTAACTCAAATTCAGATGATGTTGTGGATGAGCTTGATAATGCTAACATAGTGGAAGGAACCTTGTGTTCTATGAGACCTGAGAATAGTTCTGAAGGTGATGTGACGATTGTACAAACAGCTGATGTATTAGTCCAGGAAGAGAGCAAAGTCTTGGACATTTCAGATGAACAATGTAGCTCTTCAGTTGTTGGAGATGACCAAAACGGTGATCTTGCTGAAGTTTGTGACGAAGAGAAATCTGCCCAATGCTTGAAATTGGACTCATTTGAACAGGAGCAATTAACGTCTTCTCCATTAACATCCCCACAAAGCTCTTCAATCACCGTGCAAGTTGGAGATTCAAATGGTGCTAAGGAAAAAAAAAAAAAAAACAGAGCGGCCCAGTCCTGTATCTGTGCTCGAGCCAATATTCACGGAAGATGACATCAGCCCAACAACCCACATGCCTTCTCTCTGTCTAACAATAATTTTCCACCACCCAACTTTCTTTTTATTTTATTTTATTTTCTTTTATTTTAATCACCCCATGTTCCCCACAGCTCCTTTTTCTTCCACCAAATGATCCCTTTTCTTTTCTTTTCTTTATCTCCACCCACACAAGATTTTCTGTTGTTGATGCTGGATCTCTCCATTCTAGGATTCTCCTCTGTGAATGGTGTGGCTGCTAGGTGCCACAATTGTGTGGATTTGTGTGAATGGGGGTGGGTTTGAAATTCCTAATGATTTATCTCTCTCTCTCTATCAATTTATCTCCATCCAACCTTCTTTTATTTTATTTTTTTCTTTTATTTTTATTTTTTTTTAAACACTCTGTGATCCACCATTCCATGATACACCATCCGCCAACTTTTGTCCCCCTCTTTTCCTTTCTTTTTATTTTAATATTGCCCACCCACTCTTCTTTTATTTAAACACCAAACCACTCTTATTTTTTTTTATTCCATTCTCCCCACAAACACAGCTCCCAACACACCCAGCCTCCTCTGATTTTTACTTTATTTTCTTTTATATATATATATATATGTTTATATATTATCCTACCCCACCAGGCCTCAGAAACCACCTCTGATTTTTCTTTATCTTTATTTTATTTCCTTCTTCACAAAAACCAAACCAACCACAAAAAAAAAAAAAAAAAAAAAGCACAAAACAAAACACAGATTCAACACCACCTCACTGATTTTTCTGCTCCACCAACCTTGTACCATTCTTGCCATCCAGCTTGCACAACACCCTTGTTTTATTCCTATCAGGGATCCACCCCGCTCACCGTTCTACATCACACACAAAAAAAAAAAAAAAAAGGCTTTCTACCATTTTTATTATTATTATTATTATTATTATTTTTTATCACATCTCCACTCTGTGTTGAGCTGCTCTGCTCCACTTTTTCAATCCCTTTGTTTCAACCTCAAATAGGTTTTTATCTTCACACCTATTTGAGTTTGAGGGGGGGTTATACCTATATCATGGTGAGCATGGTTACACACCATGCGAACCACCCAAGCTGATGAGCATGGTTATATACCATGGAAACCACCCAAGCCACCCCATGGCGCACTCCCTAAGTCGCCCCCTTGGTGCACCACCAAAATCTTCTACATCGGTCCGACATGACCCCGTAAACTGTCCCGACATTGATTCCGGTCAGCTTTTACAACGGTCCAACATGACCCCGTAAACTGTCTTCTACATCGGTCCGACATGACCCCATAAACTGTCTTCTACATCGGTCTGACACGACCACACAGTGTCTGCTACAACGGTCCGACATGACCCTGTAAACTGTCTGCTACAACGGTCCGACATGACCCCATAAACTGTCTGTTACATCGGTCTGACACGACCATACCATGTCTCCTATCCTGTTTTAATTTTATTTGTCAGCTTATTTTTCTGTTTTTCTACTCTCTCCAAACTCAAGTTGGTTGGTTCCTATCCTCCTTGAGTTTGAGGGGGGCTGTTAGAATATAATATGTAAAGTGTTTAATAATTATGTTTTCTTCTTTCGGCTCTTTTGGCCCCTTTGTAACACTCTCCCCTCTATAAAAGGAGAGGTACCTTCACATTATATACACAACATTCAATACAACATTTCAATACACAATTCTTTCTCTTTCTTTATACATAAAACTAATACAAATTCATCGTGCAGCTAGAAGGTTCATTGGATACTAGAAACGGACCTCGTCGTTGCCCTCTCTGTTCGTCTCTCGCCGCCTCAGTCGCCTCACCACCGCCTCTCCTTGCCTCGGTAGTCTCTCCGTTCGTCGCCTCCGCCGCTCTCGCCTCTCCTTGCTTTTGTCTTCGTCGCCTCCGTTCGTCGCTTCTCTCTCTCTCTCTCTCTCTCTCTCTCTCTCTCTCTCTCTCTCTCGTCCAGATCGTGCCTCTTCTGTCTCAGAGGCTAGGATTCAAAATAAGAAAAGGGGAAAGCAAAATACGAAAAGGAGAATAAAAATAAAAATAAAAAGTACTCCAAAACGATGTTGTTTTGGAGGGCCGCGGCCGAGTATCTAGACTTCCTACCCCAAAAAACAAAATTTAAAAAAACTTCTCCCGCTCCTCCCTCCCTTGTTTTGCATTCACCATTCCTACACGTCCCTTCTCCACCCATTCACCATAAGAACCCATCACTACCTCCGCCTCCGCGACCCATCGTCATTGCCACAACTCAATCAAACAACAAAACAAATTCAAAACCCTAATAACACATTCAAAAACAATATATATAGAGAGAGACAGAGACAGAGAGAGAATCTGTTCATCACCACTCGCAATGGTCTGTCTACAATCACGCGGTGGTACGATCGCGATGCTCTGATCGTGTTGGTTCGATTGAGGAGAGAGAACATAAAAAGGAGTTCAATCATAAATTGACCGGTTTCTCTCGGGTTGACCAATGTTGGAGCATCACCTATCTTTTACCAAATCTTCATAAAATTTAAATTTGATAAATTTTTTAATGAAAATGTGATATAATCTTTTTAGTATCAAACTTGTATTAAATTAAGAGAGGAATAAATTTTTCATCAAATTAAGGATAAATCAAATCTTTCACCAAATTTTTAACAACTATGTTTTTACTTAAGTTTGATGAAATTGTTAAAAGATGAAAGATTAGAGTTGAGTTTTTTTTTTTTTAAATCAAAATTGATGAAAAATGAAATTTGGACTGAGAAGTAATTTTTTATAAAATTTTGATAAAAATTTGATGAAAGAATTAGAGTAATTGATAACAAATCAAAATTTTTACTTAAATTTATAATCAAATTAAATGAAAATTTTGGTGAATGATTGGAGAGGGTCTTAAGGTTATTTTTGTCATTTTATCTTTTCTGTTAGTGGTGTTAAATTTTGAGACCCATCTAATGGGACTCGTGTAATTTAGACAATTTTTAAAGATGGTCTGTGTAATTTGCCAATTAGCATGAGAATGGTCAATGCAAGAAATTTAAATTTTTTATATAATTCATATAAATATAGTAACATAATTTTCAGTTTCTTACCAAATTTTAAAAAAATAAAAAATTTATTTCTCTACAATGAAACTTTCATACGAGATATTATCAATTAATAATATGTTATCACCTACTCATTATGCATAGATCCCAACCCCACTATGATATGAAATTTACAACAATGACATAGGTGAGTGGTTACAATCAATAGGTGAGGCTCACTCAATCATATGTTACATTATAATCGATTAGTGATACCACGCGTACACAATGGCTTGGTATCACCCTTTTATATTCAAGTTTTACTCATAAAACATACCATTTGGGACGATTCATACAGTTAGTTGCTTACATATAGCCACGAAAAAGAACTCTCGTTTCTAAAAGCCCGTGACATATTCATGTCTTGCTTAAATTTCCTCAAACATGTCAGACACTTCGTTTATTAGCAGAACTGTTGAAAATTGAGAGCTTCTATCGAGCATCTGGCATGGTAATTGTCACTTCATTGTTGGAATAGCTACTAGATGTTTGAGGAGGATAGCTGACAGTGTTCGAACTCCTACAAGTTGAAAAAGCTGGTTCTTTGGGTGATGGAACTGAAGCGTTTTCATTGCTCATCATGAGAATTGCATTATACATTGTTGGTCGATCACTGGGAAATTCTCGAACACACAAAAGCCCCACAGCAATACATCTCAATGCCTCCTAAATGTCACATGTTTCTCTTATTGACGGATCAATGAACTCCAAACAGCTACCTTCTTTCCAATTCTCCCATGTCTGTTTAAGAGCCTAAGTCATCCCAAAAAAAAAAAAATCAAAACTGATTAGTTATCATAAGAGGAAAACAAAAGACGCATAGCTTACTTACCCGTCCTAAAAGGGTTAGGGAGAGTTTAGTGAGATGAAAACTAGTGTTTCTCTTGCCACTCAAGATCTCTAACATTAACACTCCAAAGCTAAATATGTAACTTTTTAGAAAATTTTCCATATCATGCATATTTTGGTGACATGTAGCCGCTGCATCACCAATGACAATGTTATCAATCAAATTGAAGAAATAGCAGCAGCAGCCCTACATTGATTTCTGCAGTACACATAAATTTATCTCATTCAAAATTCATACAAATAAAAATATCTGCTGTTACTTACTATGTGCCCACCACCGCATGGTATTTGCTTCAGTTTGATTTATTCCAAACTCCTTGCAGTTCCAAAGTCCGAAATTTTGGGATTCATTGCTTCATCCAACAAAATATTGCTTGCCTTTAAATCCCTGTGAATGACTTTCAATCTAGAATACTTGTGCAGGTAGATAAGACGTTGAGCAATCCCTTCTATGATCCGGAATTGTTTACTCCAGTCCAGATTGGCTTGCTCAGAAGGACCTAATGGAAAATCAACACTAAATCAATGATGGGAAACTGAAAATCAGAGCCTCAAAAATAATAGAAATTGTGTTTATCAGAAGTTTCAGAAAAAAGGTAAAGGTGTACAAAATAGCAATTTGTCTAGGCTTCCATTGCACATATACTCATAGATCAGTATCTTTTCCTCTTGCTCAACACAGCAACCCCAAAGCCTAACAAGATTTTGATGTTGGAGTTTGGCAATAAGTTTCAACTCATTCATGAACTCCTCTGTTCCTTGTAATGATTTTTTAGATAGCTTTTTAATGGCTACTTCTTGTACTACAGGCAAATTGCCCTGAAAAAAGAAGAAAAAATGAGGATGAAATGTAAGAATATTGAAATAAATAATAGAAACTGAAACATACGACAACTTCATTATTTTACCACAAAACAAAATGCGTTGTGTTACCTTATAAACAGGTCCATACCCACCCTCTCCAAGTTGTTTTACTTCAGAAAAGTTGTCAGTAGCAGCTAATATGCTTCTTAAACTGAACGATAACAATTCTCCATTACTTGGCCCAGCAACAGATGCACTAGAGTTGGCATCAAGTTCATGCGAATCTCCATCTATTGTCTCTGTACTCAACAGTATTCAGTGAAGCAAAACCATGTATGAGAAACTGCAAGTGTACTAATAAATTGCTCTGATTTGTGAGGTTGTGATACCTTGACTTCTCAGTCTTCTCATCCTCAAGACATAGCCAAAGCTACTAATAAGAAGCAATCCTGCAGAGATGGCAGCTGCTGCAATCGCAATTAGACTTCTGCTTCTATGCTTCAACTTACAATCAGCAACTACACATCAATTACAAAACACAAAATTTCCAGGAATCCCATTAGAAGTCAACTAAAATTTAGAAGGAAAAAAAAAGTGTTTTGAACGGAAATCGAGCAAAGATGTCATACATACCTAGGCCAGAGCCATGAAGGCGAACATAAAGGTCTTTGCCATGGTAGTCATTGCCTTTTAGGTCCACGAAATCCCCGAACCAATTCATGCAATGCACAGTAGTTTCTCTACTCATATTAGCATACGCATAAGCTGTGCAGGAGCAATTGTCACGACATTTGGATTCACATTGACTAACAGTCATATTTCCAAGAGAGATTGAATAATCGGGCAATTTTGTCCTTTCAAACTTAAAAAACCAATCTCCCAGATCACACGTCAGTGCCATTTTCCTGGCACAGCCTCCTGTCCAATTTCCAAGATTCGAAGAATTCTGATCTTTAGGTTCAAAATCCTGCAAACAACTGCAAAATGGATGCGAACCATTTTGTTCACAGCTACTAAATGGAGCACACTGGCCATAAAAATCACATTTGGACTCAACTACTGGCAACTTCCACGCAACTACCCATGAATTGTCACTTTGTTCCCATAAAAGGACCTGAGCTTGCCCACTAGGAGTTAGCATGCCTCTTATTTTATTCGAACTTTCAGGGACACTGCAACCGAGATAAATTTCATCACCTTCTACTACAAAAGTAAAAAAAGAGGCAAAACCTTGAGATTTGTATCCAATATAAGAAAAACTAGTCATATACTGTGCTTCTCCAATATGTCTGGTTTTGCTTCCAAATGAAAATCTGTGGATGCCCTTCAGGATCTATGCCTACTGAAAACATTCCTCGTCGAGGATCTTCATTGTCTACCCATGAGTATAGAGGGCTTCGCTGTCCAGTTTTCCGATTCAACCTGACTTTCATGCCAGGCAGGAATCTATCAGTTGGATTATCAAAACTCTGCCATAATAGAGTGTCGTCACCAAGTCTCAGAACGAGATTTCCATTATCTGAAAGCTGTGCAACTGTGGAGTTAATGGCCAAATTGAGAATTGGTGCATTTATTTTCCAGACTACCTGTCCTCTTCTATCAAAAATCACAAGATTCCCATCATCACCGAGCCTGAAAACCGCTGTAGAATTCTGGGCAAGAGGGTTTTCTCTGTTAGCAACCCATATGACTGTTTGTTTGGAGATTGTTTTGTACCATATACCAATGTATCTGTTGGTGGAATTTCCTGGACTGAAGAAGCCTAACGCAAAATTTCCACCAGCTGAAGTTAAGGTTTGGTTAGTGTTGATTGATTCGCCTGCTCTCAAAATGTCTTCACTAGCACAAACAGGAAAGAGAGAAGAGGACAGGATGATCATAATATTCAGTAGAAAATAGCAAGCCATTGATGGATCTTTTGGTTTAAGGTGATCCATCATTCATTTGGTATGTATCTCAATCTGCTAGAAGAAACTAATGGTAGACAGACAGACACTCAAGTGGTACTTGAAGACACAGTTGATTTTTTGGTTAGGCTTTCCTATGTTTATGTTCACAAGGAAAGTCATCACAAACTACTGATAGGTATGAAAATGCGCTGCAAAATTCTGATGTAGAATTATTCTTGAATTAATGTGTCACTTTAAAGATGGGCCACGTTCTTGTCTCTCTCTCGAATTTCTGTGTACGTACATTTTTCTGTATTATATAGTACAGTTGATTGTTGCCTTCATTCAACATTTTTTTTTTTTAAAAATACATCGATGCTTTTAAGTTAATTTCTTTCTAAAGACAAAAAAATTGAGTATTGTTGTTGAACCACTGCGACATATGGTCTTGTTATACATGTTCAAAATTTTCAAAATTGGATTTTTTATTGCAAAGGAAACTTAAGAAATCAAAATGCTGAAATAAAATCGAGTATGTATAAATGCATAACAAACTTTAACACATTTCATCCAGGAGGTGATAGGCCTCTTAATGACAACCACTTGAGTGTCAGATAGGCATAATAAAGAAAAAGAGAGGCTAACATTTGATGCTAGGAATCAAAGGAGCTATAAAGTGTAATTAGCACTAAGAATTGAGTAAAAATAACTAGCAAAAGTAAATGCAGGCAACTGACATCTTTTCTTTTCTTTTTCCTTAATTAGAGCCAAGGGTAATGAAGTACAATCCAAGCACCACTTCCAATAGATTTAAATTGTCCACAAAAAAAATAAAAATAAAAATAAACAGAAACAGTGGGCTTTATAAGGATTGTCACAAACTGAGATCGCAAACTTTTTGAAGAAAATCTTAATTAAAAACTAGAGAAGGCAAATCCTGCTAATAATTAGCATCAACACTAAACAAATTGCTTATAGGATATACATAAAAATTCTAAGTGCACACAAACCTTCTCACATGCGGTGAGACTCATTAAAATGTGTGGGTTCTACCCCATGTGAAAGGGTTGTATTCAAATTTTGTACATGTAGAACAACCATATCAAAAAAATCAAAAACCAAAAAAAGAAAAAAGAAAGAATGGCAGAATAAATAAAAAGAGAGGCTAATTCTTGATACAGAAAGTGACAGCAACTAAAAAGTAGAAATAGAACAAAGAATAGAGTAATAACAAGAAGTAAACAATGTATCGATAGTACTACAAATTTAGAAAAATTATCTAGAATAACATTTCTCTCGATCACAATCGTTTTAGATGTAGCCCACATCTCACTAACTTTAAATCTACATTGTACAACTTGTTTTGAGATAAAATTTGGAGTAAGTTTTCGTACTTCATAGTATATTTCAACAATGTATTGTAGGCAACTGGGTTTTTCATTCCCCTACTAAAAGTTACACAAAAAGAAAAGTTGAAAAGTCAGCAAAGTAGAGGCTAGAGCAATGAGGTATAATGCAAGCACCAACTCCAAAAGGGTCAAACTTTGCCACAAAAAAAGAAAAAATATATATATACTTAAGACTAAGAAGAAAAAAAACTTGTACTCAAGGCTAAGAAAAGAAAGTGAACATGGTTGTCTGACGTGTTCTGTAATTAGGCTGTGAGGCACCAATGTTTCCTTTCAAATGAGAATAATAATTACAAGAGTGTTGTGTTCCAAGGCTTGCAGCCTTGTATTCTTCAATTCAATTCATATTCAACAATGTTCTTTCCTATAAACTAGTGCCACTTTTCCTGACTTTCTATTTATTTCTTTTGATTCTCTGAAGTTTTGGTGTATGTTCAAACTATCAATGAAGAACACTCTTGCAGTTGCTCCACATGATAGGCAGATCGGGGGAAAAAAAAAAAAAAACCTATTCAATTTAATTTTGGAGAAAAAATAAAATTAACTAATGTATTCAAAACATGACTTCTGTTTAACACACATTATCTATATATATTTACATTGCAAAATCGAGCTTCACATAGAATCTACTAATGTAGTTGAATGTGACTCCACGATGATGTTTTATGTGATCAATTTCTCTGAAACTATACCTCAGAAATGGTGTTCATGCAATTTGTCCGGAAACTTTAAATTTGGATAGGCAAAATGCAAGCATATCAGAGTCAGACTTGGCCAAAGATTTGAAAGTGTTAAAATGTTGAAATAATTCTTCTGACATTTAGAAGGAATCACATGTTGAATGGAAATTCAATTCAACTGATTCAACAGTTTATTGATTTTTTGTTTTTTTCCTATAAGAGGGAACATTTATGCTGTGTTTGGTTGGGGGATTTGGAGAGGGATTTGGAAAGGGAAATGGAAACGGTAGGTGAAATGTGAATAAATCATGCTTATATTTCACATAGTTTCACACACCTTTTCCCTTTCCCTTTCCAAATCCCTCCCCAAATCCCCCAACCAAACACACCATTAAAATATGAATTATTCCCCTGGTTGATGGAACAAAGTAACCATTTATTGCACAATTACAAGCTATGTTTTCCAAAAAATATTAGATTGCATAAATATGGTGATGCAAACTAATAAGAATAAGTCATGATTCATGAAAAATTCCACTACTTATCGGCCTTCTTCTACAGAACCTGTCAGCGCATTATTGGAGAATGTTTCTGGTTTACTAGAAGAAGAAGAAGAAGAAGGTGCATCAGAAAGCCAATTCTTCGCCAAAAAAGCTGGTGGTTTAGGATTCGGAAGTGTTGTAGTTTCACTGCCAAGCATGAAAACTACGTTTGGCATGCTACGAGGATCACTAGGCTCTCTCTGTACACACAAAGCCCAACTGTTATGCACTTCATAACTTCGCCTCTGTTGCTAGATTCAAGCAGTGTCTGATCCATCAAATCCAATGCCTTCTCTTCTCTCCAAAATCTCCAGGCCTGAGATTGCTTTAAAATCAGAGTTGAATGAAATAACATGACAACAAATCATTGGATGTGATCAAATTAGTACTCACATGACCCAAAAGGTTAAAGGCTTGTTGGGACTTGTAAAATCCGGTGTTCCTCTTCCCACTCACAATCTCTAGTACAATGACTCCAAAACTAAAGGCATCAGACTTAATTGAGAACAATCCATCCAATGCATACTCTGGAGACATATAGCCGCCGCATTACATCAAATATCCAAACAAGTTAGTATATAAATATAGCACAGCAAAAGGATATTAGCGATGTTATTACTTACTTGGTTCCGACTACTCTAGCGGTGTTAGCTTCTGGTTCTTTTCCCCCAACTATCCTCGCCAAGCCAAAGTCTGAAATTTTGGGGTTCATCTCCCCATCTAATAGAATATTGCTTGTTTTCAAATCTCTATGAATAATTCTCAACCTCGAGTCTTGATGAAGATAAAGAAGCCCTCGAGCAATTCCGAAAATGATATCGAAGCGTTTGTCCCAGTCTAATGGCACGCATAGAGTTCGATCTTGCAATTTGTCCATTGGAAAGCATGATTCAGAGCAGTTTCTATTAATTATCAAATGGAATATAATCTACGTACTAAAAGCTTTAAGAGTAAAAAGTTTAAAGGCTAACCAAATATGAAGGAATCTAAGCTTTTGTTTGGCATATACTCATAGAGTAAAATCTTTTCATCACCTTTGATGCAATAGCCTAAAAGTCTAACAAGATTCCGATGTTGAAGTTTAGAGAACAATACAACCTCATTTTTAAATTCCTCCAATCCCTATACCGAATGACTTGACAACCTCTTCACAGCAATTTCTTCTCCTCTGGGAAAAATGCCCTGTTCAAATTTTCACGAAACTAATTAATTTTGTCACTAAACATAGAATTCTTGTATATGAGCTTTGGTGAGTATTAAAGAAAGGACTGTAACCTTGTAACAGGCCCAAATCCCCCTTGTCCAAGCTTATTTGCATCTGAGAAGGTATTTGTAGCAACTAGTATGCTTTCTAAATTAAAAAATGGTACATCAATGCCTTTCCTATCATCGTCTTTGAACTCACCCGAATCTATCATGTTTTTAACCTGTCTTTCAGTATCAAACAAGCGAAGCACTTGATTTCTCTGGACGCTTTCTCTACTTTCATGTTGAACATAATATACATCTTAGTTATACATGCTTGTTATATTGAAGAACAGAAAACGCAAACACTATATAGTAGTAAGTACCTTGTCTTTGTTTTAGCTTCCTTCTTTTGTACCAAATATAGCCACCGATGCATATGAGCACAACCAGGATTATCGCAACCATAAAATGGATCACAAAAGAAAATAACTTCTTTTTTTTCCTAGTGCTGTTGTCGTTTCCTGAAACAAAACAAAAATAGTTTCATCATTTTATGGTCGCTATTGTAGTGTTTTGTGATGATATGAATTGATATAAACCCGTAAAAACAAGGAAGTCCAACATATCAAATATAATTGTTTTTTTTTCCCCATTGACATTTTTGAGTTGTGATTCTCAAGTGTTTGTGTAAATCAGCGAAACACTTTCTGAAGTTGTTTAAACACTAATAGAACTTGTAAAAATTTGTACACAAGGCCTGTTTCTCTTTGGATCAAGAAAATTTTTCTGGAAAATTACTGTCACACTCACACATGATGCTATTAGTCTATAGTTCATTATATGTATAGTAATAGCATCCTCACCTAGAACACTAGTACAATTTAATTCCAAGCCATGCCAATGATAGTTTGCATTGCAAAGGCACCTTCTCTTGCCGTCTTCTGTTGTATTGCAACTTGAATTAGGCCAATCCGTGCAATCTTCTAACAAAGTACAGGTCGGCTGTGGTGTTGGATCCCAACTAATCTCTACAGCTAAGCTAGCATTACACGAGCTACCAATCACTTTATACGGTACTGATGGACTGACACGAAAATTTTTAGAACAACAGATATCGGCATTTTTAACTGTATCTGTAAGTTGGATGATAAATGTAAGATTATCTGGATTGATGCTTGTAACTCTGTAGATGCCGCTTGGTTCCTGGAACTCAACTTGTCCTGTGGACTTGTTGCAGTGGAAATTGTTGTACATTGGGTCGCCGCAATTTTGTCCAGTGCATAGGGGATAGGGTAGAATGTTAGCACCACAAGGCTCGCAATCTCTTGATGTTGATTCTGCAAAATCAAGAGCATAAACCATTTAGGCCTTGCTACAAATCAGTCAAGGACCATGTCCTTAAAATCTCAAAGTCGACAATCAACTATTTAAGAAGAAAAATCTTTTATAGGCCAAAAGATAGGTCGATAGTGTCTGAGTTGTAACAATTTACCTCATTTCTGAAATATGGGTCTATTATTGCCCCATGAAACAGGGCCATTGGGCCAGATCATCAGTGCTCTGTAAGAAAGTCCAACAATACAAGCCAGCAAGCCGAGCAGCAACAAAGGATTGATCTTGGCCCCTCAGTTAAGGAGTGGCCAAACTGAATTAGCCTAATTAGTCAGAAGGATAAATTGTTTGGTTAAGATTGAAATCAGGCAAGTTTAGCTAGAGTAGATCTAGTCTAATGTTTGCCAGTAATGTTATACAATAATGTCATGATATTATAAATTTTTATTTAAAAAAAAAGTACATATATATATGTTGAAAAGTGTACAAAATTTGAAATATATGAATTAAAATACTCATATCAAATTTAAATGCATAGAGGGGCACCCTTTTTTCTGGAAGGGAAGAAAGTAAAGTACCTATATCTGTACGGGCTACACGGACTGATAGGTTATAAGCACCTTCCGTATCCTCGTGAAGATTTCTGAGATTCTCCGTCCAAATTCTGCACCTAGATGAGTTTGTACTAGTGACTCTTTGTGCATCAACAGATGATGCGATATAAGAATACGCCTGGCAATTGCAATGTCCCACACACTCATTTTCGCAATCCTCCTCACTTATTGCCTCAGGTAGTGAGCCTGGATCTTCCACTGTCATAATCTTCAACTTCAAGAATGTGTACTTCTTCTTATCCGTCAAGCACGTAGTTGTCTTCCTAGTACACCCGCTTGAAAATTCACCAGAATTCCATTCATTTGGTGAGTTCGGCACAAAACCCGGCAAACACTTACAGTACTTCAATCCACTATTCTCACTGTTACAGCTTCCAAAATCCCCACAAGCATTATACACACTGCACTTGTCTCGCTGTTCTGACCATATCAAAGACCACTGTCCATTATCCCAATTGAAAAGCTGTAGTTCCCCGGAAAACCTCATCACCAACCTCGTGATATTGTCTTTTAAAACTGGTGATATAGTAAAATTCTTACCATTATATGTTATGTTCTCACCATTGCTAGAATTTGATAACAGTAAGTCTATTTTGTGTAGCAATTTCTGATCGGAACTGTCAAAGATACCAGACCCACTTCTCCAGTACATTTCGCTTCTTTTCCAACTGATGTAATTAGTTTCTGTTGATTGATATTTCTTGAAAGTAAAGTTTCCCTTTGCCGGGTCGTTGACCCTTTTCCATGAATTCAATTTTAGATTATCGTCCATCATCATACTGGGAAGGAAGGTATCAGTTGGATGATCATAGTACCTTCCCCAATAGATCATCGCTCAAAACCAAGTTCCCAGAGTCCAAGAGCTTTACCGTTGTCCTATTGGACGAAGATGGTAAGCTTGTAAGACCTGTAGTGAAATTAATGGAATTTCCGTCCATGACCTTGAGGTTGAGGATGCCATCATCTTCAATGGTGAAAACGCCAGTTGGCAACCCACACAATCGTCTGTGAGTTCAATATGTAATACCAAATTCCTATGTATCTGGCTGCTGGAGAATAATTTCGGTAAACTTAATTAATTGCAAATAATAAATAAAATAAAACAAACTTATAATTTTTCGAAGATCAAACTATTGAATGAAGTTGCGATTGAGGCCAGTGTATGGACACTGTGTCTTTAAGACAGAATAACGCCCTCTCCACTGATGCTCGGGATTAATAGGTGTTCTATCTCCAAGATACAACAATCATGTATGTGTATAGCGAACCAAAGTATGTGCTTTACACTCTCTCAAACTTAGACTCTAAAAAATATGAAAATGCAGAATGAAAAGAGGAGGAAGAAACTGGAAGTCTGAATTTTCTTTTATTGATTTGATTCCAAAACCCGGATGGAGAACTGCCTTAATATAGGCAATGGAAAAACCTTTTCGGAAGAGACACGTCTGCCAGCAAACAATTGAAAATACCTTCAAATAATTTTGGCCTAAGAAGATAGTAACGGGTCGACCCAACCCAACTCACACTTTAGGTGTCCTTTGGGCCCATGCCCAAGGTTCCATCTAGGACTTTATATCTTCTCCAAATTTTTCCTTTCCTATGTGGGACAAGAACACTCTAACACCATTTCGAGAATTTTTTACCAACATGACTAATGTTGATGAATCTCACTTTGAGAGTCAATTTTTCATTCACCTATAAATGGTTTTGACTCAATAATTTCATAATCTTGTTCACCACATGGCAACAAACACATTGCTACTCGGACCCTCCAAAACTGACTTATGGGTCCTACAAAATTATTACCATAAAGTTTCCGAAAAATCAGTATTTAATCATTTTTTCCAACACTGGCTACGTAGCCTGATTCTTCCATAG
Source organism: Camellia sinensis (assembly GCF_055761805.1). Lineage (NCBI taxonomy): Eukaryota > Viridiplantae > Streptophyta > Magnoliopsida > Ericales > Theaceae > Camellia > Camellia sinensis. The sequence continues at coordinate 154,127,571 of NC_138968.1, read as the reverse complement.
TGGAAAAGAAACCAAGTTGGAATTTGTTGCCAGCTGAGATGAGAGTTTCGCCGTAGATACCTCGAATTGGATAGCCTGTTGTTATAGCATCCCTTGCAGTTGTAGCTGCAGCTGCAAGACAAAATATTAAAGGACCCAACAACAACAATATGCCAAAGATGATGAAAATGGTAGATAGTGGTGTAAAATTTGAATGAAAATTATAGGAAAATATCATGGCGGCAGCGGTGGTGGTGGTGGTGTATGCTCCGTTTTCCTTCATTACAGGACGCATGGTGGTGGCCATTGTACAGCTATAGGTTTGCTGCTGAGATCTGCATGTAGTTTCCTATCTACTAAACTATCCTTAGACATAAGAGGCGAGATATTTTAAGTATATTAACCAAGATTGAGTGATTTAGACAATGTGGAATAATCTAACAATGAGGATGGCATTATCGGTTGATTCTTCCCAATAGTAGTAGGGGCACGCGGTTTGACTATCCCAAAACCACTTCGTTTTCGAGCAAAAAAACAAATATTCCTTTCTTCCCAAAATAGTAGTCTCTTTTGAGAAATCTAATTTTTTTTGGTAGTATAATTATTACATTTTAACAATATTAATTTTTTTAAATTATCCTGTGATAGTATATTTTTTTGGGAATATCAATTATCATAATTGTATTTTTTGTATTGTTAATGAATTTAAAAGAAGGACACAATAGGAAATTTATATTATTTTAGTTCTTAATTTTTGTAAAGAGACTAATATTTTGAGATAATAAAAAACGGAATAAGAAACTAATATTTTAAGACAGATAGAGTAAATTAAATAAAATCTTCCTTTCCCTTCCCTTTTGTCTTTTTATGTTTGGTTCTGTTAAAATATGTTAGTATTATATGTTAGTGATGTTAGTATTATATTATTATATGTTAGTGATGTTAGTATTCTATGTTAGTATTGCTAGTGTTATCATTATGTTTAGTACAGCATTATGTTAGCTTTAATAATTATCCTTTGCTTTATGCCACCCTATGTATCTTTTCCTCTCTATAAAAGAGAGTGCACATCTCCTTGTAATATACACAGAATATCAATACATTAATCAATAATACATCAATTTTAACATGGTATCAGAGCAAGGTTAAAGATCTTGGTGTTCTTCGCCTTCCGGCGGGCGGCAACCTTACCTTGACCGTCCGCCGGATCTCAACCAATTCAAATCTCTCTCACTCTCTCCTTTGTCAACACTAGGAACAATCACGGACAGCACTGGTCCACTCTGCAAGCAGTAATCACAGTCCACACGGCACCAGGACCACCATTCTTCAAACTCTGTTTCTGGTCTCAACTCAATTCATCATCGGAGAGAGAGAGAGAGCCATGTCTGTGTGCGCCACCGACACGACTCGAGCCCTTTCCTGCCGAAACAGCCACGCCGCGTCGAACCTCAAACTCATCTCGATCTTCGTGATCTTCTTCACAAGCGTAATCGGCATATCATCGCCGGTGATGCTAGCTTGGCTGTTCCACGGCAAGTCGGTCTACGACAAGGCGATCCTCATAATCAAGTGCTTCGCGGCCAGAGTGATTCTCTCTACATCGCTCGTCCATGTCCTCCCAGACGCCTTCGACGCCCTCGCCGACTGCCAGGTGGCGTCTCAACACCCCTGGAAGGACTTCCCCTTCTCCGGCCTCGTCACTCTAATCGGAGTCCTCGCTACCCTGTTAGTCGATCTAACCGCTTCCTCGCACGTCGATAGCCATGGAAAGTCGAGCATCTCCCTCTCGGCTCTCTCCCTAGACACAACCGACACACACACTTCATTTTATTCAGATTCTCGCATCTCTCATAAAGCAAAACAACAACACAACTTACCCAGTGTTTTCCATGTGAACGATCAAATCAACCACACGCGTGCTGTAACCCCACTCGTTGTCAGACCATGCCACCAACTTAACAAAGAAATCATTCAAAGCAATCCCAACCTTGGAATCAAAGATGCTCGACCTGCTGTCGCCCACAAAGTCAGCGGATACCACTAAAATATCTTATCCTCGCCTTCATTGATTCCACTGATTTCCCCCACTTCATTTTATTTATTATTATTATTATTATTATTTTATTTATAAAAAAAAAAAAAACAACATTCATTCCAGTTTAATTTTTCTGCTCCGTCTTGTCCCTTCACGCCATTCGGATTTGCACAATACACTCATTTTATTCATATCGGGATCAACCCCGATCCACATTTTACACCAAAAAAAAAAAAAAAAACAACAACAACAACAACAAAAATACACAAAAAATCACAACAACAACAGCTTTGTTTTCTTTTTTGCAGACGGCCACCCACCGACCTACTCTGCCGCCGGTCTCTTCTTTTTGCCTCCGTCCTGGGCGGTCCTTGACGGTGCTGCCTCTGTGCTTCCTAATCCACCAAGCACATTTACTTCCCCCTGCTCCTCCACTGCAGCATATGGCGGACCTCCAAATCGGAACATCACGGTGGCCTTCCGCTTCAGCTCCTTGTTTTCTGCCTTTAGCACACTTATCTCTGCTCGCGCATCCTTATACATGCGTTGGAGCAGAGCCAGCTGGGAGTTTAACTGTTGCACCTCATTTGTCTTGCTCTGCAGCCGGTGCGACAAGTTTGTGACCGCAGTCATGGTTTCCACACATGACTTCAGAGTATACTGATTGGCCTCAATATCAGTTTGCACCGCCATTTTTTGCTCCACCAACCGCATCGGAAAGTTCAACGGAGCAAAACCAGAGGTGTTTGGTTGAGGTTCACTGGCTACCGCACCAGTTGTCTCTCTTGTTGACTCGTTGAGGTCTGGAAAGAGAGTGAGCAGACCACGGGAAGAAGATGCCATTTTCTGGGCTACAAAGTGTTACAAAGTTTCTCTTTTCGAAAACGCAGAGTTTTTCAGAGAAGGGTTGGTTACAGAGTGTTTCAAGATTTGCAGCTCTTAGAGACAAGCTCTCTGAGAGTTCAGAGGTTTCAGACTGGTTTGCACAGCCTCTGCCTCAACCTTGGTTTAAATAGCCAGGGCCGATCCGCGCATCGCGCGCCACTTGCCGACAGACGACAAAACGGGCGCGTAAGCCAAGGCGCTCACGTGCCTCGCCATCATGTCCGGCACACCTTTTTATGGATTGGGCACGCCTTTTGATGACACGCCTTTTGATAGATTGGGCACACCTTTTGCGGGTGCCACTTTTACAACGGTCCGACATGACCCTATAAACTGTCCCGACATTTGATTCCGGTTAGCATCTCCAACGGTCCGACATGACCCCATAAACTGTCCCGACATTTGATTCCGGTTAGCTTTTCCAACGGTCCGACATGACCCATAAACTGTCCCGACATTGATTCCGGTTAGCATACAGTGTCCTCTACAACGTTATGACACCACCATACAGTGTCCTCTACCACGTTATGACACCACCATACAGTGTCCTCTACCACGTTATGACACCACCATACAGTGTCCTCTACAACGTTATGACACCACCATCCAGTGTCCTCTACCACGTTATGACACCACCATACAGTGTCTTCCCCAATGGTCTGACACGACCATACAGTGTCTCCTATCCTCTTTTATTTTTATGTATTTTATTATTTTGTTCCTCTCTCCAAACTCAAGTTGGTTAGTTTCTATCCTCCTTGAGTTTGCGGGGGGCTGTTAAAATATGTTAGTATTATATGTTAGTGATGTTAGTATTATATTATTATATGTTAGTGATGTTAGTATTCTATGTTAGTATTGCTAGTGTTATCATTATGTTTAGTACAACATTATGTTAGCTTTAATAATTATCCTTTGCTTTATGCCACCCTATGTATCTTTTCCTCTCTATAAAAGAGAGTGCACATCTCCTTGTAATATACACAGAATATCAATACATTAATCAATAATACATCAATTTTAACAGGTTCAAAAGTAATAACTGGATATCATCAAAATATTTATTTCTATATTTGGAAATAATAATAAATACATTATAAATAAAATTATTTTTCAAAATTTTAAGAAATAATCTACATAATCATCATTTCATTCCATCCCATTCCAATGAATTAAATATAACATCCTCAAATTTCTAAACTTCATCCATCAAAAAAAAAAAAAAAAACAAAACAAAACAAAAAATTGAAATCAAACCAAAGCAAGCACGATTGATTGCAATGTTGATTTTAAGAATTACCTTTTGAATTTGGAGAATATTCACGAGGTAGTGATACGAAGGGATGTCAATACAGTCACCTCTGTAATCTTGAACTACTCTGTGGACCTTGACTCCCATGAAAGATTCTAGATCTTGCATTGAATTGCTCTCTGGCGGTCTGAGTTTGATATTGCATTATCGTCCATGATCTTCGCTGCCATTTTCTAGGGCTTCTGATGCGTTTCCATCTTTGTCGTCCTAGAAGTATAGATCGGGACTTGGCAGTCATATTGAAATTAGAATGGGGGTACGTGTTTTTGTTGGGTAACAATGGGATAGGGTTGCGATCGCTGAAAGCGGTGTGTCACGTGTTTTTTTTTTTAAGTGGCGTCGTTTTGAGACACTGTATACATTCATTATTTGCACTATTAAATAAAAATTAAAGCATATTTGGTACTATTTATGTTTATATTTTTTATTAATTTTTACAAAAAAATTAAATGACGTAAGAAAAAAAAATTAGTGTTAAATTTTTGTTTTTGGAAAATTGTAAAAAATGAAGGGGAATTTCATCCATTTCTCTGTTTCAACTACAACAATATTATCACCCCATTGCTCATTAGTACAACCAGTCCCAACATTTGAAGGGCTGATTACCTCCCATAACTGACACACTGACCAACCACCCGTCAGTAGCAGGAATAACTTCTATTAAAAATAGAAGACTACACTCAAAATGGGAATTTCATTTATCAAACACAAGAACATTGTTTGAAGGGATCTTAAATATTAAAAAAACTAAAATTGAATATTAGAAATTTTTAAAAAATATGAAAATTTTACACAACACGATGAATGTGGGTTCAATACTGTGTGAGTCCCACATCATCATGCAAATATTGTATACTATGGGGTGGGTCTCATATGATATAAATCATATAGGGTGATTCTATTTACACACCATCAAATGTTTTAGTACATATCATTTTCTCAATACACATCACACACATTTTCAATTTTTTGATTTCTTCTCACTTCACACCATCACTTTTCAAAAAATCCTAAATTATCCCCCATCTTCAACTCTACATCCCAAACCTTAACCTAACACTAACCCTAACCATCACCTCCGGCCACCACTTCCTCTCCAGCCTCCTACCCTTTTCGTACCATCGAACACTGGCTGCCACCCCTCCCTAGCCCATCACTTCCGATAACCCCCTAAAGCTTCATGTTCTTTCGACATATCTCCATCACCATTGTTGCTCTTCGTCGTTGCCCTCTCTCCCAACCCCACTGTTCATTGTCATCCTCCTCACCACCGCCAACCTTCATCTCTTGATCCCTCAATTACAATCGCCGTCCCCAGTCATCAAGACAATGGTGACTCCACCATCGCGAACCACCCACTTCTATATCACCATCGCGATTTGCCTCCCCATCCCCTCCATCGCAACCCAACTCTTGTCCACCGCATGGAGAGAGAGAGAGAGAGAGAGAGAGAGAAGCCGAGGGTTTTTAGATCTCAGACGAAGGTGTGAATTGCAGCGGTAGCGGCGATGACAGAGAAGGGAGGCGCGAGTTGTAGAGACAGAGGCAACAAAGATGAAGGCTAGAATAAGAAGTGAGAGAGAGAGATACGACAGAGGAGATTGAGAGTTGCCGGAGAATGAGAAGTTGGCACGACGGGGCTGGGAAAGGTGTCAACAGTGGCTGGTTCATGGTGTAGCCGGAAGGGAGTCCGCTGGTGGATTTGATTTTAGGATTTTTGTCCAAAATGGTAATTTCATTTTTGTCCAAAATGGCAATTAAAAAAAATTGGACAATGATGTGTACTGAGAATAGTGATGGTGTGTAAATAGAATTACCCACTTATACCATTACTTTACCTCTTTACACCCTTTATATGAGTTTTTTTCTTTTTCCCAATTATATCCATGTATGAAGTTACATTTAAGGACAAAATATTAAAATTAAATATATTTTGTTATCTCCTTACACCCCTTAGTCTTCAATCGCTACTCCTCTTTTTCCTTTCTTAATTTTTCTTTTCACTTACACATCTCTTTTCAAAGAGTGAGGATCATAGTATTTTGATCATTAAAGAAAGCAATAAATGAAGAAATGGTGTTGAAAAACCATCAAAAAAGTGAAATTGTGAGTTTTTTTTTTTATTTGGTAGGTTTTTGTTTCGTTTTTTTTGGACTGGTGTTCGATTTTCGTTCGGTGGTTCGAAATCGAACAAAATAAAATAGTCCGGCATCACATTATCGAACAAAAAATATAAGTCTGGTAACCAACTACCGAATAAAAGATACATTTCCGGTAACCCCAAACCGAATTTTTTAAATTTGTTTGGCTTCTCATTACCATGTATTTTCAGTTTCATTTTTTTATTATTTTTATTTTTTTGCCTGGAAGGATTATACTTATACTCATTGCAACAACGCAAGTACTGCAATATTAGTAGACTCTACTTATAAATTCATTACAGAAGAGGTTTGTTAAGTTTTTTTTATGAATCCGATTTTTTCTTATTTTTAATTTGTATTGAGTTTTATTAATAATTTGACGTATAAATGTATTTATTATCTTTAGATTTTTGGTAGTTATGAAGCATTAATTAAATGGGCTTCTGACGTTGGAAAGAAGACTGGATTTGATATTATTATAAAGACATTAGATGCAGGGAGGCAATGACAAAAAACCAAGACTTACACTTGCTTGTAAAAAAAGTGGTTACTATAGAGACAATAGAAAGATCAATGGGGAACGATTGAGGTTGACATGTTCTAAAAAGTGTAGACGTCTATTTCTATTAAAGGGGAAAAAATTACCTACAAATTACCAAGACGAATTGTGATAACATGTTTGATTGATAGATGCAAACAATGACAGATTTTATGGATACTTTATGGATATTCGTATACTTGTTGTTTTTATGAATAATTTTATGGATACTTTTTATGTATGATTTTATGGATGCGTGTTTGATTTATGAATTTTTTTTATGGATTCTTCAAAGAAAAAGTAAATCTTTCAATATACAATGACACGGCCTAGACAACTCTATTGTAGTTTGGCAACATGACACTACAGTAATCCCATTTGTATGACAATGTATCACTAAGTTTGCACTTCACAAGTGGGCCAAATTAATTTCTTGTTATCATCTAATTGGACGGCAACATAATGCTAGGAAAAAAAATATTGTTCGGTAACATGGCACTGGAGTAAGTCAAATTAATTAGCGTTGTATTATCGAATAGCCCACCACAAATTAAAAAATCATTGTTTGGAAGAAAGTGTCTCTGTAAATGTATAGCAACAAAATGCTGGAGAGATCTATTTTTTCCGACAACATAACACCGGAATAATGTAAATTGTTTAGCACCGTGTTATCAAAATTAGTGGCGTAAAGAGATGAAATAACTAATTTAGGGTTAGTTTTGGTAATATATTGGGGGTGTAACGAGAATTTTTTTTTTTTTTAGTGGTGTAATGAAATGAATGGTGTAAAGAGGTTAAATAGTGGTGTAAGTAAAATCACCCATCATATACCCATATAAATATTGAAGTAAATTACATTTATCTCTCTTAAGGTTTCTAGCAAATATAGAAACGTTTCCTGTGATTTTAATAATTATAGAAATTGCATTGATTTTTTCTGACAATATCAAGATTCCTCCACGCCGTTAATTTTGCGCAAATTGCATTGATTGACTATCCAAAATGACATATTACCCGTTTGAATTGAGCACAAAGATAAAAACTATCAAATCAACCAATAAACTATCTAAATAAAAAATTTCACTCATCTCCTCTGAGGCTTTGGTACTAGTTAAATAAAATGATTTTAAAATAGCTTTTTTTTTAATTTGAATTTGAAATTAAAATTGTCACGCCCCAAGCTCCGTGACAACACCGCACACTCATTTAAGTGAGCATGCAAGGCTAAGAGTCTAACACATAACCAACAATGTAAAATACTCAAATTAAATCCTTAAATATCATAATACTAAAAACCATACAAATAGATAATTCTTATCATATGAAATTGTCCACCAAGTCCACTAATAAATAAATAAAAAATAATTCAAGTACTTAAATCATAGTTCTACTCTCGGCACTCCCCCGAGTAAAAATCCCGCGCAGCTCTACTCCTCAAAATCTGGAAAAAAAAATAAGGTAAGCTAGACAGCCCAGTAAATAAGCAACAATCACTGCTAGCTGGATCAAGTATACAAAAATAAATAAATAAATAGTTGATAACCAATAACTATAATTTTTGTTACAATTCAATAAATGAACAATTATTTGTAAGATGATTTCATAGCTAAAAATAAACAATGTACAATATATTTTAATTGAAAAGCCAACAAGATAATTCAAAGTAAATTCGTTGTTGAAATCGATGGTTCGATATTCAGATGGTTCAATGATTTGATTCACAAAACCCAAGTCTTGGTGACTACGGTCACTTAGCCTGTGACAAGGCCCAAAACCACACATAGGCCGGTGGTAAAGCCCCAAAAGAAACTAATTTTTGTGCCAATAAATAACCCCCGTTGGCTAGGATCCAAATCATAGTCAGACTAGAGTGATGTTCAAAATTCAAACAATACACAACTTTTAAATAAAATATTCGATATTTTTGGAATAAACATTTGGTACAATTTTCAGAATAGTTTCACAAAATATTCAAATAACTTTCGTAATAATATTCGATCTTGTTTTATACTTGACCCATATTTTATTTTAAGAGAACATGAAGGCTATAAATAAATATTTATAATTTTAAACGATTCAGTAGGAATAAAAATGAACCAATAGTGATAGAGGGTTACTTACACCAAACGCTTAGAAATAATATTCCAACACCAACTCCAAACACTCAGCTCTACCACTTTAATCACCCAAACCTAATAAACAAAACCTCAAATAAATTAATATTTTTACGTGTTACATACACCCACAAAAGCCCCACCATACTAGATTAATGTATTGCTTTAATATCCAAGTAATCAAACCATTCAACCCAACTTTATAACCAAGCACACCCTTACCCATGATACAAAACGCCATTGTTTCTATTACCCACCCAAAGTTACATTTACACATTGCACCCAATTCTCAAAACCTAAGTAGGCACCTATAGATCTTCCAAATCCCCTTAATGTATCGATTGTTAAATTCCTCAACATAAACTTAATAATTAACAGTAAAGACAGATTTTATCTTAACCAATGGGTGTCCCAAAATCACCAACGTGCTGCCTCCAATCCCTATTGCAGCCTCACTTGAACCTCTCATCTCTTTTTCTTTTCTTTTTTCTTTTACCTTCTCAAACCCTAGCCGCCTATGGAGCAATTCCCAGCCTCTGTTTTGTTTGTTTTCCAAGACTTAAAGCCACAACAGGTGGGCTTATTAACCTAATTTCTCAAAGTTACAAAATTACCCATCCAAGTAATAGAAAATATAATGTCATCTCATAACTAATTCTTTGATATTAATAAATGATTCATATAAATTAATTTAATTACTAATCTATCCAATAAAATAATCCTACACACAACTTGGGTTTTACAAAAACTATTGTAAATTTATGTAAGTATAATTGTTATGCTAACCACATTTTTTTACTTAATGCATAATATTTATATTGACTACCTTTTTTAGATTTATTTTTTTAAGTATTTATATAGAAGTAAAAAAATATCGTTAGGAATAAATTTTTTTCTTAATTTAGTTATAAATTTTGCCCGTACATTATTTTTAAATTTTGAATAAAAGTAAACATAATTGATTGAAAATAAGTTGCATTTGTTATATTCCCTTTTTGTGTGAAAAAAAAATTAAAATTCGCAATTCACATATATACAAATAATTATAAACACAACTCGTGCATAGCACGGGTGAAACACTAGTTTACCTTAAATGGAAATGTGTGGTTGAGATTGAATTTATGTATTGTAAAGTCTATGTGTAAAATAAATCTAAAACACAATGAAAATTTTAAATAATTTCTGAGTTGATAAGGGTGAATTTGTAATCCTACTCATATATTAAACTCATATTAAGATCCAAATTTTCTGCATCCATTTTGCTTATAACAAGATTGAAGCAAGACATAAGAATCTACCTTCAAAATTACTTTTACCATTCTGGTTAGATAATAAATAGATATAAATTTGCGATTCAGTCATAGAGTGCAGAACAATTTGGTAAATAAGACAAATGCCATTCACCATTAGGCAACAAGTAATAACAAAAATTGGAGTCTTCCAAAGATTTCAATGCAAATCCAATTGATAGAGAATCAGTAAAGCAATTATCATACCATAAGCTTGTGGAATTGTTATTGTTGATGAGCCATTTTGAATTTTAAATAAATAAATAAATTGATATCATTTTATTATGACATTAGAGCGATTGTTCTGAAAGAATTGCAAAAAGTACTGATGTAAAAACAGAACATGTCACATTTTGAGTTTACCAATATGTTTTGTGAATTGTTTCTGGTTTAAAAAAGACTTATCAATTATGATCTAATGCCGAAGTCTACAGAATGATAATAAAATGTTTTCCATCTTTGAATGGGTCGAACTACTGAATACAACTGATTTCTATAGCTTGTGAGTGGCTTCCTAGTAGGCTATTGGTTTTTATAGTCAATTAAAATTAAACTAGTGTTTTTCCAAAAAAACAGATAGATTAAATTAGTAAAATTTTCAGAACCAACTTGGATTATTAATCCTAGATAGATGACTTCAGATCAAAACAAGTCAACATGCGAAACAACTTGCTAATTCCAAGCTTTCTGAAATTTATTATAATCTATGATTGTGAGAAGTCATCCAAGATCTATCTCAGATTCTCAATTTCAACTGTCAAAGAAGACGGACAATAAAATTTTCAGTCATCTAAAGTAAGCCCTTCACAGATTCAACATAGATTTAAAAAGAATTTTTGATGCAGTCTCATCCTATGCCTATTAAAGGCCAAAACAAAACAAAAAAAAAGATTATGCTAGCAGATCGACCACTAATCAAATTGTTATGATGACAAACCTCGTCCAATTATTGGTTGAAGAAGATTAGTTGGAATAGGCCTCAAGCGGGTTGAGCATGGACAGCTTCAATAATTATTCAAAACACATGTTTGACTTATGACAGCTACCCTTAATCATGCACAGTAACTGAAAGGAAAGATGCAGGAAAACCTAAGAATATTCAGTGTGAAAATTTTAGATTGGGACTCGGAACCTAAGAAGACTTGAATGGGAAAATTTTAAAAAGGCACTTGAGTTTGATGGAATCTGATTTATTCAATAAAACTTAAGACTGAGTAGGCAACAATTTCATCATTTGTATGCTTTTGCACCTGTTAATACTACCACCATAACATAAATACTTCAAATGAAAATAGAAAAATTGAGAGCTTCTATCGAGCGTCTTGCATGCTAATTGTCACCTCATTGTTGGAATAGCTACTCGATGTTTTAGAAGGATAGTTGACAGTGTTAGAACTACTACAAGTTGAAAAGGCTGGTTCTTTGGGTGATGGAATCAAGGCATTTTCAGTGCTCAACATGAGAACTGCATCATACATTGTGTCGATCACCTGGAAATTCTTGAACACACAAAAGCCTCACAACAATACTCTTCATTGCCTCCTTAAAGTTGCATGTATCCTTTATTGACGGATCAATGAACTCCAAATAGCTACCTTGTTTCCAATTCTCCCATGCCTTCACACAGTAAAGAGTCAAAGCCATCAAAAATTAAAATTTCAAAACTAATTAATTATCTTATATATCCAACTAACCAACAACCAACAACCAACATAAGAGGATAACCAAAGAGACAACGGATACTTACCCATCCTAAAAGGGTTAGCAAGAGTTTGGTGAGATGAAAACTAGGGTTTCTCTAGCCACTCACGATCTCTAACATTAACACTATAAACCTAAATACATCTGATTTTTTAGAAAATTTACCGTATAACGCATATTCTGGTGACATGTAACCATGTTGATGAAATAGTAGTGGTAGCATCAGTACAAATAAGGTTATCTCATTCAAAATTCATACAAATGGGAATATCTGCTATTCTTACTATGTGCCCACGGCCCACCTGGTATTTGCTTCAATTTGATTTATTCCGAAACTCCTTGCAGTTCTAAAGTCCGAAATTTTGGGATTCATTGCTTCATCCAACAGAATATTGCTTGCTTTTAAATCCCTGTGAATGACTTTCAATCTAGAATACTTGTGCAGGTAGATTTGACCTTAAGCAATCCCTTCTATGATCTGGAAGCGTTTAGTCCAGTCCAGTCCAGATTAGCTTGCTTAGAAGGATCTAATGGAAAACCAATACAAAATCAGTGATGGGAAATTGAAAATCAGAGACTATAAAACTTACAGAAATTGTTTATCAAAAGTTTCAGAAAAGAGGTAAACGTGTGTACAAAATAGCAATTTGTCTAGGCTTCCATTGCACATATACTTGTAGATCAGTATCTTTTCCTCTTGTTCAACACAGCAACCCAAAAGCCTGACAAGATTTTTATGTTGGAGTTCGGCAATAAATTTCAACTCATTCATAAACTCTTCTGTTCCTTGTAATGATGTTTTTGATTGCTTTTTTACGGCTACTTCTTGCACTTCAGGCAAATACCCCTGAATTTAAAAAAGAAAAAAAGGATGAAATATATGAATGTTTCACAACTCCCAGTACTTGAATATATATTACAATTATGGAAATGTGTTACCTTACAAACAGGGCCATACCCACCCTCTCCAAGTTTGTTTGCTTCAGAAAAGTTGTCAGTAGCAGCTAATATACTTCTCAAACTGAACAACAACAATTCTCCATTATTTAAATCATCAACCGATGCTTTAGAGTTGGCATCAAGCTCATGTGCACTTCGATCTACCCTCCCTGGATTCAGAGTAATCAGTGAAGCAAAACCATGCATGAGAAACTACAAGTGCAAAAGCATGTAATATACCTCGGCTTCTCATCCATCTCCTCAAAACATAGCCAAAGCTGCAAATAAGAAGCAATCCAGTAGAGATGGCAGCTGCTGCAATTGCAATGACACTTCTGCTTTTATGTGTCAACTTACCATTGCCAACTGCACATCAAATTAATCTCAATTAATATTAATCAATCATAGATGTATGAACAGAAATTGGGCAAGATATCATACATACCTTGATCAGAGTCATTATTGCGGACATAAAGATCTTCGCCATTGATGTAATTACCCTTTAGGTCCACGATATCCCCAAACCAATGCATACAGCTCACTGTTTCACTGCTCACATTAGTATAAGCATAAGCCGCGCAAGTGCAGTTCTTACTACATTGTAATTCACATTGACTAACAGTAGTCATATTTCCCAGAGATACTGAATAATCAGGAAATTTCATCCTTTCTAACTTAGAAAACTGATCTCCTATATCACATGTCCGTGTCGTTCTCCTGGTACAGCCTCCTGTCCAATTTCCAAGCTTCCATTCCTTCTGATATTTGGGCTCAAAACCCTCCAAACAACGGCAGAATTTATGCAAACCATTTTCATCACAGCTACTAAACAGAACACAATACCCATAAAAATCACATTTAACTAATGGAACCTGCCATAAAACTACCCATGAATTGTTACTTTGCTCCCATAACAGCAGCTCAGCTTGCCCTCTAGGAGTTAACATGGCTCTTATATTAATCAAGTTTTCTGAGACACTGAAAGTTAGATAAATTTCATCACCTTCTGCAATGAAAGTGAAGTAGGAGGCAAACTCTTGAGATTTTTATCCTACATAAGACAAACTATAGTCATACACACTGCTTCTCCAATATGTATCATGTTGCTTCCAAATGAAAATTCGTGGACGCCCTTCTGGATCTATACCTTCGGAGAACATTCCTGGCTGAGGATCTGCATTGTCTGTCCATGAGTATAGAAGGCTTTGCCAGCCAATTTTCCTATCCAACCTAAGTCTCATCTCATGCCAGGCATGAATGTATCAGTTGGATGATCAAAACTCTGCCATAGCACAGTTTCCAGTATCTAACAGCACTGCAATTGTGGAGTTCATGGCCAAAGTGGCAGTTGTTGCATTTGATGACCAAACCTCTTCTTCTTCCATCAAAAAACACAAGATTCCCATCATCACCAAGCCCAAATTGGCAGTTGTTGCATTTGATGACCAAACAACGCTTCTTCTTCCATCGAAAAACACAAGATTCCCATCATCACCAAGCCCAAAAACACCATGGGAATTCTTAGCAAGCACGTTGTCTCTATTAGCCTTAGTTGCACGAAGCGGGAGCGGGAGCAAGGAAGCGTGAGCATTTCTTAGGTTGGAAGCGGCTCAGGGAGCAATAATATATATATATATATATATTTATATATATGTGTATGTATTTTAATACACATTAGAATTTTTTTAGAAATATTTTTATTTTAATACACATTAATTATTTTATTTATTTATTATATTTTTTAAATAATGTGTTATTGTTAATTTATTTTTTTTATTTTAATTGATATATATATTATAAATAAAAAATTATAATAAATAAGGAATAATAAATTGTGTTAAAATAAATAAAAAGAAATGTTAGATATTTTATTTTGTAATTTTTTTATTATATAGATTTAATTAAATTTGTTTAAAATAATTAGATGATTTCTTTTATTTATTATATGTTAAAAAGTTAAGAAATAATAATTTATAAAAATTATATTATATATGATATTTTAAGAAATAACAATTATAAATTTTATTACATATATTATCTATCTATCTATACTATTATAAAGTGAACAGGAACTTTGGTGTCTTGAAGCTTTACTAACTTTGGTGTCCTTAAACTTTACTCTCCCCATGCCATATGGCAGTATTTTTTATTTTTAAAAAAAAAGTTCTTGAAGCTTTACTAACTTTGGTGTCCTGAAACTTTACTCTCCCCATGTCATATGGCAGTATTTTTTATTTTTAAAAAAAAAGTTAAACAAAGAGATGAGCAGGGCTTGAACCCATGACCATGGGATTCATACCACTTAAGCTAAGTACACATTATAATATTAATTTCATTATTATTTTTTTTTATTCCTATTTATTTAAATTGCACACACATCGTGTGTGCCACCCACTAGTATATATTATATATCATCAATTAAAACATAGAGACGAAGAGAGAGAGAGAGAACAACGAACAGATTAGAGATGAAGAGGGAGAGAAGCAGAAACGAAGAGAGAGAGAGAGAAGCGCAGAGACGAAGAGAGAGAGACGAAGACGATCGAGAGAGTGACGAAGATGATCGAAGCCCTCAGAGACGAAGACGATCGTGATCAATAGTGAGAGAAGAGAGTGACGAAGGCAATCAAAGCCCTAATTTCAGCCCTAATCCAATCCAACTACAGAGCTGTTACCACTGGTCCATTGTAAGTTTCTCTCAACAACCCTTCTTCTTTCTCCTCTCATGTCGACGTCGAAGACTAGGGTTTCTTTTTCTCTCTCTCTCTCTCCCATTTACGATCCCATCTTGGACTGAATCACGTTTCTCTCCCCCACAGAAACGCGATTCTTACACATTTCTTTCTAGGAAACGCGGAATCGCGATTCTTACTCAGAATCGCCACCTAGTTGCACGATTAGCTACCCATGTCACTGTTTGTTTGGAGATTGTTTTGTACCATGTGCCAAGGTATCTGTTCGTAGAATTGCCTGGATTGAAGAAGCCTAATGCAAAATTCCCCCAGCTGAAGTTAAGGTTTGGTTAATGCTGATTGATTTGCCTACTCTCACTCTGTCTTCACTAGCAAGAATAGGCAAAAAAAAAAAGGACAATATCATAATCTTGAGTAGAAAACAACAAGCCATTTGATGGTTCATTCATCATGATATTCACTTCACTAGAAGAAACTAATGGTAGACATTCAAGTAGTTCTATAAGAGAGTTGATACCAAAGTTGATTTTTTGTTGGATTTTACAATGTTTAGGTTCACATGGATTGGGTAGATCAGGCTTTAGCTTAAGTATAGCGGTTGACCTTTTCTCATAGATCTAATCATGAATGGTTGCACTTCTAGGCACAATAAGTGGTGTATCTTCTGAGTGATAATTTTTCTTCACTTTTTTTTTTTTTTGTTTTTTTGGTTGTTAAAAATGTGCAAGTGGAGACTTGGTCTGCTATTGTTATGTGCTTAAATAATAAGTATAGCAGAGTTGATTATTGCCTTTATTTAGTGTGCTTTGTAGAGTTTGGCATTCCCTGTCAATGTTCGTAGTATTTTATTTTCACACACATATAAGCAAGCACGAAAGCAAGACAATTTCTACCAAAAAAATATATATAAACGTGATTACAAGAAAGCCATCAGAGAAAAAAACTCCTAGAATGATGAAAATATCAAAACAGCACTCGATGCTCTGCATTTGCTTAATTTTCCTCAAAAGTATCAAGAACTTCTTGTATTAGCAGAGCTGTACTGTATGTGCTTGTGTAGGATTATTCAGACTTGTGTTGGCTATGCTTCAATGGGAGAGACTGTTTCTGTTAGATAACTTGGCATATATTTGTTAGAGACTTATTTCCTAGCATCTTATGCTTGTGAGATAATAAATGATTGAATGCAACACTTCAGCAAGTCCTTTATGTTTGCTTAGTTTAAGTCTCATAATTTGTGTTTGTTATTGTGCATCGTTTCGCTCTATCCGGTTCTGTGTCCATGTGAGAGATTGTGTGTTACTCATCTAAGGGTGTGAGGCAAATGCAAGCAGACGAGTCTTTTTTTCCTACTAAGTTACATGCAAAGGAAAGGTGAAAATTTGGCAAAGTAGAGCTAAGAGCAATAAGTCAAAATCGAAACATAGCCTTTTAAGCCCAAACCTTGTGAGGGCTCCCACATCGACGATTATGCATTTTGGAGTGTTAGAATATTTATTTTTGTTCTTTTGTTCTCTTGTTAATATTTACGTAAGTTGAGGGTACGATGGTCATATTGGTTTGTATATATATTTTGCTGATGTAAAGTTGAGGGATAATGATTGTTCAACATATATAAAATTTCTCTTTCTTCTTCTTCTTCTTCTTCTTCCTCCTAAATCCCAACCCTAAACTCCTTCATTTTACTTTCTAACTTGGTATCAGAGCAATCTATTCTTCATAGTGATGATAGATTTAGGCATTTCATCATCCTTATCCATAGTTATAGCCTTAGCCTCAATCTCAACTATAATGATCAATCACACAAAATTCTCAACACAAGAGCATGAAAGGGGCCAAAATACTTGCAAACAGTCAATACCCACAACAACTAGCACTAACAATCACCAATATAGATACAGAACTAGCTCAAAAAACAAAAGTCCACAGCAACAATAGGCAAGAGTGAGGAGAACACACCCAAATTAGACCAACACACCAACTCAACAGTAGAAATCAATAAATAGAGAACAAATATCCCCTGCTAGAAGGATTTCAGCCCTTATATAGGAACTTTCAATAGGTAGAAATGAAGAAAACAATGCTGCTGGACCAGAATGAAGCAATAATTGAATAAAAGATCAACCAGCAAAACCACAAATTAAGAGCAAGGATCACTAGGGTTGGTATTTTCAGTTCCTAGGGTAGGGATTCCAGCGAGAAGAAACAGCAAAAAGCAGTCCCAAGAGTAGATTTGAAAAACAGTCCCAAAAAATATAAAATACTTTCAAAAATCGAAAACTCACATCAAGGATGATAAAAAAATTTCACGAAAATCACCATAAATCTCAGGAGGCAATTTCAAGCCTCAGGGTGAAGGACCCGTCCGTACAGTACTTTGTTAGTGCTGATGTTACCTTTTTTGAGTCTACTCCAATTTTTTCTTCCTTTGGGCAACAGTTATCCATTGATCTTCTCTCTTATCATGAGGGGGAGCCAGCCTCTCTCACTCCTACTCTTTCCTCTTATGCTCCTTCCACATCCACTCCTATATCCTCTCCCTCTCCTCTCGCTTCTACCCCTCTTTTGCAGGTTTATCAACAGTCTCAAGCTCGTCGCATTGTGTTTTATGGCCCGACCAGTTTATCTCCTTAGTCTGAGATCCCTGTTCCACCTGCTGATATGCCCTCAGATGACCTTCCTATTGCACTCCGCAAAGGTAAACGAACTTGTTACCCAAAAGACAACCTAAGAGGGGGGTGAATTAGGTTTTTACAATTAAAATTAATAATACCCTAATAAAAATTATGACTAGCACAATAAATAAATATAATTAATGAAATAAAAATAATTAAAACAAATGTCTTAACAACTATATCAGTTAATGATTTTAGCACAGTAAAAATGTGAAATATAACTATGGCAATTTAAAATAAAATAAAGAGATAAGGGAGAGAGAAGCAAACAAATAATACCATAATTTGAAAATAATATCATAATACATAACATCATATAATTTCTCCCCTTGTGACATTATTAAAAGGAAATCATGAGTCAGAATCTGGAGGAGGAGGAGGAGGAGGATGAGGAGGAAAATGATAGGGATAAATGACATAAAAAAATAGAGAATCAAAACAGATATATACATATATATATATGTATATATGATTCACCTGTGTCTCTTTTTTTTCATCGAAAATCGCGTCGGACACGCGTCCGCGCTTTTGCGTCAGCCGACCGCCAAAAGCGAGACGGGTCAATCAGTCAATCAGCTGCCTCGGCTCTCTCTCGTTCCTCTCGTCTTCTCCTCCGTCTTCTTCTTAATCACTCTCTTCGCCTTCTTCTTCCTTATTTTCTTCGTGAGAGAGATAAAACAGAGAGACTGAGCGGAGCAGAAAGGCTGCCAAAAACGACTCTCCTTTCGATTACATCTCTCTCTTCTACTACATGGCCTCGTCCCGTCCCCTTACTCTCTTTCCGGACCTAAATGATCCCGTAAGCACTGCTGGGCCGAGTGCCTCGGCTCCCACTCTTCCTAACCTTCCTATGATGTTGATTGAGCAAATAATGGCAGCTCAATCAGACATTGAAGTCAATCATTTCACACTGACATCCTGTATGGAGATGGTGACTGCAGTCATAAAATTGGCTCACCGACTGCAAAACAGGACAAGTGAGCTCCATCAGGTCAGCGCCCAACTCGTTCTGCTCCAGTATGTACAAGGATGTGCGAGCAGAGATAGGAGCACTGAAGGCCGAAAATAAAGAGCTTAAACGAAAGACCACCTCCATGGCCCGATTTGGAGCAACATCGTTCTTGGCTTTTGATAGTCGGCGGGGAGTGCTCACTCTCGACGAAAGCACGAGGGCAGGGACGTCAAGGGTCGCCCATGGTGATAAAAAGAAGAAAACGATGGAAGAGGTGAGTAAGTAAGATCGGCGTATGGCCGGAAAAAAATGAAGGGTTTTTTTTTTTTGATTTTTTTTATGTAAATATTTGTATTTTGATTTGTTGATGTGTTTTTGTTTAAGTACTGAAAAATGATATTAAAAAGCAGAAAAAAAAAATTAAGCCCAAACAAAAAATAATAATGAGAAAAAAATAAAAATAAAAGAAATTAAGCCTAATAGCAAAATAAATAAAAAATTAAAAATTAAAATAAAATAATACCAGCAGAAACTAAACTTAATGGGACGATGTTGCTGGAATGGTAATGTAAAAAAAAATACCATGAGGGTTTAAAAAAAAATCAATGTATGCAAAGTTAATTTTACCTCAAAATGCAGAACCCAAAAAAAGTTATTCAGTTGAGAATAGCAAACTATTAAGGAGAATAAATGTATGAAGGACTTGAGAGCATTCAACTGATATAAATATTTCCATATCAATGTAACAATACTCATATATCATTTTAACAAAAATTCAAGTTTTATAGTCATAACAAAACTTTTTAAGTAGAAATCGACATTCCAAGCTCGCCACAAATAAAATTGAAGCGATCCTCGCTTGGGGATTTTGTGAAAATATCCGCCAATTGCTTGTCGGTGTTTACAAATTCAAGTACAATATCCCTTTTTTGAACATGATCTCTTAAAAAATGATGTCAAATTTCAATATGTTTTGTTTGTGAGTGTTGAACCAGATTTTTGCTTAAATTGATGGCACTAGTATTATCACATTTAATAGGGGATATGATCATTATGCAAATCAAAGTCCTCCAATTGTTGTTTCATCCAAAGTATTTGAGCACAACAACTTCCGGAAGCTATATATTTAGCTTCGGCCGTTGATAAAACCACAGAATTTTGCTTTTTGCTAAACCAAGATACTAATAAGTTACTAAGAAAGTGACAAGTGTCACTGGTGCTTTTTCTATTAAGTTTGCAACTGGCAAAGTCAGCATCCGAGTAACTAATTAAATAAAATGCAACACCTCCAGGATAAAACAGTCCTAAATTTTGAGTGTCAACAAGATATCTAAAAATTCTTTTAACAGCACTGAGATGTGATTCTCTAGGATTTGATTGATATCTAGCACACATACAAACACTAAACATAATATCGGGTCTACTTGCAGTTAAATAAAGAAGTGAGCCGATCATACCTCGATATTTTGTTTGATCAATGGACTTACCTTTTTCATCCTTGTCTAGCTTAATGGATGTGCTCATAGGTGTTCCAGTTATTTTTGAGTCATACATACCAAACTTTTTGAGTAGTTCTTTTGTGTACTTAGCTTGGTTGATAAAAATTCCTTCCTTAAATTGTTTGATTTGAAGCCCAAGGAAATAATTTAGCTCCCTCATCATGCTAATCTCAAAACAATTCAAATTTCTCATTTTCAAGTTCTCTACCATGGTCGGTTCGAATATTAGTAATAAAAAAGCCTTTTTCATTTTGAATTCTACGACAGAGTTTTGTGAAAGAAGAAAAGGTTTCATCTTTGTGTGCTAAAAACATAA
This sequence comes from Camellia sinensis, assembly GCF_055761805.1. Lineage (NCBI taxonomy): Eukaryota > Viridiplantae > Streptophyta > Magnoliopsida > Ericales > Theaceae > Camellia > Camellia sinensis. The sequence goes on along the minus strand of NC_138968.1, from coordinate 154,106,500 downwards.
CCCATGTATATCTTAAATAATCATCAACAATAACCCATGTATATCTTAAATAAACATAACCCAGTTTTGTGTGCTAAAAACATAACCCATGTATATCTTAAAGGAAATATGTTTTATCCGAAGTAAATTGAAAAGGATCTTAAGGCGTACAAAATAGGAATTTGTCTAGGCTTCCATAGCACATAAACTCATAGATTAGTATCTTTTCCTCCATTTCAAAACAACAACCCAATAGTCTGACAAGATTTTTATGTTGGAGTTTGGCAGTAAGTTTCAGCTTATTCTTCCCTTTCCAACTTCTTATGAAATGTGTCATTTGAGTCTTAGATGCACTAAAACGAGTAAAAAATAAATGAAAAAATATCACAGTTTTGGAATAGTTACCTTACAAATAGGTCCAAACCCACCATCTCCTAGTTTTTTTGCTTCAGAAAAGTTGTCTGTGGCAGCTAATATATTTTGTAAACTGAATGATAACAATTCCCCATCATTTGGCCCAATAACAGACGCACTAGAGTTTGTGTCAATATTTTTCACACTTGGTTCTATTCTCTCTGTATTTGGAGTAATTAGTGGACAAAATCATGCATGGGAAACTAGAAGTGTACTGGTAACTTCTATTTGTGTTTGCAAGTGTGTAGGACTAAATGTGTACAACACTCAAGAGAGAGAGGGAGAGATTGTACCTGGATTTCTCAACCTTCCCCTCCTTAAGACATAGCCGATGATACTAATAAATAGCAATCTTGTAGAGATAGCAGCTGCTGCAATTGCAGTCAGAATTCTTCTTTTAGTGGTCAAGTTACCAGTTTTAGCATTACTAACTACACAAGAATAACAATACACAGAAAATTAGCTCATTATCACAAACTACATGACTTGGGCTAAAATTTAGAAAAACAGTGCCTTCAACAGAAATCAAGCAAGATATCATACATACCTTGGTCAGAGCTATGAAGGCGAACATAAAGATCTTTGCCAATGAAGGCATTATGATTTAGATCCACCAAAGCCCCAAACCAATTCATACAGTGCACTGTAGTTTCTATAGTCAGATTAGCATAAGCATAAGCTGTGCAAGAGCAGTTGTCAGGACATTTGGATTCACATTGACTAACAGTCATATTTCCCAGAGACACTGAATAATCAGATTATCTAGTTCTTTCAAACTTAAAAAATCAATCTCCCTTATCACATGTCAATTCCATCTTCCTAGAACAGCCTCCTGTCTGATTTCCAAGATTCCATTCTTTCTGATCTTTGGGCACAAAACCCTCCAAACAACTGCAAAATGGATGTGATCCATTTTGCTCACAGCTACTAAATGGACCACAATACCCATAAAGATCACATTCAACTACTGGAGCCTGCCATACAACTACCCATGAATTGCTAGTTTGTGCCCAAAATAGCTGCTGAGCTTGCCCAGTAGGAGTTAAAGTGACTCTTACTTTAAGCAAGTTTCTGAGACACTGCAAGTGAGATAAATTTCATCACTTTCTTTGATGAAAGTTAAAAAGGAGCCAAACCCTTGATATATGTGATCTATATAAACCAAACTATAGTCGTATATAGTACTTTTCCAAAAGGGATGATTTTGCTTCCAAATGAAAATCTATGGACAGCCTTCAGGATCTATACCTCTGGAGAACATTCCTAGTCGAGGATTTTCATTGTTGGCCCACGAGTACAGAAGTCTTTGCTGGCCATTTTTCCTATTCAAGCTAAGCTATGATGCACGGACACGGGACACGACACGGACACGGGAAAACGCAAATTTTCAAAAAATAAGGGACATGACACGATGGGGACACGTTCAATATATATAATTTTATTTATTTATTATATGTAAAATTAAAAAATATAAATATTATTTATTTATTTTAATATCAAATATTATTCACAAATTAAAATTTTCTTATAAATAAAAATAATTTATTTAAACAAATAATAATATCTAAAAAATAGAAAAAAGGAAAAGAAAAAAAAAAGATGTTGGTTCAAATATATATCTAGTATATAATATATATACTATTATTATTAGTATATAAATATATATATACTATTATTATTAGTATATAAATATATATATACTATTATTATTAGTATATAAATATATATATGTATATATATTATTAGTATATAATGTAATACAGCGATCGATGGTCAAACGAGGGCGCCGAAAATTTTAGTGAGAGAGAGAGCGCAGAGAGGGCGATCGATGGTCAAACGAGGGCGATCGATGGTCAATCGATGGTCGATCGAGGGCGCCGAAACCCCATAGAGAGAGAGAGAGAGAGAGCAGAGAGGGAGACGACACAGACGAGGAAGACGAGGAAGACGACACCTGATCGAAGAACATACCTGATCTAGGGCTCCATTTCAACAGGTTCTTCACCGCCCCTCTCTCTCTCTCTCTCTCTCTCTGTCTGCAACAGGTTAGGGTTTCTCTCCCTCTCTGTCCATAACGTGTCCATAGCGTGTCCAACAGTGTCCAAGCGAGTGTCTGGCTGCAAAAATTCAAAAAAAAAAAAGGGACACGTAGGGTAGAGTGTCGGACACGTGTCAACCGTATGTCCGACGCGTGTTCGTGTCCGACACGTGTCCGACACCCAAACGTTGCCTTAGGAGACGTGTCCGTGCTACATAGAAGCTAAGTTTCATGCCAGGAGTGAGCGTATCAGTTGGATAATCGAAACTCTGCCATAATACAGTGCCTGTCTGACCATGTCTGAGAACGAGATTTCCAGTATCTAACAGCATTGTAACTGTGGAGTTCATGGCCAATTTTGCAATTGTTGCATTTGATGACCAAATAACTTTTTTTCCTCCATGTAAAAGCACAATATTGCCATCATCATCGAGCCCAAAAACTCCATGAGAATTTTTAGCAAGTGGGTATTCTCTACTCATATAACTGTTTGTTTGGAGATTGCTGTTCATAGAAATGCCTAGACTGAAGAAGCCTAATGCGAAATTTCCTCCAGCTGAAGTTAAGGCTTCGTTAATATTGATAGATTCTCCTGCTCTAATGCTGTCTTCACTGGCACCAACAGGCAAGAGAAAAGAGGACATGATAATCATAATAATGTTCAGTACAACATACCAAACCATTTGATGCTTCATTCCTTGTGTTCTGCACTTTACCAAAAGAAACTAATAATAGACATTGATTCAAGTGGTCATATATAAAAGAATTGATATCAAACCAAAGTCCATCTTTTTTTTTTTTTTGGTTAGGTTTTCTAATGTTTAGGTTCAATGGATTGGGCAGATCAGGCTTTTGTTTTTGTTAATGTATGGTGGATTAGCTTTTCTCATAGATCCAGTCATGAATGGTTGCATTTGTAGGCACAATAATTAGTATCAATTAGGCCTTTTTTTGTGTGTGTGCACGCATGTTAAAGAAGTGCAATTAGGCTTGTTATTTTGTTGTTTTAAATGTGCTACGGTGCAAGACATGGTCTTGCATTGTTCTGTGCTGAAATATCAGAGTTGAGGATTTTTACTGAATTGAGAGAAGGGGGTTGGACTGTTTGGAAAGGAAGGAGAGGAAAAATTTGAGGGTATTTTCATCGAACTCCTTCTGTTAACGGAGTTAAGGTAGGTCTCCTTTGAAGGGAGACCAGTGCAATTATCACATACTAATGGAACTATATGCATTTTTGCCAACTTCGAGGAGAGGACTGTGCAATTTACCACTCGTCTTAGGAAGAATAAAGCAAAATAGTGGCTATTATTGTTTGAGTAATGATTCATCCCCCCTTTTCCCTCCACCCCCTTTGACCCCCTCTCTCTCTCATTGGTTACCTTTTCTTTTTCTTTTTCTTTTTTTTCCTGCTCCTCCAATCACCACCTGCCACGTGGCAAAGGGGGGTGAGGGGGTGACCCCTAAAAGGGGATCCCAAGCATTATTCTTATTGTTTACTGCTACTGCAATGCAGGATGGGGGTACCTGCAGCAGGATTTGCTGTGCTGCCAAAACGGTAGCGCTTTGCTACTGATTTTCCTTTTTTTTGTTTTTTTTTTTTTTGTTTTTGTGGTTATTCTTCTTGGTTTTCCTTTTTTGCTGTTACTAGTTTTTGCAATCATAGTACCTTGTTTGGTTTTGTTTTAAATTTGTTTTTTACTTTTTATTTTCTAAAATATAAATTAATTTGACAAAAATAAATAGGTAGTGATTTTAAAAAAAGAATTTCCCTAAGTATATCATTATATCATCAAATAGTGATAAATACCTATAGATTATATGCCATTACCTGTGGACAATAAAAATAGGTAGTTATACTCCAATAAATATCAATGTCAAAAAATGTATAAATAATCTTATTTGACTTTTTAAAAATACCAAAAATACAATAATCAATACATAGACATTAAATCCCAACTCATCTGCATTCTCAAAAATAAAATAAAAAATGTCAATAAAATTTTTCCTTACATTACATTTAATTTTGTGGGGGTATTTGTGAATTATTAAAAATAAATAAATAAATAAACACTCAACTTGTTTGGTTTTGTTTCTGTTTCTTTTTTTATTTTTTAAAAAAACTAAAAACTAGTTTGGTGAATAAAATGAACTACATAAAAAACACTCATCATTTTTATGCTTTTTTTCTTTTTGGAGTGAAAATAGTTTTTGACAATTTGAAATTATCTTTTTTGTATTTATTTTTGTCAAATTAATTTATACTTTAGAAAATAAAAAGTAAATAACAGATTTGAAACAAAACCAAACAAGGTACTGTCATTGCAAAAACTAGAAACAGCAAAAAAAAGGAAAACCAATAAGAATAACCCAAAAAAAAAAAGAAAGAAAAGAAAATCAACAGCAAATCGCTACTGTTTTGGCAGCACAGCAAATCCTGCTGCGCTCATCTCCTGCAATGCAAGTGACAGGAACACTACCCAGTGGAATTAACACCAAGAAAAAGAGTAAAGATAACCAAGAGTATGGCACAATTAGGCACGAAATAAGATTGTCATGAGTATCAGATTTCTATATTTATCCATCATTATATTAGAGAAAATCTTAATTAATGATGAACAAAATCAAATCGTTAACCAAATTTTTGACAGTCATATACTTACTCAAATTTGATGAATTTTAAAGAAAGAAGGATTGAAAATGATTTGCTTTCATCATTTTTAAAAATGAAATTTTAGAATAAATTTAAAATTTTTCAAAAAAAAATTGATGAAAAAATAGAGAATAAATATTAAATCAAACTTTAATCAAAATTTTGACAAAAAATATCATTAAAATGGTAACACTACCAAATAATTTCAATTTAATGGAAACAAAATAATAATAGCACAGTAGAGATTGCCTTGAAAAAATAATACCAAATGCATTGTGCCTTGTTGGGCAAAACAAATTTATTAGCACAAACTCTTCCTCTTCTCTTTCAAACCTAACCATAACCAGCACCAGCACCAGCACCAGCAAGCACCCCCAGCCAGCCACCACTGTCCCCACTCGTCACAACCTCCACCGATCCCTTCTTTCTTGGTTTTGTGATCTCCTTTCGCAATCTGGTGTTCGGCGGTGACTGGTTTCTCAATCTGGACGGGGGTAGGGAGGTGAAGGGGGCATCGGCGTAGGAGGGCGGCTGCTATGAGTGTTGGTGGTGGTTTTGAGAGGTGATGGTTTCACATGAAAGAGGAAGGATGGTAATGGTGGGGCTTTTGCGCGTGCACGCACGCGCGCACACACACACACACACAGAGGTGGGTTGTGGTAGTGAGTTGCTTAGGTGGCGCGGCTGTGGGTGGCTGATGGTCGCGGGATCTGGGTTGTCTTGGGTGGTGGGTCAAGGTGGCAGTGGTTGTGATAATGGATAACAGTGGTCCTACATGTATTAATTAGTAGTGTATCAACATCAATTATAACATTATTATTGACTCTATTTATTATATAAATTATAAATATTAAAAAAAAAATTAAATTATATCACGTCATTAATTAATATATATATATATATATATAACATTATTCAATAGTTAATTCGACAATCGAATCAAATTGTTTATTTTGCCAGCCATTAGGGCTGCAAACGAGTCAAGCCGAGTTCTATAATATTCGAGCTCAGCTCGACTTATTTACAAGGTCTTCGAGCTCGGCTCGAGCTCGAAACAAGGTACAATATCTAAGCTCAAGCTCGACTCGTCTAAAATTTATGTAATTTGAGCTTGGCTTGTGATGGCTCGTCAAGCCAAGAGAGAACCATGGAAAACAATAAGCTAACCCTCTGCACTTATATAAAAGTTTGTCCACCTTAAAATGTATTTTGCAGTCGATGTAGGACTTCTAACAAATGCACCAAACGACGTCGTTTGGCACAATATTTTCGTCCACTGTTTGAGTCCCACATCGCTGAGAGAAGAAACGCCTTTATGTCCTAATGCTTATAAAGTGGTGAATTGTTGAACAAAAGCAAAGGCAAACCTTTGAGTTTTTTTTATATTAAAATAATAAGCATCTTCATTATTGATGGACCAGTTAAAATATTTTAATTTAATAAATATAATATAATATTTTAATATATATAATATATAATATATATACAATATATACATATTTCTAAAATATAAAAATAAAAAATTAATATTTATATTTTTGAGCTCACGAGCTTATTCGAGTCGAGCAATATTAAGCTCGAGCTCGGCTCGTTTATTAATCGAGCCGATTTCGAACGAGCCTTAACGAGTCGAACTTGAGCTTGTTCATGAACAGTTCGGTTCATTTGCAGCCCTACTAGCCCTATTATCAAACCGACTTGCAAGTCCCAATAATTGAGATTGGTTAGATAAATTATTTTTTTATTCGATAACAACAATTATTGGTAGTTTGAATTTTCATGGTTTGAATAATATGAATGTCTCAAAATGATATCATTTTGATACATTCGAGTCATTTGGATCACATAAATTCGAGTTACGAAACATTTTTGTTTTAGTTAAATTAAGAGAATTTATATTTCTATTTAGGGCAAACTTCACTGTACCCCTTCTGGTTTGGGTCAAGTGCAGTTTACCTTCCTGACTTTCGGAAATCACCACATAACCCCCTATGGTTTATGAACTAAAGGGCACTATTAGCTTTTCTGTCTAATATAACGAAATGTGGAAATTACTCGCCTATGTGAAGAGTAGGTTCATTTTGAAGACAAAAATACCCCTTACACAATTTCAAATTTATAAAAAAAATGCCATTCTTTTTTCTCTCTGTACTATATCTCTATCTACTCCATTTCTACATATCCATTAACACCTCCTATACTTGCTGGAAAACATCACAATAACTATTCAGCTCATATAAATATACCTATTGGTTATAAAATGGCCTCACATTTTTGAATGTGAGTTGTTACTTTTGTTTGCTATGGAAATCTAAAATCAACATCTTCTCTCTCTCTCTCTCCCTCTCTTTTTATTTTTTATTTATTATTATTATCATTATTATTATTATTTTATATAATCTTTCCCAATCAAAGATATATATATATATATATATATCAAATCATCTGGTGAGGATTGACACATACACATACATATAGATGCACGACATATATATAGATGCACACACATACGCGCGCACACACACACACACATATATGTGTGTGTGTGTGCGTGTGTTATATATTTCTGGAATCAACATATGTTTTTGGAACATGAAATTATTTTGGATTCATCAACATCATCATCCGAGACACAGAGCAAAAACCATGGAGTTTAAGAATTGAAGTACAATCAAAGAGCAAAAACCATGATTTTTGAATTTTTGTTTTGGGTTTGATACGTATATATGTATATGTATGTATACATTATCAAGAAAAAGATAAAAATGACATTTGTTAGCCCCAAGGTTCTTCGAATTTAAATTTGTATTGATTTTGATTATCGACAAATAAATTGAACTCAATTTATTATTCAAAGTTTTTAAAATAATATTATTCAATTGTGCTTCAATGTTTCTAAAAGATATATGCTTCAATAGTATTGTTTTCCAACGGTTTTTAACCCATCAAAACACGAAATTAGCACATGTATGCAAAACACTATTTATGCTTAAAACAGGTCCAAGGGTCGACACCAAGATAGCAAGGGTCAACACCAGAATGAAGTTCTCAATGCCTAAGTGTTCTAGCTGCAAGGGTCAACATCAAGACGACAAGGGTCGACACTAAATTTCAGAACATAATCCAGCAGCAAGGGTCGACACTAAGAATAACAAAGGTCGACACTAAATTTCAAAACACAATCCGGCAGCAAGGGTTAACACCAAAACTGGCAAGGGTTGACACTAAAACTCAGCAAACAAAGTTCAGGCTTCTAGCAAACAAAAGGGTCAACACCTAGTTACGAAAGGGTCGATACCAGGAACACTTGAAAATCAACTCAGAGAAGAAAAGAGAGCAAATGGTCGATACCCTTAAATCTAGGTTTCAAAAATCAAGCTATCAAATCAGATCTAGACTGACACAGCTAATTTCTTAACCACTTTTTTCTGATCCATGGGCAGAATAAGTCATCATTTCTGATCCTTGAGCAGATTTTCTAACGTTATATCTTCTATAAAGAGTTGACTTATGAGGTTGAGTATTTAATGAAGCTACTCTCCCAAAAACCTGATTGCAATCTATATATACCCATGATCACACCTATGCTCTGATCAATATAATTGGAAGGGTTGACACCAAGATAGCAAGGGTCAACACCAGAATGAAGTTCTCAATGTCTAAGTGTTCTAGTTGCAAGGGTCGACATCAAGACAACAAGGGTCGACACTAAATTTCAGAACATAATCCAGCAGCAAGGGTTAACACCAAGAATAACAAGGGTTGACACTAAATTTCATAACACAATCCAGCAGCAAGGGTTAACACCAAAACTGGCAAGGGTCGACACTAAAACTCAGCAAACAAAGTTCAGGCTTCTAGCAAACAAAAGGGTCAACTCCCAGTTACGAAAGGGTCGACATCAGGAACACTTGGAAATCAATTCAGAGAAGAAAAGATAGCAAAGGGTCGACACCCTTAAATCTAGGTTTCAAAAATTTAGCTGTCAAATCAGATCTAGACTGACACAGCTCATTTCTTAACCACTTTTTTCTGATCCATGTGCAGAATAAGTCGTCATTTTTTATCCTTGAGCAGATTTTCTAACATTATATCTTCTATAAAGAGTTGACTTATGAGGTTGGGCATTTAATGAAGCTACTCTCCCAAAAACCTGATTGCAATCTATATACATGCATGCTTTGATCAATACAGTTGGAAGATATCCTTCATGATTTGCTCCAACGACTAGAAGATTTATCTATGCTTCTCTCCAACAACTAGAAGCCTTAAATGCTATAAAGAAGAAGCTCTCCATGTTTGAAATATATAACTCTTCAACACAAGAATAGCAAAGCATTCAAGAGCTTTTATTATACTTCATTATGCTTCCACTTTCATATATATGTGAGTCTTAGATTCCCTCCGTGCTTACATTTTCATATCCATCTTTTGAGAGAGAAAATTTGTAAAAGATGACATTTGTATCTTTAATTCTTATTCCTTATTTTCTGAGTGAAACACTTGTAAAGTGAGGCATTTAGTTTAGATGTCCTCAACAGATAGAAGTAAATCCCTTGTAAAAATTCACAAGCTAGGTGAAGCTTGGTGGTGTATTGTTTTGATTTATAGTGAAGAAATTCTCAATGAGGTATCTTGAAGAATTGACGTAGGTCGGTGAGTTGGAGCATTATAAATCTTTGGGATTGAGCTCTTCTTTCCCTCTCCTTTATTTTTTGTGTATTAATTGATTGTCTGCTGCATTTACTCTCTTGATTAATTGCAATCAACTTTCTATTCAATTTTTTAATTATCCAATTCACCTCCTTCTTGGGTTGCCTTCCCCAGTAACAAGATTGTATATGTATATGTATGTACACATAAAGTTTAAAAGGGAGAGAGGGAGAGAGAAGAAGATGAAGATGGAGAGAGAGAGAGAGAACTAGGTTTCCCCTGAAATTGAGAGACAGAGAAGAAGATGAAGATGAGGGTATAATTGTCAATTTACAACTTTTATTAACAGAAGTTAGTGTGTGTTTTAGTTCATAAACCATAGAAGAGTTATGTGGTAATTTCCGAATGTTAGGAGGATAAATTGCACCCGGCCCAAACCACATGGGGTAAAGTAAAGTTTGCCGTAAATAGAAATATGCATTCGAGCTATTCGAACCACACAAATTCGAGTTACGAAACATTTTTGTTTTAGTTAAATTAAAAGAATTTATATTTCTATTTATTATACTAGCTCACCTTAATATAGATCTGCCAATTCCTCTAATGCTTTAATCTATCGTCACTGTATCACATATCTTCACTACTAACTCTGTTGGTCTTCGTTATATATGATCAAATTATCTCAATTTATTCTCTCTCAACTGATTTTCTATCAGTATTACTCCTACCCACTCACGAATATACTTATTCATAATTATGTCTTTTTTAGTCTCATCACACATCTACCTTATCGTCGTCATCTCGGCAACACTCGTCTTATTTACATGTTATTTCTTAGTTGCCCAACATTAAGTCAATCCAATAATCGTAATTTATTTAATTTATCATGTTTCTCACGAAATTGATAGGTGGACTATTTTTTAAAATGCATTTACAATTTATTTTTTTTAAAAAAATATAATAAATTGAAGAAGCTGTGATTATTGGTTTGATCTAATTTTTTGTATGGATAATATATATAAAGAACCTGACAAAATTAAGGGGGTTTTTGTTTGCATCTAAAAAAATTATTAAGTACGCTTAATTTCTCAATACACTCTATTAAATTATTTAAGATTATAATTTATTAGGATAAAGCTTGGTAGCTCTAAAATCCCTCCCCCTAATCCCCCTAATTTCCTTTTTTGGAAACTGTTTTCTTTTTCTTTTCTTTTTTTTTTTTTTTTTTTTTTTTTTTACTTGAAATGGCATTTTCGGGGGATTCGGGCTCCCCCCTTTCGGGGGATGAATCACTGCCCAATTTATTATCAATACACTCTATATAATTTTTTCCAAATTGCTCTTCAAGCTACACTTAAATAATAAACAAATTAAAAATCTCAAATTACACCACTTAAAAAAATTCTTTCAAAAATTCTTAACCAGATTAATTTCATTACACTTGTTTCTTTTGTTTACAATTGGCCTAGGAAGCACGGATACAGATTTGAATATGAAATACGGCTATATGGGCATACAGATACAGCGATATGTCAAAAAAAAAAAAATATGGGTACAATAGGGATACATTCGTAAAAAAAATTATTTTTTATAATTTTAATAATGTAATATACACAAAAATATAACCTAAAACAAATTAATAAATAAAGAGGAATTCCTATTAAGTTAAGAGTTTTCAAACATTCATAAAACATTCAAAATTAAAAGCAAAAGTAATTGTAAATTAAATATCATTCTTACATGTCAACACTGAAAAAAGAACGAAAGTAGAAAGAAAAAAACATGAGAGAGTGAGAAAGACAATATGGATACATCAATTTGATAAATTCTGTTACTTTAACTCTCATTATAATCCTTTTATGAAATAACTAAATAAAGCATTAGAAGTAATATATGACTTTGAGTATTCGATATTTTAAAATTAAGTATCCGACACTCCAAAATTAATTAAAAATTAATTAAGAAATATCCAATATTTTTAAGAAGTATCCGATACGTATTCGCAAGTATTCAAAGAGCATCGGTATACGATGAGTATCTAATATAGATACATTTTTCTTTTTGAAATATCCGTACTTCATAACAATTGGCACACCGAATTCTCGCATAGTTTCACAATTGAGACTCAAGAAATGATAGATTTTATGAATGAGAGTAAGTTGTTGAACAATTTTACGGTGTTTGGGATGGATTAAAATAGCTCATTATAAGTTAAAAGAGCTCATAAAACAAAACATTCTATCACATTACTTTATTTTATTTTATTATATATATATATATTTATATTTATATATATATATATATATATTTTTTTTTTGTAGAAAATCAAATAACCAACTTAATAATCTATTCCCAAAGGGAGGCTGGGTACGTTCCAGCCTATGAAGATAATGATGGAGAGTGATGCTCCTGCAGAATGTGGCCACTTTCTCTCTCTTTCCCTATCTTGCTTTCAAAAGCTCTTTTGTTGTTTTTTAAAATTTTGAGTTTTTGAGAGGAGTTGGAATTTGTGATCATTGATTGAAGTTTTAGAATTGTATCGTCGAGAAAGAGTTGCTTATTTTTTGGAAAAGATTTTGGTTTATATTTTGTTAAAAAACTAATGTCATTGAAGGTTCTTATTTATATATTTTTTTCTCTAAGTTTTGACACTTTTTGGCCTGAAACTATAGTTTTTTCATAAACCCTAAAACCCTTTCAATTAAATATATATAAGTGATTAGGGTGTATTACGAAAAAAATAATATTTTATTTTAAAATTTAATGTGTATTACCCTTATTAGTGAATTTATATTAAGATATAATAGAAACTAAAGTTTTAAAATTTTAGTTAGGTGTACTGAATTTATATTTGTGTGCAAATAAAATCACCCACAAAATGAAGGGCTTAAATTATTGAAACAAGGCCCCTCTAGATTGGAGGAAAGCCCAACCAATGAAAAAAATATTGTTAATCCCACACTTTTGCCCGACCCGTGTAGAGGGGACACTTTGCATAGGTTTTAAGATTAGTCCTAGTTTATCCGGACACCCGATTATCCCCTAAAAAAATCTTACGCTTCTATCATAATTACGTTGATTTCTCTTAAGATTTTAATTCAAATAACAATAAAAAAATTTTTTTATTAATAATTCATTAATCATATTAAAAAAAATAATATTATTGTTATCTCTTTTCTACTATAATATATATTAATTTGTATTTGTTTAAATGTTTATAAACATTCCAGTTTCGAATATTAAAAGGAAAAGTCAGTGTAATTATTATATATGAAGAGAGTGAGACTAACTTAGTTTTTTCTTTTTTTCTTTCAAACTGCACGGAGGTGAGTCTAATTTACCATAAAAATAAAAATAAAAATAAATTTACAGAAATATAGAATCACAAAACATGGAGATAACACTAATCTGATTTTGAGACTGATAAAATTAAGGGGGCAGTTACTTATCAATCATATTAATTAAACTTATTTATCAACGGGTTCTGCTAATAAATTTATCGCAATAAATTTGTTCATAAAAATAAGAGAGACTGATAAACTTAATAAGTAATATGTCTTAAAAAATAGGACTTATTAGTAATTTATCCTAAAATTAATATTACACAAACTTATTGCACCTAAATGACTATCAGAAATGTAGAAGTAAAGATTCATGAAAATACTATCTTATTTATCGGCCGGGTTCTGTAGAAACTGTCAACTCATTATTAGAATGGGATGTTTCGGGTTTGTCAAAGGAAGAAGAAGGTGCAAAAGAAATCCACTTCTTTGCAACAAAAGCTGGTTCTTTAGGATTTGGAAGAGGAGTTGTAGCTTCATTAGTGAGCATGGAAAGTACATTTGACACATTTGGACGATCCCTAGGATCTTCTTGTACACACAAGAACCCAACATTTATGCATTTAAAAACTTCACCTCTATTGCAAGATTCAATTAGTGTCTGATCCATCAAATCCAATGCCTTCTCCTCATTCCACAATCTCCAAGCCTGAGATGATAAATCATCCAATCAAAACATTTTGAGTAAACCAGAAGACGTATAAGATTATATATTTTGGTCAAACAAATTTTAGCACTCACATAACCTAAAAGGTTCAGGGCTTGTTTAGATTGATAAAATCCGGTGTTCCTTTTCCCACTGACAATTTCAAGCACAATTACTCCGAAACTGAAGACGTCAGACTTTATTGAGAACAATCCATCTAATGCATATTTGGGAGACATATAGCCACTGCATTATTATGCCAAATTCTAAACTTACGTTAATATTAGTAGGATAGGACACATTAGACAAAGAATGAGTGACTTGAAATCTGCATCACCGAAAACATGGCAATCTTAGTTTGATGATGATACCTTCAATCATACTATACTTACTATGTTCCAACAATTCTCATGGTGTTCGCCTCTGTTTCTTTGCCCTTAACTATCCTTGCTAAACCGAAGTCCGAAATTTTGGGATTCATCTCTTCATCTAAAAGAATGTTGCTTGTTTTCAAATCTCTATGGATAATCCTCAACCTGGAGTCTTGGTGAAGATAAAGAAGCCCACGAGCAATCCCCAAAATGATATCAAAGCGTTTCTCCCAATCCAAAGACAAGCACAATGTTCGATCTTGGAAATGGTCCATTAAAAAAAACAAGAAGCACAGTTAGATTACCATGTTTCATGTATATTAACTAGTGAAGAAACACGTGCTTTGCATATGGCACGTAAACTATATAGTAAATGTAGTACTGGCATTTGAGGAATTTGGTTATAGAAGCTAACCAAATATGAACGTGTCTAAGCTTTTGTTTGGCATATACTCATAAAGTAAAATCTTTTCATCGCCTTTGATGCAGTAGCCCAAAAGTCTGACAAGATTCCTGTGTTGAAGTTTGGCAATCAAAACAACCTCATTCTTAAATTCTTCTAAGCCTTGTCCTGAATGACTTGACAACCTCTTTATAGCGATTTCTTGTCCTCCAAGGAATATACCCTACAAGCATATTTTTAGACAAATGTGGTGTCATTAAAGCAGAAACAACATGTTAATGAACTTCAATGAGTAAATAGGAAAGGACTATAACCTTGTAAACAGGCCCAAATCCCCCTTCTCCCAGCTTATTTTCATTTGAGAAGTAATTTGTAGCTTCTAATATGCTTTCTAAGTCAAAAAAAAGCACGTCAATGCCTTTTTTATCATCCTCTTTGAATTCACTCGAATCTATCAAGTTTTTAACATTTCTTTCCATGCCATACATCTGAAGCGCTTGACTTCCCTCTCTTCTTTCTCTGCTTTCTGATGTTGAAGATAAATATGCAATTTAGTTATAGAAACTTCTAACATGGAAGGGAATAGTGAAATTTTCATTAATATGTTCAGGATATAGAATAACAGTAAAAGAAAAAGAAATAGAAATTTTAGTAAGTGCACATTATAGGGCTGACTAATTAATTACCTCGTCTTGTTGCTGCCATTCTTCTTCTACAGAAAATCAAGCTAATGATGCATGATAGCACAAACATGCATAACACAACTGACAAAATAACTCTGGTTTTCAAATCAGCGCTTCCGGATTGCCCAGATCCTCCAGAACTCACTAAAAAAAAAAAAGTGAGAGAGAGAGAGAGAGAGAGAGAGAGAGAGAGAGAGAGAAGATGGCTTTCTTAGATATGAAAAAGCACAGAATTGCATCTATCTGATTAACAACATAGGTACCAAATAAGCAACACAAGAGGCAATGTTTACAGTTGATAAATCAATCATCAGCAAATCTGACTAATAGTTTCATTCATTCTTCCAGCCACTGGGAAAAATCTAGTACTTAAGAAAAATCATAAGATATATGCATTTTGTAGCATCTTCACCTTGTGTACAAGCTAATCTTGTCCCGTTCCATTGATAGTTTGCATAGCAGTGACACCTTCCCTTAACATCTCTTGTCGCACTGCAACTTGAATTAGGCCAATCCATGCAGTCTATGGCTGAAGTACAAAGTGGCTCAAGTGGGGAATTCCAGTCAAGCTCCACATCATTGCCATTTCCTAATTGTATTCCACCATAGCACAAGTTAAGAACATGAAAAGGCGATGATGGACTGAGCTGCAAATCTTTGGATTTTGAATTTTCAGCACCACATCTATCTTTAGCTTTCGCTTCAATGACAAACTTGCGTGTTTCTGGATTGATGTTCTTGACTCTAAAGGTGCCTCCTAGAGTCTGGAAGCTGACTTGGCCTTTTGAGTAATTGCAGAAGAAATTGGAGTACATGATCACCACAGTTTGGTCCTGTGCTTAGTGGATAGGGAATTATGTTCGTGCCACAGGTCTCACAACTTCTGTTTGTTGATCCTACAAGAGTGGATTTATATGTCAAAAAAAGAGCTACCACTGAAGTTTTAAGATCATGTTTGACTGCAATGTGATGTGTTTATACTTTTATTCTAGGCACATTTATCAGTTACATTACACATATATGCAAAACTCAACATTAAGAATAAATACTAGTGGACAAATCAACTAAAATTAGATGGCAACTATATACCAACAATCTGCCAGAGGTGAGGTACTGTGTAAATCATTGATAGGCTGTTGGTTTGGGTTTGTCTCAGATTAGCTTTGGCGGTCTGGTTTTGTTTGTTATGTTTGGCTTAGGTTGCTTTGTTTCCTCTGTTCCTTCGCAGTGACTGCTGCTGTAGTTGGGAGTTATTTGGGGCTTTATCAGTTGGCTTCTCATCAACTGTGGCTTAGTTCTGCAGATGATTGTGCTGGTGTATTGGTGCCAACCTAGTTGGGATAAATATGCTTGCTATGATGCTTGCGCACTAGCATTTTTATTGATGTATCATTAGCACTTTGGAACTTGTTCTAATGTTCATCAATATAATCTTATTTTGCAGATCAAAAAAATATATATCAATAATAATTGTAGCTAATCACATGTGTTCCTACCATATTTGTGTGTAACCCGGATTTCCCTAAAAAGATTTTTCTAAAAAATTCAAAAAGAAATTAACTGATGGCCGAGTAGTTCAACTATATATCCAATCAATGTTACAAAGTGAGTGTTTGAAAAGTTGCTATTTTAGTATGTTATTTTAGTTTTTGGCTATTTTAATAGGCTAAATTTTTTGTATTTAGAAAGATAGTTGAATTTTTTTTTGCAGTTAGATGTGATGTTTGTGAGAGAAAAAATGAAATGATTATGGATTTGATGTGACATTTTGTTTTATTGACTATTTTAGCCTATTTTGTATTTTTTTTGTTAATTTTAGTCCAAAAACCCAAAAAATAGCCTTTGCCAAAATATTACCTTATAGCCTAGCCTAGACTGCTAGCTTGAAGATTTTGGGAGCCTGAGACTTGACATAAAATGTATCTATATATAAGCTAAAAATGTCAAATTGCATGTTTGTTGCAACTGTAATATGTCGAAAATGAAGTGTGTTTTTTTGTGAATTCAAGCATACTTGTTGAATTTATAAAATGATATATTCAGAATACTATTTCTTCTAATGTATCATATAAATGTACTAAAATTTTATATACAAATAATTGTATTGGTTTGCTAGGTGAAAACTATCTTTAAACACAAGATTGTCACGTGTTGAACTTCTAAAAACTAATTTTAGATCACATTCATATCTGTTAGAAATTCTAATAATAGTTAGATAATCAAATTGTGTTACGTATAAAAAAATTGGATTTGCCAAAGTCCTTGTACCACTTTAGCATAGGCATGCATCTAGAAGTGAATAAATACAATATGAGTTGAAATTAACAATCCGATTTCTACTATTGAGAAAAAGTAAGATGCATAGATAGTAGTCTTTGAAAAATACATGTACATATCATATGACATATAACGTGGTCAATATATAACATATAATCATCTTTGTGCACATTGTTCACATGTGACATTGTATACTACCATCGTTTCTTGCAACTCATAAGGTGACACAAGGATACACCAGAATTTTGAATATTATCAGCCATGTTGCCACTGCTTTTGTGAACAAATTAAGGTCTCGTTTGGGAACAGGTTAATTTAGTAATTTTTTGACTATTTAGCTAAAATATGAGCTAAAAAAAATTAGTATGTTTGGGATGATTTTTTGGCTTTTTACGAAAAGATGTGCAAAAAGTAGAGAGAAAAGAGAATATTTGACTTTTTGGTATGGGTTGTTGGTTTTATGGCTAATTCAGTAACTTTTTGACTTTTTAGCTAAAATAGAGAGTTCCCAAACGAGACTTAAATTACAATTATGTTGATTTTAAGAAGACAAAACACACAAGAAGAGATACACTTCTAAAATTTTATTAATAACCCAAAACTCTTCATAAATAGTCCTAAAAATTACAATGGTATGACTCCGTATCATTTCAACAACAAATGTTAAAAATAACCATAAAACTCAAATGTAGTTTCGGCTATTTTGCTTTATCTCCATATAGTAAATCCGTGCAAATTAAATGAATTTGTGCCACGCGTGCCTAATTTGAAATTTGGCATGGAAAATTTTTTAAGTTAAAAGTCAAAATGCCATGTGAAAACATAAATACTAGTCTTTATCTTCATCTTCTTTGCTAAACAATATGAAAATCATAATCCTAAAAACCATAACCCTCTATCCACCTATTGCCTGGCAACTGCCCCTCCCCGCCCCTTTTCCTTCCTCCATGTACCCCACCGCCTCCTCCCTTCAATCACAAGCTCCTGATATATATAGATATATACATATATATATATATATATATAGAGAGAGAGAGAGAGAGAGAGGGAAAGAGAGAGAGAGAGAGAGAGTGTGTGTGAACTAAAACATCTAAAACTGAAATTCCAACTGCAACACAACTCCATATATTTGGGGGGGGGGGGGGGGGGGGGGGGGGGGGGGGGGGTGGGCTTCATGATTGGATTCCTCAAACAAAGTTGAAATATATGATGAATGCTTAATCAGCTAATTAATAAAAGGACCAACAATATTAGATTTCTGTTATTGATGGTTTGGGGATTCTAAAGGCAAATCTAGTCATCAATTTACATGGCCCACACCTTAAGTTTAAAACATTTTCCACGGCATCATCTTTAACGCGGTTTGACTTTGTTCAAAATTTTTAGATGAAAGGACAGGGCTCCTCTCGAGTTACTGGAGAGGAGTGTTAGGCATTCATAGGTCTTGATTTGGATCCATGTCGATAATTTAAACCATTCAATGTATAGAATCCGTCGAGTAACTTCAATTACAAAATTTTTAGAATGGAAGCACTCAAATGGCACTAAGCACTCAAATTTTGTTGACTAGTTGTAATTCTTTATGGTGAGTTAATAAAAAATAAAAAAAATATTCATAAAAATAAATAAATAAATGAAGGGTTTGATTTCTTTTTTAGTCTCAGATTTGGATTAGAGACTGTTGGATCTATGGGGCTCATCATGAGTTTTGTTTCAATAATTCGAACAGTTTATTTTTAAACCTTTCGTATATATCATTTATAAAAAAATTAAATCAATCTAATAATTGTAAACTCTTTATTTTATCACCCAAAAAAAATAGATAATTTCATTTTAAAAACACATTTTTTTAATGAATAATATATACGAAGTATTCTAAAAAACTAAGGTTTTAAATTATCAAAACATGACCCAAATTAAACCCGAGTCTGGTCCGGACACCATACTCCAATTTCTAGTATAATAGAAGGCAGACCCTGAATAAATTAAGCAACAACAACAAACACGATATCTTCAATTTATTTTGCAGAAGGAAAAGTAGGAAAAATTGCAAATCAGTGTAAATTTTCAAAAATAACTCTTAAATTAGTGATAAATTTTATCAACTTTAATAATTAAAGCTATAAACCTTTTCATGAATTTGCAAATATTTTGTGAAGTTTCAACTAATTTGCAATTTTCCCAAAGAAGTATACCTATACTGGAAGCCACAACGCGGACGGAGATGTTGTGGGCATCTGTAGCATACTCTTCCTGAAGGTTACTGAGAAAGGACGTCCAAATCCAGCAGCCGTGTCTGGGAACATCTCTCCTTGTGTTATTAGCTTCACTATATGAATATGCCTGACATTGCAATTGGCAATTGTCAAGACACTCCTTTCTGCATCCCTCCTCATTTTGGACCTCCGAAAGTAGGGTGCACTACAACATTTTTTTAGTTTAGTGACGTTTGAAAGTGTCACAAAACTATTTTCCTAATGACATTTTTTAGTCTTGTAGCATTTTGAACAAGTGCCACTTGCCATTAAAAAAAGAGTTAGTGACACTTGTAAGTGTCATTACACCATCAAGACTAAAACCTTTCAGTGACACTTTAATGTCATGGTAGGCACTATTCATGACGCTATCAAGTGCCATTCATGACGATAATTCGTTGTAGAACAATTTGATCCGCTCTTGCGGAGACTCGAACTGATAACCTTCTACACCATAAACCTTATACACCACACTCTTCCCACTACACCTCTATAGCACCACATGATTATATATGCAACATATATTATTTATATAGTACATACATTCATATTAATATAAACGTATATGTATAAACATAATTATTTTATTAAACATAATTTATGTAAAATAAACTATTTACTACCAAAATAAAAAAAAAATACCACTTTTGGCGAATTTTTAGTCGCCAATTCTATACTTTTGGCTACTAATTGTTTTTTAGTTACTAAAAAACTTAACTTTTGTCGACCAAAATCGGATTTGGTCGCCGAAGATGCACTTTTAGCTACCAAAATTTTGGTCACCAAAAAATTTTATTCCCGCCTTAGGATTTTAGTTCTCCCGCGCTAAAAATGACCATTTTTGGAGACTAAACTTATTTTTTAGTCACCAACTGTAAACTTTTGGCTACTAAATTTTTTTTTGGCACCAAAAAACTTTACTTTTGGCTACTAAAAATTTTTTAGTTGGTAAAACCCATATAATCAGTGACCAAACTTATTTTTAGTCGCCAATTGTAGACTTTTGGCTACTAAATTTTTTTAGTCGCCAAAAATCTTTACTTTGGGCTACTAAAAATTTTTTAGTCACTAAAACCCATATAATCAGCAACCAAACTTAGTTTTAGTCGCCAATTGTAGACTTTTGGCTACTAAAATTGTTTAGTTGCCAAAAAGGTTTACTTTTGGCAACTAATGCTGTTTTGGTCGCTGAAAGCTATACTTTCAGCGACCAAATTTTTTTGGTCAGGAAATTTAGTCGCTGAATATGCTTTTTCCTATAGTGTATATTGAGTTTAATTCATTTATTTTTAATCATTTACTGCATTTTAAAAATTTAGAAAATATATTGACATTTGTTGTTTTTTCAAAAATGTCATTATAAGCTTGGAAAGTTTTTAGCTTAGTGGCATTTCTCAAAATGCTATAAAATATTTGTTTATAACACTTTTCATCTAAGTGCCATAAAAAGTAATTTGCACCTACCTAGTGTCCTGACATTTTTTAAAAAATGTCATTGCAAATATTCATAAAAAGTTTTTGTAGTGACATTTTTGTTGTGGTGAAGTGACACTTTTTTTAATTGAAATGCCACTAGAGCCTTGTATGTTTGTGGCTCTATGACATTTTTCTAAAAAATGCCACCAAATATTCTTTTTGTGACATTTTTAAGAACATGCCACTAGTATGGTGTCACTAAAATATGTTTTTGTTGTAGTGTTGTGACACTTGTTCATTGAAATGTCACTAGAGCCTTTTATGTTTGTCGTTTTGTGGCCTTTTTCAAAAACGTGTCACTAAATATCATTTTTGTGGCATTTTCTAAAAATATGCCACTAGTGTAGTGCCACTAAAGTATGTTTTTGTTGTAGTTTTGTGACACTTGTTCATTGAAATGTCACTAGAGCCTTTTATGTTTGTCATTTTGTGGCATTTTTCAAAAACGTGCCACTAAATATCATTTTTTATGACATTTTCTAAAAATATGCCACTAGTATAGTGTCACTAAAGTATATTTTTGTTGTAGCGTAAAGTTAACTAGCAAAAGTAAATGCAGGCAACTAACATCTTTCTTTTCTTTTTTCTTAATTAGAGCCGAGGGTAATGAAGTACAATCCAAGCACCACTTCCAATAGATTTAAATTTTCCACATAAAAAATAAAAATAAAACAGGAACAGTGGGCTTTATAAGGATTGTCACAAACTGAGATCACAAACTTTTTGAAGAAAATCTTAATTAAAAACTAGAGAAGGCAAATCCTGCTAATAATTAGCATCAACACTAAACAAATTGCTTATAGGATATACATAAAAATTCTAAATGCACACAAACCTTCTCACATGCAGTGAGACTTATTAAAATGTGTGGGTTCTATCCTATGTGAAAGGGTTGTATTCAAATTTTGTATATGTAGAACAACTGTATCAAAAAAAAATCAAAATTCAAAAAAAGAAAAAAGAAAAAAGGGCAGAATAAATAAAAAGAGAGGCTAATTCTTGATACAGAAAGTGGCAGCAACAGCAACTATAAAGTAGAATTAGAACAAAGAATAGAGTAATAATAACAAGTAGACAATGTATCGACAATACTAAAAATTTAGAAAAATTATCTAGAAAAGCACTTCTCTAAATCACAATCATTTTAAGTGTGGCCCACGTCTCATTAATTTTAAATCTACACATTACAACTTGTTTTGATATAAAATTCGGAGTAAGTTTTTGTACTTCAGAGTATATTTCAACGATGTATTGTAGGCAACTGAGTTTTTCTTTCCCCTACTAAAAGTTACACAAAAAGAAAAGTTGAAAAGTCAACGAAGTAGAGGCCGGAGCAATGAGGTATAATCCAAACACCAACTCCAAAAGGGTCAAACTTTGCCACAAAAAAAAAAGAAAATATATATATATACTCAAGACTAAGAGAGAAAAAAACTTGTACTCAAGGCTAAGAAAAGAAAGTGAACATGGTTGTCTGACGTGTTCTGTAATTAGGTAGTGAGGCACCAATGTTTCCTTTCAAATGAGAATAATAATTACAAGAGTGTTGTGTTCTATGGCTTGCAGCCTTGTATTCTTCAATTCAATTCATATTCAACAATGTTCTTTCCTATAAACTAGTGCCACTTTTCCTGACTTTCTATTTATTTCTTTTGATTCTCTGAAGTTTTGGTGTATGTTCAAACTATCAATGAAGAACACTCTTGCAGTTGCTCCACATGATAGGCAGATCGGGAAAAAAAAAAAAAAGTTCAGTTTAATTTTGGAGAAAAAATAAAATTAACTAATGTATTCAAAACATGACTTCTTTTTAACACACATTATCTATATATATTTACATTGCAAAATCGAGCTTCACATAGAATCTACTAATGTAGTTGAATTTGACTCCATGGTGATTGAGATGGGAGATTTGCGCCGTTAGTACGGCCGAGCTAAGATAGGACGGGTCGTGACAGACCTCACGGCGCCGTGCTATTTCCTCTACTGAGAGGGCCGGTGGGTCTGTTTTGCTCGGTCGAAAAGATCGGCTGACCGGGCGTGAACTAAGCCTGGCCGAGCTGCGACTAGCAAACGTTTGGTAGGGCACACAGCCAAGTGGCGAGACCGGGCTACGGGTAGCTCGGGCTAAACTATGGACAAGTGAGGGATGGCACGTCTCTGACCGGTTAGCCGAGATGGGCAGATTCCAGATAACCTCGGATGAAGGTAGAATGGACGGAGGCCAGCATGCCTCGCGACCGGTATGCCACGATAAACCGGTCAATGCCAGCCCAGCCCATGAGCATCACCCCTCTGCCCCTTTGCCAAGGGGTAGTCCGATGGGGCATAGCTCGGTTGAGTGCCTGTAGTGACAGTTCTTCGCAGGAGATAGGCCGGTCGTGGTACTACGGTTAGGTGTGCCACCTGGGCCAATGGCGCGAGGGAGAGGACATCTTCTCCATGCATGCCTCAATGCCGTTAGACAGTTCTGCGTGTACTGGTGGAAGGACTAAGCCTTTACACGCGTAAGGTGGTGGGAGGCGAGCACTGCCACCTGTCCAGGGAAGGACAGCAGAGGTAGTGCGCACGCAATCTTGAGGCTGTATGGCTAGCCTAGAAATATGGTGGAAGACGAACGTTAGAGGTATGCAATTTCTTCCCCAAAAAGAATACTCTCTCTCTAACAGTCTTCTTCTTCAAGTGGACTGACTTGATCGTCGGAGGGTCTATCCGGCACACCACCGCCGGGTAGCTCACCGTTTCTGTGTTGCCAGGTAGACGCCGTCAAGAGAAGCTTGGAGTACAAGGAGTACGGAAAGCAGAGGATATTTCGCTCCCGTACAATTGGCGCCGTCTGTGGGAAATCTTTGATACTCAACCCTTGTTCTTTGAGCTTCTTCGACCATTTCTATGGCCAACAACGGCGAAGCCCCACTGTCCGTCGTCGATGGCGTCACACCTGAGTATGTCCGCTTGAGAGAAGGTCCTCCGAATATTCCAGCCATGGCGGGCCTAGAGACTCTTTCGCGAGGTGCGCGAGACAAACGCGGGAGGAGTACTGATCGCTCGTAGAGTCTTGAGGGCCGCCGACGCTGGGGGAGTCCCATGCGCAGCGCCTGGAGCACAAACTCAAGGACCAAGACGCCGTCATTCGCAAGATGGCGGCGGAGATGGAGCTGCTGAAACGCCAGATTAAAGGGAAGGGTGTTGCTGGAGAGGGCAACCTCAGTGAGCGCACCCCGTCCCCTCGTTGTAGCAGTCGTCGCCAGGGGAGGACTCACTTTCTTTCCATCACCAGGAACTATGGGGTTGGAGATTCCGACCAAGGAGAGGGTAGGTCCCTCTCTCGCGACAGCACTTACCGCCCCTCACGCCCGACGCTGACGTCGGGATCCTCTTTCTCCATACGTTCTAGGGACTTGAGGGATGTATTGGAGGAAAGGGCGCGCCGTCGGAAGGCTCGGAGAGTGCCGGCATTGCAGAGGTTAAGCGCTCCAGTTCGTTGTGGTGAGGAAGTGGCGATGCCGGCCCCCAAAGTAATAGCCCTTGCGCTGGTGGACAAAGAGCTGGTGCGACTTACAGCCACGCCGCTGTCTCCAGAGATTGAGAGTACACCACTCCCCGCCGGATTCCACCAACCAAAGTTCACTTTGTACGACGGCAAGACGGATCCGTACATGCATGTGAGCCATTACCGGCAAGTGATGGCTGGCCACCGGTGCAACGACGCCTTGATGTGCCTCATATTCCCGGCAAGCTTGGGAGAGCTGGGTTTGAAGTGGTTCAAAAGGCTCCCGGAGGGGAGTATTGAGGGGTGGCAGCAACTAGCGGAAGCCTTCGTCACCAGATTCAAAACCAACACACGAACGCCGAAGGAGGTCGACCATCTCCTGGGCGTCAAGATGGAGTCTGGATGTTCGTTGAAGGCATACAATGCGAAATACTGGGAAACTTACAATGAGATCCTCGACTGCCCCACCAATCTGGCGATCACTCAGTACAAACGGGGTCTCCCAGTCGGACATAGGCTGCGAGATTCACTCACGATGCATCAACCCACAACCATGGAGTCATTGATGCAACGGATCAATGAGCACATTCGTGTGGAGGATGATGCCGCCTCCGCGACCGAGAAGGCTAATCCGGTCGCGGCGGACAGAAGGGTTGCGAGGAAAGTTCACTCGGTTGGGCAGGAGCATAACCGCCCAAACAACCGGTTGAAAGACCAGCGCCATGGTTCAAACCGTGATGACAGAAACAAGGGCCGCCGAAACGACCGGGCTGACCCTCCCCGTGATGCAGCGGAGGATGCCAAAAGAAAATTAAAGGCGCGGACTGGGATCACCACGGTATTTAAAATCCCCATCTACTGCATTTTTAGCGAGATTCGAGGTGAACCCTTCGTCCATTAGCCGGCCAAGTTGGGGAGTGCGCAGAGGGGCTTCAATTCAAAATATCGCTGCACCTTTCATGAAGAACGGGGGCACCGAACAGAGGACTGCTTGCCGCTCAAACAACACTTAGAGGAGTTGGTGGCGGCGGGGCATCTTGACCAATACATAGATGGGGGCATCAAGGCCACGCCAGCGGACCGAGCCAAGCCAAACGGCCTGGCCGCCCTAGAAGCGTCCCCGCAAGGTGTAATCAACGTCATCCACGGTATCATTGAACCGGCCAGGGTCTGGGAGCTGAGAGGGATGATCAAGAAGGCCGAGCACATGAGGGGAGTGCTCTCTGTTCAGCCCGCTGTGAAGAAGGGAAAGACCGAAGAAAGGGACATCCTTTCATTCTCGACCAAAGACTTGGAAAGAGTTCAGATGCCGCACAATGATGCTTTAGTAGTCACTCTTCGCGTCAAAGACTTTGACATCAAGAGAATCTTGATCGACCAGGGGAGTTTCGTAGAAATTATGTATTATGACGCGTTTAAACAAATGAAGTTGGAAGACAAGGACTTGGCCCCAGCAACGTCCCCTTTGGTCGGCTTCAACTCACAGCTAGAATGGCCAATCGGAAAGATTATTTTGCCGGTCAAAGTGGGATCGGTCGTAAAGCAAGTAGAGTTCTGGGTGCTTAAAGTTCCATCAACTTACAACTTGATCTTAGGCAGGGGTTGGCTGCACGCCATGCAAGCAGTTGCTTCAACCTTCCACCAAGTCATGCGCTTTCCGGCACCAAGCGGACAAATAGAGGAAGTTTGGGGGGACCAGGTGATGGCGAAACAATGCTTCGTTGCGGTAAATGGCAGCCGAGCGGCCAAAGGGTTCGTCCAAATGATTGAAGGGCCCGAGGGTAAAGAGGTCCTTGAAGACGTAGGAAGAAAGGCCGAGGAAAAGTCGGTCGAAGATTTGGTGAAAGTGCGCATTGACGAGAACGATCCAACTAAATTCTTCCTCTTGGGATCATCCTTGTCTAGCGCCAAGCGGATGGATTATGTCAACTTCTTGGTTTCCAATTTGGAGGCCTTTGCCTGGACGCCTTACGACATGCCTGGCATCGACCCGAGCTTCATTTGTCATCAGTTGAATGTCTTCCCTAATGCACGGCCAGTCATTCAAAGGACGTGCCGCTCAGCCTTGCATCATGCTGAAGTGGTGGCAGATGAAGTGAGGAATCTGTTGGAAGCTGGGGCCATAGAGGAGGTGCAATACCCTCGGTGGATATCCAACACGGTGGTTGTTCCGAAGAAGAACGGCAAGTGGCGAGTCTGCGTTGACTACAAGACCGTCAACCGAGCTTGCCCCAAGGATAGCTTCCCCCTCCCACGAATCGACCAGCTGGTGGACTTAACCGCTGGCCATCAGAGGTTTAGTTTCCTGGACGCATATCGTAGCTACCACCAGATAGCCATGTACAAACCGGACAGAGAGATCACGTCGTTCACAACCCCTAGAGGCTTATATTGCTACAAAGTCATGCCGTTCGGACTAAAGAACGCCGGGGCGACTTTTCAATGGATGGTGACAAAGATGTTCGCCCCAATGTTGGGCCGCACCATAGAGGCCTACATCGACGATATGGTGGTGAAAAGTAAGGAGAAAGCTCAGCACCTCTCCGACCTAGCAGAGATGTTTGCTATCCTTAAACGCCACAAGCTTCGTTTGAATGCTTCCAAATGCACCTTCGGAGTTGGCACTGGGAAGTTTTTGGGTTTTCTGGTCACAAATCGAGGAATTGAAGCTGACCCATCACAGATCAAGGCTATACAAGACCTGGAGCGTCCTAACTCCACGAAGGACGTGCAACATCTTGCCGGGATGGCAACCGCGTTGAACAGATTTATCAGCCGGTCTTCTAATCGTTGCAGGCCCTTCTTTAAAACTCTTAAATCCAAGTTCTTCTGGGATGACGAGTGCGACCGCGCACTAGCAGACTTGAAAGCATATCTCTCCTCAGCCCCTATTTTGGTCACACCTCAGCCGGGCGAAGAGTTGTACCTCTACTTGGTTGTCTCTCAACACGCAGTCAGCGCGGTATTGGTTCGTGCTGAAGACATCCAGCACCTACCGATCTTCTATGTATGCAAGACTCTGCTCCCAGCCGAAACGAGATATCTTCCGTTGGAAAAATTGGCGCTGGCCCTGATGATGGCGTCAAGAAAGCTGGTACACTATTTTCATGCCCATACAATAGTTGTGTTAACCGAGTTCCCGCTCAAAGTGCTTTTTGAAAAGGCAGACTTCACTGGGAGAATTTTGAAATGGGCCGTGGAATTAGGGCAATATGACATCAAGTTCCGACCGCGCACCGCAATCAAGGCTCAAGCACTTGCTGACTTTGTGGCGGAATTTGCCCCTGGGATGCATCCAGTCTGCCCAATTGATTTGGTTGGCGCGGGTTTAGCACAACCCATGGTTCTGGCAACAAAAGCAAGTGTTGGTGCGCAAGAGGAGGAAGGGCAAAGAGCGACCGAATCAACGAAGACAAACGACTCGATGAAGGAAGAAGTCAACCATGACGAGGAAAGAGACCAGAATGAGCCGACCAGAGACTTGGAATTGAGAAGCTCCCAGAACTCCTCTGATTGCTGGAAGCTGTTTATTGGCGAGATGTGGAAACTCTTCGTTGATGGGGCATCCAACAGACATGGGGCCGGGCTGGGCATCGTGCTGAACTCACCGGACGGGCTGATCATCGAGCAGGAAATTACACTCGGCTTCCAAGCATCCAACAACGAGGCTGAGTATGAAGCTCTCCTTGCCGGACTAAAAAGCGCGCTGAGAATGAAAGCCACAGCCCTTATGGTATTCAGTGATTCCAAGTTAGTGGTCAACCAAGTCTCAGGGGAGTATGAGGCAAAGGACGAAAGAATGGCCAAGTATTAGGCGCTGGTACGCGCAGAGATCAAGAAGTTCGCTGCAATAAGGATGGAACAAATCGACCGCGAGGAAAACAGCGCGGTTGATGAATTGGCCGGACTTGCTTCTGCCTAGACAGCTTTTCCCAACTCCTTGATGATAGAATTTTTACCCCGTCCAAGCATTAAGGAACCAGAATCAGCCGAGGTACTCTGCACCGACTTGGGCCCTTCTTGGATGGATCCTATCATCGCCTTCCTGAAAGATAGAATTCTACCAGAAGAAAAGAAGGCGGCACACAAGATCCGGGCAAAGTCAGAGTGGTTTTGGCTCTCCCCGTCCAGGACCTTGTACAAAAAATCTTTCACCGGGCCATATTTGAAATGTGTCCACCCCACCAAGGTGGAGGCTTTCCTCTACGAGATACACGAGGGCATCTGTGGCAGCCATACTGGGGGCAGATCCTTGGCTTACCGAGCAATCTCTCAGGGATATTGGTGGCCGCGCATGCAGGCAGATACGCAAAAATATGTTCGCAGGTGCAAGAAGTGTCAAAAGTTCGCCCACCAGATCCACCAGCCGGCTAGAGATTTGCTCCCTCTCACAAGTCCTTGGCCGTTCGCGCTTTGGGGGTTGGATTTTGTTGGGCCACTCCCAGCTGCGCCGGGCAATCGCAAGTTCTTTATCGCCGCCACTGACTACTTCACGAAGTGGGTTGAGGCCGAGCCGTTGGCGACCATAAAGGAAAAGGATGTGAAGAATTTTGTATGGCAAAATGTCATCACCCGTTTCGGTATACCCAAGGCCCTCATCTCGGATAACGGCACTCAATTCGATGGAAAACTCTTTCGCAGATTTTGCGAAGAGTTAAAGATTGAATTCTACAACTCTACACCGGCTTACCCACAGTCCAACGGTCAAGCCGAGGCGTCGAACAAGACCATCCTGGACGGGTTGAAGAAGCTGCTTGAAAAGGCCAAGGGGAAGTGGGCTGAAGAACTCCCTAATGTGCTTTGGGCATACCGCACCACGCCAAGGCGGTCGACCGGAGAGACACCATTTGCCTTGGCCTATGGCATGGAGGCCGTCATCCTGCTGGAAATTGGCATGCCAACCATCCGGTCTGAGAATTTCGAGCCAGATCTGAACAATGAAGCAGTGGCGTTGGAGCTAGACCTGGCCGAGGAAAGAAGGGAGCGGGCTTTAGTCCACATAGCGGCTTATCAACAAGAACTCTCCAAAAAATACAACAAGGCAGTACACCCCAGGCTATTCAAGATTGGGGACTGGGTCTTAAGGAAGGTGCTTGGCAATACAGTGGTCCCCGGCGAATGAAAGCTCGGTGCAAATTGGGAAGGACCATACAAGGTGATTGGTCTTGCTGGTAAAGGGGCATACCATCTGGAAGATTTAGATGGCAAGGCTGTCCCCAGACCATGGAATGCGGCCAACCTTAAGGTCTTTTACTTTTAGGATGTAATCTGCTTGTGTTGTTTAGCTTTTCTAAACCTTTAGCCTTTTGACACTTGATGTAAACGATAGCAATGTTTTTGTAATGAAAAATAGCC
Organism: Camellia sinensis; assembly: GCF_055761805.1. NCBI lineage: Eukaryota > Viridiplantae > Streptophyta > Magnoliopsida > Ericales > Theaceae > Camellia > Camellia sinensis. Next base: position 154,076,466 of record NC_138968.1, on the reverse strand, counting down.
CTCTTGTTGTTTGGTATTACATCTTTGTACAATGAATTCGCAAGGATGCAAGGCAATTATGAATGCCAGGGGCAAAAGGACCGACCTGAATGGGACCGGACTGATTCCCACTCGCCGGGATGGGAGCAGACCGCACAAACAGTTGCATTGTCCGATGACATAATTGGCGTATGGACCAATTCGCATTAGGACCGAGCTGAATATGCTCGCCCGGTCGAAATGTTGGCGTCATGGCCAAACTGAAACATTGGTGTTTTGCCCAATGTAAGGGCCGAGCTGATTTCGCTCGGCCCAGACGGCGTATTGGTGTCTTGTCCAATATGGAAAACGAGCGGATAAAAAGCCGAGCTGACTTTGCTCGGCGGAAAAGAAATGTTGGCGACATGACCAACCTAAATGAAACATTGGTGTTTTGCCCAATGTAGCGGCCGGGTTGACTTTGCTCGGCCAGATTTAGCATGTTGGTGTTTTGTCCAACCGATAAAAAGCCGAGCTGACTTTGCTCGGTCACATTGAAGTACTGGAATTTTATAACGTTTGAAAACTGTCAAGGCCGAGCGGATTTTTCTCGGCATTTTAAAAGGTGCATTTGAAATTTCAAGGAGCCGAGCTGCTAGTTGAAGTTTGAACACGTTTAAGGAAATTTTGCATGTTGAAGCCAAAAAGCAATAGAAGATGAGCGAGCAAAAAGTCAAAAATTTTCATTGATAGAGGAAATTTAAGTACAAGATGGGGGGCATAGCCCGGTTACATTCAAAAAAAAAAAATGGTCAATCCAACTCTACGTCAACCGTTTGTTCGGCGACTTGCACAGTTTGCTCAGCCTCCTCCACATTGTGCTCGGGCAGGTTTTCTTCGACGTCATCGTCAGTGCCTTCCACCAAGGCAACATCCCGATCAGCCTCTTCCTCCGTATCTGGAGATGCTTCGGGAGGATTTTGCTCGGCTTGTTTCGCGGCAGCGGCTTCTTCCTCGGCCTCTTTCCTTGCCTCCGCGATGAGCCGGTTTTGGGTGGCCTTGGAGTACGCCTGCATGTAGACCGGGATATAGGCAGCAGGCAGATTGTTGAACATGTCAGAATCCTGACCAAGAGCAACTTTCTCCACGGCAGCTTTCCAGCCGCACTGGAAAAAGATGTCCTTGGTCGCTTGGACCTGCCGTTCGTAGGTCTTCTCGCCCTGCGCGTATCCCCGGTCTTCTGCATCATCTACGGCCTTGTCCTTCTTGGCTTTGTGTGCATCGCGCAGTTTCCTCAGCTCGGCGAGATACCGAGCCTTCGTCGACTTCACGGCCCGAAGTTTGTCCTCGTTAGCTCGGTCAACCTTTTGGCTCAGGGTATCTCGCTCGGCCTCAACTGCCTCCTGCGCAGCTTTAAGCTTCGCTATCTCGGCCTTTTGTTCCTTATTCTCAGCTATGGCATCCTGCAGGCTCTGCCGCACTTTGATCATTCGGTCGTGGGCCAAATAGTTCTTTTGCGCGGCCTGAAAACAAGCGAGAGATCGTCAGTATTCGAAAAATCGAGCAAAAACCGAGCAAACAGTTCGAAGAAAAGAATGGAGAACTTACCAGCACTATGGATTTTGCCGCCGAGGGGAGGACCTTGAGGTCGGAAAGCTCGTCGTGTTTTTTCATATCAGCGGGCAAGATCAACCCCTTGGTCAAATTGAAACCAAGCGAGTAGTCCTTGTCCGCGTAGACCGAATCTTCAGCAGAAACTGCTCGGCCCTGATATTTGAACTCGAGCGCCCAGACCGGGGGGGTGGTTGGGCCCTTGGATCTGTCGGTCTGCGGTTGCTCGGTCTGGTCCCCGAGCTCGGTGGAGACGCGATCGGTAGAATCTTCATCTGCCAGACGCGGCCCGGTTTGCTCCTTCCTCTGCCGCTTCTTGGACCGACCAGCCGGTTGCACGCTGGCAAGTGCCAGTACTGCCCCTTCTTGTTGCCTGGCGGGTGTGGAGGATGTCCCCCCGGTTGCCTCCGGTGTTTGGGACTCGCCTTCTTCACCAGTAATCATGGACTTGATTGCCCTAATCTTCGCCATTTCTTGCTCGGCGGTGAGGGGAACAAGCCTAATCGGTGGTAGGTTTGGATCTGGTTCTGGGGATGGCTCACGCAGAAAGTCGGTAACCCGGCTCTTGCACGGTGCGGTGTAGTGGTAGGTCGGTTCGAAGCCGAGCAGTTTCGAAGCCTCCCTCTCCTCGATAGGATGGCGCAGCAGGGCTCTGATTGCCTCTTGGTTGGCCTGGTGGTAGTCTGCTGCTAGGTGCTTATCTGCAAAAAGAAGACTAGTGTTAGATCGGCACGGAAAGTAATTGATGCATAAAGCAAATAGCGCGGTCAGCCGAGCAACTCACCGGCACTGCCAAAATCCTTTCTAATATACCATCCCGGTATGGGTGCCTCGGTGTCCTCATAGCGACCGGACACCCACAAGAAGTCGTCGTCGTTGGTCTCCTTGTCCGGGTTCCCCTTTATGAATTTTGCTCGGCCCTTCTTCACTTTGAGGTACCAGCAAAGCCCGCTCTTATTTCTACTAAGACTATACTGATGGAAAATTTCAGCCAGACCGAGATTGAGACCGAGCCTCCGGTTCAGCTCGACGACCCCGTTTATTATTTTGTAAGTGTTATTTGAAACTTGGGTCGGGCAAAGCCTTGTCTGCCTCAAAAATTCGCAGATCAAGGGCTGGACTGGGAAGTGGAGCCCTCCCTCTACTATTGACATGACCGCAAAGGGGCACCGGTCTAGATCTCCCCAAGGGGTGTCTCCCTTTTTGGCAAGCTCTAAGATGACGTCATCTGGGATGTTGTAATCCCTGCGAAACTCGGCCATCGCACCGGGCGAGCTAACCATGTAGCGGTACTTCCCCATCTATCTCGGTTTTATTTGATATAGTGTATATCTCGGTCAAAAATGTTGGTGGGTCTGCTCGGACTTTGAGCTCCACCAATTAGTGCTGGACTGGATTGGTCGGTCCTATTTGTTCTGCATGTTAAAAAATAATTCCAAGGGTTAGCACGGCATAAATTGCGCGGCCCCTATGGGAATTGGCTCAGTGAAGGGATTATTGGTGTTTGGCCGGTTCGACCCCTACCTCGGCTATGCTACTTGGTCGATTTCCTAGTTCGGCTCTAACTCTCCACTTCTGGCTCGGGTAAGGTCCAGAAAGGAGATTCAAAGAAGTTACAGCTCGATTAAGGTTTGAAGTGGAGATCTCAAGGTTTGAAGTGGAGTTCCTACATACCAATCTAACTAAGTGTCTAACTCGGTTGAGACCTCAGCAATAAGCCACAAACCATTTTTGATCGGTTGAAGGCATAATTACGGATCTAAATGAGCATTTAGCTCGGTCGTGCACAGTGTTCATCCTGTTCATCTTGTTCATCCTAAGTTCAAGGTTCGTTTGTTCGAACCAAGGAGAAACGGGGGCACGATGGCCCCATATACCCATCCAGTTACAGTTTGCCCTATGATGTGCCGAGACCCCCCATCAAGGAGATATTAGAAGGTTCCAAGCAAAGAAAATAAAGAACGAAAGCACAAAAAATTGAAGAGCCTATAGGAAAAAGTAGTAAAGGGGTAAAAAACTCACCAAGAACGGATGCGAAGTGAAGCAGTCCCCGCGAGCTTGAACGCAGCTTCAGGAGTAACAGAAACGGTGAGTGAAATGAGAGGCAGCAGCGACGGTGGTGAAGGAAATGGAGTTTATGAGGTTAGGGTTTAGGCTCAAAGGAGAGATGAACAGTAAGAGTCGAATTGACCCTTCGTTTGTGCATAAAAAGGGGGGGAAAACCCAAACGGCTGCGCCGTTTGAATTCTGCGCGTGCAAAACAGCTGGCTGCACGACCCAATGGCGTGAAGCCACGTGGCACTGAGAACGCGTCTATCAGTACGGTGGTACGACGCTTGACAAGACTGCAGTGGAAATGACCAACCAAATGATATAGCTCGGCGATAGATATTGCCCCAACCATGCTCAGCCAGGAAATGATGCAATTCACTAACCGTTGGCTCAGTCACGGAGATAATCCCAATCACGATGACTCGGATGGGACTAAGGGGCAATTGAGAGGGGAGATTTGCGCCGTTAGTACGGCCGAGCTAAGATAGGGCGAGTCGTGACAGACCTCACGGCGCCATGCTATTTCCTCTACTGAGAGGGCCGGTGGGTATGTTTTGCTCGGTCGAAAAGATCGGCTGACCGGGCGTGAACTAAGCCTGGCCGAGCTACGACTAGCAAATGTTTGGCAGGGCACACAGCCAAGTGGTGAGACCGGGCTACAGGTAGCTCGAGCTAAACTATGGACAAGTGATGGATGGCACGTCTCTGACCGGTTAGCCGAGATGGGCAGATTCCAGATAACCTTAGATGAAGGTAGAACGGACGGAGGCTGGCATGCCTCGCGACCGGTATGCCACGATAAACCGGTCAATGCCAGCCCGGCCCATGAGCATCACCCCTCTGCCCCTTTGCCAAGGGGCAGTCCGGTGGGGCATAGCTCGGTTGAGTGCCTGTAGTGACAGTTCTTCGCAGGAGATAGGCCGGTCGTGGTACTACGGTCAGGTGTGCCACCTGGGCCAATGGCGCGAGGGAGAGGACATCTGCTCCACGCATGCCTCAATACCATTAGACAGTTCTGCGTGTACTGGTGGAAGGACTAAGCCTTTACACGCGTAAGGTGGTGGGAGGCGAGCACTGCCACCTGTCCAGGGAAGGACAGCAGAGGTAGTGCGCGCGCAATCTTGAGACTGCATGGCCAGCCTAGAAATATGGTGGAAGACGAACGTTAGAGGTATGCAATTTCTTCCCCAAAAAGAATACTCTCTCTCTAACAGTCTTCTTCTTCAAGTGGACTGACTTGATCGTCGGAGGGTCTATCCGGCACACCACCGCCGGGCAGCTCACCGTTTCTGTGTTGCCAGGTAGACGCCGTCAAGAGAAGCTTGGAGTACAAGGAGTACGGAAAGCAGAGGATATTTCGCTCCCCGTACAGTGATGTTTTATGTGATCAATTTCTCTGAAACTATACCTCAGAAATGGTGTTTATGCAATTTGTCTGGAAACTTTAAATTTGGATAGGCAAAATGCAAGCATGTCAGAGTCAGACTTGGCCAAAGATTTGAAAGTGTTAAAATGTTGAAATAATTCTTCTGACATTTAGAAGGAATCACATGTTGAATGGAAATTCAATTCAACTAATTCTACACTTTATTGATTTTTTTGTTTTTTCCTATAAGAGGGAACATTTAAAATATGAATTATTCCCCTCATTGATGGAACAAAGTAACCGTATATTGCACAATTACAAGCTATGTTTTCCAAAAAAAATATTAGACTTCACAAATATGGTGATGCAAACTAATAAGAATAAGTAATGATTCATGAAAAATTCCACTAGTTATCGGCCTTCTTCTACCGAAACTGTCAACGCACTATTGGAGAATGTTTCTGGTTTACTAGAAAAAGAAGAAGAAGAAGAAGAAGGTGCATCAGAAAGCCAATTCTTCGCCAAAAAAGCTGGTGGTTTAGGATTCGGAAGTGTTGCAGTTTCACTGCCAAGCATGAAAACTACATTTGGCATGCTAGGACGATCACTAGGCTCTTCTTGTACACACAAAAGCCCAACTGTTATGCACTTCATAACTTCACCTCTATTGCAAGATTCAAGCAGTGTCTGATCCATCAAATCCAATGCCTTCTCTTCTCTCCAAAATCTCCAGGCCTGAGATTGCTTTCAAATCAGAGTTGAATGAAATAACATAACAACAAATCATTGGATTTAATCAAATTAGTACTTACATGACCCAAAAGGTTAAAGGCTTGTTGGGACTTGTAAAATCCGGTGTTCCTCTTCCCACTCACAATCTCGAGTACAATGACTCCAAAACTAAAGACATCAGACTTAATTGAGAACAATCCATCTAATGCATACTCTGGAGACATATAGCCACTGCATTATATCAAATACCCAAACAAGTTAGTATATCAACATAGCACAGCTTAAAGGACACTAGTAATGTTATTACTTACTAGGTTCCAACTACTCTGGCGGTGTTTGCTTCTGTTTCTTTTCCCCCAACTATCCTCGCCAAGCCAAAGTCTGAAATTTTGGGGTTCATCTCCCCATCTAATAGAATATTGCTTGTTTTCAGATCTCTATGAATAATTCTCAACCTTGAGTCTTGATGAAGATAAAGAAGCCCTCGAGCAATTCCCAAAATGATATCGAAGCGTTTGTCCCAGTCTAATGACACGCATAGAGTTCGATCTTGCAATTTATCCATTGGAAAGCATGATTCAGATCAGTTTCTATTAATTACCAAATGGAATATAATCTACGTACTAAAAGTTTTAAGAGTAAAAAGTTTAAAGGCTAACCAAATATGAAGGAATCTAAGCTTCTGTTTGGCATATACTCATAGAGTAAAATCTTTTCATCACCTTTGATGCAATAGCCTAAAAGTCTAACTAGATTCCGATGTTGAAGTTTAGCGATCAATACAACCTCATTTTTAAATTCCTTTAATCCCTGTACCGAATGACTTGACAACCTCTTCACAGCAATTTCTTGTCCTCCGAGAAAAATGCCCTGTTCAGATTTTCATGAAACTAATTAATTTTGTCACTAAACATAGAATTCTTGTATATGAGCTTTGGTGAGTATTAAAGAAGGGACTGTAACCTTGTAAACAGGCCCAAATCCCCCTTGTCCAAGCTTATTTGCATCTGAGAAGGTATTTGTAGCAACTAGTACGCTTTCTAAATCAAAAAATGGTACATCAATGCCTTTCCTATCATCTTCTTTGAACTCACCAGAATCTATCAAGTTTTTAACCCGTCTTTCAGTATCAAACAAGCAAAGCGCTTGATTTCTCTGGACGCTTTCTCTGCTTTCTGATGTTGAACATAATATATATCTTAGTTATACATGCTTGTTATATTGAAGAACAGAAAACGCAAACACTATATGGTAGTAAGTACCTTGTCTTTGTTTTAGCTTCCTTCTTTTGTACCAAATATAGCCACCGATGCATATGAGCACAACCAGGATCATCACAACCATAAAATGGATCACAAAGGAAAATGACTTCTTTTTTCCTGAAACAAAACAAAAATATATATGTTTTATCATTTTATGCTCGCTATTGTAGTGTTTTGTGATGATATAAATTGGTATAAACCCGTAAAAACAAGGAAGTCCAACAACATATCAAATATAATTTTTTTTTTCCCCATTGACGTTTTTGAGTTGTGATTCTCAAGTGTTTGTGTAAATCAGCGAAACACTTTCTGAAGTTGTTTAAACACTAATAAAACTTGTAAAAATTTGTACACAAGGCCTGTTTCTCTTTGGATCACCAAAATTTTCCTGGAAAATTACTGTCACACTCACACATGATGCTATTAGTCTATAGTTCATTATATGTATAGTAATAGCGTCCTCACCTTGACCATGAGTAGTACAATTTAATTTCAAGCCATCCCACTGATAGTTTGCATTGCAAAGGCACCTTCTCTTGCCATCTGCTGTTGTATTGCAACTTGAATTAGGCCAATCCTTGCAGTCTTCTAACGAAGTACAGGTCGGCTGTGGTGCTGGATCCCAACTAATCTCTACAGCTAAGCTAGCATTACACGAGCTACCAATCACTTTATACGGTAATGATGGACTGACACGAAAATTGTTAGCACGACAGATATCGGCATTTTTAACTCCATCTGTAAGTTCAATGATAAATGTACGATTATCTGGATTGATGCTTGTAACTCTATAGATGCCGCTTGGTTCGTGGAACTCAACTTGTCCTGCGGACTTGTTGCAGCGGAAATTGTTGTACATTGGGTCACCGCAATTTTGTCCAGTGCGTAGGGGATAGGGTAGAATGTTAGCACCACAAGGCTCACAATCTCTTGATGTTAATTCTGCAAAATCAAGAACATAAACCATTTAGGCCTTACTACAAATCAGTCAAGGACCCTGTCCCTAAAATCTCAAAGTCAGCAATCAACTATTTAAGAAGAAAAATCATTTATAGGCCAAAAGATAGGTCGATAGTGTCTGAGTTGTAACAATTTTACTCAATTCTGATATATGGGTCTATTATTGCCCCATGAAACAGGGCCATTGGTCCAGATCATCAGTGCTCTGTTAGAAAGTCCAACAATACAAGCCTGCAAGCCGAGCAGCAACAAAGGATTGATCTTGGCCCCTCAGTTAAGGAGTGGCCAAATTGACTTAGCCTAATTAGTTAGAAGGATAAATTGTTTGGTTAAGATTGAAATCAGGCAAGTTTAGCAAGAGTAGATCTAGTCTATATGTTTGCCAGTAATGTTATACAGTAATATCATGATGTTACGAATTTTTATTTTTAAAAAAAGTACATATATATATTGAAAGGTGTACAAAATTTGAAATATATGAATTAAAATACTCGTATCAAATTTAAATGCATAGAGGGGCACCCATTTTTTCTAGAAGGGAAGAAAGTAAAGTACCTATATCTGTACGGACTACACGGACTGATAGGTTATGAGCACCTTCAGTAGACTCGTGAAGATTTCTGAGAGGGGAGTTCCAAATTATGCACCCAGATGAGTTTGTACTAGGGACTCTTTGCGCATCAACAGATGATGCGATATAAGAATACGCCTGGCAATTGCAATCTCTCACACACTCCTTTTCGCAATCCTCCTCGCTTATCGCCTCAAATGTTGAGTCTGGATCTGGACCTTCCACTTTCATCTTCTTCAACTTCAAGAATGTGTACTTCTTCTTATCCGTCAAGCACATAGTTGTCTTCCTAGTACACCCGCTTGAAAATTCACTAGCATTCCATTCATCTGGTGAGGTTGGCTCAAAACCCGGCAAACACTTACAGTACTTCACTCCACTATTCTCACCATTACAGCTTCCAAAATCCCCACAAGCATTATACACACTGTACTTGTCTCGCGGTTCTGACCATATCAAAGACCACTGTCCATTATCCCAATTGAAAAGCTTTAGTTCCCCGGAATAGCTCATCACCAACCTCGTAATATTGCCTATTAAAACTGGTGGGATAGTTAAATTCTTACCATAATATGTTATGTTCTTACCATTGCTAGAATTTGATAACAGTGGGAGTATTTTGTATAGCAATTTCTGATCGGAACTGTCAAAGATACCAGACCCTCCACTTCTCCAATATTTTTTGTTGCTTTTCCAAATGATGTAATTATTTGATTGATATTTCCCGAAAGCAAAGTTTCCGCTTGCAGGGTCGTTGACGCTTTTCCATGAAGTCAATTTTAGATTATCGTCCATCATCATACCGGGAAGGAAGGTATCAGTTGGATGATAAAAACTCTGCCATAGTATCCCCGATAGATCATCGCTCAAAACCAAGTTCCCAGAGTCCAAGAGCTTTACCGTTGTCCTATTGGACAAAGATTGTGAGTTTGTAAGACCTGTAGCGACATTAATGGAATTTCCGTCCATATCCTTGAGGTTGAGGTTGAGGTTGCCATCATCTTCTGCAACGGTGAAAGCGCCAGTTCGACTGAATAGCGGGCTGTCAGGGTTGGCAACCCACACAATCGTCTGTGGCTTCAACATGTAATACCATATTCCCATATATCTGCGGTAGCCTGATTCTCCCATAGGGGAAAAGAAACCAAGTTGGAATTTTTTGCCAGCTGAGATGAGAGTTTCGTTGTAGATATCACGAATTGAATTGCCTGGTGTTATAGTATCCCTTGCAGTTATAGCTGCAGCTGCAAGACAAAATATTGAAGGACCCAACAACAACAATATTCCAAAGATGATGAAAATGGTAGATGGTGGTGTAAAATTTGAATGAAAATTATAGGAAGATTTCACGGCGGCTGCGGCGGCGGCGGTGGTGGTGTATGCTCCGTTTTCCTTCATAACAGGACACATGGTGGTGGCCACTGTACAGCTACGGGTTTGCTGCTGAGATCTGCATGTAGCTTCCTATCTACTAAACTATCCTTGTAAGGCACGAGAGAGCCGAGAGATTTTCAAGTATATTAATTAAGTTTGAGTGGTTTAGAGAGAGAATGTAGAATAATATAACAATGAGGATGGCATTAGCGGTTGACTTGGCATTTTAGCCGTAACCAAGTCGTCTTCAAGAGACAGAAGCGGGCCGTTGATTCTTCCCAGTCGTAGTAGGGGGACGCGGTTTGACTATCCCAAAACCACATCGTTTTGGAGAAAAAAAAATTACTCCTTTCGTTTCAAAAAATAGTGTCTTTTGAAAAATTTAATTTTTTATTAATATAATTATTATATTTTAAAAATATTAATTTTTAAAATTACTTTTTGATAATATATTAAAATTCACATTTGTAGGAATGTAAATTGGCCCGTGGGCGGCCCGAAACCCGCCCGCGAGCCAGGGCGGGTCCGGCCCGTTGACAATGTGAATATTCACATTGACATGTTAAAATTCACATTAATAGGAGTGTAAAATTGGCCCCCGTCCCGTGGCGGCGCGAAACCCGCCCGCGGTCCATGGGCGACCCGGGGTGGACCCGGTCCGGCCCGGCCCGTTGACAATGTGAATATTCACATTGACATGTTAACATTCACATTGATAAGAGTATAAAATTGAGCTGCGGCCCATGGGCGGCCAAAAGGCCGCCCGCAGCCCGGGGCGGGCCCGGCCCGCCCTGTTGACAATATGAATATTCACATTGACATGTTAACATTCACATTGATAGGAGTGTAAAATTAGCCCGCGCCTCGTACCTGCCCGAAACCCGCCCACGGCTCGTGGGCGGGTCCGGCCCGGCCTGTTGACAATGTGAATGTTCACATTGACATGTTAACATTCACATTGATAAGAGTATAAAACTAGACAGCAGCCCAGGGCGGGTCCGACTCGGCCCAGCTCGGCCCGTTGACAATGTGAATATTCACATTGACATGTTAACATTCACATTAATAGGAGTGTAAAATTGGCCCTCGTCCGGTGGCGGCGCGAAACCCGCCCGCGGCCCACGGGCGGCTCGGGGCGGGCCCGGTCCGGCCCGTTGACAATGTGAATATTCACATTGACATGTTAACATTCACATTAATAGGAGTGTAAAATTGGCCCCCGTCCCGTGGCGGCGCGAAACCCGCCCGTGGCCCATGGGCGGCCCGGGACGGGCCCGGTCTGGCCCGTTGACAATGTGAATATTCACATTGACATGTTAACATTCACATTGATAAGAGTATAAAATTGGCCCGCGGCCTATGGACGGCCAAAAGCCTGCCCGCTGCCCGGGGCGGGCCCGGCCCGGCCCGTTGATAATGTGAATATTCACATTGACATGTTAACATTCACATTGATAAGAGTTTAAAATTGGCCCGCAGCCCGTGGGCGGCCCGAAGCCCGACCGCAGCCCGAGGCGAGCTTGGCCCGACCCGTGACAATGTGAAAATTCACATTGACATGCTAACATGCACATTGATAGGAGTGTAAAATTAGCCCGCGCCCCGTGGCTGCCCGAAACCCGTCCACGGCCCTTGGGCGGACCGGGGCGGGCCCGGCCCGGCCACTTGACAATGTGAATATTCACATTGACATGTTAACATTCACATTGATAAGAGTATACAATTGGCTTGTGACCCGTGAGCAGCCCGAAGCCCGACCTCGGGCCAAGGCGGGCCCGGCCCGTTGGCAATGTGAATATTCACATTGACATGTTAACATTCACATTGATAAGAGTGTAAAATTAGCCCGCAGCCCGTGGGCGGCTCGAAGCCCGATCGCAGCTCGAGGCGGGCTTGGCCCGACCCGTGACAATGTAAATATTCACATTGACATATTAACATTAACATTGATAGGAGTGTAAAACTTGTCCGCTGCCCGAAGCTCGCCCGCGGCCCGGGGTAGGCCCGGACCCAAACTCGGGTCACCCCGGGCCGCCCATGGAACGCGAGTCAATTTTACACTCTTATCAATGTGAATGTTAACATGTCAATGTGAATATTCACATTGTCAACAGGCCGGGCCGGGCCCGCCTCGGGCCGCCCATGGGCCGTGGGCGTGTTTCAGGCAGCCACAGGGCACGGGCTAATGTTACACTCTTATCAATGTGAATGTTAGCATGTCAATTGTGAATATTCACGTCGTCAACGGGCCAGGCCCGCGTCGGCCCGGGGTCGGGCTTCGGGCTGCCCACGGGTCACGAGCTAATTTTACACTCTTATCAATGTTAATGTTAATATGTCAATGTGAATATTCACATTGTCAATGAGCCGGGTCGGGCCCGCCCCGGGCAGCGGGCGGGCTTCGGGCCGCCCACGGGCCATCGGCCAATTTTACACTCTTATCAATGTGAATGTTAATATGTCAATGTGAATATTCACATTGTCAACGGGCCGGACCGGGCTCGCCCCGGGCCGCCCATGGGACGCGAGTCAATTTTACACTCTCATCAATGTGAATGTTAATATGTCAATGTGAATATTCACATTGTCAACAGGCCGGGTCGGGCCCGCCCCGGGCCGCCCACGGGCCGTGGGCTAGTTTCGGGCAGCCACAGGGCGCGAGCTAATTTTATACTCTTATCAATGTGAATGTTAACATGTCAATGTGAATATTTGCATTATCAATGGGTCGGGCCGGGCTCGCCCAAGGCAGCCCACGAGCCGTAGGCGGGTTTCGGGCCGGCCACAGGCCGTGGGCTAATTTTACACTCCTATCAATGTGAATGTTAACATGTCAATGTGAATATTTGCACTGTCAACGGGCCGAGCCGGGCCCGCCCCGGCCCGGGCCCGGGCTTCGGGCTGCCCACGGGTCATGGGCCAATTTTACACTCTTGTCAATGTTAATGTTAATGTTAATATGTCAATGTGAATATTCATATTGTGAACGGGCCCGCCCGGGCCCCCCCGGCGACGGGCTGGTTTCGGGCCGCCCACGGGCCGCCCACGGGCCGCAGGCCAATTTTACACTCCTATCAATGTGAATGTTAACTTGTCAATGTGAATATTCATATTATCAACAGGCCGGGTCGGGCCTATTTTTTTGGCTTGTGGGCCGGCCCGGCCCGACTCGAATTTTTCCAAGCACCCACGAGGATCGACATGAGCCGGGCCCCTACACATTGACGATATAAACATTTATATTGACGGTGTGAACATTCACATTAAGGGTATTTTGGTAATTATGTCACACATAGGACTTATTGAAACATAAGAAAATAATGTGAACTAAATGGAACATAAGTAGATGAAAAGGGTATTTTGGTCTTCTTATCTCAAATTGGACCTAATGGAATAGTCAAAAAGAATATGGGTTGGATGGAATAAAACTCTTAGAAAATGGATTTATCAAAAAAGCTCCCAATAAATAACAATAGGGATTTTTATTGATAAGTCCAATTTAGAAGTGCTTTAATCCAAAAAGTCCATGAAGGAATTTTTTAACCCATTTAGTCCCATGTATGTATAGTTTTTATTCCATAAAGTCCATTTTCTTGATTTACACTATTTTCTTGGACATTTATGCCCTTATATTTAATTTTGATACCCTTATAAATATTTTTTCAACGATTAGCAATTTAATGATGTGAACAATCATATTTTAAAATTCACATTTGTAGGAATGTAAATTGGCCCGTGGGCGGCACGAAACCCGCCCGTGAGCCAGGGCAGGCCCGGCCCGTTGACAATGTGAATATTCACATTGACATGTTAAAATTCACAATAATAGGAGTGTAAAATTGGCCCCCGTCCCGTGGCGGCGCGAAACTCGCCCGCGGCCCATGGGCGGCCCGGGGCAGGCCCGGTCCGGCCCGTTGACAATGTGAATAGTCACATTGACATGTCAACATTCACATTGATAAGAGTATAAAATTGGGCCGCGGCCCATGGGCGGCCAAAAGCCCCCCGGCAGCCCGGGGCGGGCCCGGCCCGGCCCGTTGACAATGTGAATATTCACATTGACATGTTAATATTCACATTGATAGGAGTGTAAAATTAGCCCGCGCCTCGTAGCTGCCCGAAACCCGCCCACGGCCTGTGGGCGGTTCGGGAAAGGCCCGGCCTGGCCTGTTGACAATGTGAATGTTCACATTGACATGTTAACATTCACATTGATAAGAGTATAAAACTAGACAGCAGCTCAGGGCGAGCCCGACTCGGCCCGGCCCGGCCCGTTGACAATGTGAATATTCACATTGATATGTTAACATTCACATTAATAGGAGTGTAAAATTGCCCCCCGTCCCGTAGCGGCGCGAGACCCGCCCGCGGCCCATGGGCGGCCCGGGGCGAGCCCGGTCCGGCCCGTTGACAATGTGAATATTCACATTGACATATTAACATTCACATTGATAAGTGTACAAAATTGGCTCACGGCTCATGGACGGCCAAAAGCCCGCCCGCGGCTGGCCCGGCCCGGCCCGTTGACAATGTGAATATTCACATTGACATGTTAACATTCACATTGATAAGAGTGTAAAATTGGCCCGCAGCCCGTGGGCGGCCCAAAGCCCGACCGCAGCCCGAGGCGGGCTTGGCCTGACCCGTGACAATGTGAATATTCACATTGACATGTTAACATGCGCATTGATAGGAGTGTAAAATTAGCCCGTGTCCCGTGGCTGCCCGAAACCCGTCCACGGCCCGTGGGCGGCCCGGGACGAGCCCGACCCGGCCTGTTGACAATGTGAATATTCACATTGACATGTTAATATTCACATTGATAAGAGTATACAATTGGCCCGTGACCCGTGGGCAGCCCGAAGCCCGACCTCGGACCAGGGCGGGCCCGGCCCGTTGGCAATGTGAATATTCACATTGACATGTTAACATTCACATTAATAGGAGTGTAAAATTGGCCCGCAGCCCGTGGGCGACCCGGAGCCCGATCGCAGCTCGAGGCGGGCTTGGCCCGACCCGTGACAATGTGAATATTCACATTGACATGTTAACATTAATATTGATAGGAGTGTAAAACTTGTCCGCTGCCCGAAGCTCGCCCGCGGCCCGGGGTAGGCCCGGACCCAAACCCGGGCCACCCCGGGCCGCCCACGGGCTTCGGGCCGCCCATGGGACGCGAGTCAATTTTACACTCTTATCAATGTGAATGTTAACATGTCAATGTGAATATTCACATTGTCAACAGGCCGAGCTGGATCCGCCTCGGGCCGCCCACGGGCTGTGGGCGTGTTTTGGGCAGCCACGGGGCACGGGCTAATGTTACATTCTTATCAATGTGAATGTTAACATGTCAATGTGAATATTCACGTTGTCAAAGGGCCGGGCTCGAGTCGGCCCGGGGCCGTGCTTCGAGCTGCTAACGGGTCACGGGCTAATTTTACCCTCTTATCAATGTTAATGTCAATATGTCAATGTGAATATTCACATTGTCAACGAGCTGGGCCGGGCACGCCCTGGGCAGCGGGCGGGCTTCGGGCCGCCCACGGGCCACGTGCCAATTTTACACTCCTATCAATGTGAATGTTAATATGTCAATATGAATATTCACATTATCAACGGTCCGGACCGGGCTCGCCCCGGGCCACCCATGGGACGCGAGTCAATTTTACACTCTTATCAATGTGAATGTTAATATGTCAATGTGAATATTCACATTGTCAACAGGCCGGGCTGGGCCCGCCCCAGCCCGCCCACGGGCCGTGGGCTAGTTTCGGGCAGCCACGGGGCGCGGGCTAATTTTATACTCTTATCAATGTGAATGTTAACATGTCAATGTGAATATTTGCATTATCAACGGGTCGGGCCGGGCCCGCCCAGGGCAGCCCACGAGCCGCAGGCGGGTTTTGGGCCGGCCACAGGCCACGGGCTAATTTTACACTCCTATCAATGTGAATGTTAACATGTCAATGTGAATATTCACATTGTCAACGGGTCGGGCCGGGCCTGCCCCGACCCGGGCCCAGGCCCGGGCACGGGCTTTGGGTTGCCTACGGGTCATGGGCCAATTTTACACTCTTGTCAATGTTAATGTTAATGTTAATATGTCAATGTGAATATTCATATTGTGAACGGGCCCGCCCGGGCCCGTCCCGGGCTAGTTTCGGGCCGCCCACGAGCCGCAGGCCAATTTTACACTTCTATCAATGTAAATGTTAACTTGTCAATGTGAATATTCATATTATCAACGGGCCGGGTTGGGCCTATTTTTTTGGCTTGTGGGTCGGCCCGGCCCGACTCGAATTTTTCCGGGCACCCATGAGGATCGACATGAGCCGGGCCCCTACACATTGACGATATAAACATTTATATTGACGGTGTGAACATTCACATTATGGGTATTTTGGTAATTATGTCACCCATAGGACTTATTGAAACATAAGAAAATAATGTGAAGTAGATGGAAAAGTAGATGAAAAGGGTATTTTGGTCTTCTTATCTCAAATTGGATCTAATGGAATAGTCAAAAAGAATATGGGTTGGATGGAATAAAGCTCTTAGAAAATAGATTTATCAAAAAAGCTCCCATAACAATATGATAGATATAAAAGAGATGAGATAAATATAAATAAATAATTTAAAATTAGATATTTATCTAAAAATCTCACTACTAAATTAAAATAATAAACCACCAATACCACTCACTAAATATTAATACCTCAAAATACAGGGTGTTACATTGCACTTCTTTTTTTTTCTTTTTTTTTGATTGATTGATATATAGAATGTGAGAGATGAAAGGAGAGATGAAGGAGAAAAAGTGATTGATTAATTGATTAATAATAATAATAATAATAAAGAGAATAAATGAGTATTGAAAGTAATTTTGAATTGTATTTTAAAATTGTGTTTGGTTATAAATTTTGATTCAAATCATAATTTGAAAACAGAATTGAGTTTTGAAAATTAAACCAAACACTACCTTAATTTTTATTGATAAAATACTTAAAAATAAAATTTATCATTAATTTGATTTTTTTTTTATTTTAAATTCACACAGAGTTGTTATTTTCCCTTAATAGTTATTTATAGGATAAGGCCTTGTTTGGCATGATCTAAAAAAGTCAAAAAGTCACTATCCTATTTAAGTCACATCATCTTATTTAAGTCACATCACCTCTCTAACACATCATTTCAAACCCAACTCATACTCAACCCATATTTCATAAAAATTTAAAAATTACACTTATTTAGATCATCCCAAACCACCCTTAAATATCATATTGCTATTTTCTGTCGAAATTTTTAGTATTTTTGCAGGGTAATTTATTGAGGGATTTGGTGATAGCCCCCTCACTATCTAATTTGTCTTTCAAAAGGACAGGAATTATATAAGTACTTTCAAAACCCCCTAATATTTTAAAACTTGTTTCTTTTACTATATTACCCTCATATCTATCAGCTATTAAGCCATCTTCACTGTGTATTTCAAAATAAAATTTTACTCTGTATGAAAGTAAAATTTTACTCTGAATAAAAGTAAAATGTTACACTCTGAAACTAAAAGTAAAATTTTACTCTGTATAAAAGTAAAATTTTACTCTAAAAAACTAGTAAAATGTTAGACTCTATACAAAAGTAAAATTTTACTCTGTATAAAAGTAAAATTTTACTCTGAAAAACGAGCAAACTGTGAAACTCTGAACCTAAAAGTAAAATTTTACTCTGTACAAAAGTAAATTTTACTCTGAAAAATTAATAAAATGTTATACTTTACACAAAAGTAAAATTTTACTCTGAAAAACGAGTAAACTGTAAGACTCTGAACCTAAAAGTAAAATGTTACTCTGCACAAAAGTAAAAAAACGAAGGCAGTGTTTGTGGCAGCTGAAGTGTTTGGCAATGACCACCTCTTGACAGTAAAATTTTACTGTCATTCTAACACCAAAGTAAAATTTTATTCTAATTCTCTCAAACAAAAAACAGAGCAATAGAACAAGAGTAAAATTTTACTCTCATTATCTGAAACAAAAAACAGAGCAATAGAACCAGAGTAAAATTTTACTCTGGTTCTGTCAAATAAAATTAGATCAAAAACAAAAAAAAATAAATCAAAAAAAAAAAAACAAACAAACAAACAAAAACAAAAACAAAAAACAAAACAAATTAATCAACAAATCAACAAATCTAATTGAGAAGAAAAACTTTTAAAACTCGATCAACAATCATAAATCTCAATGAAGAGAATACATGTGTTCAACAACACTCATACACACAAATATATATATATATATATATATATTCAAAACTCAAATCTATATTTAAAAAAATATGTATAACCAAACAACTCCACCAAACATGCATCAATTTAGAGACGATCTGTTTCTCCTCGTAGACGATCTTCTTCGATTCCGGCACCGGAGGACAATTTTCCGGCCCGTAGTTGATTTCGTTCCCGATGTTCTTGATAAGTTCATCGTAGAGATCGGTTTCGGCATTGTTAATCGCCGGAGTTTCGCCTGATAATTGACCGGACTTGGCTAGGAGAGTGATGACGATGACGTTGCTATCATCACCGGAGAAGAAGAAGTTACCAAAATTGTCAAGAAATAGAGCTTCAAATCTGAAAGGAGGAGCACGTCGGCAGAGAACAAAGTCAAAAGGGAAAGAGGGAGGAGAGAGACAGAGAAAGTGGGGAGAGAGTGGGTGGAAAAGGTGAGAAAATTTAGTTGAGGGTATAGTAGTCTAATAAAATATTTAAATAATAAATTTTGTCCTTTATGCAAGACTTTATAATCATGAGGGGGTTGAGAAAGTATAATCTTTTTCTTAGTCCTTTTAACAATGAAAGGAAGGTAAAGGGGGTTTATAGCCAAATTTCCCTAATTTATTTCTTATTTACACCAAAACAGCAGTGTATTAATAGAAGCTCCTGGGAGCGAAGCTTTAAAACTAATTCCAAATTTTTTTTCTCTCTAAAATTAATGTTAGATAACATTCTAATAAATTGTTAAAATATAAATAAATCATTTAATGAAAAAAAAAACTTAATTTTTATTGATAAAATACTTAAAAATAAACAATATCTCTAAAATTAATGTTAGATAACATCCTTATAATTTAATATAAGACTTATTCTACACTACATAAACAACGAAAAATTTATCGTTTTAAGAAGTAAGGGAAAATTATTTATAAGTCCTACTAGGGAGACTTTATACTCCATATGGTCCTACTAAAAAACTTATGTTCCCATAAGTCCTGTGAGAAGTTTGTTGACACATTTACCCTCAATATTAGTTGTTAATATCATAAATAATAGTAAAACCATATATAGGAAATTGAATGTTACCATAGATCATATCTATATAAACGTAACGTAATGTGACATCTACATAAACGTAACGTAACATGACACCTATACATAACGTGACACCTACATAAACGTAACGTGACATCTATCATCTATGGTAACATGCAATTTCTTATATATGAAATTGCATGTTACCATAGATCATATCTACATAAACGTAACGTAACGTGACACCTACATAAACGTAACGTGACACCTATGATCTATGGTAACATTCAATTTCTTATATATCATATCTATATAAACATAACATAATGTGACACCTACATAAACGTAACGTGACATCGATGATCTATGGCAACATTCAATTTCCTATAATGATAAAATTGATTTAAGTTGAAATATACCAAAATTATCAGTTAAAGAAATTTATAAAACTACTTTTATAAAAAATACATTTAATGTTAATCTGCATGTTAAAACATTAGAACAAGTTTATACTTTAGAAAAACCCAGAGAAACCTGTCAATTATTTGATGCTAACACAATCAAAAGACATTTAAAAACTGGTCACAATTTTATTCATTTAGGATTAATTCAAGTTGGAATCAAACCATTAACTCCACAAGGTCGAAATACTTCTGTTTTATTATGTTTACGAGATGCTCGATTTCTTGATTACAATGATAGTGTAATGGGTATGATGGAAACTAGTCTCCACAAAGGACCAGTATATTTTAATTGTTTTCCTGATTTTACTCTTAGTTTACGTGATCCACATATTTTAGATGCATTAACTTTGAATATTCAATTAAATGGTTCATTTACTAATATGAAAGAAAAAGTTCATAATATTGCTTTAATTTATCGTGTTCATTATAAATATATTAAAACTAATTTAAATGTTCAAACTTTACATAAAAGTCCAAAGGATAAAACTTTATTAATTCAAAGTAGTAGTACTGATTCTCATATTAATATTCCTCAAATGATTGAATGGAAAGATATTAATCTCCCTGATCCATGGGTTACAGTCAATGAAAATTACAAACATAATAAAAAAACAATCTACTATTCAAGATGTCCAAGATATTCAACAATATAATGACGGTTCAGTCCATATTAAATTTAATCGTAGTTAATCTTCTAGACATAGTACCTCTAGTATACGTACTGATGTTGAAACTGAAGATGACATATTTAATACTCCTTTATTTCGCAAGAATAGTCAAATCCATCTTGGTCAAAACTCTCATAATAAATTAAAAGGAATTGATAACTCCACTACTTCTCAAATTAATAAACCTGTTTACTCAACTCACACACATCTCCCTGAAGATGATAATGAATCTCAAACTTCACCAACTCAAACTGATTTCGAAGTTACCCATCCAATAAATCCTTAATTAATGACAATTAAAAAAGATTTTACTCCTGATCTTGATAAATTACTTATTGAATTTAGATCTAAAGAAAATAGAACTGAAAGACATACTTGTCGTGCTAAATATGATTCTGCTCAACAATCCCGAATAATTAGAAAATTGTATGATTTTATGATTGAATATGGTATGGAAATGCCTTTCTTTGAATACTTTGATAATTATTACAAAAAGGTTAACACAATCACAAAACATAAATGGAAAACTTCTCCTAATACTTCTGTTAGCTCTAGTCATCCTCTTTTATCTAATATAATTATTGATCACCAAGATTCTAAAGTCCTAGCCTCTCCGTTTAAGCTACCTGGCACTGACCCTGATATTAAAAAAGTAATTGAATAAAATAATTATACTAATCAATGTTTAAAAACTATTGGTCAACAACCTTTGCTTAATTTACCTACTAACCGTTCTAAAAAAACTAGTTTAGTTACCACTAATAATGCAACTGTTAAAGCCATTGAACAATTATTTACTAAATTATCTACCACTGATACAGCTTCTCCATCTAAGGATAAAGGTCTTACTGTTTTAAATCAACAACCTATCACTCACACTGTTTCTACTCAATCTGAAACTGATTCAACTGATCATGAAATAAATCAATTAGTTCAACAATTTCAATCTTCCAATCTTAATAAAATCCATTATCCTAAAGTTAATCCTCAAACTACCGAAAATTGGTATACCCGACCTACTCCACCTGATCTCCAATATAAAGAAACTAATCTTAATAATCAATTCTCTGTATCTGCTAACAAATTATACGAATGGAATATTGATGGTCTTAGTAAAGATCAAATACTTCAAAAACTAAATCATTTATCTATGGTCTCCAATAGTTATCTCAGCAACTACCTCCAATATTCTCAACCTGAAATTGTTTCCTTAATTACTTCTGGTTTTACTAGTATGCTCAAATCTTGGTGGGAAAAATATTTAATTGAAGATCAACGAGAATCCATTATACATGGTAATCAAAAAGATGAAAATGATTTACCTATCTTTGATGAAACTATTGGTTATTATCACCCTGATGGTATTAATACATTAATCTATACAATTGTTAGACATTTCATAGGTACCCCTACTAATATATATTCTCGTATACATGATCAACTTAGTAACCTTGATTGCCCAACCTTAAGTGGTTTTAGATGGTATAAAGATGTTTTTACCTCTAGAGTTATGTTAAGAGAAAACTGTACTAAATCATTTTGGAAAGAAAAATTTATTAATGGATTACCTAGTTTATTTGCTCATAAAATTAGAGATGTTCTTAGTCAACCAACTGGTATTATTGAATATGATAATTTAACATATGGTGATATAATTAGCACTATTCAAAAGAAGGATTAAAAATGTGTATTGATCTTAAACTTAGTCAAAAAACTACTAAAGACAAATATAAAGCTAAAATTAAGAAATTTCTGTGAACAATATAGTTTACCTCCGGTTGCCCCTTCTCGTAGAAAATCACATAAATATTCTAACAATAAACATAAATCATCATACAAATACTCTAATAAATACAAAAGGAACTATTCACCTTCCAAATCAAATAATAAATTCTATACTAAACCCAAAAAGAAATACCATAAGAAATCACATCCAAAATCTAAATCTAATAAAGATGTTACTTGTTACAATTGTGGTAAAAAATGTCATTATTCTAATAAATGTAAAGAAAAACAAAAATTAAAAGATAAAGTTAATCAACTTCAAATTACGGATGAATCCAAGAATCAATTATATGAAATCTTTCAATTAAATCAGTCTGTTAGTACTTCCTCTTCTGAGAATCCTGATACTTCATCTGATTATAATTCTCTTAGTGATGATTCTACTAATAATATTGAATTAGGATGTAATGATATTTGTTGTAAACCAGTTAAACAAATCACTGTTCTTATTAAACAAAATCAAGAAGAAACTGCTCTTATTGAATTAATTAGTCGATTAGATGATCCAGACTTAAAACAAAAATATACCAATCAATTAAAATCTTTATTCACCAATCCTGATAAGAAGCCGAAGAATGACAAACCAATAATTAGTTTATCCAAAACTTTAGAAAGATTTAAAAATAAACAAAAAGAAGTTACACTACAGGATTTACAACATGAAATCAATCAAATTAAACAAACTATTAAAGATCTCCAAAATAAAGATAGAATCTTAGAAGATGAAATTATTACATTAAAACTTAATAAAAGTTTAGATAATTTCCATGATAATAACTCTCCTCATAATAAATCTCCTAATGAATCTGAACATGATTTTGATCCTACTAATCTTGAAAATCTATTATTTGATAATCGATCACACCATTATGAAGATAAAAGATTAAATCTCATTAATAAAATTCATATTCAAAAATGGTATTCAAAAGTTAAACTAGCTATCAATAATTTTGAATTAACTATTATTGCTTTAATCGATACTGGTGCTGATTTTAATTGTATTCAAGAAGGATTACTCCCTACTAAATATTATGAAAAATGTCATGAAAAATTAACTTCTGCTAATGGTAGTAAAATGCATATTAAATATAAATTATCCAAAGTTCATATCTGTTAAGATAATGTTTGTTTTAAAACCTCATTTGTTCTGGTCAAAAACATGACTGATAAAGTTATTTTAGGAACTCCATTTATATTTTTATTATATCCATTTACTGCATCTAGTGAAGGAATAACTACTCATGTTTTGAATCAACCTGTTACTTTTAAGTTTTTATCTCCTCCTGAAATGTTAGAATTAAATCAATTAAAAGATTATTCTATTTCTCAAACTATTAATCGATTAACCCGTCAGTTAAATTTTCTTAAAGACGAAATTAATTATAAAAGAATTGATCAACAATTAAATGATCCAGTTATTATTTCTCAAATTAATGAATTTAAATTAAAATTAGAAACAACTGTTTGTTCGACTTTACCTACTGCATTTTGGCATAGGAAAAAGCATATAGTTACATTACCATATATTAAGGATTTTCATGAAAGACAAATTCCTACTAAATCTCGACCTATTCAAATGAATCATGAATTAGTTGAAATGTGTAAAAAAGAAATCAATGAATTATTAAAAAATCGAATAATTAGTCCCAGCAAATCACCATGGTCTTGTCCTACTTTTTATGTTAATAAAAATGCTGAATTAGAACGAGGTGTCCCTCGTCTAGTTATTAATTACAAACCATTAAATAAAGTTTTAGAATGGATTCGATATCCTATTCTTAATAAAAAAAGAATTGATTAAAATACTTAGTCAAGCTGTTATTTTTAGTAAATTGGATTTAAAAAGTGATTTTTGACAAATTCAAATTCACCCTAAAGATAGATATAAAACTACATGCACTACACCCTTTGGTCATTATGAATGGAATGTCATGCCATTTGGATTAAAATATGCTCCTAGTGAATTTCAAAGCATAATGAATGATATATTCAACCCATTTAGTCATTTTTCTATTGTTTATATTGATGACATATTAATTTTCTCAAAATCAATTAGTGAACATTGGAAACATTTAACTGCATTCTTTTATACTATTAAAAGTCATGGTTTAGTCATATCTGCTCCTAAGATTAAATTGTTTCAAACTAAAGTTAGATTTTTGGGTTATGATATTCACCAAAATACTATTTTGCCTATTAGTCACTCCATTGAGTTTGCGTCTAAGTTTCTTGATGAAATATTGGATAAAACCCAATTACAACGGTTCTTAGGATCCCTTAATTACATTGCTGAGTTCTATAAAGACCTTAGAAAAACTTGTCAACCCCTGTTTGATAGGTTAAAGGATAATCCTCCTCCTTGGTCTTCTACTCATATTGCTATTGTTTAACAAGTCAAACAATATGTTAAGTCTCTTCCTTGTCTTGGTATTCCTACTGAAAATTCATTCAAAATTATTCAAACTGATGCTTCTGATATTGGTTATGGTGGCATTCTTCTTCAAAAAGTCACTCCTCAATCATTTGAACAAATTGTTTGTTATCATTCTGGTGTCTGGAATAAAGCACAATTAAACTATAGTACTATCAAAAAAGAAATTTTATCTACTGTTTTATGTATTAGTAAATTTCAAAATAATATTTTAAATCAACGATTTTTTCTTCGTGTTGATTGCAAATCTGCTAAACATGTTTTGGAAAAGGATGTTAAAAATCTTGCTAGTAAGCAAATTTTTGCTCGTTAGTAATCTATTTTAAGTATTTTTGATTTTGAAATTACTTATATCCCTGGTTATCAAAATTTTGTTCTTGATTTTCTTACCCAAGAATTTTTACAGGGGGGATCGGGATGACCACTCCTTTTATCTCCTACCATAAATCCCACATTACCCTGACCACTCCTTTTATCTCCTACCATAAATCCCACATTACCCATTACCAAACCCTGTTAAAACAACTTGCTTATCTCATTGCTCGACTCAAATTAGCCAAGAAAACTACTAAACGTGCTCAGTATATCAATTATCATCAGATTCGAGCTCGTCACAATTTACTTGCTAATTACTACAACTGTTTAGATTATCATCAACAATACTTAGATCTTCTTAGTAGTTGTTGATTCCTTTTGCTAACTTTTGTTTTTATTAAACAAATGTCTTGCCCAAGGCTTTCTTCTAAAGCCTTGGTCCCATCTAATCAACAGATTGTTCCTCCTCCTTTGGAGATAGTAACCCAATACCATTCTATTGAAATGATTAACCGTTACCAAGTCCTTGGTAACATTCGTAAACCTAGTTACACTTCTGCTTTGGCTACTGATCCTTTTGCTTCTTCCAGCGAAGCAGTCTTAGTCACTCCATTCCCTGCTAATCCTATCAGGTCTGCTCGATCTGATTATGTTAAATCAACCACCACTAATCTCTTTTTCAAAGAGCCTAGTCACCTAAAGAGTCAAACTGTTTCTGATCTTGCTAAATCTTTTTTCCCTCCTGGATGGCATTTTGTTCCTATGCATCCAGATAAATCAATTACCTTCTATAAAGATGTCATGTTAAACCATCAATCAATTCTGATTAAACCCATTTACGATCGAACCAATGCGAGTAAGGTTTTTTACCATTCACTTTATATTCATAATATTGTTTCCTTAGCTGAATGGGGATCTCTTTATTAGCTTCGAGATTTACCAAATCACTCTATTCAATACAGTTACTATGATTACATTGATGCTTGGTTCAAAGTTTTCTTGTACCAAAATGAAACCTTCAATCACTCCTGGTTCGTTCAATTTGATCAAAAGTTCAGATCAGAATTACCCTCTTGGTTTCTGAGATGGTGGTCTCATTATGGCGCCATTTCAGATATCTTTCCAGATATTTTGATTGAACAAGTCAACTATTTTGCTACTGTTTTCCCATTCACTCCACAGTAAAGGAAATTTCCTTTATTGCTTATTTTTATATCCAAATATAAAATCCCTTGGATATTCAAATGGCACTATGGTATTTCTGATGATGTGGTTTACCGCCAACATTCTGTTAAATGGTGGGACAAATTCACAGTGCATCGCATTGTTGAAATTGTTCAATCTAAATTCCCAATTAACATGCTTGCTCCTACACCTGCCATGGTTAAAGCTCAGCAGATCCCAATTGCTTCAATTACAACAGGAAGCCAACTTCCTTCAATCAACCTTGGAAGCCCCATTGATCCACTATCTGGTCCTTCCAAGCCCAAATCATCTAAGTCCAAAGCTGTTGCTGCCCAACCAACTCAATCAAAGCCCAAATCTGATAAATCAAAGTTAGCCAAGCCAGCCCAATCAAAGCCCAAGGTTAAACCCGGTTCAACCAGTGATGATCTGCTCAAAATGGCCCGTCTCCTGATGAATCAAGCCCAAGCCCAATTAAAAGAAGAAAAATCAGATGATAAGCCTCCTACACCGGCTCAGATGTCCAGTTCATCCAGCTCATCCAATTCAACTGCTCAATCAACCAGCTTTGATCCATATGCGGCCTATTTCCAAGATGCTCAGGACCCATATGCATAGCTGCTAGTCAACAATTGCTCATCTGATCAACCAGTCAAACATTGGATTCGAGATATATACATTAAAGCTTCACTCTCTACTCAAATTTGAGAAAAGCTGCTATTTTGTCTATATGTTATTTCCTTTAATCACATGTCACCGAAAGTAATGAATAGTAAAAGTTACTGTTCACTGTTACTGTTCATCAGTCAAAAAGTCAAAAGCTGCTTCAACTTTTGTCAATCAACCGAAAGCATCTGACAGTCTGCTTTTCCCATGTGCTGCCAGCTGCTTTCATCAATCAACCAAGTCACAAGCTGCATAGTTAATTTTCTTTTCTATATATTGTAATCATCTGTATTCATTCAGGCATCTTTCAACTTTGTAAAACCTTGAGAGCTCTGAGTGAAAATCAACACCTCTGTAATACCCAATTAAAGATACTTACAGTTTCAACGATTGTAATTGTAAGTTATTTTCTGTGTATTTCAATCAAATGTTTTGATCAAATGTTTTGTTCTATGTGCATATTATTCCCTTTTCTGGTATTAGTTCTGTATTATCTTCAAATTATTCCCTCTTCTTGTATCAGTTCTGTATTATCTTCAATTCTTCTTCATCTCTGCGCTGCTTCCCCTTTTGGTATCAGAGCCAAGTTATGTTAGTATCTCTTACTTACTTATATAAAACGTAACGTGACACCAACATAAACCAGTAACATTTTCACATTCAATTTTAAAAAATAAAAACTCATTAAGTTTACGAAACGTAACGTGACACGTTACGTTTATGTAGGTGTCACATTACGTTACATTTATATAGGTGTCACGTTACGTTACATTTATGTAGGTGTCACGTCATGTTACGTTTATATAAGATCTTGTGGAATACATTCCTATCTAAATAGGACACTACAACATTTTCTTAGTTTAGTGACATTTGAAAGTGTCACAAAACTATTAGTTTAATGACATTTTTTAGTCTTGTGGCATTTTGAACAAGTGCCATTTGTATCCGTGCCACAGTAGATACTAGTGCCACGGTAGATACTTGCAAGTGCCACTACACCAACATGGCTAAAAACTTTCAATGACATTTTGATGTCATGGTAGATATTATTTGTGGCACTATCAAGCGCTATTAAAAAAAGAGTTAGTGACACTTATAAGTGTCATTACACCATCAAGATTAAAACCTTTCAGTGACACTTTAATGTCATGGTAGGCACTATTTGTGACGCTATCAAGTGCCATTCGTGATGATAATTCGTTGTAGAACAATTTGATCCGCTCTTGCGAAGACTCGAACCGCCAACCTCCCGCACCATAAACTTTATACACCACACTCTTCCTACTACACCTTTATAGCACCACATGATTATATATATGTAGACACCCCATTTTTGACCGCCCTTAAGACTTGGGCGCTACTGATGGTTTACTCGGTGATGAAGGTGTGCAGGGCAAAGGTTCAGTTTCTTCGGCAATGAGAGAATCAAATCTCAACTTCATACCCCTTTTGGACCAAAGCAATCTTGATCGAAATATTTTAGACCTTGAAACCCTCTCTTTCAAAATGTTTTGAAAATAAAGTTCCTATGATGTTTCGACGCTCACATTTTGTTAAATGTTGCGCTTTTCGATAAACCGAGCAAGGACAAAGTGGAAATGAATGAAACAGAGTTGAAATCTTTGAAAAATCTTTCAAAACACCATGTTTAGGGGTTTGGAGTTGAGGAAAATTGGAGAAGAGGGAAGAAACCAAGTTAAAGATGAATGTGGGTTTGAATCGCTAAGAGAGAGAGTCGAGCGGTCCTCGCTAAATCACGTCTGTCTGTCTATACACTTGGATTTTAGCTATGAGACCACCACCGTTGGAAATCTTACTTTTGGAGCTTCATTTTGCACTCAAGAATTTCCTAAAGCCAAGTCTGGACAGGGGAGATATGGTTGGTTGAAGTAGGGCATCAATCCGGTTGGACCGAATCTGCGCGGCTTCACCAAAACATGCATAACTTTTTGCACAGTTGGAATTTTGATGCAAGGTTGGTGCCATTGGAAAGCTAACTTCTGTGGCTTCATTTTGACACTAGCCGACCACTTTTTGGCCTTGGAGACCACCCTCCAACCACCTTTCTTGCCGGCTGACCACAAAAAGTAGCTGGCCGACCACCTGACCCTTTTGACCTGGTCGGCCGACCAGGGCAAGTGGTCGGCTGACCCCCTGAATTGGTCGGCCTGCCTCCCTCAGTTTTGTCTCTGTGAGTTGATTCCAGCTGTGCCAGTTGGAGGGCACAGACTAGATCTTCCATACACGTATATGGAAGATGTTTGCCCTTGGTTTGAAGCTTCTTTGAGAGGCTTTAGACTTGTTTGTCTATAAAAGGAGGCCTCCCTTTCCTTGTAGAGGGTTGAGATTTTGTTGGAAGGAAAATTATATATCTCTCTTTGTATCTCTCCCTTTGAGCCCTAAAGTGTGAAGTTCTTGACCCTTTTGCATACAACTCCATAGCCTAACCCTTCCACCATTGGTCTAAGCTTCTTGGAGGCCATTTTCAGAGGTTAAAGGTTGAGTTTTGGTCCAGAGGTTGCTGGTCTTCTTGAGCTTCAAGGGTAACACTCATTCTCCCTTTTTAAGCTTTATTTTGCTCCATCTTTTAGCCATACTTGCAAGCATATTTGAGCTTTGTTGTCAACTGAAAAAAGTCTTGTTTTGAGGTCCTTTTTATGTTTTTTTAGGTCATTTTGTTGTTGGGGGTCATCTACCACCTTGCATGCTTCATTTACCTCGTTTTGAGCCATGCATTAAGGCCTTTGCATTGACCTTTGTTTGGCCTTTTAGCCACTGAAATGCAGTAGATTTTCAGTGGCTAGCATGTTGTTTTGAGAACCAAAATCAGAAAGGGGTGACCCTCTCACCCCTTGTTTTGTTTTCTAGCATATTTGGCCTAACAAGGGAGCCCATGTGTGCATACTTCCAAGCCATGTTTCAGGCCATTTTTGGTGAGTTTTAGGACCTGCATGAGCTCTTTCCAGAGCCATTTTTGCCATATTAGGTGTCCCTCTTGCATGTGTAGAATAACCCTCTTCATAGCATATCAAAGGAGGCTATACTTGCATGCTCCCTAACCTCATTGCAGGCCATTTTCAGTGAGTTTTAGAGCCTGAATAACCTCTATCCAGAATTGGTTTTGTCATATTGGGTGTCCATCTTGCATGTATAGAACAACCCTATTTATAGCCTATCAAAGGAGCCTATCATTCTTGCATGCATAGACCATGTTTCAGTGGTTTTTTTAGCTTTATTTGGCATGTCATACCTCTGACTTTTGCTGGTTTGGTGGCCTCTTGAATGCTTCATATACTTGTAGTGTAAACCCTCTTCACTAGCTTGTGTTGCATGCTATTTTGGCCTTTGATCCTAGCACTTTTTGGCCATGTCTTAAACTAATTTTGTGCATGTTTCGAACTGCCTTAGCTCTGTTTTTATGCCTCATAGTCGAATGATGCTTGCTATGCATGGTTGTAGTTCAATACCCTTGCCTAGCTTTGAGTTTTGGAGCCTATTGCATGCTTATGTTGAGGTGCTTCCATGTTTTGGGGCCATTATGCATCATATTTTAGAGCTTACATATATTCCATAGTCCCATGTTTTCCACTCTTCAAATGCGTTTGAGAGTCGTGCTTGTATGCCTCGTTTTTGGACCATTGCATGAGCCCCCATTTCTTTGCATTTTGAGCCATCATTTTAGACCACTTTCCCACTGTTTAGGACCTACATAGGGACTGTTTGGGACTGGTTGGGTCATTTGAGCATTGCTTTGTGTATCTCTAGTGTAATGCGCTTCACTAGTTTCGGTATTCGGGCCATCTAGCATGCATTGTGTGAGGTGTTTGCATGATTCGGGACCATCTTGCATGTCATTTCAGAGTTGGAAAATGTATGATTGTATGCCATATTTCATCTCTTGCCATGTTTTGGTAGAGTGGCATTTGATGCCTTAAGTTCGGTCCCTTGCATTGGGCATGTTTGCATGAGTGTTCCTGCCTTTAATTTCATCATGTTTGGCCACTGATTTAGGTGTGGCTAAGGCTCACCTATCTTGGTTTAAGTCCATCTTGCATTGTATATGCCATTTAGTCCATGTTGTTACATGATTGACCATTGCATTGTGTATGCTATCTCATTGATAGTCTTCATATGTGCATTGCGTATGCCATGTAGTGTCATATGCATTGAGCATGCCATTCTTAGTTCATAGCATTGCGTATGCTAGTCGCACCCTTGCAAATCATCATTTGCATGTTTGCATCATTTAGTGGCATTATGTTTAGGTTGCATGTTAGAGTTTCATTCATGCATGCCATGTGTATTGCATTGTGTTTGGAGTAGGGTTTAGTCCAAACACGGGAAACGAGGGACGTTTCGTACTCCAAGTGACGAAACGTGCTTCAATTCCCAGTCGCCGACACTCTTGACTACCCATGATGGAGTTTAGGCCTTATTGTATTCATATGTGCATTCATTTCATATCAAGTCGTGTAATCTGACTCCTTGGCCATCATGCATCGAGATGCGTGATTGGTGGCACGAGGATCGAGGACTACACTCCCTGGAGCTTGTGCAATAATGGAGAGAGTGGTCATGCACACATATGTTGAAAATACTTTGCCATGCCCCTTTCTCGCTCTCTGTTGCAGCAAACCGGAAACCAGCAGCAAAAACTGGTCAGCAGCCTTCTGGAGCTTTGTACAGTGTTCTGGGACCAGTTACAAATAGAGGCAAACTGGGGCATCGCGATGGATTTTTCGACAAGGCAAATTGAACATGCATGCATCCATTGTCTTCCAAAACAGAGCCGAGGCAGCCCGCATTTATTTAGTTTACTTACTTACTTAGTTAATTTATTAATTAATTAATGTTGTGTAATATTTAACTACAATTCGTGATTCATTTCGGTTGTGTAATAACTAATTTAATTAGTTTAGATTAGCTAGTCGGTGTTGCATTATTTATTCGGACCCTCCGAGAGAGGGCAATGTTGTAATAAGTGTGCGTGTGTGTGATGTATGTCTTCCAACCCCACGTTTTTCTCCCTTTTATTTACCAGCTTATGATGGTTAGTTTTAGGGCATGCTTCAATTGACATTTATATGTTCGCATGTTTGCATTCATTCATCTGTATTGCATGCACCGGGCTCGGCGCATCATGCTAGCTGCATTGTATTTGAATTTCAAGTTGAATACATGTATCGATTATTGCATCCCATATGCCATCTTAGAATAGCCGAGCCTATTGTAGTTGCATTTTTGCATGTGTTGCATTAGGCATTCTTAGCATAGTTAGGGTCCATGCATGATTTCTAATTAGCTTATTTCTTTGGCTCGGAGTACTCGGTAAGTGTTTATGCTTTAGCATCCTTGCATATGTGTGAGTGACTGCCATGATAGCATGCTTACTATGAGGCTATGTGCTTATGTGATATAACTGCCTGAATGCCTGGGGGTGAAGGTTGGATTATTTGAATTGGAACAATTCATTGATTGCGAGTTTTAAGCCCACTTGAGAGTGGCAAAATCGTGTTTTCTTAAGCCACTTGAGGGTGGCAAATCCACGTCTTAGCCTATTTGCGAGTAGCACCATCAAACCATCTTTCAAATAAACAAACATGAAATGTTTTGTTCCAATTCAAATGATCCAGTCTATACTTGTATGTTATGTGCATCACATAGTCATTCTAGGCTAATAACCGCAATAAGAGCACATAATGTTTTCAAAACTCGATATCATGGTTAGTAGAGGCCGATCTTTGATCGGGCGAACGGGGGTGCTCACGAAGTGACCTTCCCCAATCGTACCCAAGTTCCCGAGTCAAGGCAACTTTGGTGATGACGAACACGTGGCCTTAGGTACGAGTCAGGGTTTCCTAAATTCTCTCAAAATAAAATATCTAGGTGGCGACTCTGTATCTGGAAAAGCAGTCCATGTTTGGCACTTCTTTCTAAAAATCAGTTTTTCAAAACGATTTGCTGGATTTGGACTCTTTGATGATTCATCGGTCTTGCATTGCACTCTGCGAGATTAGATACAGGACCGTGACATTGAGTCCAAACTATAGTAAGCCCCAATGAACAAAACGGGATTCCCTCCCAGGACGTTCGGGGACATCTACAATATGCAACATATATTATTTATATAGTACATACATCCATATTACTATAACGCCATGTTTGTTTAGGCGGACTGGATTAACATTCCCATGACTAATAGTCCTAGGACTACGAATTCGTTGGATTATGTATCCTATCTTAACTAATAGTCAAGTTTAAAATAATTAGTCCGTACTTCAATTGTTTAACCAAACATCGGATTAATAATTTTATTAGATTATTAGTCCAATCCCAAGCTCATATCCACCCAAACAAACATGGCCTAAAAGTATATGTATAAACATAATTATTTTATTGAACATAATTTATGTAAAATAAATTATTTACTAGCAAAATAAAAAAAAAAAACCACTTTTGGCGACTAAAAATATTTTTTAGTTGCCAATTCTATATTTTTTGCTACTAATTATTTTTTAGTTGCTAAAAAACTTAACTTTTGCCGACCAAAATCGGATTTGGTCGCCGAAGATGCACTTTCAGCTACCAAAATTTTGGTCGCAAAAAAATTTAATTCCCGCCTTAGGATTTTAGTTCTCTTAGTCACCAATTGTAGACTTTTGACTACTAAAATTTTTTCAGTCTCCAAAAAGATTTACTTTTGGCTACTAAAATTTTTTTAGTCGGTAAAACCCATATAATCAGTGACCAAACTTATTTTTAGTCGCCAATTGTAGACTTTTGGCTATTAAATTTTTTTAGTCGCCAAAAAGCTTTACTTTGGGCTACAAAAAATTTTTTAGTCACTAAAACCTATATAATCAGCGACCAAACTTAGTTTTAGTTGCCAATTGTAGACTTTTGGCTACTAAAATTGTTTAGTCGACAAAAAAATTTACTTTTGGCTACTAATGTTGTTTTGGTCAGGAAATTTAGTCGCCGAATGTGTTTTTTCCTATAGTGTATATTGAGTTTAATTTATTTATTTTTAATCATTTGCTGCATTTTAAAAATTTAGAAAATATATTGGCATTTTTTATTTTTTCAAAAATGCCATTATAAGCTTGGAAAATTTTTGGCTTAGTGGCATTTCTCAAAATACTATAAAATATTTGTTTATGACACTTTTCACCTAAGTGCCATAAAAAGTAATTTGCACCTACCTAGTGTCCTGACATTTTTTAAAAAATGCCATTGCTACTAAAGTTTAGTGGCATCTGTTGGTAAATGTCACGAACATAATTTTTTGTGCCATTATTTTATAAAATGCCATAAAATTGATGTGACATTTCTTTATTGAAATGCCACTAGAGCCTTATATGTTTGTGGTTCTGTGGCATTTTCCTAAAACATTTAATGCCAATTTTTATTTTTGTGGCATTTTCTAAAAACATGCCACTAGTGTAGTGTCACTAAAGTGTAAATTTGTTGTAGTGACATTTTTGTTATAGTGAAGTGACATTTTTTTAATTAAAATGCCATTAGAGCGTTGTATGTTTGTGGCTCTATGACATTTTTATAAAAAATGTCACCAAATATTCTTTTTGTGACATTTTTTAAGAACATGTCACTAGTATGGTGTCACTAAAATGTGTTTTTGTTGTACTAGGACTTGAAACTCTATAAGAAAATATACAGGATTTAGCATACTATAAGTGTCAGAAAAATGACTTATAAAAAAGTCTACCTTTAAGTAATGCATTTATTATTTGAATTTTTTTAAAAAAATTGAAATAAACGGATTTATTTTTTTCAGACAATTTGCATTACTTATTTATTCATATGTACAAACATTATTATTTTTTCTTTTCTCAATTATATATTATGCTCAAATTTTAATTTTTATCTTTGGGTCATTAAACTTCTAGTTGGTGCATATTTAAAAAAGCGCAAGTTAATATTTTTACATGATTAAAAAAATTAAAAAATAAATATAGAAGTAAAAAAAAATTATAATCACCTCACAATAAATTAAAATTAATTGATAGGGAATGAAGGATCATGAAATCTTAGAATTAATTTCTCAAATTCAATAATGGTTAAATTTTATTTTATTTTTTTTATAAAAGATCAAAAACTTATGGAAAAAAATAGTGTCAAGAAATTATATTTATATTTTGAAAAAATAATGAAAAATAAATAATAATTTCATAGAAATTTAATAGGGTAAATTAAATTTCGTGAGATTAGTATTCATAACTTTAGAGGAGGTAAAAAAAAAAAAAAAAAAAATTACTTCTATATTTATTTTTTTAATCATGTAAGAAATATTAATTTAAGTTTTTTAAATATGCATCAACTAGAAATTTTGTCACGACCCACTTCTCGTACCCAAGGGTTAAGTATCGTGATGGCCAGTAACTGAGGTTACCTCTGGTCAATTCTTAAACAAATTAATAAACGCGAGCGGAAGTAATATTTAAATGAGGGTATCAAAATAATTTTCGGAGCTTCTATTTTTATTACAAAATATGTTGACCAAAAAGGCTGATATTTACATATAAAAATATCATAAAAGTGTTGTGTGTGTCTATTCCGCAGCTCCGCATCTAAGATTTTTCAAAAGTTATTTCTGAATTATATTGTTTTCTGAAAATTGGTAAACAACTATAACCACTTAGCGGAGTGAGAAATATTATACCAAGAGTATAAGGGACACGAAATAATCATGGATAGTTAATTAGGCCAAAACATTTACATAACTCAGTTTGGTAAATAAATCATTGGTAAACAAATTATTTAAATGGAAGAAACTGAAATATAAAAATTATGTAAATAAATAACCAAAACCACAGTGCCGAACAGAACGAGGTCACAAGAGTGACAATCAGAATAGAGGTACAGACACAAGAGGTGGCTCGTACGGACTATAGAGGTGACTCCCACAATAGTGTAGCACTTATCTCCGTACAGCACTTTGCTCCGCACAAAACAGAAGTCAGTGGATCCATGACAAACAGAGGACCACAAAGTGGTCAAACAGAAGCCAATGGTTATTTAAGTCCCTCAAGGTGTGGGATTCCCGTGGTGGCACTTACAAAATATAATTGTATATAAGGTCATAATCAAATATTCTTTAAAAATAAAACAAACATATCGATGGATTTCCTTTTAAGCAAATAGGATTCAGAAAATTATCCACGTAATTGAAATATTAATATAATTTATAATAATTTATAAAACATGATTTGTATAAAATAAATGTGGTAAATCAAAATATACGTAAAATATATTATGATAACTCAAGATATAATATAACACACCTTAACTTTAATACTTTACTCTTTATTTCTACTACCAAAAATCCTTTCAATTTTCATTATTTTTTCTTCCTTTGTTTCCTTTCTTTTTGTCATTTCTTTCTTTCTTTCTTTCTTTTTCCTTTCTTTTCCTTATCTTTCTTTTTCTCTGGCCCAGGTGAACCCGCTCCCCCTTAAATAGGGAGCAGAAACCAGTCTCTCACCAACACGCGGCTAGGACCAAATCATTTTACAGATTCGTTCATTAATTTATAGACTTATACTTATCTTTTAATAAATATTTAAGATAATTATATTTAATATTTTAATATAATTATATAAATTAATTAATTTTTAATTAAATTAAATTCTATCGTATACTAACATAAAATTAATTATTTATTTTACTATCACATCTATTATTATTATTATTATTATTTTGAACCCTAAACTTTTAATAATTATATTATTTTATAAAATTACACATAATATATAATAAATTATATATTTTTCTAATTGTGATTAAATAATATTAGTATAAATTCTATAGAATAATTAAAAATCTGGGTTGCTACAATCTTCCCTCTTTTTAAAATTTCATCCTCGAAATTTGTCATATATGTAAGCTATCAGTTACGCACTCTGATAGATATATATATATTAGATGATCAATCTGATAGAAAATATTACCTCAAAAAAAAAAAACTTTATAAAAACCAACTCACTATCTAGTTGTCAAAAATTATTTTGAGCCAAAATGAGAAACAATTGGTGACTTTAAAAACTTTTCACTCGTTTTGTTTACTATAAAAATAAATAAATAAAATAAAATAAAATAAAATAAAATGAGAACACAATAACCGAATCATATGCAGGAGTTGAAAAAATTTGAGATGAACTTTTCATTGATGGGAAATAGTTTCAAAATTAGTATCTTTATAATTTGAACCCACTTTAAAAAAGTCGAAATAAATTTTTTTTTTTTTGAATACTGAACTGAAAATTATATGTATTTAATTATATTATAATTTTAGTGAGTGCTTGAGCCTGACATCCTCTGTTTCTTTTCCTTCTTTTACTGTAATAAATATAAATTATACCTATTATCCTTTACAAATTATGTACACAAGAAAAAAATTAATATATATAATCATATAAAATTATAATATAATTAAATCGACTAACAAAATATAATATTTAGGTATTAATTATCCGCTATCCTACTTTCTAAATGTGCATGTGTCCTATGCTCCAATGATGACTATTTTTTTTATAAATCATTACTATGATACCATTTGTCACGACCCGCTCCCCGTACCAAAGGGTTAAGCATCGTGATGGCCACTAACTAGTGTTACTTACCTACAGCCAATTCTTAAATAAATTAATAAACGCGAACGGAAGTAATATTTAAATGAGGGTACCAAAATAATTTTCGGAGCTTCTGTTTTTATTACAAAATATATTGACAAAAAATGCCGATATTTACATATAAAAATATCATAAAAATGTAATGTGTGTCTATTTCGCAGTCCCGCAGCTAAGACTTTCCAAAAGTTATTTCTGAATTGTATTATTTTCTGAAAATTGGTAAACAACTATAAGTACTTAGCAGAGTGAGAAATATTATACCAAGAGTATAAGGGACACGAAATAACTATGGATAATTAATTAGGTCAAAATATTTACATAACTCAGTTTGGTAAATAAATCATTGGTAAACAAATTATTTAAATAGCAGAAATTGAAATATAGAAATTATGTAAATAAATAACCATTACCACGGTGCCGAACAGAACAAAACAGAGGTCATAAGAGTGACAGTCAGAACAGAGGTACGGACTCAAGAGGTGGCTCGTACGGACTATAGAGGTGGCTCCCACAATAGTGTAGCACTTATCTCCGCACAGAACAGAGGTCAATGGATCCATGACAAACAGAGGACCACAAAGTGGTCAAACAAAAGTCAATAGTTATTTAAGTCCCCCAAGGCGTGAGACTCCGGTGGTGGTACTTACAAAACATAATTGTATATAAGGTCATAATCAAATATTATTTAAAAATAAAACAAACATATCCATGGATTTTCTTTTAAGCAAATAGGGTTCAGAAAATAATCCACGTAACTGAAATATTAATATAGTTTATAATAATTTATAAAACATAATTTGTATAAAATAAATATGATAAGTCAAAATATACGTAAAATATATTATGGTGACTCAAGATATAATATAACACACCTTAACTTTAATACATTACTCTTTATTTTTACTACTAAAAATCCTTCAACTTTCATTATTTTTTCTCCCTTTGTTTCCTTTCTTTTTGTCATTTCTTTCTTTCTTTCTTTCTTTTTCCTTTCTTTTCCTTTTCTTTCTTTTTCTCTGGCCAGGTGAACCCGCTCCCCCTTAAATAGGGAGGAGAAACCATTTTCTCTCACCAACACGCGGCTAGGCCCAAATCATTTTACAGATTCGTTCATTAATTTATAGACTTATACTTATCTTGTAATAAATATTTAAGATAATTATATTTTAATTCAATATTTTAATATAATTATATAAATTAATTAATTCTTAATTAAATTAAATTCTATCATATACTAATATAAAATTAATTATTTATTTTACTATCACATCTGTTGTTATTATTATTATTATTATTATTATTTTGAACCCTAAACTTTTAATAATTATATTATTTTATAAAATTACACATAATATATAATAAATTATATATTTTTCTAATTGTGATTAAATAATATTAGTATAAATTCTACAGAATAATTAAAAATCTGGGTTGTTACAATCTTCCCTCTTTTTAAAATTTCATCCTCGAAATTTGTCATATGTGTAAGCTATCCGCTGCGCACTCTGATAGATATATATATTAGATGATTAATCTGACAGAAAATATTACCTCAAAAAAAAAAATTATAAAAACCAACTCACTGTCTAGTTGTCAAAAATTATTTTGGGCCAAAATGAGAAACAATTGGTGACTTTAAAAACTTTTCACTCGTTTTGTTTACTATAAAAATAAATAAATAAAATAAAATGAGAACACAATAACCGAATCATATGCAGGAGTTGAAAAAATTTGAGATGAACTTTTCATTGATGGGAAATAGTTTCAAAATTAGTATCTTTATAATTTGAACCCATTTTAAAAAAGTCGAAATAAATTTTTTTTTTTTGAATACTGAACTGAAAATTATATGTATTTAATTATATTATAATTTTGGTAAGTGCTAGAGCCCGACATCCTCTGTTTTTTTTCCTTCTTTTACTGTAATAAATATAAATTATATCTATTATCCTTCACAAATTATGTACACAAAAAAAAATTAATATATATAATCATATAAAATTATAATATAATTAAATCGACTAACAAAATATAATATTTAGGTATTAATTATCCGTTATCCTACTTTTTAAATGTGCATGTGTCCTATACTCCAATGATGACTATTTTTTTTATAAATCATTACTCTGATACCATTTGTCACGACCCGCTCCTCGTACCCAAGGGTTAAGCATCGTGATGGCCACTAACTAGGGTTACTTACCTACAGCCAATTCTTAAATAAATTAATAAACGCGAGCGGAAGTAATATTTAAATGAGGGTACCAAAATAATTTTCGGAGCTTCTATTTTTATTACAAAATATATTGACCAAAAAGGCCGATATTTACATATAAAAATATCATAAAAATGTAGTGTGTGTCTATTCCGCAGTCTCGCAGCTAAGACTTTCCAAAAGTTATTTCTGAATTGTATTATTTTCTGAAAATTGGTAAACAATTATAAGTACTTGGCAGAGTGAGAAATATTATACCAAGAGTATAAGGGACACGAAATAATTATGGATAATTAATTAGGTCAAAATATTTACATAACTCAGTTTGGTAAATAAATCATTGGTAAACAAATTATTTAAATAGCAGAAATTGAAATATAGAAATTATGTAAATAAATAACCATTACCACGGTGCCGAACAGAACAAAACAGAGGTCATAAGAGTGACAGTCAGAACAGAGGTACGGACTCAAGAGGTGGCTCGTACGGACTATAGAGGTGGCTCCCACAATAGTGTAGCACTTATCTCCGCACAGTACTTTGCTCCGCACAGAACAGAAGTCAATGGATCCATGACAAACAGAGGACCACAAAGTGGTCAAACAAAAGCCAATAGTTATTTAAGTTTCCCAAGGCGTGAGACTCCCGTAGTGGTACTTACAAAACATAATTGTATATAAGGTTATAATCAAATATTCTTTAAAAATAAAACAAACATATCCATGGGTTTTCTTTTAAGCAAATAGAGTTCAAAAAATAATCCACGTAACTGAAATATTAATATAATTTATAATAATTTATAAAACATAATTTGTATAAAATAAATATGGTAAGTCAAAACATACGTAAAATATATTATAATGGCTTAAGATATAATACAACACACCTTAACTTTAATACCTTACTCTTTATTTTCACTACCAAAAACCCTTTCAAGTTTCATTATTTTTTCTTCCTTTGTTTCCTTTCTTTTTGTCATTTCTTTCTTTCTTTTTCCTTTCTTTTCATTTTCTTTCTTTTTCTCTGGCCCAGGTGAACCGCTTCTCCTTAAATACGGAGGAGAAACCATTCTCTCGCCAACACGTGGCCAGACCCAAATCATTTTGCAGATTCGTTCATTAATTTATAGATTTATACTTATCTTTTAATAAATATTTAAGATAGATAGTTATATTTTAACCTAATATTTTAATATAACTATATAAATTAATTAATTCTTAATTAAATTAAACTCTATCATATACTAACATAAAATTAATTATTTATTTTACTATCACATCCATTATTATTATTATTATTATTATTATTATTATTATTATTTTAATCCCTAAATTTTTAATAATTATATTGTTTTACAAAATTACACATAATAATATATAATAAATTATATATTTTCTTAATTGTGATTAAATAATATTAGTATAAATTCTACAGAATAATTAAAAACTTGGATTGTTACAAATTTAATGACGCAAAGAAAAAAATTAAAATTTTCAAATAATATTGAGAAAAGGTAAAATAATATTTTTTTTACATAGGAATAAGCAAGTAATGCAAATTGCTAACAAAAAATAAAGCATTTATTTCAACTTTAAGAAAAATTAAATAATAAATGTATTACTTAAAATAATAAATTTTACATTATTTATGTAATATGGATTAAGAGTTTTATTTAATATTGCATAAATTTGAAGAATTTAATTGAATAATGTGAAAATATATATGAGTCTTTAATAATATATATGTAAACCTCAATAGAGGTGAGTGAAATTACTTATTTGAATAGATAATTCATCCAAGGTGTAATTTTGTCATTATTGGTATGGCATCAACGTGATATTAGCGTGACATCAGCAAATTATGTTAAATAGTCTAACGGAGAGTAATAATGAGAGAATCTTGAAATAGTTTCAAAATAATTGAAGTTAGTGTAATTATTAAAACGACAGGAGAGGCCCTTGTAATTATCAAAAATCTCAAGGGAGGTAAGTGTAATTTATCCTAAATATTATGTAAATTTTTTAATAATATTTTTTTTTTGTTAAAGATTGCCTAATATTGTTCAAACAAAGGCCTCTTTTGAAAACACCCCAAATAAGTTATTTATTGATTTAATTCTATCGTATCACATTTTTATTTTATTTTTACACACCTTTTCATAATAAATAAATAAATAAATAAGTTAAAAAATAAGTTCACCCAACGCAATTCTAAGAGCATCTCCAACGGTGAATCAGATTTTTCATCAAATCTGAGTAAAAAATGACTCATTTCACCAAATCTGGTATCAGATGCTCCAACAGTTCACCTTTCACCAAATCTGTCCCGGGACAACTGAGTGGTCGACCGGCCGGTCGACCGGTGAGTGAATTTTTTTTTTTTTTTAATTGTATGAACCGTTTTTGTTGAACTTTCTGAACTTTTTCCGGGACGACCGGATGGTCGACCGGTTAGGGAATTTTTTTTTTTTTTGAACTGTTTGAATTTTTTTGAACTTTTTTTTTGAACTGTTTGAATCTTTTACTGGTTGACCGGTTGATCAACCGGCCGGTCAACCGGTTGGTCGACCGGTTGGTATCATCCCAACGGTCAGTAACAGTGATTTGGTGAAATGCTTCTCCTATTCTCAGTTTGATTCAGTTTGATGAAATGTTTGGTGAAATTTCATTTTGATATCGATTTGGTGCAACCGTTGGAGCATCAAACAGTAACTTTTTTACCAAATTTTAAATTTGATGCTTTGATGAATTGTTGGAGATAGTCTAAAAAGAACTGCACATGGCACGGAATTCTATTGAGTGTTTGGACATTTTGGGATACAACTTATTAGATAAAATAGTTACACCAAAAAAAATTTAAATTTAAATTAAAATATTTAATAAAATAAAATATCACATGTAAATTATAATAATTTTATTTTTTCTTTTATAATTATCAAATCAATTATAAAAAATAAAAAATTCTAAATATAATTTTTTTAACCAAGTTAAAATAATTAAATAATCAAAAAATTAAGTAAAAACATTCGTCCAAAACGAGAGCTGAATAGTAGGTTAGCCATTGATAGATGCACATGCAAAGCAGATGGTGTGTGGCGACGTTAACGTCGAAAAAAAAAAAAAAAAGTGTTGCGTGTTCACATTTAAAGTCAAGTATTGGGTCAACATATGAGATCAACATCTTATAACATATTTGCGTTTTACTTCCATGCATCTGTACCAAGAATAGTAAAAAATAAATGACAAGAACACCAACTCCTGTGAAATACCTGTATGAATGGTTATAATTAATAGAGATTATTTCATTTTTATCTTTATATTTTTATATGATTTTCAATGATCTTTTTAGATTATTTTTATTTTCATGCATACCACAATATTATTTAAATTATTATTAATTTTGTCCCTGCCTTCACATTTGAAATGAAAAAAGTTAAAAGAATTATATTTTGACCCCAAATATCAAAAGAAATATGCAGACCCACTCTTTTCTACCAACAAACCACCACCACCAACCACTAACTTCAAGTCTTTCTATCTCCTTCGTCATAGCTCCGTTTCGTCTCATTTTTACATCGTTGGATTTAACTCACGGTCTAATTTTCGTATCACATCTCACACATCTTGTTCTTTCTCTTTTGCATGCTATCGGAGCTCTAAAAGTTGATAAAAAAAATAAGACTTTTCTTCTTGTTTTCGACTTTTCTTCAAGCCGTCTTTCGGATTTCATATCTTTCTCGATTCTTGACGGTTCTATTTCATTCTTTCGCTATTCTCTTCACCTCACTTCCTACTTCGCTCTACACTACCTCGCTTTTTCACTTCTTCGTGTAATGGGCAATTTTGATATACCAAAAGTTGTCCAAAACTAATTTTGAAAATTTAAAAATCTTCATCTTTTGTTTCTTTCTTCTCCATCTTCCTCATTCTTCTTCTTCGTTTTCTTCTTTTTCTTCTTCTTCTTCTTCTTCTTCTTCTTCTTCTTCTTCACTTATAACATGATGTGGAATATGGTTCTAAATGATAACGAACTGGTAATTGTGTGGTGGCAGTCAGGCGATGGCGGTGGGTTTGGTGTTGTAAGGTGGTGGTGATGGTAATGTTCATGGTGGCAGTAATGGAACTTGATTGTGAAAAATGTGGGTTTGGTGTTGTAAGGTGGTGGTGATGGTAATGATAATACTCATGGTGGCGGTAATAGAGTTCAGTGGCGATGAAGTTGGTGGTTCGGGTGGTGATGTTGGTGAAGTTGATGAAGGTGATGAAA
Organism: Camellia sinensis; assembly: GCF_055761805.1. Taxonomy (NCBI): domain Eukaryota; kingdom Viridiplantae; phylum Streptophyta; class Magnoliopsida; order Ericales; family Theaceae; genus Camellia; species Camellia sinensis. Next base: position 154,032,638 of record NC_138968.1, on the reverse strand, counting down.
TTGATGAAGAGATATATATCAGCTTTCTATATATATACATACATATCAATAATCTATCTTCATAACAACCCTTTGAAATTGAATAGCTCCATGATATGTGATAATGATTCAAGAACATAAACCTCTACTATTTTTTTTTTTTTGAAATAAGCATCACAAGTAGTAATTGCCAAGTGTATTTTGGAGTTTTAACCTTGGTTGATACCAATTCTGGAGATGGTCTGAAAGCAGAAGAAGAATAGAATGAGGTGAATTTATATCTAAACTTATGAGCTTTTGATGTCAAGCCTATTATTTTAATCTTGACATTATTTTATCTCTTTCAAAATGCAATAATAATAATAATAATAATAATAATAATAATAATAAAGAAGAAGAAGAAGATCTTTACTCGAACCACTAACTTCATCGCACTACATTACTGCCACAACTACCATCACCAGTTCCTTTACCATCTAGAACCATGTTTCACATCATGTTATAAGTGAAAAAGAAGAAGAATGAAGAGAGAGAAACAAAAGATAAATGTTTTGAAATTTTCAAAATTAGTTTTCAGACAACTTTCGGTATACCAAAATTACCCATTACAGGAAGAAGTGAGAAAGCGAGGTAGTGTAGGGCAAAGTAGGAAGTGAGGTGAAGAGAATGGCGAAAGAATGAAGTAGAACCGTCAAGAATCAAGAAAGATATGAAGTCCGAAAGATGGCTCGAAGAAAAGTCGAAAACAAGAATAAAAGTCTTATTTTTTTTATTAACATTCGGAGCTCCGATAGCATGCAAAAAGAGAAAGAATAAGACGTGTGAGATGTGATACAAAAACTAAACCGTGAGTTGAATCTAACGACGTAAAAATGAGGCAAAACGAAGCTATAACGAAGGAGACAGAAGGGCTTGAAGTTGGTGGTTGGTGGTGGTAATTTGCTGGTAGAAAAGGGTGGGTCTGCATCTTTTTTTTAAAAATTTGGCGTCAAAATGTAATTCTTTTAACTTTTTCCATTCAAATATGACGGTAAGGGCAAAATTGATAGTAACTTAAATAGTATGGGGATACGTGTGAAAATAAGAGTAGTCTGGGAGGTCATTGAAAATCGTGTAAAAGTATAGGAGTAAAAATGAAATAATCTCTAATTAATATGCTAATTGGAATAATATTGATCATAATTAATAAGGTAGTAAGAATAAGAATATCTATACTATTATAATAAATAAGGTAGTTGGAATAAGAATATCTATACTATTATTATTCGTTTGGGAATAGACTTTTTTTAATAACTTTTGACTTTTTGGCTAAAATATGATGTAAAACAAATTAGTATATTTGTGTTGGTTTATTTTTCCTACGAAGGAAAATATCATAAATGCGAGCGTGCCAGCAAGGATTGAAAAATCCTTACAGATTAAATTTAAGCCAATTATCAAGCGATTGCGTTGACGGTTTTTTTGCCTTAACAAAGAGGACTTCAAAATTGCCAAGTGTAGAGAAAAGAAAAATTAAAAGAAGAATGAGGGGGACGGAGAAAGACGATTGAGTGAACAATCAAAGTAATAATTACTAACCTCTACTTCTATGCTTCGAAAAGGAAGTGCATAAAGTGCTTCGAAATAGAAATGCTGAAAATAAATGCTTCGAAATATAAATCTATGTTAAAGTACTCCTAAGATAAGGAAAATGACAAGAAATATTGAAATCAATTGTCTTTGATTATGAATTCTGGATCCTTTTCTTACAATGCAGCCATTAATGGCTATTTATAGAGGAAAAAATACAGCAATAACTATTTAGTAACTACCCATTTCTTCCATCTTTATTCTTGTCTTGCCATGTGTCCTTCCACTCATCTACTTTATCCTTCCACTCATCCATTTTGTCCTCCATATTCTCCATCATCTTTATAACTTCTTTTAACTTCCAAATGAATAAGAGGATGCCACGTGTCCTGCAAAAGATTGCAGATTTATGGTACCAACATTACCCCCCGCGGCCCTTAAAAATGATGTTTACTTTGAATTTTTGAAGGCCCGAACCAAGCACATGACTAATCTAAGCAATAAAGTGCTTCGAATGATATAATAGCACCAATAAAGTGTTTCGAATGAGCATGAAATTATGACTAGATGATCAATAACAAGCTTCGAAGGTGGTATAAAAGACCAAATTCATCGTTCGAAGGTCTTGCAACACAAATTTAAAGGAACAACATCACCCTTCGAAGGTTGGAAGCATTGATATAGGATGATGATACTTACAATGAAGTTTCAAGGTTAGGCTTGATGCTTCGAATGTATCTTCGAAGCTTTATACAGTTTCGAAGGTGAAGTAATCAACCTTCGAAACAACTCCTGATGTTTTGAATGTATCTTCAAAGCTTTATGCAGTTTCGAAGGTGAAGTAATCAACCTTCGAAACAACTCTTGATGCTTTGAATGTCGAAGGTGAAGTAATCAACCTTCGAAACAACTCTTGATGCTTCAAATGTACCTTCAAAGCTTTATACAGCTTCGAAGGCGAAGTAATCAACCTTCGAAACAACTCTTGATGCTTCAAATGTATCTTCGATGCTTTGATTGTGTACAACTGGCTATCAATTTGAAAAGATAAGCCATTCTCAACCATTTATTTAAATGCATAGGGCTTTTCTAGCCAAGTTCATGCATTTTAAATGGTCATCCCTTGTTCTAGCCAAGTTCATGCTTCGAACTCATAAGAACAATTTGTTAATTTTATTAGCCACATCATCATAATTATATTTTGATGTGAACCACAAATCCAAAAAGGATTTTGAACACCAAAAGTCATGGTATAGTGTGACCATGAAAATTCATACTTTTTTACATTTTGAAAAATGTCAAAAATTTTGAATTCATGAACAGTGACTTGTTCATTATTCTTGACCATGTTTGGTCTAAAAACATGACTTTCGCCGAATTGATTTTCATAATTCTTTGGCAAAGTGGGTTGTTTTTCCATGTTAGCCATTAATGGCTTATGAAAATCCCCCATAAGAATGTTATTTTCATGATTTGACTCTCTAAAAATTGGTTTTTGGACCTCCCGAGCCATGTATGAAACATCATTCTTAGCTAAATTTGGCTCAAAAACATGCTCTTTCGTTATGTTAATTTCATAATTTGACTCTTTAAAAACGGACTTTTGAACCCCCCGAGTCATTGATGAAATCAACTCTTTGTTTTTGTTATTTTCAACCATGGAAAAATTCTGAAAAAATTCACAAATTCCGGCCATTAAAGCCTCAGTTAAAGACTTGGTAGTGAGAGTTGATAACTCATCATTCCATTGGCGAATTTTCATATCAAGTTGATGAATTTCTCCAATTAAATGGTATCTTTTTTCTTCCACCAAATAATATTGTAATGGATGAAAGTTTATTTCATCAAGAAAATGGATCTCTTCTTGAATATCCAAAATTTTTCTTTTACGCCAATATATTTCCAATTGACAAGTTCGAATGGCGAAATCCAAATCGTTTGTCATTTCTTACACTTGGCAGTCTCACTAGGCGTGCCAAAAATCGTTGGCTTATTTTTCCTGCGAAGGAAAATATCATAAATGCGAGCGTGCCAGCAAGGATTGAAAAATCCTTACAGATTAAATTTAAGCCAATTATCAAGCGATTGCGTTGACTGTTCTTTTGCCTCAACAAAAAGGACTTCAAAATTGCCAAGTGTAGAGAAAAGAAAAATTAAAAGAAGAATGAGGGAGACAGAGAAAGACGATTGAGCGAACAATCAAAGTAATAATTACTTACCTCTACTCCTATACTTCGAAAAGGAAGTGCATAAAGTGCTTCGAAATGGAAATGCTGAAAATAAATGTTTCGAAATATAAATCTATGTTAAACTACTCCTAAGATAAGGAAAGTGACAAGAAATATTGAAATCAATTGTCTTTGATTATGAATTCTGGATCCTTTCTTTACAACGTAGCCATTAATGACTATTTATAGAGGAAAAAATATAGCAGTAACTACTTAGTAACTACCAATTTCTTCCATCTTTATTCTTGTCTTGCCATGTGTCCTTTCACTCATCTACTTTGTCCTTCCACTCATCCACTTTGTCCTCCATATTCTCCATCATCTCTATAACTTCTTTTAACTTCCAAATGAATAAGAGGATGCCAGATGTCCTGCAAAAAATTACAGATTTATGGTGCCAACAATTTGGGATGATTTTTTATTTTTTACGAAAAAATATGCAAAGAGTAGAGAGAAAATGAAATTTTTGATTTTTTAGTATAGATTGTTGCCTTTTTAATTTTTTTTAATGATTTTTTAACTTTTACGCTAACAAATGATGTTATCAAATTAGGCTTAAGATTGTGAAAGGGATTCGAACTTTTATGCTAACAAATGATGTTATCAAATTAGGCTTAAGATTGTGAAAGGGGTTCGAGCTTGCAACTATTAGTTTGGTAAACAATATTTTTACTATTTAAATAATAGACACTATATATTTTTAATTTAAAATCAAATTTTATATTTTATAAATTTAATAGCACATCCCTCAGAAGCACACACCCCCAACACATATGAATGTGATCAGTAAGATTGAGAAGAAGAAGTGAAAAGAAAAAGGGAAAGGTGATATATATGAGAGAATTGTAGAGAAATTATATGAGATGAGTGAGTTATTGAATAAATACTATTGCTTGTTTTTGAAAATTAATTCTTAAAAATCTATGAAAAACTAAATATACGTTTCTAAAGAAATTCTTTATCTATACTTCATGTTCAGTATGTTTTCTGTTCTCTCTAGAAACTATATTCAAAATGTTAACACTAAATTGTTTGGCTTAGTGGGTGAAGAAAGTAATTAAAGAGTCACCCAAGAGGTCACAGGTTTGAAACTTATCAACGCCAAGCATTCAAAATCTTTGAAAAATTTAGTTAAGATACTACACGTAAACTGATCTGAACACTCGGTTATGAAAAAAAAAAAAAATTATATTCAAGATGTTCTTAGTTTTATAAGAATTACTCATTTCGACTCAAAATATTAGTCCCTTATTTCATTTTTTATTGTCCTAAAATATTAGTCTATTTTCAAAAATCAAGTATAAAAATAATATAAATTTCTTATTTTGCCATTTTTTAAAATTCATTAATGATATAAAAAGTACAGTCATGACATTGATATTTTTCAAAAAAAATATACTATCAAAGGGTAATTTTGAAAAATTAAAATTTTTAAAGTGCAATAATTGTACTATCAAAAAAAAATTAAATTCCCTAAAATGGACCATTATTTTGTGACGGAAACAGTACAATTTTTTATTTCTTTATTTTGTTTTATTTTACTTATGAGACTTAGAGACTAGAGGACATTCCGAGAAATAATCATATCTCGACTCCATTTAAAAACCATACACACAATAGAATGGTAATTATTTATATGGATAAATTATAAATACATCTCTTAAAGTTTACTTAAAATATAGATTATTTTTTTGATTTAAAAAATTACAAATACCTCTTTGTTATTATTTTTTATTTAACAGAATTAACTAAAAAAATAAAATTCATAATTGCTCTCTTATACAATAATAAAATTACCTAAATTATTAATTGAAACATATTTCTAACATCATTAAAAATTGTTAATTGACTTGATGATTTATTAATAAAATGAGCGATTTGTTATGAAATTAGAAAAATTGGGCCGAGCTGTTAAAATTGGGCTTTGTGGCCCAGAGTACGAAGGACAGAGTAAAAAGGCCGTAATGATTACTCTGACCCAATAAAAATGTAAAAGTTTACTCCGGCCCAGGAGGGGCAAGATTACTCCGGCCAGGGAGGTAAAGTTACTTCGGTCCAGGAACGACCGAAGAGTTACGCCGGTCTTGGAGTCATTCCGGCTGAAAGTCATTGGTTCGGTCTAAAACCGTACCATAGGTTGTACATGTGATAACCGAGGTAAGGATGGAGTTAAAGGTGGAACCGAGCTAAGGATAGTTCGGCCTTTTTCGTGGCTCAGCATAGCCAATGTTATTTCGGTCACATGGTAGTTCGGCCATGATGAGAACCATCCCACTTGGTTTAAACAGTGGGGGGGGTGTAAAAGGATAAGCATTATCCTTAGGAGTATGAATCCTAGGAGGACTCTGCATGGAGGAATAAAAGTCCTACTAGGATTGTGCCACAGGAAACTTATAAAAGCCCACAAACATCACCTTGGAGGAGGTAACAGAACATAACATAACTTTGCTTTCAGAATACTCAGAGCTTTGTCTACTTGTCAAGCTTACTGACTTAGGCATCGGAGAGGTTTCCGGCACACACCCGCCGGCTAGCTCACGTTTGTGTTTTCAGGTAAAGCGACGTCGTACGGAGGAGCGTGGACTTAGTCAACAGGATTACACGAGGAGAATTATTTCCTCCCCGTACAATTGGCGCCGTCTGTGGGAAGAAAGAGACAGAACAAAACCTCTTGACTAAGCTTCTCCTTTTCTCATTCAATGGCACACATTGAAGACTTGCCGCAGTCTGCCGTCGACGGACTAACTCCAGAAGGGGGCGCAAGGCGTGAAGGATTACCTGCTGTCCCTCCCATGGCGGACTTGGAACCCCAAAGACATACCTCCAGGAGGGAGGCTAGGGGAAGACGGACTCACAGCCCCCGTCAATCCCATTCTCAAAGTCCCGACAGACAAAGACGGAGGATTGACCCCCAAACTCTGGAAGAACGCGTGAGAGAGCAAGATGAATTGATAAAGAAGATGGCGGCGGACATGGAGGCCTTGAAACGCCAGATGAAGAAAAAAGAAGTGGCGACAGGAGAGGGGCGCAAAAACAAGACGCCCCCTCGCCACTCAGAAAATCGTAGTAGGAATACTACACCCTCACAAGGAGAGAGTAGAAGCCTCAGGACAGGCGATACTCAATCATGGTCTTCCAAAACTCGTCACTCCAGGTCTGAGAGGACGAAGTCTGAAAGATCATACATTGAAGGAAGCACATACTGGCCTTCTCACTCGCATCAGACTAGATCTAGACAGACAGAGCTGCCCAGGTCATCCGACTTACGAACCGTGCTCGAAGAAAAAGCACGATGCAAAGAGGATGTTAGGGCAAGGGATCCACACCAAGTTTCTGCCTTACAGCGGTTGGCTCCTCGAACGCATGGAAGCGTCGAGGTTGGAATGCCAATACCGCGCCCTGCCTACGAACCAACGGACAAAGCCTTAGCAAGACTACAGACTTCGCCGTTTGTTCCAGCAATCGAGAACGCTCTCCTACCATCAGGCTTCCTTCAGCCGAAATTCACTACATATGAAGGGAAGACGGACCCGTATTCACACTTGAGCCACTTTCGCCAAGTCATGGCTGTTTACAGGCGAAACGAGGCCTTAATGTGCATACTCTTCCCATCAAGCCTTGGCAACCTAGGCTTGACTTGGTTCGAGAAACTCCCAGAAGGCAGCATAGCCTCTTGGGCTCAATTGGCAGAAGCCTTCGTAACAAGGTTTCGTACGAATACTAAAACTCCGGTGGAGATTGACCAGCTACTCTCCATCGACATGGGTGATAAAGAGACCCTGAGATCTTACAACAGTCGCTACTGGGAAACATTCAATCAGATTGGGGACTGCCCCACCAATCTCGCCATTGCACAATATAAAAGAGGCCTTCCAGTCGGGAACAGACTGAGGGACTCGATCACCATGACGCCACCCCTCACTATGGAAGCCCTGATGGAAAGAGTGCACCAGCACATCAGGGTAGAGGAGGACGGCGCACGTGCCAAAGCAAAATCTAGTGCGACTACAGAACCAGAAAAGAAGACCTCAGCAAAGGTCAACACGATAGACCGAAGTAACAGAAACGGACGTGGCAAACGAGACAACGGAGAAGACCCAGAAAAAAGATAGTTAAGAATCCGCACTGCCATAACAACGGTGTTCAAAAAACCGATATATCGGATTCTGAGCGAGATAAAAGATGAGCCTTTCGTCAAGTGGCCAGCCAAGCTAGGAGAAGCTCAGAAAGACTACGACGACAGATCACGGTGCACCTTCCACAAAGAAAAGGGGCACCGAACTGAGAATTGCACACCATTGAGACAACACTTGGAAGAATTGGTAGCAGCAGGACACTTGGACAAATACATTGAAGGAGGGACGCAACCAGCCCCCCAGAACCATAACAACCCCAATGGAATGCCGCTCGACGCCCCACCACAAGGCGTTATCAATGTAATTCATGGAGTTTTTGAACCTGAGCGTGTATGCGAGCTCAGAGGATCAATAAAAAAAGCCGAACACTTTAGAGAAGTGCTAAGTGCCCAACCTGCCATCAAGAAGGGAAAAACGGAGGCAGCGAACGTCATGTCTTTTTCGGATAAAGACCTGGATCGAATATACTGTCCTCACAATGATGCTCTTGTTGTCACTCTCCGAGTCAAAGATTTTGACGTCAAGCGGATTCTGATCGACCAGGGTAGTTCATGTGAGATCATGTATTACGACACATTCAAACAACTAAAGCTATAAGACAAAGACTTGGCACCTGCAGTATCCCCCCTAATTGGATTCAACTCCATGCCAGAATGGCCCGTCGGCAAAATAATTCTTCCAGTCAGAGCAGGAAGTGTAACAAAACAAGTGGAGTTCTGGGTATTGAAGGTCCCCTCCACTTACAACATCATCTTGGGCAGAACATGGCTGCACGCCATGCGTTCGGTGGCATCATCCTACCACCAAGTGATGCGGTTTCCCAACGACTCCAGTATAATTGAAGAAGTATATGGAGACCAAATCATGTCAAAACAATGTTTCGCCACGGTGAATGGCAGCCGCGCCGCCAAAGGGTACGTTCATTCGGTGGAAGAACCAGAAAGTAATGAGCTATTCGCAGACGTCGGCAAAAAGGCTGATCAAAAAGCGGTGGAAGACTTGGTGGAGGTAAAGATAGATGAGAAGAACCCGGATAAGTTCTTCTTGCTTGGCTCGTCATTGTCCAGCACTGAGAGATTAGAGGTCTTGGAGTTCTTGACCTCTAACATCGAAGTGTTTGCCTGGACACCTTATGACATGCCAGGCATTGATCCAAACTTCATCAGTCACCAACTCAATGTCCACCCATCCGCCAGACCAGTTATTCAACGCACACGCAGATCGGCACTCCACCACGCCGAAATAGTGGCGGAAGAAGTAGGCAACCTGCTGGAGGCAGGAGCAATTAGAGAAGTGCACTACCCAAGATGGATCTCCAACACAGTTGTAGTGCCAAAGAAAAATGGCAAATGGCGAGTCTGCGTCGACTACAAAACAGTCAACAAGGCCTGCCCAAAAGATAGCTTTTCTCTACCAAGGATTGATCAACTGGTGGACCTGACGGCAGGGCACAACCGACTTAGCTTTCTGGATGCATACAGAGGCTATCACCAAATTGCCATGCATGAACCAGACCAGGAGGTCACATCTTTCACAACTCCAAAAGGACTATACTGTTACAAGGTCATGCCCTTTGGCCTGAAGAACGCAGGGGCGACATTCCAACGGATGGTCACCAAGATGTTTGAACCATTGTTAGGCAGAACAATGGAAGCTTACATCGACGACATGGTGGTCAAAAGCAAGGATGAGAATGACCACCTTAAAGACCTGGGCGAGATGTTTGAAATCCTGAAGAAGCACAAGTTGCGCCTCAATGCGTCCAAGTGTGCATTCGGAGTAGGATCTGGCAAATTCCTAGGCTTCCTCGTGACCAACCGAGGTATAGAGGCAGACCCCTCTCAAATCAAGGCATTCCAGGAGTTGGAGAGACCAAACTCAGTTAAGGAAGTACAGCATCTCACCGGCATGGCGGCTGCACTCAATCGGTTCATAAGCAGATCATCAGACAGACTACGACCATTCTTTCAAACTTTAAAGGCCAAGTTTGAGTGGGATGAAGAATGCGACCAAGCTCTGGAAAGCTTGAAAGAGTACATGTCTTCCCCACCACTGCTTGTTACTCCAGTACCTGGTGAAGAACTCTTTTTGTACCTGGCAGTCTCTCAGCACGCAGTTAGCGCAGTGTTGGTTCGTGCAGAAGGAATACAACACTTGCCCATCTTTTATGTCAGCAAGACATTGTTGGGAGCCGAAACAAGGTACTTGCCCTTAGAGAAACTAGCATTAGCATTAATGATGGCATCCAGAAAATTGGCACACTACTTTCATGCCCACACCATAGTCGTCCTCACAGCTTTTCCACTAAAAGCTTTGTTTGAGAGGGCAAACTTTTCTGGGCGCATCTTGAAGTGGGCAGCAGAGTTGGGACAATTCGACATCAAGTTCCAACCCAGAACCGCAGTAAAAGCCCAATCTTTGGCAGACTTCGTCGCAGAATTTACTCCTGGTAGTCATCACATCTGCCCAGTCGACATAACTGACACGACCGAACTAGGGATGGAAATTGACGCTGGAATAGCGCAACCCCTAGCAGTAAGCACTCAGTCAGACTCCAAGGCAGACCAGACTAAAAACCGCAAGGAAGAAGCAACCCAAGACTCACCAACAGCCCAACTAGATGGCGAGGAACCGACAACAGACATGGACTTTGAAGAAAACACCATTCTTACCCCACAACATCATCTGACCCCTCCACTTGCTGGAAGTTATTCGTTGGAGAGATGTGGAAACTCTTTGTGGATGGAGCATCCAACCGGCATGGTGCAGGACTTGGCATAGTCCTCATCTCTCCAGACGGCCTGGTTGTAGAGCAAGCAATCAACCTTGGCTTCCCAGCATCTAACAATGAAGCAGAGTATGAGGCACTTCTCGCAGGGCTTAAATCAGCATGCTATATGAAGGCCACCGAACTAATGATTTACAGCGACTCACAGTTGGTGGTGAACCAAATTTCTGGCGACTATGAAGCAAAGGATGATAGGATGGCCAAGTATCAAGAGTTGGTCAGGACAGAGATCAAGAAGTTTGATGTAGTAAGGATAGAGCAAATTGGCAGGGAAGAAAACAGCCGAGCGGACGAACTAGCAGGCCTTGCCTCAATGGCAGATACATCCAACCCTCATCCATTACTCATCGACTTCTTACCAAGACCAAGCATAGAAGACCCCGAAGCAGAAGAGGCATGTTGCGCAGAACTAGGCCCCTCTTGGATGGATCCCATCGTCCTATTCCTAAAAGACGGCATCCTACCAGAAGAGAAAAAAGAAGCCAACAGAATAAGGGCAAAGTCGCAGCGATTTTGGCTCTCTCCATCCTTGGCATTATACAAGAAGTCATTCTCAGGGCCTTACCTAAAGTGCGTTCATCCCAGCAAAGTAGAAGCATTCTTGTTCGAAATACACGAAGGAGTATGCGGAAGCCATCAAGGGGGAAGGTCACTAGCTTACAGGGCCATTTCACAAGGTTATTGGTGGCCATACATGCAGGCAGACTCAGAGAAATATGTGAAGAAGTGTGAAAAATGCCAAAAATTCGCACATCAAATACATCAACCAGCCAGAGAACTCCTACCATTGACTAGCCCATGGCCTTTCGCAATGTGGGGTCCGGACATCGTGGGACCACTTCCAACAGCACCCGGCGGCAGGAAGTTCTTTCTCGCGGCAACAGACTACTTCACAAAGTGGGTTAAAGCAGAAGCATTGGCATCAATCAAGGAAAAAGATGTGAAGAAGTTCGTCTGGCAAAACATCATCACTCGATTTGGCATACCAAAGGCCCTAATCTCAGACAGTGGCTCTCAATTCGACGGCAGAATTTTCAGAAGCTTTTGTGAAGAGTACCAGATAGAGTTCTACAATTCTACACCAGCATATCCTCAAGTAAATGGCCAAGCAGAAGCATCAAATAAAGTCATCTTGGATGGGCTAAAGAAAAGACTAGAGAAGGCTAAAGGCAAGTGGGCAGACGAACTTCCTCATGTTTTATGGGCATATCGCACCACACCTCGGCGATCGACAGGAGAAACACCATTCTCCTTAGCTTACGGAATGGAAGCAGTAATCCCACTAGAAGTTGGCCTCCCCACAATTCGAAGCGAAAATTTTGATCCAGACTTAAATGGAGAAGCTATAGCTTTAGAACTCGACCTTGCAGAAGAAAGAAGAGAAAGAGCACTGGTTCACATCACCGCATACCAACAAGAGTTAATCAGAAAATACAACAAAAAGGTACATCCAAGATAATTCAAGATCGGTGATTGGGTACTGTGCAAAGTAATGGGAAACACCTTGATCCCAAGAGATGGAAAGTTAGGGCCAAACTGGGAAGGTCCTTACAAGGTGGTTGGGTTAGCAGGCAAAGGGGCATACCACCTAGAAGACAAGGATGGCAAGACAATCCCTAAGCCATGGAATACGGCCAATCTCAAGTTATTTTACTTTTAGCTTTTCTTTTTCAAACATATGTAATTTTTTCTTCCTTCAATAAAACAAGCAATTCTTTTCAGCACAAGTTGTTCTTTGTAAGAGTTAGCCTTAGTATAGATTAGGTATAATGCAAGCATTCTATTCTAAGTTAGCTGGAAAAACTTAGAGGTTGGTTGGAATAAACCAACACCCTTCCTAAGCCCAGGATTAGGATCCAGGCTGCAGGACGTTTGGTCGGAACAACTGTAACAACCCTCATACTATTTACTGATTAGGGACTGATTGATTACCGATAATCACCGATTACTGTTAAACGAAACGGATAATGACTGATAACTGACTGATAATTGAACTGAGTAAAGTACTGAACTGACTGATTGAAATTGGAATCTGAATTAACTGAGTATATGTTAGTTAATCGTATTCTATCTGTTTGATTGTCTGATTATCTGTTCATGTTTATATGTTTAAACTGCTAATTGAAGGCCTTATCGGCGGCCGAATTAGAAACCGAGTGATGTTCCGTGACCCTCATAATTAATGTGATTTTATGGTATAAGTATCTGAAAATTGATTAGGTATGATTAAATTAGATTAAAATAAGCCAATTAAAGAGTTCGGTTTATTTACCATATTGCCACCCTTAGTGGCACACTACCTAGTGATGCTAGAGCCTTGCACACATTGAATCAAAACATTTCCTCAGCCTTTTCCCCTCTCATTGCCGACCATAGAGAGAGTTAGGGAGGGAGAGAAGTGTTCTTGTTGATTTAGCTTGTGAATCTTGAGGAATTGAAGTATAGATTGCATTTTTGAGCTCCTAGTCTTCTAATTCAAGCTCTAGGTAAGGATCTTATCTTCTTATTGATGCTATTGAACTAGTTCTTGCATGGTTCATGCTTCATTGTAGAACTAAGCCATGATTTGGTTCATTAATGATGGATTGAAGATCATTTCTTGCTTGCATGTTAGTATTGTTGCATTTTGAGGTTGATTACATGGACATTAGTGCATGCATGCTTATATTGTTGTTATAGACCATGTTTTCATCTTGTTTTGAAAAGAATGAGCTCATTTGATCAAGCTTTGAAGCTTTGATTTGGTTTAAATCCTTGCATGTTTGCATGTTCTTCACATTCTTGAAAATGGGTTTGAATATGGTTCTAATTGACTCACCTTTGGGGCTTGAATTCATAAATTGAGCTTTGAAACTTGTTATACATTGAATTTAATGATGTTTTCCAGAATTTGGGCCCAAGAGGTCGAGTTTGGAGAGGTTGAATGCTTGGTTTGAGCTTGGGAGGCAAATCTGGAAATTCCAGATTTGGCTTCCTCGCTCGAGCGAAGGATTCCCCGCTCGAGCGAGCACCTTTGTCCAGGGCTCCGCTCGAGCGACCATCGAGCGACCATCGCGCGTAGAATTTCAGCATCCAGTACTTTTACTGTTTTGCAGACCGCTCGAGCAAAGGTTTACTCGCTCGAGCGAAGCCTTTGATTTTGGACTTACGCTCGAGCGTAGAAGGTCTCGCTCGAGCGAGGCTCCTATTTTCAGCAAACTTTGCGAAATGTTTTCTAAGTGTATTTTTGCATCCTCATCCCATCCTAGGCATTCTTAGGCCTAGTTTAAGGCACCTTGATGAGGATATCATTGTAGAACACACCAAGGCAAATTAGGGATTAAGTTATGAGTTTTCCCAACTGTGTAGCTTAGTGTGTTCAACCTGTGAACTGTGTAGGGTTTGCAACTGGGGAGACACGCTCTAGCATACTGTAGCCCAGAACTCTGTGAGTAACAATTGTGTAAAGATATGTTCAACTGATTATCTTCTGAATACTGAACTGAACTGTTTACTGAATTGGTATTATTTACTGAATGAATGTATGTCCTTTATTTCTGAACTGTACTGTGGCATCCTTAGTATCTACGGTTTACTGTTACTGTTACTGCGACAGAATTCTCTGTCGGTTTCCTTGTGGAACCACTACTGTTTACTGACTGATGGCCATCATTACTGTTCGGTCTTTCAAGACCTACTGTTACTGTTATGCTAATGGATGTACCACATATGACTGTTTACTGTACTGAACGACTGAAATACTGATTGAATTGAACTGTTTTCACTACTGTAAGGACATTCATTCTAAACCCCTTTACGCTTTATGTTATTCACTGGGCTTTAGCTCACTGCTCATATATATATGTAGGTGTACAGGCACCAGACCGCAGCTAGAGGCGTCAGGGTTACTCCAGTTTTGTCAAGCCAGCCTTTGTGCCTCACTGCGAGGTTCCGAGCCTACTGTTAAGGCTTAGGGGTGTTTTAGAATTTCCCCCTTTTTGTACTCTTTCACTGTTTTGTATAGACTGACTGTTTACTGTACTGTTATACAGGGATTAGGTCCCTGTACTGTGTGACTGTTAATTTTGTATACTGTTCTGTACTGTTTTTGTATAATGTATGAAAAGCCTCTTTTGCATACAGACTGTCACAGCTCAATGGACACTATTTATTTACTGTATTGGCTTCCGCCAGGCCCTGTACTCTGTTTTACTGTATTACTGTTCTGCAGGCCTTCGGTAATCTCGGATTACTGGCCGGTTACGGTGCTAAACCCATAGGGCCGGGTTTGGGTCGTGACAACAACCAAACATTATTCTAAGTTAGCTTTCCAGCTAACTTAGAGGTTGGCTGGAATAAACCAACACCCTTTCTAAGCCCAGGATTAGGATCCAGGCTGCAGGACGTTTGGTCGGAATAACCAAACATTATTCTAAGTTAGCTGGAAAAACTAACTTAGAGGTTGGCTGGAATAAACCAACTCTTGTTACTCTTCAGCCGAAGTAAGGGAATGACTGAAGAGTGGTTGGCTGGATTAAACCAACTCTTGTTACTCTTCAGACGAAGTAAGGGTATGGCTGAAGAGTGGTTAGCTGGAAAAACTAACTTAGAGGTTGGCTGGAATAAACCAACTCTTGTTACTCTTCAGCCGAAGTAAGGGAATGGCTGAAGAGTGGTTGGTTGGATTAAACCAACTCTTGTTACTCTTCAGCCGAAGTAAGGGTATGGCTGAAGAGTGGTTGGCTGGAATAAACCAACACTTATTACTCTTCAGCCGAAGTAAGGGTATGGCTGAAGAGTGGTTGGCTGGAATAAACCAACACTTATTACTCTTCAGCCGAAGTAAGGGTACAGCTGACGAGTGGTTGGCTGGATTAAACCAACACTTGTTACTCTTCAGCCGAAGTAAGGGTATGGCTGAAGAGTGGTTGGCTGGATTAAACCAACACTTTTTACTCTTCAGCTAAAGTAAGGGTATGGCTGAAAAAGTGATTGACTAGATTAACCAAACTCTATGTACTCCTCAGCCGAAGTAATTATATCGGCTAAGGAGTGGTTGGCTAGTAAGCATAGTTTAACAAGACAAAACCGGAATAAGAGTCAATAGAAGGCATTACAAAGTACAGGCATACATATCAGAACCGGAATAAGAGTCCAATAAAATTTTCATTCATTGAAAAACAAGTACAAGAGGGACATAGCCCGGCTACAAAGAAAAGATAACAAAAAGTACAAAGTCAAGAAAAAAGATCTTCAATCTCGGCATCAAAGGCAGCATCAGTGTCAACAGGAAGTCCGGTTTCTGGCGGCAGGACATTTTCAGTCACAATAGTGGTTTCGACCGGAACCAGAGTTTCATTTGGCTGTTGAATAGCTTGATCTTCCACCGTGGACTCCGGCCGAACTATCTGATCTACGTTGACAACCGGAGTATCCTCTGAGGCAGAATCTTCATCAGTATCTGAGCCTTCAAGGAACTGCTGCTGCATGGCATCCGCATACTCCGCAAGGGACTTCGGTATAAAGTAATCTGGAGGGTTGAAGACCTCGGTCTGTTGATCATGACCGAGCTTCTCAACAGCCGCCCTCCAGCTGCACCTGAAGAACAGCTCCTTGGCAGCGTCGCACTGTTTGACATAGGCATCCTCTGCCTTCTTGTAACCTTGCTTGTAACCCAGCTTTTCGGCTCCCTCCGCGCTCTTTTTTAGTTGAGTTATTTCGGTGTCTTTTCTCTTCTCAAGCTTCACCAACTCCCGCAGATACTTGTCTTTCATAGCAATGGCGGCTTTCTGCCTCTCTGCTTCAGCCGAATTAACCAGATCGGCAAGACAGTCGTTCTCAGCCTGCATCTCGGCCATTTTCTTTTCAGCTTCTTCTAGCTCGGCGACCTTTGCTTCGGCTTCCGCCATTGCTTGCCTCGTGGTTTTTCTAAGCTCCAGGACTTTTCGGTAAGTAACATTGTTTTTCTGCAAGGCCTGACAAAACGAAGACATCTCTTGAGCCGAAGTAAAAGTTGGGAAAATCAGACACAAAGAGCGGACAGAGTGACTTACCAAAATCATGGACTTCGACGTGGACCGAATTGACTTCATTTCGGTATTTAGTTGCTTTAGGTGGTGCTCCATGTCCTTGGGGAGGCAGACACTTTTGGCCAGGTTAAAGGCCAATTGATGATCTTTTTGAGCAACAACCGAATCAGAATCTTTGATATCTCGGTCGTTGAAGGTTAAACTCAGAGCCCATTTGGAAGACTCTGCTGGGTCAGTTTGCTCCGGTTGGATAGGTTGAGAACTTTGGGGGATGGATTCAACCTCATCGACAAGTTGCTGTTCGGTCGATATAGATCGGGCGCGTTTTGAAGGGCGGGATGAAGAAGGTTGCTGAGAAGGGAGAGCCACAACGGCAGGCTGTGTTTGTATGGATGGCTGTACTTCGGCCCTGGTTATTGCGGTCAGAAGGGCCCTAACTCTGCTTTTCTTTGCCATTTCTTCTTCAGCTGTTAGTGGGACAAGTCGTATTTCGGGCAAGTTTGGGTCCGGTTCAGGAGCTTCCTCAAGAAGGAAATCGGTCACTCGGGCTTTTCGACGACCGCTATATCTGTAGGTCGGCTCAAAATTTAGAAGTTTAGACCAACTTCTTTCTTTAATCCGTAGTGCGGCTCGGAGTGTGTTCAGGTTTGGGTAACTATAATAGGAAGCAAGATGAGCTAAATCTGCAAAAAAGATACAACTGTTAGGTCGGTTATGACAGCGGAAACCGAAGTAAGGGAAAAACATACATAGAATCGAAGTAAACTCTACCAGGTTTTCCTTTATTCCAGTTAATACTTCGGCCTGGGATTTGGGCTTGCTGATCTTCAAAATTGCCCGATACCCAGAAAAAGTCGTCATCATTAACGTCCTTATCCGGCGTGTCCTGTATTATCTTTTCTCTACGGCGGCGTATCCTAAGGTAATAAACCCAGCCGTCTTCTTTGGAACCTATGGAGTACTGGTGGAAGATTTCGGCCAAACCGAGGTTCAGGCCGGCTTGGCGGTTTAGCTCGGCTATACCCATTATTATCCGGTATGTATTGGTGGATAGTTGGGTTGGGCATAGTCTGGTTTGCCTAAGGAATTCGCAAATTAAAGGTTGGACTGGGAACCTTAGTCTGGTCTCTATTATAGAAAGCAGGGTAAAAGGCACGAAGCCTGTTTCGCCCCATGGAATGATGTCCTTTTTGGCTAGGGTAAGTTGTACATCGTCTGGAATGCCATAATCCCTTCGGAATTCGGCCATACCACCAGGGGTTTCAACTAAATACCTATACTTACCCATTTATGGTATAAATTAAGAATAAATTAGTTCGGTCGGAAGATTGGACTTAAGTAGCTCGGTTGGGCACAAGAAGGAATGCCAGGGCAACCTAAGTCTGCAAAGTAGAAAACAAAGGGGTTAAGCACAGATCATAGACCGTGCTACAAATTAAAAACAAGGTAAAAGCGCCCTAGTTCGGCTTTAAGGGCAGGTGATATCTCGGTTTGGCAAAAAGTTTGGTAAGCTCGGTTTGAGTAGGTGGTTTATTAGACCAGTTCACCGTCTAGGGGCAGCTTTCTTAGTTCGACCTAAAAAACTAAGAGAGCTGGCTTAGCCCCAAGGCCTAAATCGGTTGAACTATGTGTTTTGTTACTCTGGTTAAGCCTCTTGGGGCAGCTTTCTAAGTTCGGTTTAGAAACTGAGAAAGCTGGCTTAGCCCCAAAGGCTTAGCTCGGTTAATGACTAAGGTTCCTGGTTTAGGGAGTTCAGACGTCGTTCGGTGATCTTATTTCGGTTAAGTTGGATTGGAAATTTATTTTTCAAAGCTACTGTCATCCTACAAGTTCTAGTTCGGTTAATTGTCTAAGGTGATCTACCGCTGTAGCACAAAAACAGTATCCTAGTTCGGTTGGGGCAAGATTATGGATCAGAAACTAATTTTCTACAATATAATTCATACACACACGAGTTCTACTGGTTTTATCATAAAAGTGCAGAAGCAAAAACAAGAAATATATAAGTATGTTTTGCAAAAACATGGAAAGCAAGATACGAAAAGCAAAACAGAGAAAGGAGAATGGATTTGCTTACCAGATTGGAGAAAAGGGAGCTAAAGATGGAAACAGTCGCAGCTATAAAGATTGCGAGCTTGGCAGTTGAAGAGGAAGAGGCACAGAGAGAGAAGATGAAGACTAGTAAAGGTGAATGGTTCAAAGGCAGGATGATTGTTTTGTGGAGAGAGAGAGAAAGGGCG
Organism: Camellia sinensis; assembly: GCF_055761805.1. Taxonomy (NCBI): domain Eukaryota; kingdom Viridiplantae; phylum Streptophyta; class Magnoliopsida; order Ericales; family Theaceae; genus Camellia; species Camellia sinensis. Next base: position 154,013,690 of record NC_138968.1, on the reverse strand, counting down.
GGAATTGTTCAAAAATTGCGAAATACGAAGACGGCGTTGACAGCTGCCTTCTACGAATGGGAGCATGCCACGTGTATACGAAAAGGGAAGCGTTACAGTTGTGATTGAAGGGACGTTTTGACCGAACAAAACAGAACCCGGAGTAAAATTAGCTTGGCTGGAAAGGCTGGAAGAACTTCAGCTCGGTTGAAAGACTTGTAATCCCAATCATGCTGTGCAGATGGAATTAAGGGGCAATTGAGAGGGTAATTTTTGGGAAAAATTGGGCCGAGCTGTTAAAATTGGGCTTTGTGGCCCAGAGTACGAAGGACAGAGTAAAAAGGCCGTAATGATTACTCTGACCCAATAAAAATGTAAAAGTTTACTCCGGCCCAGGAGGGGCAAGATTACTCCGGCCAGGGAGGTAAAGTTACTTCGGTCCAGGAACGACCGAAGAGTTACGCCGGTCTTGGAGTCATTCCGGCCGAAAGTCATTGGTTCGGTCTAAAACCGTACCATAGGTTGTACATGTGATAACCGAGGTAAGGATGGAGTTAAAGGTGGAACCGAGCTAAGGATAGTTCGGCCTTTTTCGTGGCTCAGCATAGCCAGTGTTATTTCGGTCACATGGTAGTTCGGCCATGATGAGAACCATCCCACTTGGTTTAAGCAGTGGGGGGGGTGTAAAAGGATAAGCATTATCCTTAGGAGTATGAATCCTAGGAGGACTCTGCATGGAGGAATAAAAGTCCTACTAGGATTGTGCCACAGGAAACTTATAAAAGCCCACAAACATCACCTTGGAGGAGGTAACAGAACATAACATAACTTTGCTTTCAGAATACTCAGAGCTTTGTCTATTTGTCAAGCTTACTGACTTAGGCATCGGAGAGGTTTCCGGCACACACCCGCCGGCTAGCTCACGTTTGTGTTTTCAGGTAAAGCGACGTCGTACGGAGGAGCGTGGACTTAGTCAACAGGATTACACGAGGAGAATTATTTCCTCCCCGTACAGAAACATATTTCTAACATCATTAAAAATTGTTAATTGACTTGATGATTTATTAATAAAATAAGCGATTTGTTATGAAATTAGAAATTTTAAGAAGTAAAATATAATTTTTAAAACTATAAAGGGTGATTCATATTTTAATCAAACATTATAAATATATTTGTAATTTATCCTATTTATAAATAAAATAATGTGTGGTGCACATCTTCTTCATCACAACATGATGCGGTAATTATTATGTTGTGATGATGTTTATTGTAACGACTTATAATAAAATCAACAAGAAAAAGATTATGGTATCTTTTTATACATTTTATAATTAAAAAAAAAAAACATAATTTTATACTTTATAAATTATGTTTAAAAAAATTATAATTAAACAGTACATAAGGTATAATTAAAGATTTTATTAGTCATAATTAAAATAAAATCATAATTAAAGAAGAAAATTAACATAATTAATGAAAAAAATAACATAATTTAAGAGTACATATAGTACAGAGTTTGTATAGTAGAATTTACCAATTAATAAAAAGGCAACATAAAAAAGAAAAATTACATCATGCAATAATAAAATTAGGGAGAATTTTTAAAAAGTAGTGAGTGTTTTTTTTTTTCCCAACTAATGAAGGTACAAGATTTATTTACATAATTGAATGCACAAATCACTTGTACATTTATTATTTTGTAATTATTTTTTCACTCTCTACTTTTTGATATTCTCTTATAAAATTAAGGGGATGTTTGGGAAGAGAGTTGAGTTAAAATAGCTTACTAAAAGACAAAATAGGCCAAAGTAACTAATAAAATAAAATATCACATTCAATCCAAAATCATTTCACTTTTTCTCTCATAATCATCAAAAAAAATAAAAAATAAAAAATTAGTCAACTTTTCAAACACAACTACTGTAAAATAGCTAAAAAACTAAACAGCTAACTAAGGGTTCATTTGGAAAGAACTTTTTTCACCTATTTTGTCTTTTCATTTAAATTGGAAGTTAAAATTAATAATTTTGGGAAAATTTACCAATAAATCCTACATGTTGATATTATAATCCAATTAGTCCCAAATGTTTTCTAGTGCTCCGTTTAGTCCTATCTGTTGTCAAAGGACGCAATTGCCATTAGTTGTTGTGTAATGTTTGTTGTGACACGTCGCATGTGCGTGTGGCACAGATGAGGTAAAATGGCATGAGGTTTGTCACGTGCCACACAATTGACTGTCACACACCCAAAAAGTTCACTAAGGATTTTTTCAGAAGACTGTTGTGGTTTTTGATTGCCACGTATTCCACATATTGAAAACCCATACCCATTAAAACACAACCTGATTTCTGCATCCATATCTCCACACACAGTACAGTGGAAACGTAACATAGAAAACCCTCGTTTTTGGGATTTGCTTGGATTTGAAATTTGGGATTGACCGTATATACCGTCGCGTGATTTGGGGGGGAATAATAAAGACTGAGTGGGCAATTTCCATTGTTGCTGTGATTATTTGGGCAAACGTATTTGTGACAGGGCAAATCATGGACGACGACGAAACCCTAGTATTCATATTCCGTAGCCCTTGGTTGTGGGTGTATAGTTATGGCCGAAAAGGGTATGTCCCATATCTTGATGCTGTCAGCGTTGTGTGACAATGTGGATCGTGAGTGTTTGATTATTCTTTCTGATTACCCTGTTGCAGTCGTTTTTTTTTTTTTTTTTTTGCGATTTTTCATTTGGGGTTATCTGTGTCGTTGATTTGTTATGTGTATTGTGATGTTGTTTTTGTGTGTTGGGATAGGTTGGTGTTGGTGATGTTGTGGGGAAGGTTGTACTTGGTTGTGGGTGTAGGGTTTGTGTGGAGTTCGTGTATGTGTCGGTTAAATTGTTGACAAGTAGTTGGCATGGGGGGACACAAAATTGGTTGGGACCACAAAAGTGGAAGATAATGGTGTGTTGTGTGGCTGGGATGGGCGGGGTTTTGTTTTTTTTTGGAATGTGTGTTACGTTCTGACGTTTGTAAGGTTTTCTTTTTTTTGCGTGTTTGTGAACCTAGTGCACATATGTGGGGTGTGGGTGTGGGATGTGTAATGGTGTTTTGTTTTTATTTTGTGCTTGTGTGTCCTGTTGCTGGGATTTGTGAAACGAGTTGTAAAATACATGTGAGGTACTGATGTGGGGGATGATGGTGTGAGGGTTTGGGAATGTTGTAGTTTGTGGGTGTTGTGGAGGTGGGGAGGTATTGTATTGGTGTCGGTAAGTGCGTTTGTATCACAGTTATGGTGTGTTGTGTGACTGCTACCTTGATAACAAGTAAATGGCAAGGGGGGAAAAATGTTTGTTGGGGCGATAGTAATGGATGATATTGGTGTGATTGGTATGGGTTGGTCGGGGGCTATGTTTTGTTGTGGGTGTCGTACACGTTGGTTGTGTGTGTGTGATCGTGGTGAACGTATGTGGGTTAGGGGTGCGGCTGGAATAATGAAATTTGTTTTTTTTTTTTTTTTTGTGTGTGTGAATGACTGTCGTGTTGCTGTGAATTGTGGGACGAGTGATATGTTGGTGTTAAATGCATGTCCGTCAGTTATGTGGTTTGCAGTATGGGTTTGTGTGGCGTAGAGTTGAAATGGTGTTGTTGACAGTACTAATGCTAGTAACGTTGGTTGTGTGTAACTTATGTGTGGCGTAAGGGGTGTGTATTATAGTTTTTTGGTGCATTACATGAGCGATAAGGGGTTAGTGGTATGTTTGTGAGGCATATGTGGTTGTTTGTCTGTGTTAACTGTGGTTTTTTTTTTTTTTTTTTTTTTTTTTTTTGCAGAGTGCAGAAGGGCAAGTAGTCCATGGACATGTTCATGTGAACGGAGAAAGGTTGATGAAGGTAATGGTTCAAAGGGAAACAACCTGGGTGTGAAAATGTAGGGGCGCATTTTGTTTAAGCAGTCGAAAGGGGTGAACAATGCGGTTGGACTAAAAGTGGCTAAGGACATAGTAGCACCCCTGCAACAGACACACACGCGGTTGAACTTTCGTTCGAATGTTGCTGGGATAGTTAAACTTGTGTGGGAGGCAAATTTGAGGGACGCACACTTGAAACAGTTGCGAAAGACGCCATTTTGGATTATGATCGAGGCGATGCACATGAATAATTTGAACCATAACGAGGTTAGGAAGTGTGATGATCTTATATCCAAAATTATAAGATCATATAATCAGCAAGATAATGCATTCAACATTGGAGGTGTCAATGTGAAATTTGGGAGCAGCGACATCAGGTTAATATTTGGTTTGCAGTGCGGGAAACGGCGTTCAGATTTGTCACCTGGTCAGCTGCCAGTGTCGGACTTTATTCAACGTAGGTGTCGTGACATGTCACGCCTAACGTTGAAGTTGGTTAAAACATTATTTTTAGAGGCTTTGAATGGCCAAAAGAAACAAGATGAAGAAGACACAGCGAAGTTATTGGCGTTGTACATGTGTGTGAAGCTTTTTTTCTCTAACTCTGGGGAGACAATAAGTTGGGCTTTTGTTCACTACATGAACGACCTGAACACCGTTAGGATGTACGATTGGACTGGAGCAATACTGACAACATTGATGGCGTCAATCAAGGAGTTTCATCGTACTCCAGGGAATGTGACAGGGTGCGTGGTTGCGTTGCTGGTATGTGTACATTTGAACATTAGTTAGTTATTGAATATATGCATTTTTTTTTTTTTTTGGTATCAATAAATGGATGATTTGTTGTTTTCCGTTTTGTTGTTCATGTAGTATTGGTTTTGTGAACATTCGAATATAGTGGAGCCTCAAACCGACAACATGTTTCCCAGGTTCCTCAAATGGGACATTGGGGCATTAATGAATAAAATTCAAGGGGTGGATTTGGCTGGTCCAATTGGTTTTCAAGTAACTTGGTGTAGTGTACTTGTTGCGTTGAGTTATGCACTTTATTACTGAAGTTTGTACTAGTGTGAATAAGATGTAACTATTAATTCTGATGTGTTTTTATTATTTGCAGGTTAAAGTTGACCGTCTGAGGTTTTTTGATTATGAACGTGAAGTTATGGGCACAAACATTCAGATGGAGGAAGAAGGTTTGGCAGATATCAATGGCGGAGGTGTGGATTATGACGGTGTGGACGAGCATTTCATGGAAGAGAGGACGGGAAAAAAATACAAGTGCTGACCAGGTGGTGCAGGGCCACAACATTGAAGTAAAACGGTTCACAGAGCATGTGGATTGCAATTCCGATATTGAAAGGGTTATTAATGACAAATTAGAAGAGGCACTAATTGCAGTCGCAGAGCTTGAAATGTAAAACAAAAAGAAAGACAAAATGGTGTCGTTACTTGAAGAAGAAGTTGCTGGGTTGAAGAGGAACGTGGAGTTTCAAGCTGTTAGCATAGTAGGGGGATTTGAGTGTGTGGTGAAGATGAAAGACGATGAGTTGAGTAAGTTAAAAAATGAGAATGAGGAATTGCAGAAGAGAGTGTTAGTGCTTGAGGACCAATTAGAGGATCGTGATGTGCACGTTGTGATGCAACGGTTTCGGGAAGGCGTGGATATTGGGGGTAGTGGTGGGGTTAATGTGGGGAATGATGGATGTGATGGTGTTATGTTCTGTGATGTGTCACCTTTGCGTATGTTGCCATAGCATGGTCGTAGTGGTAATGAAGGGGTGGTGGACACTGTGGCGGAGTGCAGACCAGGGATGTTTCATGGTCATTACAGTAGCAGTAGTTCTGCTGTTGAAGTTGAAGGCTTGACGAGTGATGTTGAATGTGTTGCAGGATTGGGTTATGTAAATTCATATGTGCATAAAATCAAGAACAAAGTGAGAAGGGAGCAAAAAATGCCTGAGTTTGATTACCCACTGTTGGGTGGGCGTACTAAGAAGACAGTCGAGAACAATTATGATGGAGTGGATGACAGCAAATGTAACGTGCATAACGCAATTATTGATGTCGATGCGGTGGTGTTACCTGAGAAAAAGAAGAAGTCTGGGTTTGATTTGGATAACTGGTTGGGTGTTTGGAAGATGATGACAATGGATAAGAAGGCAAGGATCACCAAAGCGTATGAGCGGCACGGTGATGGGTACGTATTTATTTTGAGTGTTATTTGTATTGTTTGCATTCATTTGTAAATTTGTATAATGTACATCGGCATTCTGTACAGGGCGGTCATGTGGGAGGACAATATGAATGGCGTTGTGGTTTATTTCAGCGATGTAAAAAACCTTGTACGCCAGAGCTGCATGCGTGGGAATGTGAGTATTTACATATAGTGGTTGTAATGTTGTATTTTCTATTCATATATTTGTGGTTAATTTTGTTTTACATGGTGGCATCATGACAATTATTTAGTTGCTACAGCATTGTTGTGAAAATTGGTTATGATGGTTGGTAGGTCGTTGATGCGTATGTAGAGTTGTTGAAGACCGACCAGTTGAGGATGTATGGAGACAATGAATTGGTGGACAAGTCTTACTTTTTCAGTAGTGTGTGCCTGGTGAGTTTGTGGTTTAGTTTGTTTGTTTTTTTTTTTTTTTTTTGTTGGTGGTGCGGTGGTGTAATGTTTCATGAGAATGATGTATTTGCAGGACGTGGTGAAAAGTAATGACGTGCGTTCAATAGAAAACTACATTCGGAAGAATGTGTCTGCAGGGAGCGAGTTTCGTTTCATCCATTTTCCCATGTGTCATCTTGGGCACTAGACGCTTGTAATGTATGACACTAAAGATGGTAGTTAGAAGCACTACAACTCAATGAGGCAACGTGGGGATAGGACAGATGTGCACCACACTGAAGCTGTTATGCTGGTAAGTATGTGTAACCAGTATGTGTGTTGTGTAAATTGGTTGTAGTTGTGTAAACGATGGTTGGTGATTTGGTTTTGTGGTGGTTTAATTTTGTAATTTTATTGAATGGCCGAAAGAACGTGTGTCAAATGTTATGATGCAATCGTTACGTCAATTCGGACTGGATGAGCAGAGCATTGAGGCAAATTTCAGGCATCCGTTAGAAGCCGTAACTAAGTGTCCACAGCAAAAACCAGAAACGTAAGTAACAGTGTTGTCGTAAATGTAAGAGAACTATAATTATAACAATGCTATTATGAGTGTCGCTGATTACATGTGCTTATTTCGTGTGCAGGCTTGATTGTGGGGTAATAGTGTGTGGTATAATGCGCTAGTACGTGTATCGTGGCGACGTGGAGCGAACGTTGCAAGGTAGTAATTGCAGCGTGTTGCGAGCAAACATGGTTAAATATTTCATCAACGATCCGACCCAAGGTTGAAGGATTAGATGTGTTTGGTCTGAAACGGGGGCGAGAAAGAATTCAAAAGCAGCAGTTTTTGTTTTATGAATTTGGTTTATGCGTTTTGTTTGTTTTTTTGAAACAACATATTTGTTACTTTGAACTTGTGGTTTGAAAATTCAGGTTTATAAATTGTTGGAAATATTTTTTGTGGGTGTTACGTAATAGTCGTTGTGGATAACATTTTATGCATTTTGAATGGAAGTATGGTATGATTTGGATTATGATTTTGGTTGTTTGTTTGGCCTGTTTGTTGATGCGTTTGTAGGTAAGTTGTGTGATTGTAGTGAGAAATTTCAAACAAGTAATGGAAGTTGATGTAACGGTTTTTAAGTCATGTGGGACTGCGTTGTGGGCAGAAAATGTGTGACGTTGATGTACACGTAGTGATAGAAGTTGAGTGTCGAAAATTGTAAGATATTAATTACATTGATGTATAAGTATGGTATATATGCGAAAATTATAGTCAGGGAAAAGATGGAAAACGACACGGCTATGGGCCGCAGGATGGTTATCCGGACAAAATTGAAAATGGTACAAACATGTTTGTTACCAGGCAATTTTGTGCTGTATTTCTTGTTTGTGTGCAATGTTTGCAGATGTGGCAGTTCATTTGGTCACATGACGATAAAATGTTGCAACTACACATATTGAAGTATGGCGCATGTGCTGAAATAAATAGTAGTACAATACGAAGCAGACGTAAATAATATGGTGAAGGGGTAAACAGAATAACGCATCAATACTAAATTTGTTCATTGACTCTTCTGTCTAAATGATGGACTAGGGAATTGTGGAACATCCACTTATTTAATAAAAAAACTGTAAAAGTTTAATGTGAAAAGTACGAATCTACAAATTTTGTTTGGAAGCTAAATTGGTTCCTTGCACGTTTTCCTGTTGTGGTTACCCATGCGTTGATAACGACCACACTGAATTTGTTGGACTTGTTCCCCTTTGGAAAGCATGCGTTTCTTCTTGGGCCTTCCCGATGGGCGTTTGACAGGGGAGGGTTGTATGACAAAATCTGCAAAGTTAAATTGTGGTTTCTCTACAGTTGGAATGGGGGTTATGTTTTGTGCATATGAATTCTTGTACTCAGCCACATGGTAGTAGGGAATAACTAACTCGTACAGATCTAGACCACTATTTCGGATTGCCATGACTACATGAGCACATGGGAAGTCGTTGATCTGCCACTTGAAACAAGAACATGTACGTCTGCCAACATTGACCATGACGGATGGAAAAGAGTGAACCTCGTATACGTCATCGTTTGATTGGCTTACGAGCCACGATCTACGTTTGTTGTACGCTTTGACCAACCGAGCTTCCATTTTGGGACAAATAACACCTGCCCACGCATTTTCCTTACGTCTCCGTTTTGCCATCTAGCACATAATCTTTGCTCGGATACTATTAATCATTTGAGTTATTGGTAGGTGGCGTGTTTCCCGTATCCACGAGTTAAATGATTCAATGGCGTTGGAACATATCTCGACGTACCGTGAACCTCTAGTTTTAAAGAAGGATGACATGTGTTAGTGAAAAAAAAAAGCCAATGAGTAGGCATGAAACAGAAATGATGTATTGTAGGAATAAAGTGTGTGTGGGGAAAAAAAATAAGTAATTACGTACTAGAAGTAAGCATTCTCCCAATAATGAGGGGGTAAATCTTTTAAGAAAGCAGGCACAACCTTACGTCCACATTTTGTGAACTCTTCCATTCTCTGGTTGAATGCAGCCACAGTTGGAGCGCATGCGCAAGCACGAAATTTAGCCAACATCACAGATCGATATGAACTATTCACATAACGTAACTTGTCTTGCAAGTTACGCTGCAAATGTTGTAAGAAAAACGCATGCTTCGCTGTGGGGAATATGATGGGTATCGATTCTAGTAAGCCCGCGTGTCGGTCTGAGACAAATGTAAGTGTCCTTTGCCTATTTACCACGTTTGCGAGGTGTCCCAAAAACCAAGCCCAATTTGTGGTGTTTTCGAAATCAACAATCGCAATGGCCACAGGGAATAAACCTGCAATTTGTATTTGTTAGTCAAGCAACCAATCTGTGAAACAATATTTACGAACAAGTGTTATGACGATCACGCCGATGTGGAAAAGAAAGTGTCCTACCTAGCAACAATATAAGTACATTTGCACTACATAAATATAATATATAAATAATTACCACATAGTAATACCTTGGTTTCCATCCTTCGCAGTTACGGCTAGCAAGTTCCCCTTGAATTTCCCTTTTAGAAAAGTCTCGTCCCAGAAAAACGATGGGCGGCAATGGTTGAACCCATCGATGCATGTTTTGAATGATATGAATGTAACAACCCTCACCACTGTTTACCGATTGATTACTGATTACCGTTAAACTGAGACTGATTATGATAAGTAATTGAATCGACTGAAATACTGAACTGACTGACTGAAATCTGGAACTGAATTGATTGAGTACATCTGTTTAATTGTATGTCTATATGTTGCCTGTTTGATTATCTGTTTGTGTATTTATGTTCAAACTGCAAATTGAAGGCCTTATTGGCGGCCGAATCTGAAATTAATTAATGTTCTATGATCCTTAGAATTTATGCGATTTTATGGCTTATTTATCTGAAATGTGATTTAGTATGATTAAATTAGATTAAAATAAGCTAAATTGCATGAGTTGGTTTATTCACCATTTTGCCACCACTAGTGGGCCACTAGCTTAGCATTTTTGAGACTCATTCCTTTGTATCAAAACACATTTTATCAGCCATTTTGTTGAGCTCAACCGAACTAGAGAGAGAGAGAGTTAGGAGAGAGTGTGATTTCATCTCTAATTGGCTTGGAAACTTGGTAGAAGTGAAGGAATTGAAGAGTAATTTGCAAACTTGAGCTTATATTCTCATAATTGAAGACATAAGGTAGAGCTCTTACCTTCTTAGTTATGAATTGAAGTGCTTCTTGCATGGTTTAGAGCAAAGTTGAAGACTAGAGCCAATTTATGGCTCAAATTGTTGTGTTGAAGCTTAATTGTTATATGCATGTGTATATATATATTGAAGTTATGAGGTTGTAGTTCATAATTCCTCACATGCATGTCCATGTTTTGAGAGTAGACCATGACTTCATCTTGATTTTGTAAGAATTGGCTCATTAGAGCAAGTATTGGAAGCTTTGAATTAGTTAAATTCAGGCATGTTTGCATGTTCTTCATATTCATGAAATTTAGTTTCAATTTGGGCTCAATTGATCTTCTTTTAGGGCTTTGATTTTACATTTGAGATTTGAATCATGTTAAACTTTGAGTTTTGGAATGTTTTCTGGAAAATTGGCCCAAATAGTATGGTTTTGATGCATCTAAAGTTGATTTTGAGCTTGAGGTTCAAATCTGGGAATTCTAGATTTTGAACTCACGCTCGAGTGGGGTGACTGGCGCTCGAGCGTGGAAATCGTGCTCCTAGCATTTTGTTCTGTTTTTGAGTCAGCTCGAGCGGGGTAATTAACGCTCGAACGGGACCTTGTGTCTTACGCTCGAGCGGGTGTCGAGCGCCCAATCAAGCGTGAATTTCACCTATCCAGCACTTTTGACTGTTTTGTAGAACGCTCGAGCGGGTAAGTCTACGCTCGAGCGGAAACCTTTGTCTGCATGTCCGCTCGAGCGGAGTAACCTACGCTCGAGCGTGACCCCTGTTTTCTGAAAATGCTTTTAACGGGCATCCTTGCATCCTCATTTTATCCTAGGCATTCCTAAGCCTAGTTTAAGGCATCTTAATGAGGATATAGATATAGAACCACACCGAGTCTAAGTAGGGACTAAGTCTTTGTTTTTCGAATGTGCACTTAGTGTGTGTTCATCCTGTAAACTGTGTAGGGTTGGCATCCGAGGACGCGCTCTAGCTTAATTGTAGCCCAGAACTTTGTGAGTAACAACTGTGTAAAGATATGTTCAAAGATGAATATTTTCTGACTGTTAACTGAACTGCTTTCTGAACTGTTACTGTTAACTGAATGAATGTATGTCCTCTATTCTGAACTGTATTGTGGCATCCTTAGCAACTATTGTTACTGTTACTGCTACTGTTACAGAGATCTCTGTCGGTTCCCAAATGGAACCACTATTGTTTACTGTTATGATGGCCATCATTGACTGCTCGGTCTTTTAAGACCTACTATTTACTGTACTGCTATGCTAATGAATGTACCACATATGATTGTTACGACTGAATGATTGAAATACTGATTTAATGAACTGTTTTCATTACTGTAAGGACATTCATTCTTAACCTCTTTACGCATTATGTTATTCACTGGGCTTTAGCTCACTGTTTATATATATATGTAGGTGTACAGGCACCAGACCGGAGCTAGGAGCGTAGGTTAGACTCTCTTTTTGTCAAGCCAACCATTGTGCCTTACTGCGAGGTTCCGAGCCTGCTAAGCTTTGGCTTAGGGGTGTTTAATTTCCCCCGTCTGTCTCTGTATCTGTTTTGTAATAACTGTATAGACTGATAGCACTGTACTGTACTATTCAATAGGGATTAAGTCCCTGTTCTGATCGACTGTAAATGTTGTACATACTGTTCTGTATTGTTCATGTATATACGTATGAAAAATCTTTTTGCATACAGACTATCACAGCTCATTGGACACTGTTTATTTACTGTTTTGGCTTCCGCCATGCCCCTGTACTCTGTATTATTGTCTGACTGTTAAGCAGGCCTTTGGTAATCTCGGATTACTGGCCGGTTACGGTGCTAAACCCATAGGGGCGGGTTTGGGTCGTGACAGAGTCGTATCAGAGCGATACTTAATCACGAGTTATACCGCACACACATGTCCAAATGAGCTATTGGGTGTCCTAGGAAAGCAATTAGGGCATCACATGAGCATGAAAAGTGTGTGTGGACATGACATGTATATGTGTTAATGTGTTGAAACATATAACTGCTTATGTTTAAGTGTTTAAAGTATGCAACTTCCTATGTTTATTATTATAATGTTGCATATAGAGAAATGGATCATGCAAGCACTGCTAATGAAACTGAATCCCCTGAGGCAAGAATGACGAGGTTGGAAAAAATGGGGGAACTATTAACTGCAAGGCTAGAACAACAACAGAACCAACAGCCCCCACCTTCTCCTCCGGTACAACTGGAACCGAATGTTAATAATGGGGATATAACTGCTCTCACCCAGAAGTTCAGCAAAATGAAACCGCCATCCTTTCAGGGAGGCCTTGAGCCGCTAAAGGCTGAAGCTTGGGTTCTTGAGACAGAGAAACTATTTGAGGTCTTTCCGTGTTCTGAAGCACACAAAGTGCTATTGGCCACCTTTACACTACAGGAAGAGGCCAGAAGGTGGTGGATATTAGTCCGCGACACCAACACTGTTATGACTTGGGCCCTATTCAAGGAGTCCTTCTTTGAAAAGTATTTCCCTCAGTGTGTCAGGGACAGAAAAGTGACTGAATTTGAACAGCTGAGACAAGACACTATGTCGGTGGCAGAATATGAGACAAAATTTACTAAACTTGCCCGTTATGCATCGCACATGGTTGATACTGATTACAAGAAGGTCAGGAAGTTTGAAGGCGGCCTTAATGTTGCAATACTGGACAGAATAAATGTTTTAAAACTACCGAACTATGTGAATGTTCTTGACCGAGCATTAATGGCTGAGTCAAACATTGAAGCACTGAAACAAACTGAAACACCAGCATCTGAATGGCGTGGTAAAAGGCAGGGTTTTAAATTCAAGAAAGGCAAGAATAACCCATTGAACAAGAAATAGAATACAGGGTCAACGACTACTTCTAGTCAAGGGAACCGGTCTATACCACCCTGTTCTGAATGTGGTAAGAACCGTAAGGGAGGAGTTTGTTATAAAATATATGGAGCTTGTTACAGGTGTGGCAAGGTGGGCCACATGGTTAAAGACTGCCCCTCTGCTTCGCAGGCCAATAGTAAAGCTGCACCTAGCGCAGCAGCATCGACTGCTACACCAAAGCCTAACCCCAAAATTACCGGGAAAGAGCCCATGAGGCAAGGTCGAGTGTTCGCACTAGTACTGGGAGACATGCAGAATACCGAGACCGTTGTGTCAGGTATTCTCTCTATTTGTACTCAAAATGCATATGTTCTGATTGATTCGGGGTCTACACATTCGTATGTATCGCATGCTTTTTCGCGAAAATTGAATAGACCATTAGAACCCATGAATTATCTGTTAGCTGTATCTTCACCTGTCGGGGGATCTGTAACTTGTGTTTATATGTACCTTGCATGTGAAATTATTGTTGGGGATATGCATCTGTATATTGACTTACTGCCTCTGAACATAGATCATTTTGATATTATATTGGGGATGGACTGGTTAACGAAATATCATGCTACCATAGACTGTGTAACGAAACAAATAGTTTTCCGTCCATCGGGTTTACCTGAATTTGTGTTTAATGGGGTTGGAGTAGTACCTCCTCCATATCTGATTTCCTCTGTGAAAGCCTTTAAACTGATTAAGAAGGTGTGTAAAGGGTATCTGTGTTCTGTATTGATTGTACCTATTGATGATAAAAATGATGTGAACTGTATCCCTATAGTTAGAGAATTCCCAGATGTTTTTCCAGATAGTCTACCAGGGGATTTGATTGACAGGGAGATTGAGTTCACCGTTGATGTGATTCTGGGTACACAGCCAGTGTCTAAAGCTCCTTACAGAATGGCTCCAATTGAACTGAAAGAATTGAAAGTGCAACTGCAAGAACTGTTAGACAAAAAGTTCATCAGGCCTAGCACTTCACTGTGGGGCGCACCTGTTTTGTTTGTGAAAAAGAAAGACGGCTCACTGAGACTCTGTATTGACTACCGTGAACTGAACAAGGTAACTGTGAAAAATAAATACCCATTACTGCGTATTGATGACTTATTTGATCAGTTACAGGGTGCTCAAGTCTTTTCTAAGGTTGATCTCAGACCTGGATATCATCAGTTGAAAGTTAAACCAGAGGACATTGACAAAACTGCTTTTCGAACGAGATATGGACATTACGAATTTTTAGTTATGCCTTTCGGAGTTACCAATGCACCTGTTGCATTTATAGACCTCATGAACAGAATCTTTAAACCATTCCTCGATGACTTTATTGTTGTATTCATAGATGACATTCTGATTTCATCCAAGAGTATAGAAGAACATGAACATCATCTAAGACTTGCCCTACAGACCCTAAAAGAATAGAAACTTTTTGCTAAACTGTTTAAATGCGAATTTTGGCTTGATCATGTTATGTTTTTGGGACATGTTATTAGTAAGGATGGAATTTTAGTTGATCCACAGAAAGTTAAAGCAATTGTGAATCGGCCTAGACCAACGAATGTTACAGAAATCCGAAGCTTTTTGGGATTAGCTGGGTACTACAGAAGATTTGTCAAAGATTTCTCCAAAATTGCCTTACCGTTGACTTAACTCAAAAGGAGATATCATTTGACTGGACTGACTAAAGAGAATCAGCTTTCTAAGAGTTGAAAACTCGACTAGTGACTGCACCTGTTCTTACCTTACCTTCAGGTACAGATGGTTTTACCATTTTTAGTGATGCTTCTCATAAGGGTTTGGGGTGTGTTTTAATGCAGAATGGGAAAGTAATTGCCTATGCTTCCCGACAACTGAGACCGCACGAAAAGAACTACCCGACCCATGATCTGGAACTTGCTGCAGTAGTATTTGCACTGAAAATCTAGCGTCACTACCTTTATGGGGCTACATGTGAAGTATATACCGACTACAAGAGTTTAAAGTATTTCTTCACACAGAAAGAACTGAACATGAGACAGCGGAGATGGCTAGAATTGATTAAAGACTATGACCTACAGATTTTGTACCATCCGGGAAAAGCCAATACCGTTGCCGATGCGTTGAGTCAGAAATCGATTGGGAACTTAGCTTGTTTACTCATCGGACAGAAAGAGTTGCTTTGTGACCTTGAAAAATCTGAAATTGAAATTGTTTTGTGAGAACAAGGTGGAACAGTAGCTGCTATTTCTGCTCAACCGGCGCTGATTGAAGAGATTAAAGAGAAACAGCAACAGGATGACTTCTTGAAGAAGATCGTCGAAGAACGGGAATCTAAACCGAGACCGAGTTTCAAATTTGAAAATAATGTACTAAAATTTCAGGGAAGACTATGTGTACCAAATGATACTGAACTGAAAAGAAGAGTTCTGCAAGAGGGCCACAATTCAAAACTGTCTATCCATCTAGGGAATACAAAAATGTACCAAGATTTGAAACTGAATTTCTGGTAGCCGGGAATGAAGAAAGAAATTGCTGATTTTGTATCGAAATGTCTTCATTGCCAACAAGTCAAAGCCGAACATCAACGACCCGCAGGCTTACTGCAGCCCTTACCTATACCGGAGTGGAAATGGGAACATATCACCACGGATTTTATCGTTGGTTTACCTCGCTCCAGTAAAGGTATGGACTCAATTTGGGTTATAGTTGATAGACTGACTAAATCTGCTTACTTTTTACCTGTCAAAACAATTTATAATGCGGACAAATTGGCTATACTCTATATTGATGAGATTATTAGATTGCATGGAGTGCCTGTGTCCATTGTTTCTGATAGGGACTCGAAGTTTACATCGAGATTTTGGCAAAGCTTACAGACTACATTGGGTACTGAACTGAGACTGAGTAGTGCCTATCATCCTCAGACAGATGGCCAATCAGAGAGGACCATCCAGACTCTGGAGGATTTACTGAGAATGTGTATCCTTGATTTTTAGGAAAACTGGGAAAGTCATTTGCCTTTAGCTGAATTCGCCTACAACAACAGTTATTATTCAAGTATTGGTATGGCGCCTTTCGAGGCATTGTATGGAAGAAAATGTAGATCTCCGATTTGCTGGGCAGAAGTTGGAGATGGGCCTTTGCTTGGGCCCGAGATTGTATATGAAACGACTGAGAAAGTAAAACTGATACAACAGAGACTGAAAACTGCACAGAGCCGACAGAAAAGTTATGCAGATGTCCGAAGGCGAGACAGAGAGTATGAAGCGGGTGATCACGTTTTTGTCAAAGTGACACTGATGAAAGGCCAGACTCGTTTTGGAGTGAAAGGCAAGTTAGCGCCGAGATATGTCAGACCGTATGAGATTATTGAGAAAATCAATCCGGTGGCGTATCAAGTTGCGCTTCCTCCTGAAATGGAGCATATACATAACGTCTTCCACATTTCTATGTTGAGAGACTACCTCCGGGATCCTTTCCATGTGATAGAGCCTACTCGTGTAGTGCTGAGTGATGACTACACTTACGAGGAACGGCCTGTTCAGATTGTAAACAGACGGATCAAGAAGTTAAGAAACAAAGAGATCCCGTTAGTGAAAGTTGACTGGCAAAACCATGGTGGCGTGTATGCCACTTGGGAAAGGGAAGATGACATGGCTAAAAGATATCCTGAACTGTTTCCACTAAATCCTGTTTTCTTCCAGAACGAAGGTAATTCGAGTTTGGAGGACCAAACTCTTTATAAGGAGGGGAGACTGTAACAACCCTCGCCACTGTTTACCGATTGATTACTGATTACCGTTAAACTGAGATTGATTATGATAAGTAATTGAATCGACTGAAATACTAAACTGACTGTCTGAAATCTGGAACTGAATTAATTGAGTACATGTATTTAATTATATGTCTATCTGTTGCCTATTTGATTATCTGTTTGTGTATTTATGTTCAAACTGCAAATTGAAAGCCTTATCGGCGGCCGAATCTGAAATTAATTAATGTTCTATGATCCTTAGAATTTATGCGATTTTTGGCATATTTATCTGAAATGTGATTTAGTATGATTAAATTAGATTAAAATAAGCTAAATTGCATAAGTTGGTTTATTCACCATTTTGCCACCACTAGTGGGCCACTAGCTTAGCACTTTTGAGACTTGTTCCTTTGTATCAAAACACATTTTATCAGCCATTTTGTTGAGATCAACCGAACTAGAGAGAGAGAGTTAGGAGAGAGTGTGATTTCATCTCTAATTGGCTTGGAAACTTGGTAGAAGTGAAGGAATTGAAGAGTAATTTGCAAACTTGAGCTTATATTCTCATAATTGAAGACATAAGGTAGAGCTCTTACCTTCTTAGTTATGAATTGAAGTGCTTCTTGCATGGTTTAGAGCAAAGTTGAAGACTAGAGCCAATTTATGGCTCAAATTGTTGTGTTGAAGCTTAATTGTTATATGCATGTGTATATATATATTGAAGTTATGAGGTTGTAGTTCATAATTCCTCACATGCATGTCCATGTTTTGAGAGTAGACCATGACTTCATCTTGATTTTGTAAGAATTGGCTCATTAGAGCAAGTATTGGAAGCTTTGAATTAGTTAAATTCAGGCATGTTTGCATGTTCTTCATATTCATGAAATTTAGTTTCAATTTGGGCTCAATTGATCTTCCTTTAGGGCTTTGATTTTTCATTTGAGATTTGAATCATGTTAAACTTTGAGTTTTGGAATGTTTTCTGGAAAATTGGCCCAAATAGTATGGTTTTGATGCATCTAAAGTTGAATTTGAGCTTGAGGTTCAAATCTGGCAATTCCAGATTTTGAACTCACGCTCGAGCGGGGTGACTGGCGCTCGAGCGTGGAAATCGTGCTCCTAGCATTTTGTTCTGTTTTTGAGTCAACTCAAGCGGGGTAATTAACGCTCGAGCGAGTGTCGAGCGTCCAATCAAGCGTGAATTTCACCTATCCAGCACTTTTGATTGTTTTGCAGAACGCTCAAGCGGGTAAGTCTACGCTCAAGCGGAAATCTTTGTCTGCATGTCCGCTCAAGCGGAGTAACCTACGCTCGAGCGTGACCCCTGTTTTCTGAAAATGCTTTTAACGGGCATCCTTGCATCCTCATTTCATCCTAGGCATTCCTAAGCCTAGTTTAAGGCATCTTAATGAGGATATAGATATAGAACCACACCGAGTCTAAGTAGGGACTAAGTCTTTGTTTCTCGAATGTGCACTTAGTGTGTGTTCATCCTGTAAACTATGTAGGGTTGGCATCCGAGGACGCGCACTAGCTTAACTGTAGCCCAGAACTCTGTGAGTAACAATTGTGTAAAGATATGTTCAAAGATGAATATTTTCTGACTGTTAACTGAACTGCTTTCTGAACTGTTACTGTTAACTGAATGAATGTATGCCCTCTATTCTGAACTGTATTGTGGCATCCTTAGCAACTACTGTTACTGTTACTGCTACTGTTACAGAGGCCCTGTTTGGTGCAGCTTAAAAGCTGCTTATTTCAGCTTTCAGCTTAATTTAAGCTATTTTGATGTGTTTGGTTTAGCTTATAACTTATAGCTTATAGCTTTTTTGAAGTCAGAAATCAGCTTATTCTTTGAGTGGGACAGGAGATCCTTAATTTATAAGTCAGAAATCAGCTTATGTTCATAGTTATAAACTATAAGCCGTTTAAGTATAAGCTATAAGCACTTTCCCACAGCTCTACCAAACAGGGCCAGAGATCTTTGTCGGTTCCCATGTGGAACCACTACTGTTTATTGTTATGATGGCCATCATTGACTGCTCGGTCTTTTAAGACCTACTGTTTACTGTATTGCTATGCTAATGAATGTACCACATATGACTGTTACGACTGAATGATTGAAATACTGATTTAATGAACTGTTTTCATTACTGTAAGGACATTCATTCTTAACCTCTTTACGCATTATGTTATTCACTAGGCTTTAGCTCACTGTTTATATATATATATAGGTGTACAGGCACCAGACCGGAGCTAGGAGCGTGGGTTAGACTCCCTTTTTGTCAAGCCAACCACTGTGCCTCACTGCGAGGTTCTGAGCCTGCCAAGCTTTGGCTTAGGGGTGTTTAATTTCCCCCCTTTGTCTCTGTATCTGTTTTGTAATAACTGTATAGACTGATAGCACTGTACTGTACTGTCCAACAGGGATTAAGTCCCTGTTCTGATCGACTGTAAATGTTGTACATACTGTTCTGTATTGTTCATGTATATACGTATGAAAAATCTTTTTGCATACAGACTGTCACAGCTCATTGGACACTATTTATTTACTGTTTTGGCTTTCGCCATGCCCCTATACTCTGTATTATTGTCTGACTGATAAGCAGGCCTTTGGTAATCTCGGATTACTGGCCGGTTACGGTGCTAAACCCATAGGGGCGGGTTTGGGTCGTGACAATGAAATACCGTATGAAACGGTAGTTTTGTTCATCATATTCAATGTTGATATAACTTCCAGGATTATTTTCCATGACTACGCTACTGTTCCATCGTAGTTGGTCAAATGAAATGGAGTGTGCACCGAACATCTCACCGCGAGCTTTTTCGACACCTAACCATGCAACTCGGTAACTAACCTGCAATCCGTAATCTTTTTTCAAGTCATACACAACATCAGTAGGCCTTGTGAACGGCTTATCACATACCCGTTCACAAATAACATCAGACACTAGATTGGAACCAGCCCTAGGGTTTTTGGGGGTCCATACAGCAACACCACAATGTGCTCGATGTTCCACTTACGAAGGTAAAAACAAACCATTGGCATGCAAGACACGTGCATGTACCAACCACATGCATCCTCTCGATTCCCTCATCTTACATACAGCTGTGATTCGAACAGAATCGTTCTTCAAAAATTTGAAGCCAAAGCCACACTCAACCGCATACTTGCGAAGAACATTTCGAAATTCAGATGCTCCACCTTCAAAACTTTGACCAATATGTTGAATTCCATTAGCCTATGGAGCAGACAAAAAAACCTTATCAATGTGAGGACAGAATTTTTCCAATAAATCTTGTTCGTCATCCATGTCCAAATCATCAAACACCCCTGCTATGTGACACGGGACAGTCTGCATACTATGAAATAGGCTGCCAACATTGTCAGCGTCGCGTGACTCTTGTAATTGAAGAATGACATCGATGCATTGCAGGCGGAAAGACCGTGCAAGAGATACCATGTTTTCCACATCGATATCATTATATAATGTGAAATTATTATAACCTGGTATCTTGAAGAACAAACACACTTAGGCCGGTGTTAACCCAGGAAACTTTTCGCACGCACAATTAATCATGTCATCAAACCGAAATGGAGCTTGCAAATTAATTGCGGCATTAACATTTCCGTAACAACAAATTAACATAATATGTGTGTCCATCCCCCTAACAAGATTAACACGTGCTTCATCAGGACCAAAAAAACCCGAAACAAAATTGACAAACACTAGAAAACCCATACAAGACACACCTACAACAGAGAATATACGAATAACAACACATACCTTTGCAACATAGAAAATAACCCCAAAAATGCACCACATAACCCCCCACCCCACCTGTTGAACAGAACCCCCTTACACCAACACGTAATGCAACACACACCCACAACACCAACACGTAATGCAACACACACCCACAGCAGAAGCAATTCAAAAAACAAAGCATACCATCGTAACACAAAAAATAACCCCAAAAAATGCACCACATAACCCCCCACCCTCACCCGTTGTGGTGCAGTCCCTTCCACCAATACATACAAAACTGTAAATGTCATCCAAATAAGAAGACATACCTTTGAACCCATTGGGAACCGACTTTGGTTAAACTTTCTGAATTAGTCCATCACATAGCCACCGTAAAATCACCGACCCACACCAGTGAAAACCCTAAGTCGAAAAGGCTAAAACGTCTATACACGTAACATTGAAATATCAACTGTGATACCCACAAAATCGAAAGAATCACGTGATTCCGCAACAGAATATGGAAACATAACAATTAAGGGTAAAACCGTCCACACGGTGACACCACATATGGAAAATAGGTTCAGAAAGAAACAAACCTCCCCACTAATAGGACTTACCCGGACAAAAGAATAAAGTTGGGACTAATTGGTTTAACAGTTTGTGAAATGGGATTTATTGGTAAATATTCTATAATTTTGTAACACTTATCAATTACACAAAAATAAAATTAATAGAAATTTAGGTAGAATAACCAAATTAAAATTACACTTGTTTAGGATGTCCTAAATAAGTGCACTTTTTGACTTTTTAGACTAAAAAGTTGAGGAAAAAATATATGGTTGTTTGGGTTAACTTTTTGACTTTTTTTGAAAAAATGTGTATTAAAAAATTGTATAAATTAGTGTGTAGGGGAAAATTAGGATTGAGAGTTGTGCAGCCGTACTTTTTGACTTTTGGTGAATAGTGATAACTTTTTGACTTTTTGGCTTTTTGGCTTCATGCCAAACTTGGCCTTAAAGTATAAGAATCAAATTATTCAATTTCAAACTATAAGAACTAAAGTAAAATTTAAATCAAATTATATAGGAAAAAAGTAGAAAAAATTACTCATAAATCCCAGTTTGGGAAATGTTGTTCCATTTAGTCCTAAGAGTTTTCTTTCAAACCATTTGGTCATTTTTATTTTTGGTATGTTTGTATTTTGTTGATTTGGGGGTTATAGAGTTACTTGTTCGCTCTTTGTATTTGATTTTGGTTTGATTTCTTTTTTGATGTTAGCATTGGGCACGTAAGGTATGTTTGTGTGTTTCTATTTTTTTGTTAGGATCTGGGGAGTGATTCGTGGGATTTGATGCGGCCATTGCGGCAAAATGGAGAATCACAATAGGAAAACATGTAAGGACTTGATGTAGTGCATCGACAAAATGTGGTTGATGTTACCGTTGCGGCATTTACCAATGAACACCACATATTTCACTACGACGTCGTGTGTGGTTAGTCTAATGCAAGATTCTGAGATTTTAGACATTTTATTATTTGTGTTTACTCAGTTGGTTGAGTACACGTTACTAAATAAATTACTGTTTAAATAGATACTTGTCATTTTGATTTTTAATTGGTTTACGAAATCATTATGTTTTTGGGTTTTGCCAGTCTTGCAGCAACGAATAAAAATCAGAAGTTTGCTTGCTGCATATAATTGTTATGAGCAATCAGTTTATCGTACAATATGAGTATAGGGTAGGGGTGGGCAATGGTTTATCCGACTCGCACAACCCGCCCAAAACTGACTCTACCCGCACAAATCTGACCCCTACCCGCATGCATAAATAAGGCGGGTGCAGGTCTATTTTTTCATACAAAATCGGGTTCGGGTCAGACCTAACCCTACCCGTGCAAATCCGCAACCTGCATGCATGATCCGCAACTTATGTTTAAAAGAAAAAAAAATCTAGGTATGTCTCTCAAATTCATTTTTTTGATCCTCCTTTCCTTCTCTACCTCTCTCTCTCTCTCGCCTACATCTCTTTGCCCTCCTCCCCGTTGCCATCATTTTCCTCTCCTCTACAGCCGCTGTCGTCACTCCATCCCTTCCTCTTCTCTCTGTCACAATATCATCGTCACCCCAAACCAGATCTAGATATGCTCTAGCCCAAAAAAAAAAAAAAGCACGAAGGTACCCAGATCTCTCCTCTCCTCCATTTGTTTATGGTTTATAGACCTTGTTTTGTTGTGGGTTGGTAACTTTTTGCTTTTTTTATTTAATAAAAGAAAATCCTTTTGATTGTGTTGTTGTGTTGTGGGTTTGCAAAGGGGTTTGTAAGATTTTGCTTTGTTTATTTAATAAAAGAAAATGTTTTTATTGTTGAATAATAATAATAATAATAAAATTTTTTGTAAATCACAAAAATAAGGGTGTGGTTGAGCTTTGAATAGGTTGAATAATAATAATAAATTCTAATTTTTGTTCAATACAAAACCTCCAAAAAAAAAATTTGATTTGTCAATCATTTGCACTAGGTTGGACTTTAGAAAGATTTTTATTTTTTTTTCAATCATACACTGTTTGTTAACCATAATCTGCAAAAAAAAAATCTATTTAAAAAAAATCTCTCTAAAAAATGTCTTTCAAAAGAAAAATTCTCTCATTTTTGCAATTTTGCACTCTATTGATGCAAATAAATAAATAAATAAATAAATAATTCACAAACCGCATGCAACTGATCTGCGCAACCGCATGACCCACCCGTTCAATCCGCAACCCGCACTGCGGGCGGACGCGGTTCCATTTTTTCCTAACCCGTAACCCATCGGGCGGGTCCAACCCGTCATCCGAACTGCACGAAACCGATCTGTGGACACCCCTAGTATAGGGCGACATGCAGTTGGGGATGGTCCAAATATTACTGATTGATAGTGGTGTAAGAGTGGTTTACATTACCAAACATCTCTTTCTAGTTGATGTCAAATGTAAAAGGATATCGAAATGTGTATTACACCATTTTCGTGTTTGAATTTAATACTCCCAAATTAATAAATATAATATGTTTGTAATAGTTACTCAATTGTTTGGGGTTTAATGTGTTTACGAAATCAGTATGTCATTGGGTTTTGCCGATCGTGTTTCCAAGACTATAAACCAAATTTTTGCATGCTACATGTAGGTGGTATATGTCATGACCTGAACCTACTCCTAAAAGTTTGGGTCATAACCGGCCAGTAATCCGTAGATTACTGAAGGCCTTAAACGATCATACAGAATATTTATGCTAATGGGGCCATAAATGGAAGCATATAATAATGAGAAGTCCATTGAGTTGTGTCAATCATGAGCAAAATCATAGAGTTAACCATGTAACACAATAATACATTTACATGCCTATCAAAAATATAAGGGCCACAAGAAAATTGTACATAGTGTTTACAACCCAAAACCATGGAAGCAAAAACAAAATAAGGTCAAGGTATGGTGTAAGTCAAGACAAAACTCCGTCTCGGAGGCATGACTCGATTGGGTCACAAAAAGGTTGCTGAAGCTGACTTCAGGGGTGTGCTCTATGCTGCTGATCACCTACATGTGCATACATAAAATTGGATGAGCGCAACTTAATGAGTAATAATACAGTAAAGTAATGTAAGTAGATGATCATAAAGTTCTCACGAAATCCATAATCATATAAATCAAGCGGCCTTAGGCCCAAGCATATAACAAGTGACCTTAGGCCCAAACCTATAACAAGCGGCCTCGGGCTCAATCATACATCAAACGGCCTCAAACCCAATCATATTGTGATGACCGGGTACGTTATTCGTCTCGTTCCTCTTTGTTTAACCTTGGGTTGCCTTGTTGGAGTGTCGGGTTTAGCCGAGAGTCTTGTTAACGGCTTGGGTTGTTGCGGTTGGGGGCATATTTCAAAGCCCTTTCTTTTTATTTACTTCTATGTCTAGTTCCTCGTGTTTCGGAAGGTGCGAAGTTGGGTCCAGAGTGTCTGGGGTTAAGTTGAACAAATTTCTTGGCTGGAGAGCAGAGCCGCACGTGCAGGGTACGGGATATGAGGCCGCACGTGCGGGAGATAGGGGAGGACCTGGGTTGGCTTCTACATAAAAGGCAGGTGCGGAAGGAGGTGTGAAGGAGACGGCACACGTGCGGGGATGAGTGCCGCACGTGCGGGAGACGTTGAGTTTGAAAATCCTATTTTTCTCTTTTCTTGGGTTGTGTGTGTATCACTTTTTGTATACCTCTCTCTCTCTACAAACCTCTTTTCTCTTCCTTCTCTCTACATTTCCTACACCAAACAAGATAAACACCTTGATTTCCTTAGATCCATTGGAGTTTTGACCCAACATCCTTCATCAAAGTTGGAGAGCTAACCGAGAGCTTCATCTTGTGCGGTGGAGATTGGATTTCAAAACTGTCAAATTTGGGGATTTCTCATCTCTTCTTCTCCAAAGCTTGAGGTAGGGGTTTTCTTAGAGTTATATATATATTTTTACAAGTTTATGTTGATTTCGAGATTTCCTTTGGTGGCATTGAAAATTTGGTTTTTGGCTCAAGAATGTTGGTGGTTTTGAAAGTGGGTTCATCTCTTGTTCTCTTTAAATGATTTTCTTGAGGATTAGAATCACAATGATTGAAGAAAGATATTTTTGGTGAGATTCTTTCAAGAGATAAGGGAATGTCTAGTTTTGATGAAAAATCTAGAAATTTGGGGTTTTTGGAAGATGTTGAGAATCTATGGATTTTCTTTGGGCAAAATGAATAAATGAGCAGAAAATTCATATTATCGTATAGAAAATGACAATTTTCTTGGTATATGAAAATTAATGGATTTTTTTTGAATTTATTGTTAATGTGTATATATAGATATATTCATGAAATGACAAATTGTTGAGAACCCATGAGATGTGGAAATGTTACTACACTTGGATAGATGTAAATTCATATGTGATATATATTGAAATGGCATTGGAAAGGGAAATGGAAATGGAAATAGAAATAGAAATTATGATCACGAATGGAACAAATGTATGGAAATTTTGTAAATTGGAGGATGTTGTATTGCATGGATAAATATTGCATTGCATAGATAATTGTTATATTGGCATTTCAATACTTTTGCTCGTTACAAATATTGAATTAGGATTTGAAACCTTACATTGATAAGAGAATGTTGTGAAATAAGATGGATTAAAATATTTTTGGGGTAAATACGTTGATAAGTCTGGATGGGAGGTGTAGATGAAATTGATTAAGTTGGCCTAAGTATCTAGGGTGAAAGACCGAAAACATGCGCGGAGGAGGTACCACGTGCCTTTCGGTTAGCTATCGGTAAAGTGGGGATTTGGTAGTGCTAGTCATGCCTACTTGCAGATACCGACCTAGGGATTACCTGAGTCATATTTACCGCCCCGTAATCTTGGTTTAAAGTCTATGAATTGATTGAAATTTCAAGTTTTCATTGTGCATGTTGGTTTTCAAATGATAAAAAGGAATGATACCTTGCATAGCATGGCATGTACCCTTTATTTCATGGAACTTGTATAAAATGTATATACTTTGTTAAGAATTTCTTACTGGGCTTTATGCTCACCCTATGAGATTTTGGTGCAGGAAAAGATGTGGCAATCCTACCGAGTTAGGGCGTGGATGTATATATTGAGAGCACAAGGCTTTTATTTTTGTTGTGGTATATTTTGCTAGCCAAGGGCTAAAAATGTATGGGTTCGAGAGACCATTTTTGTGTAACCGGGCTTAAACCTTAGAATTTGTAAGCTCATGAGGGTATTTAATTATTTTTAGATTCTACATGCTATAGATTCATGTACTAGGAATCATTGAATGTATATTCGTATGTGGAATTATTTTGTATGATCCTTATGATCAAGTAATGTAAAGGTTAAAGAATTGTTTCTTTTCTTATAATGAATGTTGATTAATGTACCTTTATGGTGTTATAAAAATTGGGGTGTTACACATATATCAAGTGGCCTTGGGCCCAAACACATAACAAGTGGCTTCGGGTCCAAACACATAACAAGTGACCTCGGGCCCAATCATATATCAAAAGGTCTCGGGCCCAAACATATAACAAGCGGCCTCGGACCCAATCATATAGCATATGTCATATAATATTAATGAAGTTTCTCATTTCAATCAAATCGCAATGTCGGCACCAATCACCATTCATGGTTCGAGGTACACAATAAAGAATATATATGTATGATATTATTACTCATAGTGCTTGGTTGGATGATACTCCTTAACGACTCAGCTTGTAAAAACATAACCAAGCATAACATTTCAAAACACATTGCCTTCAATTCACTCAATCGATTTATTCGTTGCACATGCGTTCAATCGTTCCCCATTGTTTAATTTCTCTCAAGTGTTTACATAATTCCTACAAAAATTCCATATGTTTTTCATTGAAAATATCAAGTTTACATATTTAAAGGTTAAAGGAAAAAGCAAGAAGTGAAAGGAAACTAAGTTAGGGTATAATAAACAGCCTACACTAATTTGAGCATATCTATTTGTGTACTTAGAATTTGGATGTGAGATCACTGCCATTAGAAACTAGACTTCTAGGGCTTGAATTTAGGCTTAAGAATCACTTAAAATGAAGTCCGGATGAGAGATATACTTATTTAAAGTTACTAGGTATAAGCTGAAACAGGGTTGGTCGCACGTGCGCCCACTTTGACCGCTCGTGCGGTGACTGGGCCACTCGAGCGGTGGTTTAAGAAGAATGCAATTTCTTGTTTTTGGTCAAATTCCACTCGTACGGAGCCCGTGGCCGCTCGTGTGGCCTGGGCAAAATTAGACAATCTGAAAATTCATCAAAGATGGAGTCTTCAAACCCAATTTCAAGCTAAGCTCTCATGTAATCATCCTTTAAAACATGAAATACTAACCTTATACAAGTGTAATTCCACATTAAACATATCAATCTTGCATCAACAATAAATTCATGGACTCATCTCTTTCCCATATTCATACATTACATAAACGAGTTCAAAATACATAATCCATGAATAATCTTCCAACAAATCTTGTTTTCATAAATTATCTAGGGTTTGTTTCATGGGTCAATCATAAGAGTGAACTCAAATCAAACAAAGATGGAGAGATTAGGGTTCAATTCCATGCAGTAGCTCAAGTCACCATATAACTCAAAACCCTAGCTCAAATTCCTAATTTCTTCTTGATTTCAAGGTAAAGATGAATTAGAGACAAAGACTGTAAGTAGTATAACATACCTTAATCAATTCTAAGGTTTGCCTCTTGATTTTCTTCAAATCCCTAGCTTTCTCTTCTTTCTCTCCCTCTAACTCACTCTCTAGAGCTCTCAAGCAACAATGAAAAACAAAAAGCTAAACACATATATATGACCCAACTTACGAAACATGATTTAATCATTACGAATCGTAATTTTTCAAAATTTCACCGTAACCTCTTTAAATCATGCTAATCATATATATGAAGTCGGTTTTTGTTTATCACACCTCTAAGGCCTTCAATTTCAGTTCAAAGTTTCAATTACAACAGATATTTTTACTTTTAATAGATATATATTTTTTCCAAATTCACATATTTCCCATACTTAAACTTGCAATTCATATTTAACACATAATCTTATGCATAATCAAGCATAATACGAGTTGGGTTATCATAGTATGACCACTAAGTTTATCTTACAATATGAGTATATGGCAATATACAACTGTGGATGGTTCAAATATCATCGACTAATAATGGCGTGCCAGTGGTCTACGTTAACAAACAACGTAGTTAGTAAACGTCACACGTGAAGCATATCGGAATATGTATTACACCGTTTTTGTGCTAAAATATTACATCTTCCAAACTCTGCACAAAACTCATTTTTTGGATTTTACTGTGTTCTCGAATTCATTATTTGTTCGGATTTTTCCGGTCATGCGGCCAAGACTAAAAACCATAAGTTTACTTGTTACCTGTAAGTATTTAACAAACAACTCGGTCAATAGACGTTCAATGTACAACATATCAAAATTTTTAACACACCATTTTCGTGTGTAAACTATAACATACCCAAAACTGTACACAAAACTTGAATCAAACAGCTGTTACTTTAAGCATTGGCCCAATGCTTTGGAATCACACACTTCATATAACATTCACAAACAATCAATCGTGCAAACATTTTTCCAATGTCCATTCAAATAAAAGTGCAACAACATTGTTACCTTTTGAATCTGGCTGTCATTTATTTGAATACAGTCATCTATCATTAATTATTTTTTTTAATTAACTTGCACTTTAACGTGATTTTGTTCGACAAAAAATGACAGCACTTGCCGAAAACATAGTTAATGTTCAACTAATTAAACCACAAATAAATTGGTCCAAAACATAACCAAGCATAACAGTAATCAACACAGTAATCAACATCAAAAATAATGTTACTGTTCACAAAAGCAAAAATCAAAATTCATGTCAACTTAAAAGGGACGTGTGACTTCGGGTCGGACAAACATCCTATTTGTTTCTTGCACGCAGGCCTCTTTTCGGGTCATTCAGGAACATTTTCACCATTGCCCCACGTAAAACAATTGTCGTTAGTCCGTCTATTGTGTTGTCAACATCAACTCCATCAACGTATTGGTGAATAATAAAACAAACAAATATAGCGCAATCTGACCTGCAATGAAGAAAAGAACCATGACCACGTTACTCGCACTTGAACTCAACAAATATTATCCCAAATAGTAATGCCAATTACACATACGAATCTGGATCCTGTTGCGGACATTCTGGAACTGGAACAAATTCACCATCAAAATCATTGAAAGGAACATTGTTGCTTGATAGCCTTGGTTTCATGAAACTGGTGTGGTAGTCGACCGCTCATTTGTCTATGTGGAGTGGAACATTACCACTCCACATTACGCCCATGATGCGAACACGTCATTTAAAAAATTACACAACCCAATATGCAAACATGTACAACATATACAATTCACGGACATAGACAAATGCAAACATTACCCACCAACGTCATAGAAAACATTTACTGTCATCAACACCTTAAACAAACTCAAAAAACCAGATGCACACCCATCAAACCAACGCAACACACAACAAGGACATATAACTAACAAGGGTCTCATCCCACTCTTTTAATTATACAACACACCCAATACCATGTACGCTACTGACATCACACAAAATGACATACACAACATGTGGATGAAACTTATACTGACGTAAACATTAGGACTCCAACATAACTCTTACATGAATGTAACAAAAAAAAACAGGATACACCACACGATATCAACTAGGAAAAAAATTACTAACCCACAATACAATATTCACAGACCAACATTACAGCACCACCAGTATACAACACAAAAAAATCTAATGTTAACCACCCATACCTACACATCACACTACATTGCAAAACACCATCACAAACAAATACCTGGCGTCATTGTTCAACAACACAGCCGTCGACCAATATGGAAATCATGATTTGAACAAGCCAATACTACGCCATCGACGTCGACTACAACGTCAATCGATTGAACGCAGCACCGAAACAACACCAGTGGCACACTTCCAGGAAAGGGGATTCATATTTCTAGGGTTTCCGATGAAACTTAATGTTAAATTGATTTAATCAAACCGCACTATCCAACATTACCAAATTCAGATGTGGAACAAATTGGCAAAGTTTCCTCGCCCCAACATTGCAAACAAAGAACCTTCCATCTTCATCCACACCGGTTTGATCGGAAAGGAGGGAAACCAAAAAACTCTACAGTAAGCTACTTTGGATACAAATGTAAATTCTACATCGTTGAAAACCCACATATACCCCTATTTTTTGGCCAAAACGCGCTTGACTATTGCACATATATGTCATTAACATTGAAATGAGACTTATGGGTCTAACAGATAAAAGTTAGGACTAAATGGTTCTAAACTTGGGATTTATTAGTGCTTTTCCCAAAAAAAAAGTATAATTAATCCAAAAATTAATATAATTATGTTAAAATTCTAAATAAATCTGTGTACCAACTAAATTAATATGTAGAAGAAGAATGCCAGAAAGGACAATCATTACTTTTGTCAAAATCGTGTCATTCATTATTTTTTGGGTAAATTACAGATACACTCCTGAGATTTGTTTAAAGTATAAATTATCTTTTGTAGTTTGAACAATTACAAATATCCTTTTACTAAAAAAATTTATTTAACAGAATTAATTAAAAAAATAAAATTCATAATTGCTCTGCTATACAATAATAAAATTACCTAAATTGTTAATTGAAACATATTTCTAACATTATTAAAAACTATTAATTAATTTGATGATTTGTTAATAAAAGGGACAATTTATTATCAAATTAGAAACCTCAGGGGTGAAATATAATTTTTAGAACTATAGAAGATAATTTGTATTTCAATTAAATCCTAGAGGAAGTATATGTAATTTACCCTTATTTTATCTAAGGAATTAAATCAAACCATAAATTAAACTAATAATAAGAAATACAATAATAATATTCACTTCACACAATTGTTGTTGTGTGGCTTTGGATTCTTCAACCGTGTCGTGCATGCCAGCTTTACTTTCTAGCAATAGGCGCACACAAAAAATATTGAACTCTGCTTTGCATAACAACGATAATTGAGGCTATTTTTGTTTATTTTATATTATTTTATTTTATATTTTCACAATTCTTTTTAGATCTCAATCATTGATAATGTGATCTCACACATATATAAATGAATTCTAGACATATATTAATAGTTGAAATTCAAAGAGGATTGTAGGGTCCTCAAAAAAAAGGGTTTAAACATTTTTCTTTGCAAAATTAGAAGAATATACAGTTGTATATGTTATATAATAATAATTAGAAGTTAAAACAACAAAAGGTTTTAATATATGATATTTTATTTTATTAACTTATTTAGTCTATTTTGATTTTTGTGTTTTTTTTAGTCAAACCAATTTAACACTGTTAAAATAGTCAAAAAATTAAATAACCAACCAAATAAGAGGCTAATTTTCCAAACAAAGCCTAAATATAAATATCACACGACATAAATAAAATAAATGAAGAAAGAAGAAAAAAAAAGAAGTTAACATTGGTCTCATAAAATTGGGACCTCTTATGGTATACACCCTTTAAAGGTGTATATTATGTGCATCTGATTATAAATTAGCATAATTTTATTATAAAATTTTGTAATATTAATCACAAAATACTTGATTTTGCCACTATTTAACATAACAAAATATTTAAAGTTTTGTAATTCATATATTAAAAGTTTGTGACTTGATAAAAATTTATAATTTAGTTATAATATTTTTTGTTACGATAATTTGCAACGAAATTACGTATTTTATAATTGATATTATAAATTTTATAATAAAATTATATCGATATATAATAAATGTAGAATTTCCCATAAACTTTGTAATTCGAGGGGTAGTTTGTTTGCAAGGCTACAATGAATTATTGGCACGACTAAGACGCCAAGAAGTCAATGTCTTCGAGTTTTGTCCATTTCATTTTTTTATTTGGGTCCCCATACTTTTGCATTGTTAACCTTTCTTTCTGTGTGTTCAATCCAAAAAAATAAAAAAAAAATAAAAAAAAACCCCTTTTCTTTTATGCTGTGTTTGGTTGATAGATTTGGGGAGGGATTTGGAAAGGGAAAGGGAAAAGGTGTGTGAAACTAGGTGAAATGTAAGTATATTTTATTCACATTTCACCAAACTTTTCTCTTTCCCTTTCCAAATCCTTCTTCAAATTCTCCAACCAAACACAGCGTTAGTGTTGAAATATATAAGAATATAAATTTTAGATTGGAATATAAGAATGCAATTAATCAGGTGTCTATGTACAACCGATTTCCTTTTCCTTTTTTCGGTTACTCATTTTTTCCACGGCAAGTAGTACTCGTGGATAGTCTTTTTTGTTTTGATAAATTACACTAATATCTCTATATTTTTAAATTACATTGTAAATAATATGCAAATAAAATGATATGTACTTACAAAAATTCTATTTGCTACTCACAAAAATTATGCTTACATATATTGTTAAAATTTACCATCACCTACCACCACCTACTCCTCACCTACTCCTCACCTACTACACAAATCCTCTCCTATATAATAGGAATCCTTGTAATATCAATACAATCAATCAATAATAAGATTATCAGATACATTTATTCTCTCTGTATTTTTCTCTTTATACATTGATTTTTTTACATGGTATCAGAGCAGGGTTAAGAACTTAGTGATTCCGCTTCACCGGCGGGCGGCAGCCTCGCCTTGGCCGTCCGCCGGACAAACCCACATACCAGTGCACAAAAGCCCTCTTCGCATACATCAGATCAAACTTATGATCACTCATCGAGAACACCTTTGCAAGGCGGACACGGCGTTCCTCTGCGTCGGCTGCGACTCCAAGATCCATGTTGCCAACATGCTGGCATTCGAGGCACGCGCGCGTGTGGATGTGCGACGTTTGCGAACAAGCTCCGGCGAGCTTCACCTGCAAGGCCGACGTCGCCTCTCTCTGCGTCGTGGCTGCTTCCGGATCCGAACCATAAGATCGTCGACGACAGTATTGATCTCAAGTCTTCGGAATATCTGTTCGCTGATATTGATCCGTATCTGGATCTCGACATCATGGCCTCATCAGCATCATCAGCAGCAGCAATACATCTCTCCCGCCGATGGAGTTGTTCCGGTGTAGATCAAGAACATTCAACAACCTCCTTCATTGGTGGAAGGTCTACCTTGCTACGACGTAGACTACTCTGGATCTAAGCCTTTTCTGTACAATTTCAACTCTCATCAGTCTCTCAGCCATCTACAGATCCACATCCGCAACGTCCTTTCCCGCCACGAGCAAGCCGGCCTCTTCGCCGCCGAGGGCTACGCACGCGCCTCCGGCCTCCCCAGCGTCTGCATCGCCACCTCCGGCCCCGCCGCTACCCACCTAGTCAGCAGCCTCACCGACGCCATGCTCGACAGCGTCCCCGTCGTGGCCCTCACTGGTCATGCTCGGCACTGATGCTTCACTTACCTTTCTTTTATTTTACTATATCTATATGTATATGTTTATTATTTTCTCTTCCCCCTAGCTCCCACTATGTCAACTTTTGCCCAACCCCATCCTCTTTTTCTTTTTCTTCTGCCGCCACTGAGTCACTCTTCTCCTTTTGCAAAAGAAAGTTTAAAAAAAAAAAAAAAAAAAACAAAAAAACAAAACACATACCAAACCCATTGCCGTGGGTGACGTGTTGTCTAGAATCCTTGGTCCCTCTCTCCTCAAGGATATCTACTGGGTCACCCACTCAATTTCTTTATTTTTTCTTTTACTTCCTTTACCATCACTCATCCATGTGACCCACGATGCTCAGATTCTCTTCTCTATATTTTTTCTTTGTCATTACACTTAAAAAAAAAAAAAAAAAAAAAAAAAGAAAACAAACAAAACAAACCAAACCAACACAATTTACCAATTTGCACAACAAACCATATTTTATTCCTCTCCGGTATCCACCCTGCTTTTACACACAAAAAAAAAAAAACAAAAAAAAACCCACACACAAACAGAAACACAAACAAAACAACCACACCCACAGTGGGCTTTTTTCTTTTCCCTTCTCTACTCTACTGCAAGTCTCTTCTTCTTATTTTTATCTTGGGTGTCCCGTGCCAGTCCAGTCTCCGTGCTTCCTAGTCCACCGGGCACATTCACTCCCCCATACTCCTCCACTGCAGCATATGGCGGACCTCCAAATCGAAACATCACGGTGGCCTTCCGCTTCAGCTCCTTGTTTTCCGCCTTTAGCACACTTATCTCTGCTCGCGCATCCTTATACATGCGTTGGAGCAGAGCCAGTTAGGAGTTTAACTGCTGCACCTCATTTGTCCTACTCTGCAGCCGGTGCGACAAATTTGTGACCGCCGTCATGGTCTCCACGCATGACTTCAAAGTATACTGATTGGCTTCAATATCCGTTTGCACTGTCATTTTTTGCTCCACAGACCGCATAGGAAAGTTCAACGGAGCAAACCCTGGGGCGCTTGGTTGAGGTTCACTGGCCACCGCACCAGTTATCTCTCTTGTTGACTCGTTGAGATCGGGAAAGAGAGTGAGCAGACCACGGGAAGACGAAGCCATTTTCTGGGCAACAGAGTATTACAGAGTTTCTCTCTCAGCAACCTCAGAGTTTTTCAGAGGTTTCAGACTAGTTTGATTTCCACATGTTCTCTCAGCCTCCGCATTGATTTATATAGAACATGACGAAGAAGCCGACACGCGCACTGTCGATCACGTGCATCGCCGCGTGTCTGGCGCGCCTTTTGATGGCTCGTCTTTTGATGAAGATGGCACGCCTTTTGACAAAATTGGGCACACCTTTTGAGGGTGCACCCTTTCCAACGGTCCGACATGACCCTATAAACTGTCCCGACATTTGATTCCGGTTAGCTTTTTCAACGGTCCGACAAGACCCCATCAACTGTCCCGACATTGATTCCGGTTAGCATACAGTGTCCTCTACCACGTTATGACACCACCATACAGTGTCCTCTACAACGTTATGACACCACCATTCAGTGCCTTCACCAACGATCTGACACGACCATACAGTGTCTCCTATCTTTTTTTATTTTTTTATTTTTATGTATTTTCTTGTTTTGTTACTCTCTCCAAACTCAAGTTGGTTTGTTCCTATCCTCCTTGAGTTTGCGGGGGGCTGTTAAAATTTACCATCACCTACCACCACCTACTCCTCACCTACTCCTCACCTACTACACAAATCCTCTCCTATATAATAGGAATCCTTGTAATATCAATACAATCAATCAATAATAAGATTATCAGATACATTTATTCTCTCTGTATTTTTCTCTTTATACATTGATTTTTTTACATATATAATGACTAAAATTAAATACGAAAATTTAGATCATGACATGAAAAAATCATCATAAGAAAAAAAACACTCTTGTAATTTATCAAAATCTAATTTACAATAAGAAAAACAAAATATCATACGATCGATAAAAAATGAAAGGAGAGAAACATTAAATAAAATATAAAGTTATAATACCTACCAATTAAAAAAATAAGCTAACTAAAGTATGAGTTAAATATACATTTCTCACATTTTTTGGGGATCATGCAATATGTTTTAAGTAAAAGTCAAATTTAATGTAACATAAAACAGAGAGCACCTATGGCTCATAAGTTTTTTTTTTTTTTGGTGGGCTTCTACTTAAGGTTGAGCGTACCCATTTTATATTGGGAAATCAGCCCATTTACCATCATGAACGGCCCTAAACTTAAGATAGTAGCCCATTCATTGTTGAGCTAGCTCTCTCAGTTCAGTACTTCTCTATTTATTTATTTTTTTGTAATTTACAAATACATCGCCTAAGATTTGATTAAAATACGAATCACTCCTGTAGTATTAAAAATTACATTTCACCTGAGATTTTTATTTTCATAACAAATCGTCCCTTTTATTAATAAATTATCGAGTCAATTAACAGTTTTTAATGATATTAGAAATATATTTCAATTAATAATTTAAGTAATTATATTATTTTATAGGAAAAAAATTATGAATGTCATTTTTTTAGTTAATTCTGTTAAATAAAAAAATTTCGACAAAAAGGTATTTGTAACTTTTCAAATTAGAGGGAGCAATTTGTACTTTAAACAAATTTTAGGAGATATCTGTAATTTACCTTTTTTTTTTTAATTTGTTATTTAAACACATATTATAAGAACAAATTTTATTGTCAATTAAAATAAACTAGCATATCACCCGTGCTATGCACGGATTGTGTTTATAATTATTTATATATGTGAATTGTGATTTTTAATTTATTTTTTTTAAATGTCTTTTTTTTTTTTCCTTTTTGATATTATATTAAAGTTTAATATTTTGATAATAATCATATGTGTTGGACTTTTCAAATTTTTTTTTTTATACTTGTTCTTAATGCATTAAAGTATTATTATGAGGGATAATAATCATATGTGTTGGGACTTTTCAAGGAATTCATATGTGTTGGATTTTAAAGAATTTTTTTTTTATACTTGTTCTTAATGCATTAAAGTGTTATTATGAGGGTAAGACTTGGGAGTTGAGAGAAGCTAATAAATGCTAACATTTTTTTTTTAAATCAAAAAATCAAGAAATTTAGATTGGGAGATTGGAGCTTCCATAAATCTTGAGGTTAAAAACCCCTTTTTACTTAATATATAGTATAGATGTGGTTAGTGATCACATCTTTACTACAACAAATCTGACATATGATGACATATAAAACTTACAATTAAATACATAATAAACTTATAAAAAAGTTAAAATAACGGAAATAATTGATTTTATTATTATTATTATTATTGGATTCTTGTGTTGTGTGTGAGTTGTTTAGCCTTGTATACACTCCCCATGGACATAATTTTCAGCCTCTTACATTACTCTTTTATTGATAAATTTTCAAAAGCTTTTAGGCAACCAAACAAACATATTGTATATTATTAATTATACGTTGATTTATTTGGAGTATGGAAATTATAAGTTTTAAAAAGAACTTATGTGGGACGAATCATTTTTTCCATTTCAACATTGAGAAAGCGTCTATTTAAAAATAATAAAAAAAAAAAAAAAAAAAGATCAAATCTACCGCACCAATCAAAAAGTAAAGAAATGAAGGATCGTATACAAATATGAGATTATATTCATTATAGTCATTTTGACCCATCTCATCACTTCACATAGAAGGTCCGCTCTAATTTTTCCGATGCCCAAAGCAAGTTTTTAATAGGGATGGCAATGGATAACCTACCCTGTGGGTATCCATGGAGACCCAACCCAAATATATGGGTTTTTCCCTCTTTTTCTTATCCATTGGGTAGGGTAAGTAATATTCTTTAAATATCCACAAGGGATGGGTTGGGGATGGGTATTCACTAATTTCCCCATATGTTTTTTTTTTTTTTTTTTTTTTTTTTTTTTTTTTTTTAAGATTCACAACTAAAACTAAATATACATTCAATCTTTTTTCTTTTTTTATTTATTTATTTTTTCAGGTTCACAACCTTTATTTATTTATTTATTTATTTTTAAGATTCACAACCAAAGCTAAATATACCTCCAATCTTTTTTATTTTTATTTTTAAGGTTCCCAACCATTTTTTTTTTATTTTTAAGATTCACAACCAAAGCTAAATATACATTCAATCTTTTTTCTTTTGTTTTTTTTTTTAAGGTTCAGAACTAATTTTTTTTTTTTTAAGATTCACAACCAAAGCTATATATATATTCAATCTTATTTTATTTTATTTGGCTCAACAATAAAATCAAATACACATTAATTAACATTGTCACATTATTCTTGTCAATTTTTATGCATATCTACAATTTTTTAAATTTATTTAAAAAAATTAAGGACACTGTCTAGTGTAGGTTTCGGTTTGCTTTTCTATGTTATTTTATTTTGTTATGTATTGTAATTTTTAGAATGGTTTGCTTGTTCTGAAATTTCAATTAACGAGTATGAATCTATTTGTTTTATGTTATCACACAATTTATACAACATATATATATATATATATATGAATGTATTTGAAAATAAGGAAATTGTAGAGAATCAAAACAAGCATGAGTCGTGATTGGTTAGAAATGATGGGTACACAGATTTATTTGCTAGAAAAACAAAAAGGGGATATAAAGTCTTACTAACTATTTTTTTTTTAAATTAAAAGAATTTTTCTTAGTTATGAACAGATTTAACTGAAATCAGCTTGTTTCCCAATATTATGTTTCATTTATTTAGATAGAAAATATTTTTTATAAAAAAAATTAAAAAAATATTTTTTTATATTTGGTGGTGGTGGTGATGGAACGAAGGTGAAAGTAGAGATTGTTACATAGTGGTGGTGTGATGGCGGCAGTGATGATGGTAGTGGCTATGGTGATGGTAGTGTGACAGTGAAAGTGAGAATAGTGGTGATGGTGTTGTGAAATTAGTAAAAATTTAATTGAAAAAATATTTTTTGTTTTTTAAAAGTAACAAACAACAAAATTCGTGGGGGACTAAAGGAAGAAGATGGAGGATGGATTGGGTGTGGTAATGCATAGATATCTTAAAATGAGTGGTTCAGATTTGTTAAAAGTATAATTAAATTTTGAATAAATTAAAATGAATGGTTCAAATTTGCTAAGAGAAAGATGGTTTAATGTCTAAAATGTCCGTGGCTAAGAGATCAACAAACAATTCATTGTTTATGTCCTGATGCAATTTAATATGAGTCTTATAACACTTTCTTCAACAGGTTCTTTCACATTTTATTTCTTCAAACATGCTCTTATAACATTGTAATCAGGTTTTTATAACATGTAGGGGAGAGAGTGAGAGTGAGAGAGAGAGAGATGGTTGCAGTTTTTTTTTTAATCTTCCATGTTCTTCCACATTTTTTTTTTTCAATCACTAAAACTTATTTGATTGTCTCAAAATTATATATTTGATTATTATAAAATAAACTTTTTAATTAATTAATTAATGTGTATTTGATTTTGTTGTTGAACCAAATAAAATAAAATAATATTGAATGTATATTTAGCTTTTGTTGTGAACCTTAAAAAAATAAAAAATAAATAAAAAAATAAGTTGTTAACATTAAATATATTAAAAAAGAAAGAAAAAAGATTGAAGGTATATTTAGCTAAAACCTTTATAAAAAAAAAAAAAGAGAAAAAAAAAGGTTGTTAACATTAAATATATTAAAAAAGAAAGAAAAAAGATTGAAGGTATATTTAACTTTTGTTGTGAACCTTAAAAAAAAAAAAAAAAAAAAAATTGTCAACATTAAATATATTAAAAAAGAAAGAAAAAAGATTGAAGGTATATTTAGTTTTTGTTATGAACCTTAAAAAAAAAAAAAAAAAAAAAAAAAAGTGGTTGTTAACATTAAATATAAAAAATAAAAATGGGGATTAAAGTGGGTTGGGAAAAATCCATACCCATTAAAAAATGGGGAGGGTGATACCCATGGGAAATGGGGAATGGGGAATGGGGAAAATTTATTATAGGGGAATGGGGATGGGGAATTAATATCCACCCCATTGCCCCCCATTGCCATTCCTAGTTTTTAACATGGGGCTTCAATATGTATTTAAAAAAAAAAAAAATCCAAAATAAGCTTTTAATATGAACCTATTTTAAATATTTTTTGTCAAAATTTGACTAGTTAGTAATTCAAATTTAATTTAAAAATTTTGAACTTTCATATGAATGTGTATAAAACTCAAATTATTACCTACGTGGATAAATCAATTGTTACAAATGAATTTGTGATTGTCATGAAATGCATTTATAAGAAATGTGACTCCTCAGATGTTGAAATTATAAAGATTCGAAATCACATTTACATTCTTATTCTTATTCCCTTCTAATATTACTATCATTTAAATAAAAACTAAGATTAAAGATCAAAGTAATCCAAACTAGCGTCCTAAATAAAAAATAAACAAACTATAACAATGTATCAGTTAAACATGATAATTTCCACATTTGTTGCAAAATTACTAACCAAGCTTGTTGTATCCAATTTGTCAAACGCATTCATTTAATTTTTCTCTTTACATAGTTAACTTACTATAAGATTTAATCAATTTCAATTTTGAAAAGTTTCTTTTGCAGAAGCAATTTTAACAACTATGATCAATAGTATTCTATACATAATTTATATATTTGAGAAACAATCATTTATTAGTTTTAAAAAGTTCACTACATCAATTAACTTTTTGATTTGTTTTTAAGAAGCTTTTTTTTATTTTTATAAAAGAGTATAATGGCATAAATTTTTTGGGGCCTTTTTTTTAACCAATTTTTTGGGGTCCAAAACGACCACTTATTTGGCTTGCCCCCAAAGCTAGCCCTGGCCACACCTCTCTCTACTTCTATCAATACCGCCACCTTTTTTCTCATGCATTATCATAATATCTTCCCTTCGCCGTTACAATAGTCTCACTCATTTTCTGCTAGTACTACCCTCTTCCTCCTTCACTAAAGTAAGAGATGTACAATGGTGTCACACCCTCAAAATACACAATAAATACAACTCAAAATGGAAAAATAATAGAAATAAAATACTTTCATTCATCAGAGTTCGATTACAAAAGTCAACATATACGTTATACATTCATAAATATTCATCATGAATCTACAACATATGTTATAGTGTTAAGAGAAAAGAAATTAAACATATAGTCAAATGCCCTACAAGCTTACATCTTCCCAAGTCATTACTTGGTTACACGAATGTGAGCATCGCTCATTACATCTTAAGCCCTTGGCTTTACAAAAAAATATACAATCAAAATAAAAAAGTTCTTGCTCCCAAATGTCCCTCCAAGCTATTGCCTTGGCGGAGGCACGTCACCAACACCTGAAAATAGTTTTTTCCAAATAGGGTGAGCCACAACCCAATAGAAATCATCTAACACAATATATGAGATTTAACTGAGATGTAAGCACAAAGTGCATATACAATGCCTGTGGTAAAACTTTCACAAATTCATGTACTCATAAGATGTCAAATTCAAATCTTAATCTATTTTCTTTCAATTCATATTCAGTTCACTTATCTTTCTCAATTCATGAGTCAATTTCATTATTTCTCAACAACCAAACTGAGATTACAACTCAATGGTTTTCCAATCATACAATACACACATATAAACACTTCAAATTGTCATTTTACAGATATTTTGTCTGCGGGATCGACACCCATGTATAAATTTCGAAACTTTCACTCAGGATACTGCGGCCAACTTAATTATAATGGAGTTCATCCCTCTTTTCCTTCCAAACAATAGAGTACATCCCATTTCTCCTTCCAAACAATCATACATATACAATGTATTTAAACACATAATTACACATGAAGTACATCACCTTTCTCCTCCAAACAAACATACATATACAATGTATATAAAACGTGATCATATTCAATGACAATCAATAATGGATTAGTTTTAATTCACCTAATCCCCATGCAATTTCTACAACAATCATAGCTATCCTCCACCGATAGCCCAATACAGTTATTTCTAAATAGATATTCAATCTTTATAACAGATAAATCATCAAATTTCCATAGGTAAGTGATTAAACAAATCCAATAACACCATTCATCTATACATTCTCCCAATTTCGCATTTTCCATACCAATTTCATTATTTAAATAAAATGTTTATTTAAGACATTTTTAGGGCAAAGCTCCCCTTTCTCCAAATACTAACCCAAGGGCCAAAATATGTTATTTTAACATAGGAAGGTCTCACATCCAAACCCCATAATCATTTATATACACCCACATGGAAACTACTCTTTTTAAACTTGAAACCCAAACCCTAGGTTTGCTCAAATCACCCCCAAATCCCACCATTGTTACACAATAACAAATAACTAAGTTAAAAGTCATATGAAGGTGTAGAAAAATTCCTACCTCAAGTTAGAAGACCAAGCAAAGCAAAGGTGAAACTCCAACAATGCCGAAACCAACTTCCAATCGGATGAAAATGGAGCTTTCAAGATACTCTACCCTTTTTCTAAAGACATTAGGGTAAAGAGATCAAATAATCTAGGCCAAAATGTATAGAGAGAGAGTGTGTGTGTGTGTGTGTGTGTGTGTTTTAGAGAGAGAGAGTCAAAATCTAGGTTTTTAAAAAGTTTTAGAGAGAGAGAAGAATGAAAAAGTGATATAAAATGTCACTTTCGCGATCTAATATGTGCACAGTCTGCTCCAGCGGAGAAGTTAACGCTCGAGCGTCAGAGTCAAACACAAAAAGTTATTTCGCTCAAGCGCAAGATGCTACCCGCTCAAGTGCAGAATACACATATCCAGTACTTTTGCAGACAACAGACAAACCGCTCGAGCGTAAGAAAGGCCGCTCGAGTGCCCATTCGCTTGAGTGTAGGAAACGCCGCTTGAGCATGAAAAACACCCCTCTTGTACTTTTGTAGCTGTGTAAAGTATTGAGAGTTTGTAAATCCCGCTCGA
Organism: Camellia sinensis; assembly: GCF_055761805.1. NCBI lineage: Eukaryota > Viridiplantae > Streptophyta > Magnoliopsida > Ericales > Theaceae > Camellia > Camellia sinensis. The sequence continues at coordinate 153,970,982 of NC_138968.1, read as the reverse complement.
GGGCAAGAAGTGACGCTCGAGCGAAGGAGCAAAAATTACAAAGTCCGCTCGAGTGCAAGAATGGCCGCTTAAGCACAAGAGCAAAAATATGAACAACAAAGGTTTGGAAAAACAAGCAACCAACCTGTTCTAAATGCACAACTACAATTCAATAACCAAAATATAGGGGAGACAAGAGAAATAAGATATGAATCACCATTCAAAACCATACAAACCCGAGTTCGGAATACAACAAGTGATTGGTCAAAACCGGAATCGCTATAAAGGGTAAGAGTTGTATGCTTGCTCCATTGTTGATGTGTACCACCATCTCCCAACACCACCACCATTTTGGCTACTATTATCATTGCCACCATTGTTTCACCATTGGATTAGCTTAAGCTAGATTATGAGTTCGTTTGAAAAGTGGGCTGGTTTTTTGACTTTTTGACTATTTTAGTCTAGGGTTAAAAAATTTTGTTTGTGATAGATTTTTTGACTTTTTAAAATTTTTGTAAGAGAAAGAATATAATAATTATGGGTTACATGCAATGTTATATTTTATTGAGTTAAAAAATCTATTTTATCTTTTTATGATTAAAATAATCCCAAACCCAACCTAACCATTCTTCTCAAACGACTACTATAAAAGATTTTTTAGTTCGCATCTATCTCTTAGATTGCTAATACTATGTATGATTTGACTCAAAGCAAATAAAATTTATAGTCTTGTGGATGATATTGCTTCCAAAGTTATTAGACTCATAGATTAATTGACATTCCTTGATATAATTATAAAACAATAAATACTCCCACCCTGTCTCATCTTATATCTTAGGATTATAATAAAAAAAGAATACAAATACTCTTATGATATTATTGATCATGTCCATTATCCTATGTGATAATTGATGTAGGGATTGTTTGAAATGATCTAAATAAATATACTTTTTAACTTTTTATAAAATATGAGTTGGGTATGAGTTGGGTTTAAAGTGATGTGATAGAGAGATGATATAACTTAAAGGGAAACTTACTGATAAGTCTCATATACAAAATTCAAGACCCAGCTAATCCTCAAACAAAACACTTGCACCAATTAGTCCTATACATTTTTAATTGTTACCAAAAAATTCTATTTTTTTTTTTTTTAACTTTACAGACACTGTTACATCTTATTACCGTCGAATTTCCGTCAAACGGTCGCCAGAGACTCGTCGAAATGTTCAACATCACCGGGAAATCGCCGGAGTATCGCTGGGAAGTCGCCGGAGTTTCGCCAGAAGTTCACCGGAGTATTAAGAACGTTAATGGAAGTCGCCTGAATGTTCAGAATGTTCACTGGACGGTAAGAATATCACTAGAGACTCACCGGAATGTCTAGAATATTGCCGGAAAAAAGAAGAATAAATGGAGAAATTAGAGTAAAAAAAAATAGTAAAATGTGTTAAATATTGATAAACTAAAAGGAAAAAAAATGAAACGACAAAAAACAACAACAATGGGAAAAACATATGTTATTTTTCAATTTTTGTAAAGTTTAAGCAAATAATCTCCAATATTAATCAAACTGAAAAATAAGTTTTAAAACTGTAAAATGTTACAATTTCAAAACAAAAATTTATTAAGCATTTATCCTTATTAATCAAACTGAAAAACATGTTATGAAACTATAAAATTTTACAGTTCTAAAGAATGTTATGAAACTGTAAAATTTTACAATTTTATACCATGATTCATTCCAGCACCAAAAAAATTTGAAACTGCAAAATTTTACAATTTTTACCACCTGTAACTAAAACTCGAAAACTACTTATTCAAAATTTGAAAATTTTCTCCATTAGAACAAAAAAAAAGAAGTGTATAGCAGAGAAAATATATAAAAAAAATAAGAGATCGTAGGAGAAAGGCGGATATAGAGAGAGGATTGCACTCCGACAATTATTTTTTGCTTAGATCTAGCCAAATCTGATGTAGATCTACTCAGATCTGATATAGATCTATATTAGATCTAAGCAGATCTACTCATTTTCTTCGTCGGAAATATATCTTTTTCGCCGTCGGTGAGGGTGAAGTCACGAGTTGATTTCGATGGTTGGTGATTACCGGTGAATCTCGATCAATAGTGGTCGGTCACTCATAACTATATATTAGAAAGAGAAAGAGAATAAGAATGACGTGATCACCGGTCGTCGTCCATGACAAAGAAGATGAGAGAAAAATACAGAAAAAAAGAGAGAGGAAAACGTAAAGAGTGAGATAAAAAGTAGAGAGAGAGGAAAAATAAGACTTTTGAGTCTACTCAAAAAGTTATTGGATTAAATAGTGTACACATATTTTAAATAGGACTTGTAAATAATTTTTCCTAACTTAAATATGATAATATAACTTAAATAAGAAAATAATTTTTTAACTTTTTTAAATTAGGACAAATCAAGCTTACACGTAGTCATATGGTAAAAGTCCAAACCCGGATTCAACAGCATGACACGTTGGCAACAGTCACATGGGTTGCCACCTAAGCATTCACATCAAACCAAATTTAACTTCAAAATAAATTCAACAGTGATAGTTGATTCAAAAAACCATAATTCCAATAATTCAAAACAACCAAAACGAAATTATTTTAAATATAAAACAACATTATTTTAACGCATTCGAAATATTTAAATCACAAAAATTCAAGTCCCAAAACATTTTCTAAATAAATTATTTGCAGTGCCGCGGACTCCAATCGCGGTAGTACCACTACTCACGCCAAGCGTGTGCCCACTGATAGAATTTCCTCGATATTTACGATATTTACAGTTTTCCTCAGTCGTATCTCAAGCGCGTAAACACACGACCATGTACTGTCCGTCCGTACGCAAAACCTCTACCATAGGCGCGTGGATATGATCGAACCATATCTTATACAAAAAGATGAGGGCCACCATATTCGACGCCGAATCAAAAATTCCGGAGCTTCACCCTTTTGTCAGGTGTGTATCACGTGATCCGGGCCCATCCGAGTGGATCATATCAAGCCACGGCAGCGAATCAGAATCTGCTTACAATCCTCGCGACACGTGGACGACACGTCACCTACTTCAACGGAAGCTTACAAAAATATCTTCAAACCGAACCAAAACAAGCTCACCTACGCACCACAGAACCTATTGTTCCTTCCCGACCCTACACGTGGCACTCCCTCTCACCATTGGCCAGGCTCGGACTTTTGCTGTTGCCGCAAAACCCTAGGCTTGGACAATTCTTATCACCTTGTTGAATGACAGTTTTACCCCTCACTGTGTCTGAGAACAGAAACGTAGTTTCGTAATTTGGCGAAGACGGACGGGTGTTTCATACGCGACTGCAAGTTCATTCTTTTCTCCCAACTCTCTCTCTCTCTCTCTCTCTCTCTTCTTGTTTGTCGTCGTTGTTGTTTATTCTTCTTCTTCTTGTTCTTCTTCGTTTCGTTTGGTGGAGTAGCAGAACAGAGAGAAGAGTGTGTTTGTGTGGTGGTTTTGAAGATGAAGAGGTGTGAGCTGTGCAAGTTGACGGCGAGGATGTACTGTGATTCGGATCAGGCGAACCTGTGCTGGGACTGCGACGCCAAGGTTCACTCCGCGAACTTCCTCGTCGCGAGGCATTCGAGGAGTCTTCTCTGCCACGTGTGCCAGTCGCCGACGCCGTGGAATGCTTCCGGTGCCAAGCTCGGTCCGACGGTGTCGGTCTGCGAGGCTTGCGTCGGCGGCTGTGAGGGAGTGAAGGAGAGTAGAGCCCCGGAGGAAGAAAGCGAAGGAGGTAACGATGCTGATCTTGATACAGATGACGAGTATGATGATGATGATGATGATGGAGACGAAGACGAAGGCGAAGATGATGAGGGGGTTAGTGGAGATTATGTGGACGGAGATAATCAGGTGGTGCCTTGGTCATCGACGCCACCTCCTCCGCCTTCGAGTTCGTCGAGCAGCGAGGACTCCTCGAGCAGGTTCTGTAACAGCGATGTAGCAGTTTCGTTGAAGCGATTGCGCGTTAATGCCGCAGATCTACTCTCCAATGTATGATTTTTCAGTTACTTTCTTATCTCCTCTACTTTGATTTCGTTGTTTCTCCTTGCACAAACAGATCCGATTTTATAATCTTCACAAAACTGTTAATATTAGTTTGCTCTTTGAAATTATTGCTAAACTCGTTGAACTTTTTTATTGCTTTGTTTTCTACATCCGGTCATCAGTTTCATAAAGATCGCATTTGTTATAGTGATTCTGCATTTAAGCCTTCAATTGCGGAATTACAGACATTAATATAACTGATAATATTGAAGAAAAAAACCGTACATTTGATGTTGAACGGTGTGGATTTGTTGTTTTCGTCTCACAGGATGATCACGGCTGTTCATCTTGTCACCGGAATACCAGTTCGGCGGCGGTTTTGTCAGCGAGAGATAGAGAGGCCGGTTTTGGTCACTCATTGAGGCCTTTGAAACGCCTAAGAGATGAAGCGAACCGATCCAACCAATCCGCTGGTGTTCAGCTTGAACCGGCCGGTTCGAGAACTGCCGGGATCGTAGAATCGCTGAAGAGATTGCATCAAGAAGACTTGAGCTCCGGCTACAACGCGTCCGCGGCGATTGTTGGGATCTGTAAACTGACTCAGAATCCAGGAACCGTGGATTTGGATTCGGCCAAGTCAGCGTAGTCGTCCGATTTGAGGTTGTCTAACCCCTAATTGACCTCTTTTCTAACTACACTGCTTCGGGTAATCAATTCGATCCCTGTTAACCATCTTAGTTTGAATTAGGTACGATCTTTAAAAATATGTGATTTCTTCCTAAATTTAATCCTCATTTTATTTTGGTTTCAATTTGAAATTCAAAGTTTCAAACTTCACATTACTGTTAGGTGGTTTTGTAATTGGTGGGATTTGTGTTTTTTTTTTTGGTGGAATTTATGTTATGTAATTTATTTTGGAGTGAGATGTTATGTAATTTGGGATATGTAACTTGGGTAATTCCTTTTGTGAGAAATGAGAATGTGAATGCTTGTAATTTGGGTTGCCAATTGTGTCATTTTAAATAAGAAAAATTGAAAAAATATTACAAATTTATGAAAAACATATATCATTTTAATTATTAAAATTGTTAAAGCTTATTATTAATATATATATATATATATATATATATTTGAAAACATGCATTGTAGTGTAATTTTATCTTGGAAATATTTATCTGATCGAAATTGCATCCATCTATGCAAATTTGACAACCGCAAGATTTTGATCCTTTTTATTTCACAAATGGAACAAACCTTTTTTATTTTTTGTCATTAAACTTTTTAAATAAATCATAAAAATTCAAATTTTATAATTTAAAATGAACAAAATAATGCAAATTTTTTTATAATTTTTTATTTTGTAATTAATGTGTTGATATAAATGTTTTAAATAATTATACTTGCTGCAATTATCCCTGGTCTACCATCACCCCAGCATCACTATAACCGCAGTTCAAAAAAAGCATCACCAAAACCATGTGTGTTTGTTTGTTCATCAATGTTAAGTGATTTGAAAAATACTCGAATGATTCGAAATATTTAGACTAATGTGATTTTAAATATAAAACGACGATATTTTAATACATTCGAATCACATAAATTTAAACTATCAAATATTTTTCTTACTTGTTACCGAAGTTCCTCGTTTCCGCTCTCTCATCACATCATGCCTTTATCGACACCATCGTCAATGCCCCTGCCTGTTGTTTAAGTGTTTATTCTTCCCTCTCTCATTTCTCAACCACCACCCCTCTATCCCTTCCCCTATCTTTCGTACCTCCACCGCTACATCTTTCTCTCGGTCGCTATTTTAAGAATTCTTGTCTCGGCTGCTATTTTAAGAAGAAAAGCTGTAAAGAGCCATTCTAATCAAAGTGCCAAATCTTATGTGACAGTAATAATTTAATTTTGCTATGAAGAATGAATGTATTCAAAGTTGTCAATATTTAAAAAGTAAATACTTATACATGGAGCAAACTAGAGATGGGTTTGATGGTAACGACAATAAGTTCTCGGTTCAAATCCTCAATTTCTTCTAAACAAATGAAATTTTATAAGTTGAATAGTGACAATAAAATTATTATCTGATTTTTTCATTTTTTATTTAAAGATGGGAAAGTCATTATGTGAAATATCTGAAGCTCATAGGGGCAAACCGCATAATGTTTGCATATTTTTAGGATAGCTATTATTTAATTATTTGTAAAGGACGGTGAAATAATATATATTAACTGTTCAAATTTCATAAAGTTCACCTCCGTTTGGGATGTGAGTTGATTTTTTAAATTTTTAATTTTTTTGACCTGTTTGGAAAGTGGATAGGCTTTTTGGCTTTTTAATTTTTTTGACTATTTTAGTCTGGGTTAAAAAGCTTAGTTCGAGAATGATTTTTTGACTTTTTTTTTGTGAGAGAAGAGTGTAATGATTATGGATTGAATGTGATATTTTGTTTGTTGTGGCTAAAATAACTTATTTGATCTTTTGTAGCTAAAATAACCAAAAAAAACTCTGGCCAAACGGAGCCTAGGCACTCAAATTGTTCAAATTGAAGGAGTTCAAATTTTATATCAATAATACAAATGTGAATTACATTAGTGTCCTTATAGTTTAGAATTTGTATCACTTTAATTTCTGTTATTTTAATTATGATATATTTGATTCTACATTTTTAATCTTATTTTAAATAAGGACAATCGAACACACTATTGCTCCATTTCAAAAGCAAAGTTGTTAATTTGATAAAATATAAACTAATTTGATAAAAATAAATGTCAAAAAATTATTTCTACTCACTAAAGATAAAATTATATAAAAATGATAAATCTTTTACATTTGTTTTAAAAAAATTTTACTAAATTAATTTTTAATATGTGTTTGGATGATAATCATGTAATGAGCAGTTGTTTTTGTTATTTTTTTTATGGTTATCTTGTAATAGATGGTTGTATTTATTGTTAACAGATATTTTTGGATGATTATCATGTAATGGATGATTATTTTAATGTGTAATCAATATATTTAATATATGAAATATTTTTAATTTTTAATTTTTTGATTTAATGGATTGGTTTAATAATGACATCAAAATTGTTGTCTGTTTAACTTTTGAAAAAATAGAAACAAATTTAATGAAAATAAATATAAAAAAAAATTATTTATACCCTCCTAAAAAGATAAAATTATATAAAAATGGTGTTTTTTTTTAATTTTTTTTCATCAATTTAATTTTTAATTTTTTAGAAAATTTTTCTGAAAATAGATTATAAAAACAAAACAAAATAGAACTTTATAACCAAGAAAGTTCTAACATTATTCATTAAAAAAAAGCCATTACATTTCAAATAACATACAAGACAACTAATATAAAATAAGCTATACGACAACTTTGTCCTTGAAATGGATTGCTTGTAAAGGAAACATCTTTGATTATCTTTATTTAGAACAAGATTAAAAAATTCAGAATCAAATATATCACAATTAAAAAATTAAAGATCAAAATAACACAAATTTCAAATTATAAAGACTGTTTATATAATTCGCACATAATACAAAATATGCAAAAAGTATGTTTAACTTTTTTGTATGATTTTTTTGACCATTTCCAAGCGTAGCCGAAGTGGTTTGAGGGCGTGGTGGGTGAAAAAATGATATTCCAATTTTTTCACCCACGCTCATTTTAATGATACGATAAATAATACTAACAAATCAACTCTTTTCAAACTCTTCTCTCTTTATTTAAAATTATTTATTGCATCATTAAAGAATTAAAAAAATAAAAATAAAAATAAAAATAGAATGATATATCATTGCTAGGGGTGGGCGTGCCAGGTCAGGCTGCGTAGGCTCACAGCTGATGCATGAACCCTGCCTAATTTTCCAAAGGAGCCTATGCTTGACTCTGGTTAAGTTGGAATTGTTTTGTTCATGCATTTCGCGTTGGTTTAGACTTTCCTCTCAATTGGAGATTATTCTATTTGGGCATCGATTTGGGAAGATATTTTCTATTATTTTATTATTTTTGGGTTTGATTCCTTAACTTGATCTTTTATTTTATAATATAGATTATCTGTATTGAAGATCAAATTTGTATGGTCCTCAACTTGTAAAGTGATGTAGTGATAGGAATTAGATATCGTTATAGTAGATGAAATAGAAATTAGATATTGTTTTAATAGATAAGAATTCTTGAATCTATAAGAATACTCCTGAGTCTATAAGGAAAATCGAAGGAAAAATTTATAAAAATGCATCCATCACATGTGTTTGTAGGCTTATTTAAAAGAGGAGTGATGGAGACCCCCTCCAATTACCACCCCACCACCCCCATACACATGTAGCAGGTGGTGATTGGAGGATAAAGGAAACAAAAAAAAAAAAAAAAATCCAACCAATGAGAGAGAGAGGGGGGTCAAAGGAGGTGAGAAAAAAAGGGGGTCTTAGACATTAATCTATTTAAAATAAACTAAACCTAATATTTATAGGAAAAATAATTCTAAAATAAACTAAGAAACTTAAATCAACACAAATTAGGAAACTTAAGAGAATAGGAAACTAAAATTCTAAACTATTTAAAATTATAGTCAAAATCTAATTTCAAAATAATAAAATTAAGAAATATAATAATTATAGAATTTTGTTCTACATCATACTCCTCTTCTTTAAAAGAACTTGTCCTCGAGTTCTAACTAAAGATCTGCCATCTTTCATGTGAAATAAAGTGATATTTTGAATGATTCAGTTGTTTGCTCCTCTTTCAAAATTTGTATGTAGAAAAGTTTTCTTTTTTAAAGTTCTTCTTTATATGCTTCAACTAGTTGATAAGATTAATTAGACAAGTATTGAAAATCAAATTAAATTGCTTTACAACGAAGCGTATTTTACGATGTTAGATATTCTCTAGACTTTGTTTTGTCTTAAATTCAGTTGGACGTTTGTAGACACCCCATTTTTGACCGATCTTAAGACTCAGACGTCATCGATTGAGCGCTCGGTGATGATGCATATTGTGCTCATTCTGAGGTTTCGGAGTCTCGGCTGAGAGCCTTGCCTCCGGGCTTCGGGGCTCTTTTGTGCTTTGTCTCGGTTTGCGAACCAGCTCCTGTTTTCTCTGTTTTCTCTTCCCAAAAGGAAGGAGAGGTCTCATAGACCATCTCCTAGTGGCCGTAGGCTACGTTTCGTGGTCGCAGGCCACTTTTTCCCGTTTGGAGACCAGTTTTCGATTTTCGGAGCCGTCGACCGTGCGCCTCGGTTCGGGACCGCTTAACTTTCTCCGTTTGCTCCGGTCTTTGGCACGTACCTTGTTTCCTCTCTCTAGAGGGACACTGTGGTCCGGGAGACCACCTTCGTGGTCGCATGCCACTTTCGATGCTTAACAGCCTGTTTTCGGGGCACCCGGCTGTGCGTTTTGGCCCCCGAACCTTCGTTTTGCATCGGTGTGGGTTCATTTTTGGCATGGACCCTATTTTCATTGGTAGAAAGGTGGTACAAGGGTGGGAGACCACCTTTTCTTCTTGGAGACCACCTTTCTCTTTGGAGACCACTTTTCTCTCTCCTCTAGCTAGTTTTCTTGTCGGGAAACTGGTCTCCCTCACTTTTGGGCCATAATTTTTGGTCTCCCATATCACCATTGAGTTGTATTCATTTGGGAGACCACCAATATAGGTAGGCCGACCACCTTTTGTGATTGACCCTTTTGAACCTTGCACAAAAGCTGGTCTCCCTCACTTTTGGGCCATAATTTCTGGTCTCCCATCCCACCATTGTGTTGCATTCATCTGGAAGGCCACCGATATGGGTAGGCCAACCACCTTTGGTGCTTGACCCTTTTGACCCCTTGGTCTCCCTCACTTTTGGGCCATAATTTCTAGTCTCCCATACCATCATTGTGTTGTACTCATCTGGGAGGTCACCAATATGGGTAGGCCGACCATCTTTTTTTCTTGACCTTTTTGAACCCTGGTCGGCCGACCAGGGCAAGCGGTCAGCTGACCACTTGAACTGGTCGGCCAGCCATCTGCTTTTTGCCCTTCTTGAGTGCAACACAGCTGTGCCAGCTGGGAAGCATTTGACCCATCCTCCGGGATTTAGCCCATTTGCTTGTCTTCTTAAGGAAGCTTTGGTCCTTTTGCTTAGCTTCTAGGAGAAACTTGACCCTTTTGTCAAGCTTCTTGAGGAAGCTTGACCCCTTTGGTGTAGCTTCCTCAAGAAGCTTGACCCTTTTGGTTAAGCTTCTTTTAGAAGCTTTGACCCTTTGTTGAAGCTTCTTAGAGAAGCCTTGGCCCTTTGTCTTCTATAAGAGAGAGTCTCCTCTCCTTTTGCAAGGGTTAGAAATTTTTGGCTGAGGCTTATACACTTCTCCCTCCATAGCTCTCTTCTTCAAGCTCCAAACCCCATTATTCTTGCACCCATTACACTACACCTCCTAGCACAACACCTCCACCATCCATCTAAGCACCTTGGAACTGATTTGTAGAGGTTGAAGGATCATTACCTTGGTCCAGAAGTTGTTGAGGGTCGACTCTACAAGGGTAAGCCTCTATTTTTCTTTTTTTTTTGTATTATTTTGCTTCATATCTTAGCTCTATTTGAAAGCGTATTTGGGCTTTGTCATAAACTAAAAAAAGTCATATTTTGAGCTCCTCTTGAAGTTTGTTTAAGGTCGTTTTTCTGTTGGGGGTCATCTACCACCTTGCATGCTTGTTTTCACCTTATTTTGAGCCATGCATCTAGGCCTTTGAAGTGAGATTCGTTTGGCCTTCTAGCCACTGAAATCCAGTGGATTTTCAGGGGCTATCATACTGTTTTGAGCCCCAAAATCAGGGAGGGGCGACCCTCTCACCCCTTGTCTTGTTTATTAGCTTTGTTGGCCTTCCAAAGGGGCTCCTAATTGCATGTTTCAAAGCCATATTTTAGGCCCTATTTGGTGAGTTTTAAGGTCTGCATAGGCTCTGTCCAGAGCCCATTTTTCCATATAAAGTGTCTATTATGCATGTGTAGAACAATCCTATTCAAGGCCTTTCAAAGGGGTTTTCACTTGCATGCTTCCTAAACTAATTTCAGGACCTTTTTGGTGGGTTTTAGGACCCTCATAACCTCTTTCTAGAGGTGATTTTGCCATTTTGTGTGTCCATCATACATGTGTAGAGTAACCCCTTGCATGGCCTTCCAAAGGAGCCTATCATTCTTGCATGCATTGACTGAGTTTTAGTGGATTTTTGGGCATATTTTGGCATGGCATATTTCTATTTTTGGCTAGTTTGGTGAGCTCTCATATGCTTCATATAGTTGTAGTACAACTCATGGTTCACTAGCTTTCTTTGCATGCTTTGTTGACCCTTGATTTTAGCACTTTTTGGCCATGCCTTAAACTGATTTTGTGCATATTTTGGACTACCTTAGCTCTGTTTTTGGGTCTTGTGGTCAAATGATGCTTGTTTTGCATGCTTGTAGTTCAATGTCCATGCTTAGCTTTGAGTTTTGAGGTCCACTACATGCATATACTGAGATGTTTTCTTGTTTTGGGGCCATTATACATCATATTTCAGAGCTTATGTGAATGCTATATTCCCTTGTTTTGTACTCTTTAAATGCGTTTGAGAGTCGGGCTTGTATGCCTCATTTACTAACCATTGAATGAGCTCCATTTCTTTGCATTCCGAGTCATCATTTTAGGCCACTTCCCCACTGTTTCAGACCTGCCTAGGATCTATTTAGGGTTGGTTTTGCCATTGGTGCATTGCTTTGTGTACCTCTAGTGTAACCCGCTTCACTAGTTTCGGTATTCGGGCCATCTAGCATGCATTGAGTGACATATTTGCATGATTTGAGACCATGGTGCATCATGTTTCAGAACTGGAAAATGTGTGTTTATATGCCATATTTCATCCTTTGCCATGCTTTGATAAAGTTGCATTTGGTGCTTTAGAATCGGTCCCTTGCATTGGGCATATTTGCATGAGTGTTCTTGCCTTTAATTTCACCATGTAGGCCACTGATTTGAGTGTGGTTGAGGTCCACTCATATCGGTTTAAGTCCACCTTGCATTGTGTATGCTATTTGGTTCATGTTGTTGCATGTTTGACCATCGCATTACATTATTCACTAGGCTTTAGCTCACTGTTTATATATATATGTAGGTGTACAGGCACCAGACCGGAGCTAGGAGCGTGGGTTAGACTCCTTTTTTGTCAAGCCAACCACTGTACCTCACTGCGAGGTTCCGAGCCTGTCAAGCTATGGCTTAGGGGTGTTTTAATTTCCCCCATCTGTCTCTGTATCTGTTTTGTAATAACTGTATAGACTGATAACACTGTACTGTACTGTTTAACAGGGATTAGGTCCCTGTTCTGATCGACTGTAATTGTTGTACATACTGTTCTGTACTGTTCATGTATATACGTATGAAAAATCTTTTTGCATACAGACTGTCACAGCTCATTGGACACTGTTTATTTGCTGTTTTGGCTTCCGCCGTGCCCCTGTACTCTGTATTACTGTCTTATTGTTAAGCAGGCCTTCGGTAATCTCGGATTACTGGCCGATTACGGTGCTAAACCCATAGGGACGGGTTTGGATTGTGACAGAGTGGTATCAGAACAATACTTAACCACGAGTTATACCGCACACACGTGTCCAAATGAGCTATAAGGTGTCCTAGAAGAGCAATTAGGGCATCACATGAGCATGAAAAGTGTGTGTGGACATGACATGTATATGTGTTAATGTGTTGAAACATATAACTGCTTATGTTTAAATGTTTAAAGTATGCAACTTCCTATGTTTATTATTATAATGTTGCATATAGTGAAATGGATAATGCAAGCACTGCTAATGAAACTGAATCCCCTGAGGCAAGAATTGCGAGATTGGAAAGAATGGTGGAACTATTAACTGCAAGACTAGAACAACAACAGAACCAACAGCCCCGACCTCCTCCTTCGGTACAGCCGGAACCGAATGTTAATGATGGGAATATAATTGCTCTCACCCAGAAGTTCAGCAAAATGAAACCGCCATCCTTTCAAGGAGGCCTTGAACCATTAAAGGCTGAAGCTTAGGTCCTTGAGACAGAAAAATTGTTCGAAGTTTTTCCATGTTCTGAAGCACACAAAGTGCTATTGGCCACCTTTACACTACAAGAAGAGGCCAAAAGGTGGTGGATGTTAGTCCGCGACACCAACACTGTTACGACTTGGGCTCAATTCAAGGAGTCCTTCTTCGAAAGTGTTTCTCTCAGTGTGTCAAGGACAGAAAAGTGACTGAATTTGAACAACTGAAACAAGGTACCATGTCCATGGGAGAGTATGGGACAAAGTTTACAGAACTTGCCCGTTATGCACCACACATGGTTGATATAGATTACAAAAAGGCCAGGAAGTTTGAAGGTCGCCTTAATGTAGAAATACTCGACAGAATTAATGTACTGAAACTGCTCAAATATGTAGATGTTCTTGACAGAGCCATCATGGCCGAAGCAAATATCGAAGCTTTGAAACAGACTGAAACACCCGCAATTGAGTGGCGCGGGAAGAAACGGGGTTTTAAATTCAAGAAAGGCAGGAACAACCCACTAAACAAAAAGCAAAACTCAAGGTCAACCATCAGCTCCGGTCAGGGAAGTGGTTTCATACCGCCCTACTCCGAATGTGGTAAGAAACACAAAGGGGTTTGTTATAAATTATCTGGTGCTTGTTACAGGTGTGGTAAGGTGGGCCACATGGTAAAAGATTGCCCCTCTGCTCCTCAGGGCAATAGTAAAGCTGCAGCTGGCGGCGCAGCACCAACTGCTCCACCAAAACCCAACCCCAAAGCTACTGGAAAAGAGCCTATGAGGCAGGGCCGAGTGTTCGCCCTAGTACCGGGAGATGTGCAAAATATCGAGACCATCGTGTCAAGTATCCTCTCTATTTGTACCCAAAATGCTTATGTACTGATTGATTCGGGGTCTACACATTCATACGTGTCGCATGCCTTTTCGCGAAAATTGAATAGACCATTAGAACCCATGAATTATCTGTTAGCTATATCTTCACCTGTTGGGGGATCTATGACTTGTGCTTATATGTACCCTGCATGTGAAATTATTGTTGGGGATATGCGTTTGTATATTGACTTACTGCCACTGAATATTGACCATTTCGATGTAATATTGGGGATGGACTGGTTACAAAAATATCATGCTACTATTGACTGTGTAACTAAACAAGTGATTTTTTGTCCACCTGGTTTACCCGAATTTGTGTTTAATGGGGTTGGAGTAGTACCTCCCCCGTATCTGATTTCATCCATGAAAGCCTGTAAATTGATTAAGAAGGGGTATAAAGGGTATCTGTGTTATGTATTGACTGTACCTACTGATGATAATGTTAACGTGAACAGTATTCCTATAGTCAGAGAATTCCCAGATGTTTTCCCAGATAGTTTACCAGGGGATTTGATCAATAGGGAGATTGAGTTCACTGTTGATGTAATTCCAGGTACACAGCCAGTATCTAAAGCTCCATACAGAATAGCACCTACCGAACTGAAAGAACTAAAAGTTCAGCTGCAAGAACTGTTAGCCAAAAAGTTCATCAGGCCTAGTACTTCACCGTGGGGCGCACCTGTTTTGTTTGTGAAAAAGAAATACGGCTCATTGAGGCTCTGTATCGACTACCATGAATTGAACAAGGTAACTGTGAAAAATAAATATCCATTGCCGCGTATTGATGACTTATTTGATCAGGTATAGGGTGCTTAAGTTTTCACTAAGATAGATCTCAGATCCGGATATCATCAGCTGAAAGTTAAACCAGAAGACATTGATAAAACTGCTTTTCGAACGAGGTATGAGAATTACGAATTTTTAGTTATGCCTTTCGGAGTTACCAATGCACCTGCTGCATTCATGGACCTCATGAACAGAATCTTTAAACCATTCCTCGATGACTTTATTGTTGTATTCATTGACGACATTCTGATTTATTCTAAGAGTAGAGAAGAACATGAACATCATCTGAGACTTGCCTTACAGACCCTAAGGGAACATAAACTTTTTGCTAAACTGTCTAAATGTGAATTTTGGCTTGATCATGTTATGTTTTTGGGACATGTTATTAGTAAGGATGGAATTTCAGTTGATCCACAGAAAGTTGAAGCAGTGGTGAATTGGCCTAGATCAACGAATGTTACAGAAATCTGAAGTTTTTGGGATTAGCTGGATATTACAGAAGATTTGTCAAAGATTTCTCCAAAATTGCCTTACCGTTAACTCAGTTAACTCGGAAGGGGATATCATTTGACTGGACTGACCAAAGGGAATCAGCTTTCCAAGAGTTGAAAACTCGACTTGTGACTGTACCAGTTCTTACCCTACCTTTAGGTACGGATGGTTTTACCATTTTTAGTGATGCTTCTCATAAGGGTTTGGGATGTGTTTTAATGCAGAATGGAAGAGTTATTGCCTATGCTTCCCGACAACTGAGACCGCATGAAAAGAACTACCCGACCTATGACTTGGAACTTGCTGCAGTGGTGTTTGCCTTAAAAATCTGGCGCCATTACCTTTATGGGGCGACATGTGAAGTATATACCGATCACAAAAGTTTGAAATATTTCTTCACACAGAAAGAACTGAACATGAGACAACGGAGATGGCTAGAACTGATTAAAGATTATAACCTACAGATTTTGTACCATCCGGGGAAAACCAACACCGTTACCGATGCATTGAGTCGGAAATCGATCGGAAACTTAGCCTGTTTACACACCGGACAGAAAGAGTTGCTTTGTGACCTTGAAAAATCTGAAATTGAAATTGTTTTGCGAGAACAAGGTGGAACAATAGCTGCTATTTCTGCTCAACCGACACTGATTGAAGAGATTAAAGAGAAACAGCAACAGGATGACTTCTTGAAGAAGATCATCAAAGAACAGGAATCTAAACTGAGACTGGGTTTCAAATTTGAAAATAATGTACTGAAATTTCAAGGAAGACTGTGTGTACCGAATGATACTGAACTGAAAAGAAGAGTTCTACAAGAGGGCCACAATTCGAAACTGTCTATCCATCCAGGGAATACAAAAATGTACCAAGATTTGAAACTGAATTTCTGGTGGTCGGGTATGAAGAAAAAAATTACTTATTTTGTATCGAAATGTCTTCATTGCCAACATGTCAAAGCCGAACATCAACGACCCGCAGGCTTACTACAACCCTTACCTATACCGGAATGGAAATATGAACATATCACCATAGATTTTATCGTTGGTTTACCTCGCTCCAGTAAAGGTATGGACTCAATTTGGGTTATAGTTGATAGACTGACTAAATCTGCTCACTTTTTACCTGTCAAAACAATTTATAATGCGGACAAATTGGCTATACTCTACGTTGATGAAATTGTTAGACTGTATGGAGTGCCTGTGTCCATTGTTTCTGATAGGGACTTGAAGTTTACATTAAGATTTTGGCAAAGCCTACAGACTGCATTGGGTACTGAATTGAGACTAAGTAGTGCCTACCATCCTCAGACAGATGGCCAGTCAGAAAGGACCATCCAGACTCTGGAGGATTTACTGAGAATGTGTGTCCTTGATTTTCAGGGAAATTGGGAAAGCCATTTGTCATTGGCTAAATTTGCTTACAATAACAGTTTTCATTCAAGCATTGGTATGGCACCTTTTAAGGCATTATACGGCAGAAAATGTAGATCTCCGATTTGCTGGGCAGAAGTTGGAGATAGGCCTTTGCTTGGCCCCGAGATTGTATATGAACGACTGAGAAAGTAAAACTGATACAACAGAGACTGAAAACTGCACAGAGCTGACAGAAAAGTTATGCGGATGTTAGAAGACGAGACAGAGATATGAAGTAGGTGATCACGTTTTTGTGAAAGTGACACCGATGAAAGGCCAGACTCGTTTTGGAGTCAAAGGCAAGCTAGCGCCGAGATATGTCGGACCGTATGAAATTATTGAGAAAATCAATCCGGTCGCGTACCAAGTAGCGCTTCCTCCTGAAATGGAGCATATGCATAACGTGTTTCACATTTCTATGTTGAGGGACTACCTCCGGGATCCTTTTCATGTGATAGAGCCTACTCATGTAGTATTGAGTAATGACTACACTTACGAGGAACAGCCCATTCAGATTGTAAATAGACGAATCAAGAAGTTGAGAAACAAAGAGATCCCGTTACTGAAAGTTGACTGGCAAAACCATGGTGGCATGTATGCCACCTGGGAAAGGGAAGATGACATGGCTAAAAGATATCCTGAACTGTTTTCCACTGAATCCTGTTTTCTTCCAGAACGCAGGTAATTCGAGTTTGGAGGACCAAACTCTTTATAAGGGGGGGAGACTGTAATAACCCTCACCACTGTTTACTGATAAGCCATTGATTACTGTAAAACTGAGGCTAAATATGTTAATTGACTGACTGACTGAAAACTAAAGCCCAATTGATTGAGTGTATTAGTTAAATTACAATTCTATCTGTTTGCCTGCCAAATTATCTGTTTATGTCTTTGTGTTTAAACTGCTAATTGAAGGCCTTATCAGCGGTCGAATCTGAAATTGATTAGTGTCTTAAAATCAGTAGAGTTAATGTGATTTTATGGTGTATTGAATTGAACATTGATTTGATATGATTAAATTAGATTAAATTGTGTAATGTCATGAATTAGGCTAATTACCTTTTTGCCACCACTAGTAGGCCACTACCTAAGACTACACTTGAGCCTTATTACCTTCAAACAAAACATTTCCTCAGCCAATTTCATTGTTGTTGCTGACTAGAGAGAGTATAGAGAGATAGCTTTATTTCATCTCAATTTGGCTTGAAGATTAAGGGAATTAAGGAGTGAGTTGCAAAATTAAGCTTCCTTGCCTATAATTCAAGACTTAAGGTAGAAATTCATCTTCTCATTCTTGAGTTTAAATTGATTCTTGCATGGTTTGGAGCAAAGTTGAAGACTAGAGCCAATTTATGGCTCAAATTGTTGTGTTGAAGCTTAATTGTTACATGCATATATATATATATATATATTGAAGTTATGAGGTTGTAGTTCATAATTCCTCACATGCATGTCCATGTTTTGAGAGTAGACCATGATTTCATCTTGATTTTGTAAGAATTGGCTCATTGGAGCAAGTGTTGGAAGCTTTGAATTGGTTAAATTCATGTATGTTTGCATGTTCTTCATATTCATGAAATTTAGTTTCAATTTGGGCTCAATTGATCTTCCTTTGGGGCTTTGATTTTACATTTGAGCTTTGAATCATGTTAAACTTTGAGTTTTGGAATGTTTTCTGGAAAATTGGCCCAAAAAGTATGGTTTTGATGCATCTAAGCTTGACTTGAGCTTGGAAGTTCAAATCTGGAAATTTCAGATTTTGAACTCACGCTTGAGCGGGGTGAATGGCGCTCGAGCGTGGAAATCGTGCTCCCAACATTTTGTTCTGTTTTTAAGTCAGCTCAAGCGGGGTAATTTACGCTCGAGCGGGACCTTGTGTCTTACGCTCGAGCGGGTGTCAAGCGCCCAATCGAGCGTGGATTTCACCTATCCAGCACTTTTGACTGTTTTGCAGTACGCTCGAGCGGATAAGTCTACGCTCGAGCGGAAACCTTTGTCTGCATGTCCGCTCGAGCTGAGTAACCTACGCTCGAGCGAGACCCTTATTTTCTGAAAATACTTTTAAAGTGCATCTTTGCATCCTCATTTCATCCTAGGCATTCTTAGGCCTAGTTTAAGGCATCTTAATGAGGATATAGATGTAGAACCACACCGAGTCTAAGTAGGGACTAAGTCTTTGTTTCCTGTATGTGAACTTAGTGTGTGTTCATCCTGTAAACTGTGTAGGGTTGGCATCTGAGGACACGCTCTAGCTCTGTAGCCCAGAACTCTGTGAGTAACAACTGTGTAAAGATATGTTCAAATATGATTACCTTCTGAATAATTGAACTGTACTGTTTTTTGAAATGATACTGTTACTGAATGAATGATGTCCTAATTGTGAACTGTATTGTGGCATCCTTAGCAACTACTGTTACTGTTACTGTTACTGTTACAGAGATCTCTGTCGGTTCCCATGTTGGAACCACTACTGTTTACTGATATGATGGCCATCATTGACTGTTCGGTCTCTTAAGACCTACTGTTTACTGTACTGCTAGGCTAATGGATATACCACATATGACTGTAATGACTGAATAACTGATATACTGATTGAAATGATTGTTTTCAATACTGTAAGGACATTCATTCTTAACCTCTTTACGCATTACGTTATTCACTAGGCTTTAGCTCACTGTTTATATATATATGTAGGTGTACAGGCACCAGACCGGAGTTAGGAGCGTGGGTTAGACTCCCTTTTTGTCAAGCCAACCACTGTGCCTCACTGCGAGGTTCCAAGCCTGTCAAGCTATGGCTTAGGGGTGTTTTAATTTCCCCCGTCTGTCTCTGTATCTCTTTTGTAATAATTGTATAGACTGATAGCACTGTACTGTACTGTTTAACAGGGATTAGGTCCCTGTTCTGATCGACTGTAATTGTTGTACATACTGTTCTATATTGTTCAAGTATATATGTATGAAAAATCTTTTTGCATACAGACTGTCACAGCTCATTGGACACTGTTTATTTACTGTTTTGGCTTCCGCCATGCCCCTGTACTCTGTATTATTGTCTTACTGTTAAGCAGGCCTTCGGTAATCTCGGATTACTGGCCGGTTACGGTGCTAAACCCATAGGGGCGGGTTTGGGTCGTGAGACTATCCATGCAAACATGCAAGGATGAGATGCAAACATGCTACTAGCATACACAAGGCTATAAACTATATGGCATACACAATGCGACTAACAACCTAGCATACGCAATGCACACACGAAGATAGACGTACACAAAGGCATAATCAAAGCATACACAATGCGATGGTCAAACATGTAACAACATGAACCAAATGGCATACACAATGCAAGGTGGACTTAAACTGATATGGGTGGACCTCAACCACACTCAAATCAGTGGCCATACATGGTGAAATTAAAGGCAAGAACACTCATGCAAATATACCCAATGCAAGGGACCGATCCTAAAGCACCAAATGCAACTTTATCAAAGCATGGCAAAGGATGAAATATGGCATACAAACACACATTTTTCAACTCTGAAACATGATGTACCATGGTCCCGAATCATGCAAATATGTCACCCAATGCATGCTAGATGGCCCGAATACCGAAACTAGTGTAGCGGGTTACACTAGAGGTACACAAAGCAATGCACCAATGACAAAACCAACCATAAACAGACCCTAGGCAGGTTTGAAACAGTGGGGAAGTGGCCTAAAATGATGGCTCGGAATGCAAAGAAATGGAGCTCATTCAATGGTCAGTAAATAAGGCATACAAGCCCGACTCTCAAACGCATTTAAAGAGTACAAAACAAGGGAATATGGCATTCACATAAGCTCTGAAATATGATGTATAATGGCCCTAAAACAAGAAAACATTTCAGTATATGCATGTAGTGGACCTCAAAACTTAAAGCTAAGCATGGATATTGAACTACAAGCATGCAAAACAAGCATCATTCGACCATGAGACCCAAAAACAGAGCTAAGGCAGTCCAAAATATGCACAAAATCAGTTTAAGGTATGGCCAAAAAGTGCTAAAATCAAGGGTCAACAAAGCATGCAAAGAAAGCTAGTGAACCATGAGTTGTACTACAACTATATGAAGCATATGAGAGCTCACCAAACCAGCCAAAAATAGAAGTATGCCATGCCAAAATATGTCCAAAAACCCATTGAAACTCAGTCAATGCATGCAAGAATGATAGGCTCCTTTGGAAGACCATGCAAGGGATTATTCTACACATGTATGATGGACACACAAAATGGCAAAACCACATCTGGAAAGAGATTATGAGAGTCCTAAAACCCACCAAAAATGTCCTGAAATTAGTCTAGGAAGCATGCAAGTGAAAGTCCCTTTGAAAGGCCTTGAATAGGATTATTCTACACATGCATAATAGACACTTTATATGGAAAAATGGGCTCTGGACAGAGCCTATGCAGACCTTAAAACTCACCAAATAGGGCATGAAATATGGCTTTGAAACATGCAATTAGGAGCCCCTTTGGAAGGCCAACAAAGCTAGTAAACAAGATAAGGGGTGAGAGGGTCACCCCTCCCTGATTTTGGGGCTCAAAACAGTATGCTAACCCTTGAAAATCCACTGGATTTCAGTGGCTAGAAGGCCAAACGAATCTCACTTCAAAGGCCTAGATGCATGGCTCAAAACAAGGTGAAAACAAGCATGCAAGGGGGTAGATGACCCCCAACAGAAAAATGACCTTAAACAAACTTCAAGAGGAGCTCAAAATATGACTTTTTTTAGTTTATGACAAAGCCCAAATATGCTTTCAAATAGGGCTAAGATATGAAGCAAAATAATACAAAAAAAAAAGGAAATAGAGGCTTACCCTTGTAGAGCCGACCCTCAGCAACTTCTGGGCCAAGGTAATGAGCCTTCAACCTCTGCAAATCAGTTCCAAGGTGCTTGGATGGATGGTGGAGGTGTTATGCTAGGAGGTGTAGTGTAATGGGTGCAAGAATAATGGGGTTTGGAGCTTGAAGAAGAGAGCTATGGAGGGAGAAGTGTATAAGCCTCAGCCAAAATTTTCTAACCCTTGCAAAATGAGAGGAGACCCTCTCTTATAGAAGACAAAGGGCCAAGGCTTCTCTAAGAAGCTTCAACAAAGGGTCAAAGCTTCTAAAAGAAGCTTAACCAAAAGGGTCAAGCTTCTCCTAGAAGCTAAGCAAAAGGACCAAAGCTTCCTTAAGAAGACAAGCAAAGGGGCTAAATCCCGGAGGATGGGTCAAATGCTTCCTAGCTGGCACAGCTGTATTGCACTCAGGAAGGGCAAAAAGCAGATGGCTGGCCGACCAGTTCAAGTGGTCGGCCGACCAGGGTTCAAAAAGGTCAAAAAGAAAAGCTGGTCGGCCTACCCATATTGGTGGCCTCCCAAATGAGTACAACACAATGGTGGTATGAGAAACCAGAAATTATGGCTCAAAAGTGAGGGAGACCAAGGGGTCAAAAGGGTCAAGCACCAAAGGTGGTTGGCCTACCCATATTGGTGGCTTCCCAGATGAATGCAACACAATGGTGGTATGGGAGACCAGAAATTATGGCCCAAAAGTGAGGGAGACCAACTTTTGTGCAAGGTTCAAAAGGGTCAATCACAAAAGGTGGTCGGCCTACCCATATTGGTGGTCTCCCAAATCAATACAACTCAGTGGTGATATGGGAGACCAGAAATTATGGCCCAAAAGTGAGGGAGACCAGTTTTCCGACAAGAAAACTGGCTGGAGGAGAGAGAAAAGTGGTCTCCGAAGAGAAAGGTGGTCTCCAAGAAGAAAAGGTGGTCTCCCACCCTTGTACCACCTTCCTACCAATGAAAATAGGGTCCATGCCAAAAATGAACCCACACCGATGCAAAATGAAGGTTCGGGAGCCAAAACGCGCAGCCGGGTGCCCCGAAAACAGGTTGTTAATCATCGAAAGTGGCGTGCGACCACGAAGGTGGTCTCCCGGGCCACAGTGTCCCTCTAGAGAGAGGAAACAAGGTGTGTGCCAAAAACCGGAGCAAACAGAGAAAGTTAATCTGTCCCGAACTGAGGCGCACGGCCGACGGCTCCGAAAACTGAAAACTGGTCTCCAAATGGGAAAAAGTGGCCTACGACCACGAAACGTAGCCTACGGCCATTAGGAGATGGTCTACGAGACCTCTCCCTCCTTTTGGGAAGAGAAAACAGAGAAAACAGGACCTGGTTCGCAAATCGAGACAAAGTACAAAAGAGCCCCGAAGTCCGGAGGCAAGGCTCTCAGCCGAGACTCCGAAACCTCAGAACGAGCACAACATGAGTCATCACCGAGCGCTCAATCGATGTCTTCTGAGTCTTAAGGTCGGTCAAAAATGGGGTGTCTACAACGTTCAATTATCATCCTTAGAACATCAATTGTATCCTCAATCAACTTCTATGGTTCACATGTCAACTTTATTACCTCATCTTTTATTTTTTCTTTTTCACTGAGTTCAACTTGATCTCCTTCTTTGGCGATTTTCATAACTATCATAATAATCAAGAGATGATAGTTCCATCATTAGCAGCTCTTGGCTAATTTTAAAGTTTTTCTCTTACTTCACCTCTCCATCATCTTCTTCAAACTTCTTGATCAAAGTAGCTTTAGTGACCTCTCTTTCATCAATTTCAACATTCTCACCGTTGATAAAATCAACTTGATTTTTTACTTCAATTGAATGTTTGTTTGGGTCTTCAAAATTTTCAATTATTGAGATATTCAAAATCTTTTCTTCTTCAATGAGTAGTGGAGCGTGACAAATTTGTTGACCTACAAGACTTGATTGACCCAAATTTGGCAAAACCATAGTCATGTTCCTCAAATAATTTTTATCCACAATTGCATAATAATTTGAATTGTGAAGAATATTATGAATCAAAATTACCTTGGAACAATTGTTTCAATTCTAGCTTTCTTTGATATTGTTGATGCAACATTTGCCCACAACTTCTTCATCTTATGCCACGTCCTAATGGGTATTTGTATTGTCGCCTTCAATCATACTGCAATTGTTTCCACCATGTAGAAACATAAAATTGTAACTTATGTGCGACATATTTGGGTTGCTTTTCTTTAGAGATTTCCATACACTCAAGAAATTTGTCAACTTTATGAAAATAAATAAAATCCTCAGCATGACAAGAAGCATTAAAATAGGGAATTTCTGGTTGTACTTGATAATCTGAAAAGTCATGATTGATGCAATTATTCCTATTGAACTCATTACTGAATTTTCATTGTCACTTTGCCGACTGATATTCACCATAATCCTCGAATAACTCATCTTCGGATTCGTTCTCACTGTCGTATTGATAACAAGAAGATCGTCTCAAGACGTTGTGGTTAATAGGCTGGCCTTGGGCAAATCCCATAGTGCGACTCCTATTAACATTGTGACTAATAAGTTGACATTGGACAAGTTCCTTGACTCAAATCCTATTAGATCTTTTTGTACAATCATCGTCAATACAGCTTCTGCTTTCTCCTTCAATGAATGACATCGAGCCAGGCAAAACCTTACTTTGATGCCAATTGACGCAGTGGTAATGTAGAAAGGAATTAGATATCGTTCTAGTAGACGAAATAAGGACTAAATATCGTTCTACGAGATGAAAATTCTTGAATCCACAAGAACACCCTTGAATTCACAAGGAAAATAGAAAGAAATTCTTTTTAAATGTTATTGATTGAATACATCCATTATATATGCTTGTAGGCTTATTTATAATAAACTAAGCATAATACTTGTAGGAAACGTAATTATAAAACTTGAATCAAAACAAATTAGGAAACTTAAAAGAATAAGAAACTAAAATTCTAAATTATTTAAAATCTTAGTTAAAATTTAATTTCAAAATAATAAAATTAAGAAATACCAAAATTATAGGATTTTATTATACATCAGAAAGGAAAAAGATGAATCTCTTCCAGTGACATTGGTGTAGAATCATCCTAAGAGTCTCCGATGTTTAAATTAATTCTTTATAACATAACAAATTCAGAAAGATATTAAAAATGAAATATTTTGAGTTTAGAATATTGTTTATTTTGTGTTTGTCTGCTCTTAATTTTTATAGATAAATTTTAATATGAGCCACTAAGTAATATAACGGGGCTTTAAAAACTTTAATAAGAGCCACTTGCTAATATAAATTATATAACGGGACTCATACAGAGAGCCGTGTGTACATAACTGCAAAACATTCCTGAAGTCTCCTACTCTATTAATATATTTATTAATTAGTTAACATTTGATTTGCTGAATAAATTTTCAATGGAAATAAAATTATTTCTTAAAAACATTCAACAAAATTATCATTCTCCTAAATTGATAAATAATAATTATAGTTTCAATTTTAATTGTTTTCCCACCCAATTATGAGAAAGTATATTTTGATAAAATCACCATTTTGTTCTTCTCACTCAAGCAAACCAAATAGAGGACTAATTCCTTTTCTCACTTTTATTATATTCCAAATAAACTAGAGCCACATTTTTTATGGCCGGCAGTCGCATCAAGTGGGACACTTTTATTTGTGGGGACCTTCAACTTTACTGGAACAACAAGAATCACCAGACATCATACTAGTCTTGATATAAAATTATTATTATTAAAAAATCAAATACATAGCGTAGACTGCTTTTACAAGATTGTGGTTGAGGAAGTTTCACCACATTGTTTAATTATTCTTGTATTAATAAAAATCAAATACATGGCGTAGACTACTTTTACAAGATTGTGGTTGAGGAAGTTTCACCACATTGTTTAATTATTCTTGTATCATGATATGTTTAGCGTATGCTTGCGTATAAAGGTACGGTATAAATAATATTAAAATTAAAATATGATTGTAATTTTAATTTTATTTAAATTTATTTTTTAATTTGATAAAATCACAAATTTATTATAAAATTTTGGAGTTCTCACAAAACTTATTACGAAAACTCGCTTTTGCTTATATAATATATAACTAGATAGATAGATGTGCTTGGCATACATATAATTTTTATGGACATGCATACAGTATTACTTTTGCTTATATAATTATAAGAAAATTATATGCATGTCCATAACGTCCTAGTGTATTACGAGCATACACACATTATATGAAAATATCTGTAAAATATATTAAACAAAAAAGAGAAAATAAAAAAATAAACAAATAGAGAGAAAAATAAAAACGGGAGAAAATAAAAAAATAGAAAGAAAAGAGAGAGGAATGTGAGATCATGGAAGGATGGATGAGAACAGAAAAAAGTAAGAGAGAGAGAGAGAGAGAAGCAGAAAAGTAAAAAATGTATATGTAGGATATTTTTTGAGAAAATATATCTCAGTCATTATTTTATAATTTTAACAGATTTTAGTCATCCAAATGTCCTAATAGGACAAAAATATGTTGAAAATTCAAAAACCATCTTACATTATTAAAATATGTTAAAGATTTATATAAGGTTTAAATTTATGAAGTCTATCAGGTGTTCAATACATTTAAAAATAATAATTAATTGTTCAAATTCATTTAATTTGTTGACTATAAAATTCATTAATTTAATCTCCACTACACAATAAATTCTGGCTCCTAATTATAGGATCGTAGACTTTTCCCTATAATATGAATAAAAATAAGTGAACAAAAAGAAGAAAATAAAAAAATAAACAAATAGAAAGAAAAATAAAAATGAGAGAAAATAAAAAGAAAATAGAGAGAAAGGTGGTATCATCAGATCATGGAAGAATGGGTGAGAAAAGGAAAAAGTAAGAGAAAGAAGCGAAAAAATAAAAAATGTACATGTAAGATATTTTTTAAAAAATATATCTCAACCGTTGTTTTATAATTTGAATAAAACCAAGTCGTCTAAATGTCCTAATAGAACAAATATGTATAGAATAAATTTAAAAATCACTCTACTTTATTATATAGATTCTTATTTTAAGAGTAATTATTCAATGATTCAGAATCACAATTATGTCAGTTTTGATCCTAGCCACATAGGATCAAGTATAACTTAAGGTTCCATTTTATCATCATTATTGAGTGGTTGGTATCGCATCTCATGTGTTATTCTTTTCTATGTATGGAACATGATTAGTCTGAAATGAAAATTGGTTTAGCTAGAGTTGGAAATTGAATTACGATTCGTACTTAAATCATAAAAAAAAAATTATTTTAAAATTTATTAGGGAAACAAGTAAAGTGTTTAAATTGTCTTTTAATGTTTATTATGTTTTTAAATCATACTTGAACTTAAAGACATGGTAAAAACAAATTAATGAAATCCATTCAATTAAAGGTGGTTTGAGATGGGTTTAAAAATAAAAGTAAATAAATCAAATTTAAATAAATTTTTAAATCCGTGAACTTTTGAAATTAAACTTAAAAACATGAGTTTGTTTGATAATGTTTGTATTTATAATTTTTTGTTTATATTTATAGAATTTTTTAAAATTGCAAACAGAAACTTGTTTGATATTTATATTTTTGTTTTCAAAAACTTGTAAATAGTTTTTAAAATTTACTAAATTTTTGTGATCATAAAAAAAGTTAGCTTAACTTGTTCAGAATATATATATATATATATTTTCCATTCATTTCTCTTTCTTCCTCCGCCTTAGACCACTACATTAGGCTGTCGTCATCAGGTGCAACAACCGATGACCGCTTTCAACAACTACTTCCATTTTCGGTCAGGGACAATCACTTTTGGCCATCAACTTAGGCGGTTGGCCACCATCTTCAACCGTCAACAACCTTTGATCATTACCTCCAGCTAGTTCCAAATAATATCTCTAACAGTAAAAAAATCATCTTCTACCAATCATTCTTTTCACTTATTATTAAAATAAAATTTTAAAACATGATATGTTAGGAATATTAAAAAGATTATCAAATATACTATACAATATTTACATAGGTGTCACCTCATATATATTTGAATATTATATAAAATATTAGATAATTCATTTAAAATTTCTAATATTTTTATTATTTTCACTTGTACTACTCAATACTAGGGTTGGGCATAGGGTTATTCGACCCGCACAACCCGCCCTACTCGACCCGACTCGCACATGTATGGGTGGTTTCGCAAATATAATAGGATAGGGTGCGGTTTGGAATATAACAAGTTTTCAAGTTGCAAGTTTGAACCGCACCCGCCACAATCTGCCGCACTTGGAATATATAAATTTTTTAATTTAAAAAACCTGGACCGTTCATCGATGATCTATCCTAGATATTTTTGTTTTGACCAAACAAACCAAACCCTAATCCTAATCTGCATAGCTCTCTTCTTCTCTCTCGTTCTTCCATTTCCTGTCTCTCTTATTCTTCCATTTCTCTCTCTCTGTGGCGACTAGAACCAGCGAAGTGAGTTACCGATTGACCTTCGCAAGATTCACTCTCTCTCTCCGGCAACTCTCAGGTAAGCTTCTCTCTGTTTTTGTCTCTCCCTCTCCCCGAACTCTGATTTTTTTTTTAGGCAATCAAATCTGCCTCTCTCTGTGCGCAGTCTCTTTTCTCATCTCACTCTCTCTCGTTCTTTCATCTCTCTTTCTCTCTCTGTGGTGACCAACGAAGCGACCGATCGACCTTCACAATATTGACTCTCTATCTCTCCGATAACTCTCAAGTAAGCATCTCTCTGTCTCTCTCTCTTCCCGATCTTTGATGTTGTTTTTTAGGCAAACAGATCTGTCTGTCTCTTTCTCTATGGTCTCTGATTTTTTTTTTTTGTTATGCAATTAGATCTGTAGCAACAAATCTTGATTTTATTTGTTTATTTATTTTTTAAACTAGCTATTTTATTTCTTTATATAGTTGAATCTATTATTGAATCTGTTTAGATTCTGTTATTGAATTTTAGAAATGGAAATTGAATCTGAATTGAATCTATTTAGATTCTGTTTCATTGAATCAGAAATTGAATCTGTTTAGTATTTTTAATTTTTTTGAGAGTTTTCTATTATTGAATTTTATTTAGAGGGTGATGTGGTGGGTGAAATTGAATTTGAATTTGAATTTTTTTTTGGCTATGCAATCAGATTTGTAGCAATATATCTTGAGTTTATTTGTTTATTTTTTTTTTAAACTAGCTGTTTTATTTCTTTATATAGTTGAATCTGTTATTGAATCTGTTTAGATTCTGTTATTGAATTTCAATTAAATTTTAGAAGTGGAAATTGAATCTGTTTAGATTTTTTTAATTTTTAATTTTTTGAGTTTTCTATTATTGAATTTTATTTAGAGGGTGATGTAGTAGGTGAAATTGAATTTGTTAGTTACTTACTCTGTTATTTAGTAATTGAATCTGTTTATATTTTTTTAATTTTTTAATTTTTTTTGGAGTCTTCTATTATTGAATTTTATTTAGAGGGTGATGTAGTAGGTGAAATTGAATTTGTTAGTTACTTACTCTGCTATTTAGTAATATGTTCTTTGATCTTAATTTGTTTCATTCTAATTAATTTTTTGTAGTCTACTTTGAATGGAGAATACTATTGAATCTCTTGTAATAAATCTTTTATCTTTAGAATTCTCTAATTTTCAAATGAATCCTCCCTTAGTCCAACCCCAACCTAAACCTAAGTGTGGCACCATAATTGTTTAAATTTTTTTTTTTAAAAAAAAAACAAAAGAAAAGATAAGATAAGATGGCTTATCATTTAATAATATATAAAAAAAAACAACATGGCTTATCACCATCCTAATGTATAGAATGGTGAATAAGCAAGCATATAGGGACAAATAGGAACTGGGCAATTGACACCTGTAGAGTAGTGCAAAACGTGCCACACACTCTCCCTATAAATAGTAGAGGATTCTATGGCCGTGATCACCAAGCTTTGGAAGAAATATACATACGGAGTTTAACGAGTCAATAATAAAAAAGTAAAGGTTAAGGGTCAATATTTAGGTAAGTTATATTATATCTTGAGTTATCATAATATATTTTTTATATGTTTTGAGTTATCATAATATATTTTACGAATGTTTTAAATCACCACAATTTATTTTATATAATGTTTTATGGTTATGTTAATGTTTCAATTACGTGAATTATTTTCTGTACCTTATTTGCTTAAATTGAAATCTATGGATATATTTGTTTAAATTGTTTAAATTTTAGAAATTATTTGACAAAGATTTTATAAACAATTATGTTCTGTAAGTACCACCACGGGAGTCTCACGCATTGGGAGACTTAAATAAACCATTGGCTCATGTTTGACCACCTTGTGGTCCTCTGTTTGTCATGGATCCATTGACCCCCTATCCTGATTGTCACTCCAATGACCCTTGTTACGTTCTGTTCTATACCGTGGTTATAGTTATTTACGTAATTTTTATTTCAGTTTCTGTCACTTAAATGATTTGTTTATTCAACTTAAATTATGTTAATGTTTTAACTTAAATAACTATCCATGGCTATTTTGTGCCTCTATACTCACAGTATACTATTTCTCACTCTGCTATGTGCTTATAGTTGTTACCCCTTTCAAGTGACGAGACTTAGCAAGATCAAGATGGGGGATAAATCACAGTATTTTCTCTTTTTTGTACTATCTGTATTTCTAATTGGACACCTAGAATAAAATAAAAGCTCAACTGACTATGTTTGTTTCATTTTAATAAACATTTGGTACCAAATTATTTTATTTTAATTTATTTAATTTATCCGCTTGCGCTACGGCTACAAAATTATTAGAATTATTTTATTTTTATCTTGTTGTGACGCTGAGCCTTTAGGTACCAAGTTTGGGTCGTGACAAAAGTGATATCAGAGCAATAGTTTCTTTTCTCTAAATAAAATTAGCATATGTTGTATATTTTTCTGTACAGTTACACATTTTTTGAAATTCATATTATTTGAATTGAAAATTATTTCAAAAAAAATTTAACTTTGTATTATTTAATATTATTTGGTATGTCTAACACAACTAAACTATGTTATAATGTCTAGGCTAAGTTTTCCTGTGTTGTAGGAAATGACCAACCTTATGGAGTTATTTTGGTTCGAGCCCTCAGGAGCTCATCTTGTCCCAAACTTATTAGAAGGCTGGGGTGATTCGGAGACCCGACACTTGACCGACTCATGGGGCGACCCGTATTTTACAGGCCGACCTCGATGAGGATTTTTTTTATTTTGGAGGCTTAGCCAAGGCAGCACTCGTAAGAGGTACATAGGGCCGACCCACGTTGTTGGTCTTGCCTCGAACCTAGGACAATTGCATTTTCTAGTCGTATCTCTACCCCTAGGCTTTGTAGAGAGGAGGGGACACGCATATCCTAACAGCCACATTCGCACTATGACACCTTCTCCACAGCACATTGTCCACACCCCAGCTGTGGGCTTCACTAACAGTGTATCATACTTGGAGATACCGATGTGGATTACCGGACGGGAGTTTTGGGGTTATGATCACGGTATTCCTGTCTGTATGGTCCAGGTAGTATGGCGGTGCTTTGGAGTAGAGCTCAGTGGGTGGGAGTTTGAGCCCCTCATGCAGAGTGAGTTCGCGGGGTTATTTCATGGGTCAGTTTTCCAGAGCCAGTTCTCATGGTGGCTTAACGGTCCCTTCTAAACATCTGACCAAGAGATCCTTTTTTTTTTTTTTTTTTTGTGACCTGACCATGATTAATCTAATCATTCTGTTTTTGTATTAATAGGATTAGACACTAACTCTTGACTGTATTTTAAGTACGTTGTACTAATATGTTTTCTTTTGCATAAGAAAAAAAATGATATATGTATTGTTATAGTATTTTGCGAATCATAGATAATTAAATGTATACTAAGTGGTTCAAAAAAAAAAAAAAAAAAAGGAAGTTCACTAATCGTTCTCACCTTGTAGTAATGGCTAATGATGGAAATGGAACCGGATCGTCGGTCAGCGGTACCGACCCAATGGAGCAAATTATGAAAAGAGCAGTTACCAGTTTTCTGCGAGCTCTACAAACCAATATAAGTAACGGAATGCCTGAACGACAAGAAGAGCCAACTACAATAAAACAGTTCCAGGACTTCAAACTTACCATATTGATCAGAAGTACAAACCCACTGGTGGCAGAAGCTTGGGTCAGAGATATGGAGAAAATTTTATGCGCGCTACCTTGCACAAAAGGACAGAAGGTGACTTTTGCCACATTCACCTTCAAGGATGATGCACAAGAATGGTGGCTTCTTACCTTGGAGAAAGAAGATATCATGACTTGGGCAAGATTCTTAGAGGTATTCTATGAAAAATACTTTCCAAATTCGTTGCGGAAACAAAATGCGGCAGAATTCATATATCTAAGGCAAGAAACCATGACGGTGGCGGGATACGAGAGCAAGTTCACACAACTGGCTCGATTTGCAACATACGTCATCCCAACCAAAGCTCGAAAAACCAGGAAATTCGAAGCAGGATTGGATGCTAATCAAAGACAGATTTGAGGTTTTGAAACTACCAACCTATTCAGAGGTGATGGATCGAGCATACATTGCGGAAAAAGGGATTAAAGCCTTGCGCTCCGGGGAACCAAGCTAGAGGAAGCGATTTTTGGAAAGAGATAATAGAAGACTCGGTGTCGCGCCTCCCAAGAGGGTAAATACGGGCACAACCAGTTCAACCAGTTCAAGCAATCAAAGTCCTACAAATCTCAGAGGTGGCACCATTCCAACTTGCTCTACTTGTGGAAGGATTCATTGGGGACAATGCCGTCGAGACACGGGAGCATGCTTTAGATGTGGCCAAGTTGACCACTTGCTAAGAGATTGTCCAAAGTTTACCAGTCCTACAGCCGGCCCCTTTGAACCAGTCCGAAAACCCGCGGTATCTAGAGGAGCGAGGAAGGACAAAAAACATCAAGGAAGAGCCTTTGCCCTGGTGCTTAGAAACCCAGAAGTTACAGAGAACGTTGTATCAGGTACGCTTTCTGTTTGTGGTCACTTAGCCCATGTTCTCTTTGACTCTAATTCAACTCATTCTTTTGTTACACCACACTTTGCTATCAAGTTGGCATCAACACGCGAACCCTTAGCATACATACTATCTGTGTCTTTTCCTTCTAGAAACTCTGCCCTTAGTACTGATGTGTACAAATCTTGTACTGTATCCTTAAAAGAGGAAACTTTACACGTAGACTTGATTCCCCTCTGCATTAGTACCTTTGATGTGATCTTAGGTATGGATTGGTTATGTAACAACCCTCACCACTGTTCACCGATAAACTACCGATTACTGCTAAACTGAGACTGATTATGATAAGTAATTGAACTGATTGAAATACTGAACTGAATGACTGAAATCTGGGACTGAATTGATTAAGTATATCTGTTTAATTGTATGTCTATCTGTTGATTGTTTGATTATCTGTTCATGCCTTTGTGTTTAAATTGCGAATTGAAGGCCTTATCAGCGGCCGAATCTGAAATTGATTAATGATTTGTAATCCTTAGAATTAATGTGATTTTATGGTGTATTTATCTGAAATGTGATTTGGTACGATTAAATTAGATTAATTATTGATAAATTGCAAGTTGGCCTTATTCACAATTTTGCCACTTAAGTGGCCCATCATCTAAACATTTGAGCCTTACACACACTTGATCACATAACACATTTCATCAGCCTATTTCCTTGTTCTAGCCGACTAGAGTGAGAGAGTGAGAGGAATTGAGTTGTTCATCTTGAGTCCTTGAGAATTGGCTTGGAAACTTGGTAGATTTGAGGAATCCATTGCTAAATTGAGCTGTTAGTCTTGTAATTCAAGACCTAAGGTAGAGTAATTACCCTCTTATTTATGAATTGAGCTTGATCTTGTATGTTTCGTGTCAAATTAGTGAATTAAGTCTAGAACTAGCTCAAGTTGTTGAATTAAGAGCTTAATCCATGCATGCATGTTGCCATTCTTGAGTTTTGAAGTTAATGTTCTTGGAATCTCACATGCATGTTCATGTTTATGCTAAAGTTTAGGAAATCATCATGTTTTTGTAAGAGTTAGCTCATTTGAGCTTGTATTGAAGCTTTGAATTGGTTAGATTCATGCATGTTTGCATGTTTTTCATATTCTTGAAAATTGGTTTGAAATTGAGTTGTTTGAAACACCCTTGGGCTTTGATTTACAATTGAGCTTTGAAATCATGTTAAACTATGATTTTTGGGATGTTTTCTGGAAAATTGGCCCAAGAGGATCGAAATTTATGTTTTAAAAGTTGAATTTGAGCTTGAGGTTCAAATCTGGGAATTCCAGATTTTGAACTCACGCTCGAGCGATTGGCGCTCGAGCGTGAAATTCGTGCTCCCAGTACTTTGCACAATTTTGAAGTCCGCTCGAGCGGAATAATTGACGCTCGAGCGGGACATTGTGTCTCATACTCGAGCGGGTGTCGAGTGTCCAATCGAGCGTGATTTTCATCTATCCAGCACTTTTGACTGTTTTGCAGAACGCTCGAGCGGGTAAGTCTACGCTCGAGCGGAAACTTTTGTCTACATGTCCGCTCGAGCGGAGTAATCTACGCTCGAGCGTGACCTCTGTTTTCTGAAAATTCTGAAAATGCTTTTAAAGTGCATCTTTGCATCCTCATCTCATCCTAGGCATTATTAGGCCTAATTTAAGGCATCTTGATGAGGATATAGATGGAGAACCACACCGAGGCAAATTAAGGATTAAGTTATTATCTTTCCCAACTGTGTAGCTTAGTGTGTGTTCAATCTGTAACTGTGTAGGGTTGGCGACTGGGGACGCGCTCTAGCTTTACTGTAGCCCAAAACTCTGTGAGTAACAACTGTGTAAAGATATGTTCAAAATGATTATCTTCTGAACAAATGAACTGTACTGCTTTCTAAACTGATACTGTTAATTGAATGAATGTATGTCCTATATTCTGAACTGTATTGTGGCATCCTTAGCAACTACTGTTTATCGTTACTGTTATAGAGATCTCTGTCGGTTTCCTTGTTGGAACCACTACTGTTTACTGATTGATGGTCATCATTTACTATTCGGTCTTTTAAGACCTACTGTTTACTGTACTGTTATGTTAATGGATGTACCACATATGACTGAATGACTCATATACTGAATTAACGAACTGTTTTCATTACTGTAAAGACATTCATTCTTAACCCCTTTACGCATTACGTTATTCACTGGGCTTTAGCTCACTGCTCATATATATATGTAGGTGTCCAGGCACCAGACCGTGGTTAGAAGCGTCGGGGTAAGCTCCAGTTTTGTCAAGCCAACCACTGTGCCTCACTGCGAGGTTCCGAGCCCGTCAAGTTATGGCTTAGGGTTGTTTTAATTTCCCCGTCTGTCTCTGTATCTGTTTGTATAACTGTATAGATTGTTACTGGACTGTTTAATAGGGATTAGGTCCTTGAACTGAATGATTGTATATATGTACATACTGTTATGTACTGTTCATGTATATGTGCATGAAAAGTCTTTTTGGCATACAGACTGTCACAGCTCATTGGACATTGTTTATTTACTGTTTTGGCTTCTGCCATGCCCCTGTACTCTGTTTTATTGTATTACTATTAAGCAGGCCTTCGGTAATCTTGGATTACTGGCCGGTTACGGTGCTAAACCCATAGGGGCGGGTTTGGGTCGTGACAGAGTGGTATCAGAGCGATACTTGCCACGAGTTATACCGCACACACGTGTCCAAATGAGCTATAGGATGTCCTAGAAAAGTGATTAGGGCATTACATGAGCATGAAAAGTGTGTGGCTATGACATGACTGGATATGTGCTAATGTAATAAACTGTTTAAGTATGCAACTGCTTATGTTTAAAATTGCTTTAACTGCTTATAGTGAAATGGATAATACAAGAACTGCAAATGAATCTGAATCCTCATCCTCTGTGGCAAGAATGGCAAGACTGGAAAAAATGATGGAACTAATAACTGAAAGACTAGATCAATAACAGAATCAACAGCCCTCACCCCCTCTTCCGGTACAACCGGAACAGAATGTGAATGTTAATGATGGGGACATAATTGCCCTCACCCATAAGTTCAGCAAAATGAAACCGCCATTCTTTCAGGGAGGCCTTGAACCGTTAAAAGCTGAAGCATGGGTGCTCGAGACAGAAAAATTGTTTGAGGTTTTTCCGTACTCCGAAGCACATAAAGTGCTATTGGCCACCTTTACTCTGCAAGAAGAAGCTAGAAGGTGGTGGATGCTTATCCGTGATGACAATACTGTTATGACTTGGGCTCAATTCAAAGGAGCCTTCTTTGAAAAGTACTTCCCTCAGTGTGTAAGGGACAGAAAAGTAACTGAATTTGAACAGCTGAGACAGGGCACAATGTCCGTTGCTGAATATGAAACAAAGTTCACCGAGCTTGCTAGATATGCACCACATATGGTTGACACTGACTACAAGAAGGCCAGAAAGTTTGAAGGCGACCTTAATGTTGCAATACTCGACAGAATAAATGTTCTGAAATTACCGAATTACGTAAATGTTCTTGACCGAGCCTTGATGGCTGAATCGAACATCGAGGCACTGAAAACTGAAACACCAGCGTCTGAATGGCGTAGTAAAAGGCAGGGTTTTAAATTCAAGAAAGGCAAGCATAACCCATTGAACAAGAGACAGAATACGGGGTCAACAACTAGCCCCAGCCAAGGGAGTGGTTTCATACCACCCTATTCTGAGTGTGGCAAGAAGCACAAATGGGTCTGTTACAAAATATCTGGAGCCTGTTACAGGTGTGGCAAGGTGGGCCACATGGTTAAAGACTGCCCCTCTGCTCCACAAGCCAGTAGTAAAGCTGCACCAAGCGTGGCAGCATCAACTGTTGCACCAAAATCGAACCCCAAAGCTACCGGGAAAGAGCCCATGAGGCAGGGCCGAGTGTTCGCCCTAGTACCGGGAGACGTGCAGAATACCGAGACCATTGTGTCAGGTATTCTCTCTATTTGTACTCAAAATGCTTATGTACTGATTGATTCGGGGTCTACGCATTCATATATGTCGCATGCTTTTTCGCGAAAACTGAATAGACCATTAGAACCCATGAATTATTTGTTAGCTGTATCATCACCCATTGGGGGATCTATAACCTGTGCATATATGTACCCTGCTTGTGAAATTATTGTTGGAGATGCACATTTGTTTATTGACTTACTGCCCCGGAACATTGATCATTTTGATGTAATATTGGGAATGGACTGGTTAACGAAATACCATGCTACTATAGACTGTGTAACGAAACAAGTAATTTTCCGCCCACCGGGTTTACTCGAATTTGTGTTTAATGGGGTTGGAGTAGTACCTCCTCCGTACTTGATTTCATCTGTGAAAGCTGTTAAGTTGATTAGAAAGGGGTGTAAGGGATATCTGTGTTCTGTATTGACTGTATTTACTGATGATAATGCTAACGTGAACAGTATTCCTATAGTTAGAGAATTTTCAGATGTTTTTCCAGATAATCTGCCAGGGGATTTGACTGACAGGGAGATTGAATTTACCGTTGATGTAATTCCGGGAACGCAGCCAGTATCTAAAGCTCCTTACCGAATGGCTCCAACTGAACTGAAGGAATTGAAAGTGCAACTGCAAGAACTGCTAGATAAGAAGTTCATCAGGCCTAGCACTTCGCCATGGGGCGTTCCTGTTTTATTTGTGAAGAAGAAAGACGGCTCACTGAGACTGTGTATTGACTACTGTGAACTGAACAAGGTAACTGTGAAAAATAAATACCCATTGCCACGTATTGATGACTTATTTGATCAGTTACAGGGTGCTCAAGTGTTCTCTAAGATCGACCTCAGATCAGGATACCATCAGTTGAAAGTTAAACCAGAAGACATTGACAAAACTGTTTTTCGAACGAGGTATGGACATTACGAATTTTTAGTTATGCCTTTCGGAGTTACCAATGCACCTGCTACATTTATGGACCTCATGAACAAAATCTTTAAACCATACCTTGATGACTTTATGTAGTATTCATTGATGACATACTGATTTACTCCAAAAGTATAGAGGAACATGAACATCATCTGAGACTTGCCCTACAGACCCTAAGAGAACAGAAACTTTATGCTAAACTGTCTAAATGCGAATTTTGGCTTGATCATGTTATGTTTTTGGGGTATGTTGTTAGCAAAGATGGAATTTCTGTTGATCTGTAGAAAATTAAAGCTGTAGTAAACTGGCCTAGACCAACAAATGTGACAAAATTTCGAAGCTTTTTGGGACTAGCCGGGTATTACAGAAGATTTGTCAAAGATTTCTCCAAAATTGCCTTACCGTTGACTCAGTTAACTCAGAAGGGGATATCATTTGACTGGACTGACCAAAGGGAATCAGCATTCCAAGAATTGAAAACTCGACTTGTGACTGCACCGGTTCTTACCCTACCTTCAGGTACGGATGGCTATATTGTATTTAGTGATGCTTCTTATAAGGGTTTGGGGTGTGTTTTAATGCAGAATGGGAGAGTTATTGCTTATGCTTCCCGACAACTGAGACCGCACGAAAAGAACTACCCGACCCATGATCTGAAACTTGCTGCAGTAGTATTTACACTGAAAATCTGGCGTCACTATCTGTATGGGGCGACATGTGAAGTATATACCGACCACAAGAGTTTGAAATATTTTTTCACACAGAAAGAACTGAATATGAGACAGCGGAGATGGCTAGAACTGATTAAAGACTATGACTTACAGATTTTGTACCATCCGGGAAAAGCCAACACCGTTGCTGATGCACTGAGCCGGAAATCGATTGGAAATTTAGCCTGTTTGCTTACCGGGCAGAAAGAATTACTTTGTGATCTTGAAAAATCTGAAATTGAAATTGTTTTATGAGAACAAGGTGGAACAATAGCTGCTGTTTCTGCTCAACCAGCACTGATTGAAGAGATTAAAGAGAAACAGCAACTGGATGACTTCTTGAAGAAGATCATCGAAGAAAGGGAAACTAAACCAAGACCGGGTTTCAAATTTGAAAATAATGTACTGAAATTTCAAGAAAGACTGTGCGTACTGAATGATACTGAACTTAAAAGAAAAGTTTTGCAAGAAGGCCATAATTCAAAATTTTCTATCCATCCGGGGAATACGAAAATGTACCAAGACCTGAAACTGAATTTCTGGTGGTTGGGAATGAAGAAAGAAATTGTTGATTTTGTATCAAAATGTTTTCATTGCCAACAAGTTAAAGCCGAACATCAACGACCCGCAGGCTTATTGCAGCTCTTACCCATACCGGAGTAGAAATGAGAACATATCACAATAGATTTTATTGTGAGATTGCCTCGCTCCAGTAAAGGTATGGACTCAATTTGGGTTATTGTTGATAGACTGACTAAATCTGCTCACTTCTTACCTGTTAAGACAATTTATAACGCGGACAAATTGTCTATACTCTATATTGATGAAATTGTTAAACTGCATGGAGTGCCTGTGTCCATTGTTTCTGACAGGGATTCGAAGTTTACATCAAGATTTTGGCAAAGCTTACAGACTGCATTGGGTACTGAATTGAGACTGAGTAGTGCTTATCATCCTCAGACAGATGGCCAGTCAGAAAGGACTATCCAGACTTTGGAGAATTTACTGAGAATGTGTGTCCTTGATTTTCAGGAAAACTGGGAAAGCCATTTGTCTTTAGCTGAATTTGCCTACAATAACAGTTTTCATTCGAGCATTGGTATGGCGCCTTTCGAGGCATTATATGGTAGAAAATGTAGATCTCCGATTTGCTGGGCAGAAGTTGGTGATGGGCCTTTGCTTGGGCCCGAGATTGTATACGAAACGACTGAGAAAGTGAAACTGATACAACGGAGACCGAAAACCGCACAGAGCAGACAGAAAAGTTATGCTGATGTCAGAAGACGGGACAGGGAATATGAAGTAGGTGATCACGTTTTTGTGAAAGTGACACCGATGAAAGGCCAGACTTGTTTTGGAGTCAAAGGCAAGTTAGCGCCAAGATATGTCTGACCGTATGAGATTATTGAGAAAATCAATCCGGTGGCGTATCAAGTTGCGCTTCCTCCTGAAATGGAGCATATGCACAATGTCTTCCACATTTCTATGTTGAGGGACTACCTCCGGGATCCTTTCCATGTAATAGAGCCTACTCATGTAGTGCTGAGTGATAACTACACTTATAAGGAACAACCTATTCAGATTGTAAACAGACGGATCAAGAAGTTGAGAAACAAAGAGATCCCGTTAGTGAAAGTTGACTGGCAAAACCATGGTGGCGTGTATGCCATCTAGGAAAGGGAAGATGACATGGCCAAGAGATATCCTGAACTGTTTCCTCTGAATCCTGTTTTCTTCCAGACTGAAGGTAACTCGAGTTTAGAGGACTAAACTCTTTTTAAGGAGGGGAGACTATAACAACCCTCACCACTGTTCACCGATAAACTACCGATTACTGCTAAACTGAGACTGATTATGATAAGTAATTGAACTGATTGAAATACTGAACTGAATGACTGAAATCTGGGACTGAATTGATTAAGTATATCTGTTTAATTGTATGTCTATCTGTTGATTGTTTGATTATCTGTTCATGCCTTTGTGTTTAAATTGCGAATTGAAGGCCTTATCAGCGGCCGAATCTGAAATTGATTAATGATTTGTAATCCTTAGAATTAATGTGATTTTATGGTGTATTTATCTGAAATGTGATTTGGTACGATTAAATTAGATTAATTATTGATAAATTGCAAGTTGGCCTTATTCACAATTTTGCCACTTAAGTGGCCCATCATCTAAACATTTGAGCCTTACACACACTTGATCACATAACACATTTCATCAGCCTATTTCCTTGTTCTAGCCGACTAGAGTGAGAGAGTGAGAGGAATTGAGTTGTTCATCTTGAGTCCTTGAGAATTGGCTTGGAAACTTGGTAGATTTGAGGAATCCATTGCTAAATTGAGCTGTTAGTCTTGTAATTCAAGACCTAAGGTAGAGTAATTACCCTCTTATTTATGAATTGAGCTTGATCTTGCATGTTTCATGTCAAATTAGTGAATTAAGTCTAGAACTAGCTCAAGTATTCCAGCGGCCTTCATGGATCTCATGAATCGAGTGTTCAAACCCTATCTGGATGAGTTCGTCATTGTCTTTATTGACGACATTCTCATATACTCCAAGTCACTGGTGGACCATGAACAACACTTACGAACGATTCTACAAACGCTACGTGATCACAAGCTTTATGCCAAGTTGAAGAAATGTGAATTCTAGATCACTAGTGTACACTTTCTCGGTCACATCATTAACAAAGATGGCATCTCAGTTGATCCTCAAAAGGTTGCAATAATCGTGGATTGGCCACGACCTACTAACGTGTTCGAGATTCGAAGCTTCTTAGGTTTAGTCAGCTATTGCCGGTGCTTCGTGCAAGATTTCTTGAAAATAGCATCACCCTCGACCCAGGTAACTCAGAAGCAGGAACGTTGCTTCTACGAATTGAAGAATAGACTCGTGACGGCTCCTAATACAATGGTTTGGGTTGCGTTCGTATGCAAAATGGGAAGGTCATTGCATATGCCTCACGTCAACTAAAAACCCTTGAGAAAAACTACCCAACCCACAATCTGGAATTAGCTGCAGTAATCTTTGCTCTCAAAATCTGGTGTCATTATCTCTACGGAGTATCCTGCGAAATTTACATAGATCACAGCAGTCTCAAATATCTGTTTACACAGAAGGAATTGAATATG
Source organism: Camellia sinensis (assembly GCF_055761805.1). Classification (NCBI taxonomy): domain Eukaryota; kingdom Viridiplantae; phylum Streptophyta; class Magnoliopsida; order Ericales; family Theaceae; genus Camellia; species Camellia sinensis. The sequence goes on along the minus strand of NC_138968.1, from coordinate 153,929,629 downwards.
AGGCAACGACGATGGCTAGAATTTATGAAAGACTATGATATAGAAATTCATCACCACCCTGGCAAAGATAACGTAGTAGCAGATGCATTGAGTTGAAAGACGACCAAAAGTTTGACATGTACCCTTGTTCCCCGCAAGATCAATGGGCTTCTCGCCAACATAATTGTGGAACCCGAGTTGATTGAAGAAATCATAGTCCGCTAATGTGAAGACAAACTTTTGAAGAAAAAGTACGAGAAGCAAAGAAGTATGTCCGATCCTGACTTTACGATAAGCAATGGGATGCTAAAATTTTGGAATCGAATTTGTGTACCTGACCTTCCAAAACTCATGAAAAAGATATTGGTAAAAGCTCATAGCTCGAGGTTTACGATTCACTCTAGCAATATGCAGATGTATCACGATCTGAAGGAACGCTTTTGGTGGACATGAATGAAGAAAGACATAGCAAGCCACGTCTCCAAATGCCTCCATTGTCAACAAGTTAAAGCAGAACACCAGAGACCTACAGGAATATTGCAACCACTTCCTATTCCTGAATGAAAATGGGAACATATTACTATGGACTTCGTGGTCGGGCTACTGCAATCAGTCTCGAAGAATGATGCAATATGGGTTATCGTAGATCAATTGACAAAGTCGGCGCATTTTCTACCAATCAAAATCATGTACACCCTCCCTAAGTTCGCCACTCTATACATTAAGGACATCATTTGTTTGCACAGCTGTCACGACCCAAACCCGCCCCTATGAGTTTAGCACCGTAACCGGCCAGTAATCCGAGATTACCGAAGGCCTGCTTAACAGTAATACAATAATACAGAGTACAGGGGCTGGCGGAAGCCAAAACAGTAATTAAAAAATGTCCAATGAGTTGTGACAGTCTGTATGCAAAAAGACTTTTCAAGACACATATACAATCAGTATCAAAACAGTATGTACAATATATACAATCATTCAGGACAGGGACTTAATCCCTATTAGAACAGTACAGTACAACAACATTTAGTCTATACAGAACATAAACAAAGAGGGAGAAAACTAAAACACCCCAAGCAGCCTCAGCTTGAACAGTTCTGGAACCTCAAAGTGAGGCACAAAGGTTGGCTTGACAAAACAGGAGTTAAGCTTGACTCCCCTAGCAACGGTCCGGTGCTTGAACACCTACATATATATATGAGCAGTGAGCTAAAGCCCAGTGAATAACATATGCGTAAAGAGGTTAAGAATGAATGTCCTTTCAGTATTGAAAACAGTCATTTAAACAGTATATCAGTCATTCAGTTTGTGGCTCATAAATCATGCCACACAGTAATTCAGAAACTATAATAGTCATATGTGATGCACCCAATAGCAAAACAGTATAGTAGGTCTTAACAGGCCGAGCAGTCAATGATGGCCATCAGCAATGGTTCCAAACGTGGGAACTGACAGAGATCTCTGTAACAGTAGCAGTAACAGTTCAGTAACAGTATATTGCTATGGATGCCACGAATACAGTTCACAAATAGGACAAACATTCATTCAGTAAACAGTGTTGTTTCATAAAGCAATACAGTCGTTTGTTCAGAAAATAATCTCAATTGAACATATCTTTACAACATTGTTACTCACAGAGTTTTAGGCTACAGATAAGCTAGTACACGTCCTCGGATGCCAACCCTACACAGTTAAAGAGTGAATACACACTAAGATACACAGTTGGGAAATAATAACTTAATCCCTATCTTGACTCGGTGTGGTTCTACATCGATATCCTCATTAAGATGCCTTAAACTAGGCCTAAGAATGCCTAGAATGGAATGAGGATGCAAAGATGCACTTTAAATTTTTTTTTAGAATTTTCAGAAAACAGAGGTCCCACTCGAGCGTGGGTTTCCCCGCGCGAGTGGACATGCAAACAAAAGGCTCTGCTCGAGCGTAAACTTTCCCGCTCGAGCGTACTGCAAAAGTACTGGATGTGTGAAAATCACGCTCGATGGGCGCTCGACACCTACTCGAGCGTGTGATACAAGTCCTCGCTCGAGCGTGCAAAACCCCGCTCGAGCGGACTGTAAACACAACAAAAGTGATGGATACACAAATTTCCCGCTCGAGCGCTACTTACCCCGCTCGAGCGGGAGTCGAAAATCTGGAATTTCCAGATTTGAACCTCAAGCTCAAAATCAAGTTTCAATATACCAAATTCGATCCTTTTGGGCCAATTTTCTGAAAACACTTGCAAATTCATAGTTTAACATGATTCAAAGCTCAATTTGTAAAATCAAGGCCCAAAGGTAGATCAATTGTACACAAATTCAAACAAATTCCATGAACACGATGTAAAACATAACATGCATGAATTTAATCAACTCCAAGCTTTCAAAACATGAACAAATGAGCCAATTCTTTCTATAACAAGATGAATTCATGGACTGTACTCAAGATATGGACATGCATGTGAGGAATTTATGAACTATAACCTCAAAACTTCAAAATGTATACATGCATGCAAGAATTAAGCGTTTATTCAACAATCTACAACCAATTTATGATCTTAAGCTCCTATTTACCATGAACCATGCAACAATTAACTTGAATACATTAATGAGAGGTTGAAAATCCTACCTTGGGTTCTCAATTACAAGTCTAGAAGCTCAATTACAAGAATGGGAGCCCAAATATGCACTTATCCTTCAAATCTTCCAATTCTCTAAGCAATTCTCTAGATGAAGCCAAGTTTCTATAACCCTCTCTCTCTCTTACGGTTTTGCTCTCAAAATGGCTGAAGAAGAGTGTTAGAAATAAACTCAATGTGTTTTATGAAGTGGGCCACTAAGTGGTATAATTGTGAATAAGGCCAACTATTGTAATTTATCAATATTTAATCTAATTTAATCATACCAAATCACATTTCAATTAATTATACCATAAAATCATATAAATCTTAATTAGCACAAAACATCAATCAATTTCAAATTCGGCCGTCGATAAGGCCTTCAATTTTCAGTTTAAACCATAAAACATGAATAGATAATTTAACAGTCAACAGATTGAATTGCATTCAAACTAGCACAATCAATCAATCAGTTTAGTAATTCAGTCAGTCAGTCAATTAACATGCTTAATAATAGATTAGCACTAATCAGCAGTGTTATCAGTAAACAGTGGTGGGGATTGTTACAACGGCACCCCAGTTTCAATTGTATTCGATAGAGACTCCCTCTTCGTGTCTCACTTCTGGAACAAATTACAGGAAGCTTTAGGAACTACTCTGAAGTTTAGCACGGCTTATCACCCGCAAACCGATGGCCAATCTAAAAGAACGATCCAGACTTTGGAAGATATGTTACGTGTGTGTGCGCTAGACCTCAAAGGTAATTGGGATGATTACCTACCTTTGGTGGAGTTTGCCTATAATAATAGCTACCATACAAGCATTGGAATGGCACCGTACAAGGCACTGTATGGAAGGAGGTGTAGATCACCTCTGTGTTGGACAGAAGTCGGAGATAGGAAATTAGTAGGCCTTGAAATTGTGCAAATCACAAGTGATAAAATTCAACTCATCCAACAGCGAATTCACACTGCCCAGAGTCGCCAGAAAAGCTATGCAGATACACGGAGACGGGACTTAGAATTTCAAATGGGAAATCATGTGTTCCTAAAGATCTCACCAACAAGAGGGGTTATCCGATTTGGAAAACTAGGAAAGTTAAACCCACGTTACATTGGGCCATTCGAGATACTCGAAAGGATTGGTCCTGTGGCATATCGCCTTGCGCTTCCACTTGAATTGTCCAATGTCCACAATATATTTCACGTTTCGATGCATTGTTGATATCTTCGAGATCTAGAGCATGTTATCGATTATGAGAACCTAGAAGTTCAAGAAGACCTCTCTTATGAAGAGCAACCTGTACAGATTCTTGATCGTCGTGATCAAGTCCTTTGAAACAAGACTATACCTCTTGTAAAAGTCTTATGGAGAACCAATCGTGTCGAATAAGCAGCGTGGGAAACTGAAAGTCAAATGCGAGCCAAATACCCACACCTCTTCGAAAATCAAGGTACGTCAAGTTTGGGGACAAATTTTTTTTAAGGAGAGGAGAAATGTAGCACCCTAATTGTTTAAATTTTTTTTTAAAAAAAAAAAAAAAAAACCGATGGCTTATCACCATCCTAATGTATAGGATGGTGAATAAGCATATAGCTTAGGTAAATAAGCAAGCATATAGCTTGGATCAGTCACCTACCTAAAGGGACAAATAGGAACTGGGCAATTGACACCTGTAGAGTAGTGCAAAATGTGCCACATAGAGATCACACACTCTCCCTATAAATAGTACAGGATTCTATGGCCGTGATCACCAAGCTTTGGAAGAAATATACATACGGGGTTTAACAAGTCAATAATAAGAAAGTGAAGGCTAATGGTCAATATTTAGGTGAGTTTGAGTTATCATAATATGTTTTCTATATGTCTTGAGTTACCATAATATATTTTACTAATGTTTTGAGTCACCACAATTTATTTTATATAATGCTTTATGGTTACATTAATGTTTCAATTACGTAAATTATTTTCTGAACCTTGTTTTCTTAAATTGAAACCCATAGATATGTTTGTTTAAATTTTAGAAATTATTTGACAAAGATTTTATAAACAATTATGTTCTGTAAGTACCACCACGGGAGTCCCATGCCTTAGGGGACTTAAATAAACCATTGGCCCCTGTTTGGCCACCTTATGGACCTCTGTTTGTTATGGATCCATTGACCTCTGTCCTGATTGTCTCTCCAGTGACCCTTGTTCTGTTATGTTATGTTCTGTACCGTGGTTATAGTTATTTACGTAATTTTTATTTCAGTTTCTGCCACTTAAATGATTTGTTTATTCAACTTAAATTATATTAATGTTTTAGCTTAAATAACTATCCATGGCTATTTTGTGCCTCTATACTCACAGTATAATATTTTTCACTCTGCTATGTGCTTATAGCTGTTACCCCTTTCAGGTGACAAGACTTAGCAAGATCAAGATGGGGGATAAACCACAGTGTTTTCTTTTTTTGTACTATCTGTATTTCTAATTGGACACTTGGAATAAAATAAAAACCCAAATGACTATGTTTGTTTCCTTTTAATAAACATTTGGTACCCAATTATTTTATTTTAATTTATTTAATTTATCCGCTTGTGCTACAACTACAAAAATATTAAAATTATTTTATTTTTATTTTGTTGCCACGCCGAGCTTTTGAGTACCAGGTTTGGGTCATGACACTAAGTCTCCTGGACCCCCAAAGAGAAAGAGTGAGGGTGGAAAGGGGAGAACACCATCCACAGTTTGGGATCATTTTGATAAGATTATAGGGATCGATGAGAAGCGTAGAGTCATATGCAAATATTGCAAGAAAAAGTATTTGGCTGACTCCAGACTTCATGGGATTAGCAATTTCAAGAGTCATATATCCAATTGTAAAGAATATCCAAATAGGGATACAAATAGTCAACAAATATTTAGTCTTAAACCGAAACAAAATGAAGAGGGTGTTGAGATTTTAGCAACAAATTTTAATTTTGATGCTTGTAAATGTTCGCTTGCGGAGATGGTTGTAATTGATGAGTTGTCATTTTTATTTGTGTTGTTCATTTTATAATGTAAGTTTTATTGATCTTCTCTTGTTGACTCCTAATTATGTACTTTGAAGTCAAGCTTATCTTCAAGATCAATATATAATGTTGATGCTAAAATTGAACTCTAATTCATTTGCTCATTAGTAAATTTTTTATACACTTAACACATTTTTTACTATATTGAGATGCAATATATAGACATTTGTTTATCTTTTCATTACTTTATTCTTTTGCACTTTTTTTTGTTAAACGAATTATAAAGATTATGAAGATTGAAGATTAAAGTTTATAGTTTATATTTTTTAGTTTGTTTTTGTGCAAGGTTTATCAACCAAATGCATGAAATTGGAATTTTTGAAAGTTAAATATGATTCATGGAGTTTGAGATCTTGTAAATGTTTTTATTTCATTTTATGGATTTGAATTGAATGAAGTTTGACAATAATTTTTTTTATTAGATTTTATTTTGGATGAATGTAAAAATTAATGAAGAATTACTTTTATTTTATTTTCTTATTGCATTTTATTTTGGATGAATGTAAAAATTAATGAATGATTACTTTTAAGTAAGCTTAAGATTTTGAATGATTTTATTTTAATTGTATTGTTGGGTAGTAAGTATCTAATGAATGAGATTGATATTCTAGTTTAGGATTTTAAAAGATGTGTTTGCTTTAGTTTATGATTTGATTTAGGATTTTGAATGATTTGTTTGTGTTAAGAATTAATTTTGTTGTGTTTTTAATTTTATAAGTTTTAATTCGTTAATTTTTAATGTTGGAGCATTTTAGAAATTGGGAGGGAGGGAAGGGTCTAAAATAAATATTTATAAAATAGGAAAAAAAAACTTAAAAATAATTTTTTTAAAAAAAAAGTTCAATCCGCAAACTGTTCACAACTGCCTATACATCTACAAATCCTATCTACATAAATTACAAATTGCATTACGAACAATTACGGATTAACTTTTTCCTAAATCACATAAATACAACAGTAAACCGATTCACAAATCACTCAAAGTCAAGTAGCGACCACCCCTAATCAATACAACTCCGCTTGTGTACCGCCTTACGTACAAAATGGTTATAAACCATTAAATAGTTATTATTTTAGATATTGAAATTGCTTAGGAAACAAAACAAATAAAGAGAAGAAAGGAGAAGAAAACAAGTGTGAGTGGGGGACTCTTCTTCAGAAGTACTTGTGGTGGACAATTGTTTATTGTAATAATAATGTAATGTAATGAATGAGAGAGAGAGAGAGAGATTGTTGTGGGGGTATGTGGTTGATGTTGTATAGAGAGAGAGAGAGAGAGAGAGAGAGATTGTTGTGGGGGTGTGTGGTTGATGTTGTATCTATCTCTCAACAGCCATGCAGATATTATGGAGAGAATCATAGACTAGTTTTAGGTTGTATTTGGTTGGACATTTAAGAAAGAATTTAAATATATATATATATATATATATTTTATTTAATTATATATATTTTTAATTTGTTTTTTAAAATTCTCTAACTAAATACAAGATTCTGATTGTAACTTTGATGATGTGCGAGAGAGTGATAGCGAAAAAAAAGAAGAAGGAAATTCGTATGATTGACGACGACGCTGTCCTATTCAATGCCCTAAATTAAAAATACATCATTTGAGATTTTTTTAAAATATAAATTATTTTTTGTGATTTAAAAAATTATGAATATTTTCTTATTATAATTTTTTATTTAACAGAATTAATTGAAAAAATAAAATTCATAATTATCCTCCTACACAATAATAAAACTACTTAAATTATTAATTGAAATATATTTCTAATATCATTAAAAACTGTTGATTGACTTGATAATTTATTAATAAAAAGGGCAATTATTATGGAATTAAAAATCTCTAAAGGTGAAATATAATTTTTAAAATTATAAGAGACAATTCATATTTTAATCCAATATTAAGAGGTGTATTTATAATTTATTTATTTTTTTTTTTCTATGTCCACTCAAAATCACTAATACTACTTTCTGCGCTTCCTGTCTCTCACTTCACACCTTCCCTCCATCTTCTGAGAGGTTATTCGTTAGTTGAGACAGTCCGGTGGTGTTCTATTTTGATGGGTGAGAGAGATGAGACCACTATTTTGAAAAGATAGTTATAATTAATTTTTTGATGAAAAATTATTTATAAGTAGCTTATAAGTAATTTTTTTATGAGAAAGGAAGTGTGTTATAATCTGAGAAGTGGATTATAACTCATTTCTCAAAATAGACCTTTATATTGAGTAATTAGAAATATGAGAAGGTATAAGAGTTTGTAATTAGTAGGAATATGACAATGTGATATTTTGAACCAATCAATAATTTTTTTAATAGTGATAAAGACTCTCTCAAAATACAATTCCCACAACTCTATCTGGATCATTCATGTCACTGTCAAAAATATTATGGATCCCGAACATTTTCTTAATTTTTTTCCATCTTCTAAGTTTTCTCTTTCTCTATCCTCTTGGTATATAACTAATCACAGATTTTATGGAGTTTGTTTATTTTGTAGGGGAAATTGCACACTAGTAGGACAATGAAAGATTATTTATATTTTTATAGTGATGTAATTATTTTAATTATATGTGTGGTGTAAGTCCTTATTGTATGTCAAAATTGTATCATAAAATATTCTACATATGGTGCAATAATTTCTCTAATGTTCCATTTATTTCTAATTTTTCCTATTTCTTAACCATGGACTGGTCTGCAGACTCAGCATCTGGTTTATGAATTTCAAAGCTCTATGTCCCATTAATTAGTTATTATTAAAAACAAAACAATAGGGGTAAAAGAATTTTCACCTAGAATAAATTTAAGGAAAAATTACACATAAGTGGGAATTAAGCAAAATATTTATAAATTAATGAAAAAATTTATAGACTTAAATATTAATGTTTATATAATTTTCCATTAATTTAATTTAATTTTTTTTTGAAAAACTACACTGATTTGTAGTTTTCCTAAATTTAAATCACATAGTAATATATTTAAATAAAATTTGGAGTAAACATTATTGAGATTTATATGTGGTAGCATTACCAAATGGGAGCAAATTTTTATCAGTTATTGAACTCAATTGGAGGATACTGTTGAGCCTTATTGAGCCCATCTTAGAATCCATTTTAATGATTTAAATATTTTATTTTTTAAGTTTTCTGAAACAGATCATTCATACAAAAAAAAATTAAATTAATCATATAATTAAATCACATTTGGCTCGTTCAAAATACAATGTTGGAAATGTTGGATTCACTGATGTTTCAGCGTCGATTATGCAGCTAAATAGGGATGTCAATTTGAACTCAACCCGACGGGGACCCGACTCCCCGACCTTGATTTGAGCGATTTTTCTTTGAAAAATATCCCCAATGGGGCGGGGATGGTATTCAAAAATCAATTCTCGATCAGTTTCGGGCTAGGGACGGGGATAAGTGTTCTAACCCCGTACCCAGCCCGTCCCCATCCCCGTCCTCGTCCCCGTCCCCGTTTGTCCCCGAAGTGAAATTACTATAATACCCCTTTATATATATAAATGAATCATTCCTTCATTTCTTTATATATATAAATGAATCCTTTCTTCAGTAAATGAATCTCATGTATGAATCACACACACACACTCTCATCTCTCTCTCTCTCTCTCTCTCTCTCTCTCTCTCTCTCTCTCTCTCTCTCTCTCTCTCTCTCTCTCTCGGCCTCTCTTTTGCTCTCTTCAATTTAATCTGATTTACACATTAATCTTTTTTTTTTTTTTGGCCAGGGAATGTTCGGGGTCGGGGAAACCCGATCCCCATTAGGGGTGGGGGCGGGGGCAGTGATAGGTTCCTGTCGGAGATTGGGGCCGGGGACGGAGAGTGTGATCCCCGCCCCTCCCCGTTGCCACTCATACAGCTAAAGGGAACCCTTGAGTTACTTTTTTGTAAGTTCGCATTAACGATCAGTAATGTTCCTACAGAGGTTTTATATTTTGGATAATATTAGGAATACTAACCTTAGGTTGCGTTTGGTTATGAGTTTTGAAAAGAGTTTGGGAACGAGTTTTGAGTTTTTGAAATTAGAAAAGTTATTTGATTCAAAAACTTACAACGCATAACCAAATACACAACCCAAAATCTATTTAAAGCTCATAATTTTTTTTAAAAAAATTTGGAAGATATTTTTTATTTAATACACAAAAAATAACAAGTGTCAATTGCAAAAAATAAATAAATAAAATTTACATTGTTTCGGTTAATCGGCCAGACGTTTGGGAGGACGATCAGGTAAGTCGAATTTCAAAATTCAAATCTCATTTGAAACGAGTTTTCAATAGTGATGTAGAATTAATTTTTCAACTCCGATTCGTAGCTCGAATTTGGCTCGAATTCGGAGAAGAAGAAGAAGAAGAGAAGAAGAAGGAGGAGGAAGGAGGAGAACTGGAGGGGAGGGGGCCATCAAAATCGGGCTGGAGGAGGCGGGGCTGCGACGATCGGAGCTGCTGCTGCGACGATCAAAGCTGCTGCAACGATCGGAGATGCTGCGACGATCGGCGACGGCGGAGGCACAAGAGGGGCCCTTCTCTCCTCTCCTCTCTCTTTCTCCCTCTCTCCTCATCTTCCCCTTTGTTCTTCTCCTGTGTTCAACGATGAAGAAGAAGAAAAGAAAGAAAGAAAAGGAAGAAAAAGAAAAAGAATCGCAAAACGACGTCGTTTTGCGATTTGAGCCAAAATCGGGCCACTTTTTTCGAGCTACCAGTCATTTTCCTTAATTTTTAAAACTTTATCCAATCAGCACACTCAAATGGAGAGGTGGAATCATGATTTGAAAGCTTCACCAAACGGATAAATTTTCTACCAAATAAATAATCAAATATCTCACATGAGTATGAGACTTCACATCCATATAAAATATTTGATCATTTATTTGATAGAAAATTTAAACCCTATAACATTTTCCTTATACCCTAGAACCGTGTGCTCTTAATGTTTATTTACTTCACTAAATAAATAAATCTTGAAGTGCACAGTCATTTTCAATAAATCAATAGCTAGCTCTAATTAAGATTGCTGTGTATAAACCAATCTATATCTATACTATATACCATATAAGAAAAACGGGATTTTTAACCCATAAACCTTGTGAGAATTTTAATATTTTAATATTAATTTAAATTTTTTTTTTTATTTTAAAAAAAATCTTAGTATTTATTAATTTCTCTTAATTCATAAGTTTTTTTAACTTCTCTTATACTTACTATCGCACTATTTTCAACTTTTCCTATACATTATGGTTAATGATGGAATTGTTAAATTATTTTTATAAAAAATCTAAAAAAAATAATTTGTATATTAAAAAAATATCTAAAACAAATATAAATTCTTATTAAAAAATAAAAGGATGTAATTGCGAAAAAAAATTACACTGTAAAAAAAAAATTTGTATATTAAAAAAATATTTGAAACAAATATAAATTTTAATTAAAAAATAACATATTGCAATTGTGAAAAAAAAAATTACACTGTACATTTCATTAAAATCTAAAAAAATAATTTATATATTAAAAAAATATCTAAAATAAATATAAATTCTTATTAAAAATAACAAATTGCAATTACAAAATAAAAATAAAAATTATACTGGAAAAATAATTTGTATAATAAAAAAATATCTAAAACAAATATGAAGTTTTGTTAAAAAATAACAGGCTGCAATTGCGAAAAAAAGAGAAAAAATAATTACACTGTGCATTTCATTAAAATATAAAAAAAATAATTTCTATATTAAAAAAATATTTAAAACAAATATAAATTATTATTAAAAAATAATAGGTTGCAATTGCGAAAAAAGAGAGAAAAAAATTACATTGTAAAAAATAATTTGTATATGAAAAAAATCTAAAACAAATATAAATTCTTATTAAACAATAACAGGTTTAATTACGAAAAAAATAGAAAAAAAATTACACTGTGCATTTCATTAATAATGCTAAAAAATTGTGCCAAGTATTTGTGTAAAGACTTGACACGTGTCCACTCTCAAATTATCAAGTGAATATAAATGAAATTAAAGAACTCAGGTTTAACAGCCAACAAATATTAGAAGTCCGACCATTGAAACCTGACCATTGAAGCCTGATAACTATTAATTAGTAGAATTAATAAATTGAAAAGTCTCAAACCATATCACTTTATCTTCTCAAATGTGCTTTTTTTTTTTTTTTTGTCCATACATTCATCCTAATATTGATAAAGAATTGGATATGTGGAAGAGTGAGAGACATTAAAATTATATATTGAGTTATGTAATTGTTGTGATAAAAATAAAGGTTATCTTTCTTTTCTATAGAGATTTATCTAGTTATATTTCTAATTAAAACGTCAGGTGTGTTTCTACATCATCATTGAACGTTACTTTCATTTTTTTAGATACTATCTCACAATTGTTTATATTTTGTGTTATGAAATTTGTTATATATGTGCTTGCCAAAGCTAGATGGACCTAATGTAAAAAGTGTAAATTATTTCAATGTCATTCTTAGGACTAGAAATACAAAAAAAAAAAATGAAAAAAAAAAGAAAGAAAGTATATAAGTAGACACAATTTTATAAAATTTGTTTGTGAATCTTCTTAAAAATCATATAATTTATTTATTTTTTGTATTATATTTTATATTTAGCTTCTGTATTTTTTTATATATAGTTTTCTTTATTTTCTTTAAAAGTTTATTTTTAAAAATTAATAAATAAATAATTTTTTATTTCAAACAATTTCATTTTTGTTTTTGTTTTTTATTTTTTTTAAAGTAGTTTTAGTTTTGGGCAATTACTTACTCTTTTTTTTCTTCTTCTTCTTCTTCTTCTATATATTGTAATTTTGTACATTTTAAGTGTATAGTGTTTTCACTAATACACTCGGAGATACACTTTGAAAAAAGTATCATGCGAAAATCAAGTAAGAAAAAGAAAAAGAAAAATAAATAAAATAATACGATGAATGAGGAGAAAAGAATAAAGATCAAACTCACAAAACAAGCAAGTAAACAAACAAACAAATAGAATAAAATATTTAACAATAGACATTTGAAAATTTGTAACAAAATTTTAAAAATTTTCTTTTTGTTAAGAAAATTCTATTTGGTACTAACTAAATAAAATGTTTTTAAAATAATTTTTTTATATATATAATTTGAAATTAAAATTATAGTAAATTTATGTAAGCATAATTGTTAACCAAAGGTTGTTTGGAATGTTTTAAATAAGTGCACTTTTTGACTTTTTGTAATGTGATAGAGAAGTGATGTGACTTAAATAAAATGATGTGACTTAAATAGGATAGTAACTTTTTGACTTTTTTAGTATATACCAAACATGACCTTAATGTATAATATTTATATTGGTTACTTTTCTCAGGTTTATTTTTTTAAGTATTTATATAGAAGTAAAAAAATGTTGTTAGGAATAAATTTTTTTCATAATTTAGTTATAAATTTTGCCCATACATTGTTTTTAAATTTTGAATAAAAACAAACATAAGATAATTGATTGAAGATACATTGCATTTGGTATATTCCTTTTTCTGTAGGCAAAAAAAAATATTTTAAAAATCACAATTCACATATATATAAATAATTATAAATACAATTTGTATATAACACAGGTGGAACACTAAGTAAAATGGAATCCAAAAAAGGGGAAATATTATTGGAATTCCATTATTAACGTAAATATAAATAAAAAAAACAGCAACACAAACAATACAACCCAGTGAATAACCAAATCACAGACCACCAATATGAAATCCGAAAGAAGAAATTTACATCATAAATCAGCAATTACAAGAGTTTAAGACAGATTGATGGGTTGACCACACAAGTGCTCCAACTCATTTTTTAAAACTTCCACCAAATTCGCTTTTGTCCGCCTATAAACCCAAGCTTGAGCATCTTGATCACAGTCAAACCTGGATGGACCACTACATGAGGAAATATAATCTGTTAGACCGATGAAGAAAAACAAGTACAAGGTTGTTCTAATCAAAGTTTGAACATCATTGCCGAGAGGTGGGGCAAAGAAAGAAGATAGGTGTCTTTTGGCATCGCAAATTCCTCAGTAATGTGAATGGGCTCACAAATTCCTCTTTCAATCCTTCAAAATTTCACTTTGTGTACATTTGCAAGACATTCAAACTAGTAGTCTGTTTAGTTTCTTTTCAGAAGTTCAAAATAAAATATATTTTGAGAGAATTTGACAATCATTTCCCCCCTCCTTTAGCATTAAATATGATTGTTTCTAATTGATGGTGTTGATAAAATCCCTCAATCTTTGCCTAAACAACAGTTCTTTAACTAAAACTAATTGCTTTTAGTTCTATGCTTTTATTTTCTGCAAATTTATCTGTTTGTTCTACAACAAACTTTTCATCGTAGTTAGTAATTTACTACTCTCCTTCCCCACCTTAAAAGAAAGAGAAAACAATAAGATTAAGATAAAGAGGAATCACAGAGGTATTAGCCTGGGTGGCACCTAAGGAACTAAGTCCAAAGTACTAAAACATGGATATGGAGGCAAAGCATGAATAAAAACATAGGTTTGTGCTCTTATTATTTTAAACACAATAAGCTCCATTTTTTCCATTTTAGAAAATGGCATGGTTAAACTATTTGCAAATCTAATAGTTAGCACTATTGGAATGCTGCTGATGCCACAACTAATACGGGTACTTCTAAATTCCAGGGTGGGAGTCCTTTTGGATGTAAATGGTACTTCACATGAAGGTAAATATTTAATTTACGTCAAGCATGTTAATTTTTTATCCTAACTTCAGTTTATCTTGAACATGAAGTTTTTTCACACATTATGCAGGACAACATCAGAAGGTGCTAAATAAACTTTCTTCAACCCAAATTTAAATATTATATAGCAAAGCTACACATAAATGACATTAAACAACATAGAGCCTAATAGGGCAGAGGCATCAACTCATTCTGTAAGAAGTAACTACCTCACTGGAGAAGACAGCCAAATCTGTCTATTTGGTGTTTGTTTGTTCAACACATAGGTGCCCAGAGTCCCAAGCTTCACGGTCAAAACCTGGTTCTGCCAAATCCACACCATAATTATGTTAGAACAAACACAATTTATCTTCAAAGGGTAAACGATATGAACAATAATCATCATTCTCACCCCATAATCAATGTCAAAACCATCAATATCAACGGAGTCCCCATATTCCTGCCAGGAAACAAAATGGAGGATAGTTAAAGCACAGTGACAGTGACAGTGACTGCCATTACAATTCAAAAGAATGTAACATATAAATACAGCATGAAGGAAAATAACAAAAACTTATGCACCATTAAAATTTTGCACATCACTAAAACATCCACTTCTTAAAATACTAGTGGAAAAAGCAAAACACTGCTGGTTAAGGTGGGATAGCTGAAAGAATGTAGGGATGGATTATGTTACCTAAAAGGATCCTTTAGGCTGTGTTTGGATCTGAATTTGGGTAGAGATTTGGAAAAAAAAATGGAGAACGTTGGTAAAATGTGAATAAAATAAGGTTACCTTTTTGCTTTTCCTTTTCAAATCTCGACCCAAATCCATAATCCAAACACTGCCTTAATATGACTACAATTGGCCTAGGAGAATTCATGAAATTCACATGATTCACCATTGGGCTTTGGAGTGAAAACAAGCAGGTATATCTTAAACTACCCATTAACCTAGGCTAGAACCCTTCACAAAAGGTTGCCCAATCAGTAACAATAAACACACAAAATGTTAGGCATTTTCATCACAAAATATCACCTCTAATTTCTCTAGCAGGTCGTGTATTGTGGAATCAGCCAGCTTGTGAAATTCATCCTCCTGCACTAGAGAACTGTAATCACATTAATCATCATTAGCAATTCCACAGTACTTCACCACTAACAATCAGATTTTCAAGAAAAGATAAAAATTGATAATTAGTTCGACAAAGCTTATAGTCTCTCTGTTATCAACACTGGAATTCGAAATTCATACAGAATTTCAGAATGAAATGCCCATCTCTCAAATCAAAACCTGTGCCACTACGAAGCCCTAATAAACTGTTTGGTAGCTGAGAAAACTTGGGGTACGCACCTGTAATCAATGGGGGATGGGCCTTCGTGTTCGAGATTCAGAGGGCGAGAGCAGAAGCCTCTAGAAGGGGGTGAGAGAGTAGGTCTGCGAGAACTGTTCGAAGCTTCCGGAAGGTACGTAGAAGAATAAATATATGATCTTTGAATTGAGGAACAAGGAAGGGGAGGTTTGAGAGCTCTCGAAAGCCTTCTCAGTTGAAGCAACTTCGTCGTAGAAGAAGGAGAAGCCATTTCTTTGTTTTCGATTTTCCTCAACTTCAAGCCCTTGGCCTCCTAGCCTAGTTCACAGCGACCGATGGTAGATATGACTAGGCCAATTTCAAGTTTAATCAATTGGATCTTGTTAGGCCAGGCCCATTATTATTTTTATTATTTATTTTATTTTATTTTTTATTGTTTTGGCCTAATTTGGGAATGACTAATTTGGGTCACTTCCTATTTTTTTACACTTTTTTTTATATAAAAAATTTCAAAAAATCAGCTTTTATTTGAATTCTCAAAACAATCTTTTGTTAGGCTAAGCCCATTAATTAAAGAGTGAATTATCAATAGATCTTAATAGTTGAACTTAATTTTTATCAAGTTTTATTGAAAAAAAGTCTTAATAAAATCTTCGTTAAAAATAATTTTTAGTGACGATTTTTTGCATGTCGCTAAAAATTGACAATTAGTGATTTTTTTTTTGTCACAATTTTTATAATTTGTCACTAAAACTTACAATTAGTGATATTTTTCTTGTAATGAATTTGTCAAACTGTCATTGAAAATTAAAAATTAGTGACTTTTTTTGTGACGATTTTTTTTAAATTGTTGCTAAAATTTACAATTAATAACATTTTTTGTGATAAAATTTTAAAACTATCGCTGAAAATTAATAATTAATCACATTTTTTAATATTATTTGATAAAAAAAATCATTAATTATCATAAAATTTATTAGATATTAAATCTATCTATTAAGATCTACCCATAAATCTCTCGACATGCATATGTTTTCTAAGAAAAAAAAAGCAAACAATCCATGACAAAAAGTAAAAGTCATTCATTGTGTTTGGTTTGAGTTTTCTGGATTAAGTTTTTTAAAAATTGAATTTTTTGGTTTTCATGTTTTTTTGTTTTTAGTGAATATTTTTTAAATTTTAAATATATTTTTTTTTTTACTTTTTTAGATGCACCTTACTTAGATGTATCTAAAAAGTAAAAAATATTTAAAAAAATTAATAAATACATAAAAATATAAAAAATGTACTGAATTCTTATATTTTTGGTATTTGGTGAATTTTTAAAATATTTTTTTTTTAATTTTTTTACTTTTTAGGTGCATTTATGTTAGGTGTGTCTAAAAAATAAAAATAAAAATTGCTTAAAATTTTAAAAAAATTCAATAAAAATAAAAAAAAATACAAAAAATAAGAAAATAAAATTTTTTGAAAAGTATTTTTTGAAAAGTAAAAACAAGCCAGGTGATTAATGTTGGAGGTGAAGACATTGCTATCATTTGGATCGATTCAATGATGACGAGCTACACAATACGACATAGTCATCCCTCTTCCACCCTTTTCAAGCCCAACCCAATTGAAAGTAGAACTGGTTGATAACTGTTTGGAAAATAATGTATAAATTCATATTTTAGATCATTTTTAGATCTAATAATAGGTAAGTTAAATAATAAACTGATAATTAGAGAATATATAAGAGTGAGAGACTTGTCTTGAATATTTTAATAGATTGTTACATCTTTTTCTTTGATCTAAAAAGTGAATCTAATTTTTGAATAAGAGAAACACTATAAGTTCCTTCAAAAAAATGTCACTGAAAACTTTAAGTAATTCGTGATTTAGACTAGATTAATCACAACAATACCCAAACACTTAAAACAGACATTCTAAATCATCTAGCATGTACGAAAGTGATTTAGATTGTTACTTCAAAATCAATTAATCAACACAATAGATTTTTACGTGGAAAAAATCACAATTGGAGCCCCTTCAATTATGATTAAAAAATTACGGGTTAAACGTTACTAATCAATCAACTATGAAAGAAAAAAAGAATACAAATTACCCAAACTCTGATAATTTGTCTTCAACAATCTGTATTTCTTTCATTGCAACCTTCGTCTCGGAGTTGATCAAATTGATGTTGAATCCACAACATCCGCGTCAAATCAACGATTGCACACAGTTTCGAACTCCTTCGAATACTCCACGTGTGAATCTCCGGATTCCACTGAAGAAGAACACTCTTGAAGTAGAACACTCAAACACTCAAACTCTTTGATGTATGCTTGTTAAATCATGTGAGTTTTAATACTCAATCAAACATTAACGAAAACTAGCAAAATAGTCCCAGAAGAAAACCCTAAAACCCTCAAAGAAGATCTGGAAGCTGTACCCTAGATTCAAAGCAACTGTAGCTTTATAGCAGCAGAATACACGATCTCCACTCGAGCGCAGGAATGGCCACTCAAGCGGAGACACTAATATGCGTGTTCTAAACCAGGGTCTATGCTCGAGCACAGGAACATACACTTGAGCGTAAAATCACACCTCACAGTTGCAGACGAGCCAAAATACTGAGAAGGTGGAAACGCCGCTTGAGCGCCACTTCCCCCGCTTGAGCGCTCAAGCGAGAAGGCCAAAAACTGAGGAAAAATTATAACTTGATTAACCCAAGCTTGTTTGTGGAATTGGCAATAAGTAGGGTCCTAACAATCTCCCCTTTGTCAATTCCCGGACAAAACTTTTCTAACAATTTTTCCTTAACAAACACACGCACTAGACACACTAATTAACACAATCAATAGCCCCGACCTAACACAAACAAAAACTGCAAAACCACAGAAGCCGATGAGATGAAGAAACACTTAGAAACAGTTAGAACAATCCACCTGTGGAAAATACCATACAAATCAAAACTATGGAACCAAATAAGATCAACAAAATAAATAGATAGAAATAATCAATAATGGCTAACAGAATATCCAAAGCTATCTATTTCAATGCATCTCAATAGCCATACCCAGATCTGTCTAAGTAAGTGTAGCAAGCAAATGTAGTATTCTAGCAGTAACATTGCTAACAGTCTAATTACTCCCTTTTTTTGTTCGGGAGAAAAGGCAAACAAAACAAAAGGAAACCAAAAGAAAAAACACTGTGCGAAGAGGAAAAAAAAATATGCTGTCCAAAACATTGTCCAAAGAGAGAGAAACAAGTATCACTGATCCGATGGCGGCAGAGGCTGCTATAGCTGAAGTAGAGTCAAGATTTGAGCAATATGCTGGAAAGACTGAGCAACAGACTCCCCAATACGGCTGGAAGATGCCTCTAAGGCAATGAGCTGGGCGTTGGTGGAGGTCTCAAGATCAGTCAGCCGAGCATCAAAGATATCCATCCTGCCCTCCAAGCGATCAAAACGGAAAACCATGGCCTACTCAAATTGACGCAGGTGACCTCTGATAGAACAAGCCAGAGGAGGTTGCTCTCCCTCTTCTGCAGTAGCAGCAGCATCAAACTTGGCCTCCTCGGCAAGAGGATCATCACCTGGAATAGAACCACCCACCCTAGAAGGACCCCCCTTGACATGTGACTGACTCTGGGATACGATTGTTTTGATGAACGGTCGAGTATGAAAGACAAACTCATCATCTTTAAAGACAGGAACATCAAGTTTGGTGAGAAGATGGTTCAGAAGGCAACCATAAGGTAACCTTAAACACTTTCTCTCAAAGGCGGTGACCATTTTTTAGATAACAAGGATGGCAAGGTTGATAGAACGGTGTTGATTAATGCAAAAGAGAACAAAGCCTTGTTTTTGATTGATTTCAGAGCTATGAGTGGTGACTATGATATTGGCATAGACAATGAGGTTTAGCAAATGGAACCGGGGAAGGAGCACATTCTGTTTGATCAAGGCTCCCTTGATCCAAGTACGGGGCATTCCACACAATGCAGTGGCCACCTTATTGAAATCACATGTTGGTCGGACAGGGAAGAGATAGTGACATGAAAAGACATGGCCTATACCTAAGAGCTCTCGAATAAGATCGGGGGTAACAGTGATGGACTAAGACCTAACCCATGTCTGGAAAGAAGGACCGATATCATCAATATCCTCAATGTTACAATAAAACTCCCGAACCTAGTCAAGATTTTGACGACCGGAGAAAGAGAGAACCAAGTCACTCCTCAATGGATCAAACAAAGGCCGAATGGTAATGGACTCAAATGTATTGGGTTGCACATTGCGTTCTAAGTGGACTGTCCTAGAGACATAAAACTCTCTAAAGCTCTTGGCTTTTGTGGCTGAAAGGAAATGGTCAGAGTTATAAGTGGGACGGTTGGCCGTAGACTTACGTCGTTTGGAAGTGGACATGGCTAAACCAAAGGACAAACCCAATGACAATCACACCCCCCAAACCAAAACAAGACCCAAAACCATTACGCACAAAAAAATAAATAAATAAATAAATAAATAAATAAAAAAATTTAGTAACAAGAAAATAACAGTGACTTAAATACAAAGGACAAAACCCAATATACCATAATCCATTAGAACTCAAAGGCACTAAAATCAGAGTTCACGACAAGAGCATAATCCAAAAGAAAACACATGAGCAATCTAACAAAATTCGAAACCATGATTAAAACCAAAATGCTTACAAGCGATAGACATGAGTAAAACACAGCATATGGTAAAATCAGATGACACACAGAGAGACAATTATGCGACACGACCAAGACCAGAAACAACCCATGAAACCCTAGGCACAAGACAAAACAAGACTAAAGTGATAATACCTGCCAACATGCTTAAAGCCTCTATGGAAGTGTGACCAAGGAGAAAAAAATGAACACAATGACCAAGTCACCACAACCAAACCTCAACACAGACTAAGAGACAGAACAAGAAACAACAAACACGACATGAAAGAGACAAGGACGAAAAACATACCTGAGATAAGGAACCATGAAAGAGAGGGAGATGATACAAACTCACACACTAAACCACAGCACCAATGGGAAAAATGAAATCGCCCAAGGAGCACTAGGAGAGAAGAGACGGATTTTGGAAAAAAATGGATTGAAAGGTTAAGAGAGGGGATTTTAAAACATTGCAGGCCGCTCGGGCGAGCGTTTTGGCGCTTGAGCAGGATTAATTACACTCGGGGATCCGCTCGAGCCAAGATTCAGGCACCTCTGCAAAAGTGCTGGAAGAGCGAAATCGGAGCTCGAGCGCTAAAGTTGTCGTTCGAGAGGAAGGGAACCAAAAACAAAGCCAAAAATGCACCCTTTTGAGCAAAAAAAAAAAAAAACTCACACTAACAAGTGGGACCTGAAACAAAAGGTGAGTAGGATACTAGCAAAAAGTGACACTAAGATGAGATAATCCACAAACCATGAAGCCCGTAAACTCGCAATTTTGACAATATGAATCACAATATCATGAGTAAATCAGATAAATATTGATCAGTGAGCATAAGCTATAGGGAAATGTATAACTCAAAGACAAACATGAGAGCTCACATAATGAATGTATGTGTGTGCAATCCTTGAGAGGTCACATAGTTAGAGTTAATTCTCGTAGTGATTGGATGGCTGGACCTCTGGCAAGAGAAACTAAACATCACTGAGAAAAGTCAAACCACTAGAAATCAAGGGGGTATTTGTTGAGTAAAAGCGGAGACTCTCCCTCAATTAATGAGTCCATTTTTTTTCCCCCCCAATTTTCATTTGATTTTTGACTTTTCTTGTTTGTGGGCACTCACGAGTGGCATGCACACTCAAGAGTATAGAGACCAAACCAGAGAAGCATGGAATCAATAAAGATGGCCTGGTTGGTACCTCTGAGGTAGCATTTTCCTAATGCCCAGACTTCAATGAACTGATAGAGGAACTGTGAAAGTGAAAAATGATGGTAGATAGTTAAGAGACGCAACATTACCCATGATATGCCAGTATAGGTCAATTCCTCTAAAAATGTATAAGAGACACTGTTAGAGGTCCATAGAGAACTTTGATCACTTGTGCAGAAACCCCTGGAATAGTTTATCTCAAGGATGTGTACAGAATGAGAGCATGAAGTCAATGAATATGAGCATTCAGAATGAGCTATGAATAAAGAAGAATAAAATATTGCAAGCAGCATAGGAGGTGTTAATATGAGTCTAAATGCAAATATGACAGAAATCAATAACAATGAGATTATAACATCCAAGTACACATAAAGCCAACCACTCTCACCCACTGAAGTAACAGGTCACACCTTAGTGACTGAGCACTACACTTAAGGTCTTTCTAAGGAACTAAAACCTAAGAAGATTAAGGGGTTTTGTAAAAATATCAGCCTTTTGAATGTTCAAGAATAACAAGGCCCTCTTTAACCAACTCTCGAATGAAATGATGACGAATGTCAATATGTTTGGTGCGAGAGTGTTAGATTGAATTTTTAGAGATGTTAATGGCACTTGTATTATTACAGAAGAGAGTGAGAGTGCCCTAGTCGATACCATAATCATGAAGCATTTGCTTTATCTACAGCATTTGTGCATAATAACTCCCTACAACAATATACTCAGCCTCAGTGGTTGAAAGAGAGATGGCATTTTGTTTTTTTCTATGCTAACCAACCAAATTATTCCCAAGGTAAAAACAGCCTTCAAATGTGCTCTTAAGATCATCAGCACACCCTGCCCAGTTGGCATAAAAAAAACCAGTGATTTCAGCTGTCGTGTTAGTCGAGAACCAAATCCCATACCCCAATGTCCCATTAACACACTTAATTATGCGTTTGACTGCAAGAAGATGAGACTCTTTAGGACAGGCTTGGTAATGGGTACAAACACCTACACTAAATACAATGTCAGGACGACTGTCAGTGAGGTACAAAAGACTCCCTATTATACTCCTATAAAAGGTAGGATCAACATCAGTACCAGAGGAATCTTTAGAAAGGTGGAGGCTAATGCTCATGGGAGTGCATGCATGTTTGGCTGACTCTAGACCAAACTTAGACACAAGGTTTTTGGCATACTTGGTCTGAGAGACAAACATATCCAAAGGAGACTGTTTAATGTGAAGACCCAAGAAGTAAGACAACTCCCCCATCATGCTCATTTTAAACTCATGTGTTATGCAATCCGAGAAATATTTCACATGAAAATCAACAGTGGATCTAAACACAATATCATCAACATAAATCTAAGCAACAAGTATATGAGACTTAGTATGTTTCACAAATAAGGCCTTGTCCACACTACCCCTTTGAAAATCATTATCAAGAAAAAAGGTAGTAAGTTTATCATACCAAGCCCGAGGGGCTTGTTTCAACCCATACAACGCCTTGTCTAACTTGTAGACATGAAGTGGACATTTTAGGTCCTCAAACCCTTTTGGTTGCTCAACATAAGCCTCTTCTTTCAAGTACCCATTCAGGAAGGTACTTTTCACATCTATTTGAAACAATTTGACCCCAAGAAAGCATGCAACATCAAGTAAAATATGAATAGATTCGAGACGTGCAATAGGGACAAACATCTCATCATAATTAACACCCTCTACTTGAGTATACCCTTGAGCAATCAACCTTGATTTTTCTAACCACAGTACCATTCTCATCAGATTTATTTTTAAAGATCCATTTGGTATCTATCACATTCATGTCTCTAGGTCTTGAAACAAAAGTCCAAACTTTGCTACGTTCAAATTGGTCTAATTTTTCATACATAGCATTAACCCAACTATCATCTAGTAAGGCTTCTTTTATATTTTTAGGTTCAATTAATGACACATAGTACATATGAGATACCTCTTCCCGAATTTGTTTATGAGTTTTCATTCTGTCTAAGACACATTCAATTACCTGTTGAGTTGGATGATTCAGTCTTACCCTTA
The DNA here is from genome assembly GCF_055761805.1 of Camellia sinensis. Lineage (NCBI taxonomy): Eukaryota > Viridiplantae > Streptophyta > Magnoliopsida > Ericales > Theaceae > Camellia > Camellia sinensis. The sequence goes on along the minus strand of NC_138968.1, from coordinate 153,905,989 downwards.
CAGATGGTTTTAACTCTGGACTAGTAGTAACGGGAGCATTAGAGGTGGTGTCTCTTTGTGCATTCTTTGGACTTGGACTTACCATTGAAGCTGTTGTCAGCTCACCTTCTTGGGCTTGATCTGTGCTTCTCCTTGTCTTTGTGGTTCAGTATCCAAGATTGAAGATTCACCATATTCTTCCTTGTGTATTGCTGGCATAGGAGAACTTGTGTCATCTATAACCACATTGATTGATTCCATTAGAGATAAAGTGCGCAGGTTATAGACACGAAAAGCTCTACTAGTGGTTGAATACCCTAGGAAAGTACCTTCATCACTTCGAGAGTCAAATTTTCCCAACGGCTCTCTATCTTTGAAAATATAACATTTATTCCTAAAAGTTTTGAAATATTTTACATTAGGTTTCAACCCTTTCCACAGTTCATATGGAGTTTGTAAAGTGCCGGGCCTAAAATACACACGATTCACAACATAAACTGCAGTATTTAAGGCTTCAGCCCAGAATTTAGGAGGAACTTTCTTGCTAAGGAGCATGATCCTAGCCATCTCTTGAACTACCATATTCTTCCTCTCAACAACTCCATTTTGTTATGGAGTAATCGGTACAAAAAACTCATGCTTAATTCCATGCATATCACAAAAATTCGAAAACGAACTATTTTCAAATTCACGACCATGATCAGTTCAGACTCTTATGATACGCCCAATAGAAACACCCTGTTCATTTTGGATTTTAAGAACTAAAGCTTGGAAAGCATCAAATGTATCAGATTTTTCTCATAAAAAATTAACCCATGAAAAACAAGTATAATCATCAACAGTTAAAAAAATGTGTCTTTTACCTCCAATGCTTTTAGTGCGAGTGGGTCCCATAAGATCCATATGAACTAGTTCAAGAGGACGTTTGGTTGTGAAGCTGTTCACCTTTTTATGAGGGGCACGAGTTTACTTCCCAATTTGACATGGCCCACACACATGGTTCACATTCTTACCCAATTGGGGTTACACCTCTCACAAGCTCTTTGTTGGCTATCTTAGTTAGGTCTTTGAAATTCATGTGACCTAATCTTTGATGCCACAAATCAAGATTACTTATGATGGCTGAGTGGCAAGTGAGATAATTAGTGGTAAATGAGATCATTAGTGATAACAATTCCATAGCAATTATCAGATGTGCGAACCCTATGCACGACAGTATTTCCTTTCTTATCTAAAATTTCACATTTATTTTTTAAAAATAATACTTCATGATGGGAATTACACATTTGATTGATGCTCAAAACATTCGCTTTAAGACCATCAACAAGTAATGCCCTTTCAATCTTGGGAAGACAGGCCACACTTATAGAGTACTTACCAATGACTCTAGAAGTGCCACCATCTTTAAAAGTAACAATTCCTCCTTCATATTTTTCAAAAGATGTGAAGTAGGATTTGTCATCAGACATGTGACGAAGGCACCACTATCTAGATACCACATGTGTGAGTCACGTGCTTTCAGTGCAGTGTGAATAACAAAACAAGTTAAGTCACTCTTTCTCACCCATATCTTTTCGATCTTAATAGAAGCAGGACTGGCAGTCTTGGTAACTGTCTTAGCGTAGTGAACACTATCATGAATCTTGGTGTTCCGCCTAGAGATGTAAGGTTGTCTCCTAACCCATGAAGTATTAGAATTTCTAATTTTTTGAGAAATCTTACCAAATAACTGATAATAATAAGGACGAATGTGGCCATACCTACCACAATGATGACAAACAAAAATAGGTTTTACGTACCTCCCTTTTGTCGATCTTACCCCCTTTTGGTTGATGAAGAGAGGAATCACCCTGTCGAACCTTCAGTTTACCCTTTGCTTGAGTCTTCAGGTCATGTGATGTAGAAGTTTATCCCTTTTGAATTGTTGTATTACCATAGCCTATCACACTTTTGTTGCAACTCATCTGTTGAGACCCGAAGGTGTCTTCCAGTATTTTTGACCCTTTGTTCCATATAGCAATTGTGGCTCTAGCATCTTTGAGTTCTTCATCTTTCTGACCAATCATCTCTTCTAATGCAGCTTGTGACATCTCAAGGATTTTAATCTTCTCTTCATATGTGGCATATATTTTTAGAAGTTCATTCATTTTGGTCTCACAAGACAAAAGTTTTCCACATAGTTCTTACTTGTCATTGGAAATCTTGATGACATCCTGTTTTGCTGATGCAACCTCTCCCTTTAGCTTAACATTCTCGCTTTCACATGCTTTGAGCTTGAAAGTCAGTTTGTCATTGATCTTGGACAAGTTTAGAGATTCATTGTAAAGCTTTTCATAAGCTTATTGTAGGTCATCACCATCAATCTCATCATTGTCTTCCGAGGTTTCATTATCTTTTTCTTGCTCCTCTTTCTTTTTGATCTTATCTAATCGAGCAACTAAAGCATGAAAGTTGATGGATGGTTGTGAAGATGACTCACATCTTTCATGGACTTGACGAAGAATGTCCCATGCATTTTTAGCCTTAGTGCAGTGAGCAATCCATTGTTGTTCTTCTTCAGAAATTGCTTCACAGATTGTGTTCAGAACTCTTTGATTGCTCGGATTGTCAGCACTTTCAGCACCCTCTTCAATTGCTTGCCAACCTTCAGGGTCATAAGCTATAAGATACATCCTCATTTGTATCTTCCAGAATAAGTAATCACTCCCATCAAAGGTAGTAGTACGGTGCAGACTCTGACCACGAGCAAACTCAACTCGCTTTGGAGATGGTTGAGTGACAATAGACCAGAATGCCATGTAGGTACTATCTCTGTCTTCACCAGATTCGGTTTTTTCGGGTTCTTGCTCTAACCCGTTTTCATCATCCTAAGTCACAGTATAGACTTTCTTGCGATTCTTTTTTGATGGACATTCAAGTGCAATATGTCCAAACCCTTGACATTCATAACATTTGACGCCTTGGCCCCTTCATAGTCAGCTTCTTAGTATTTGGAGCAACTTTTGGACGCAAAGTTCTGAATTTTTCTTTACCCTTATCTTTTGAACTAGAGTCATTGAAATTCGACTTCTTTTTCTTTAATTTTTTTAAAACTGTTTGGTAAACATCGCCATCATTTCGGATTCTAGATCAAACTCAACCTCAGAGGTCTTAGTAGTCTCATGAGCACTGGTAAAAGCTACACTATCTTTTTATTTTTTCTTACAAATCTAGTAGGCTTCATAAGTCTGGAAGTTTCCAACCAACTGATTAAGCTTGAGGTTCTTAACATCCCGAGTCTTCTCAATAGCTGTCACTTTTGATTTGAACCTTTCAGGTAAAGACCTTAAATTTTTTCCAACAACCTTCGATTCAGGGATTTTTTCACCGAGCGTAAAATAGGAATTCACGATGTCACTATGTGTTGCATAAAAATCATCAAATGTCTCATCATTATGCATAAAAAGAGTTTCAAAAGAGGAGGTGGGACGTTGAAGTTTTGATCTTTTAATAGCAGTAGTGTCCTCGTGAATAGTTTCAAGAATGTCCCAAGCCTCTTTTCCTACCTCACACGTGCAAATACGACGAAACTCTTTTGGTGTGACAGAGCAAAAGAGGAATTGAGAGCTTTACTGATCCAACTCGAGTTTTGATAATCGATTGTGTCCCATCTATTTAGTGGTTTGGGGATATCAGCACCATCAATGGTGACAACAGGCTCACTCCACCCATAGAGCACATAGTTCCAAACTTTCTCATCGATAGATTTTAAAAACGTTCTCATATGAGCTTTTCAATAAGAGTAGTTTGTACCATCGAGTAACAGAGGTCTATGGGTCGAGTTTCCTTCGCAAATTGAATCGATATCACAAATCACACAAAATCACATTCCTATTGTTTTGAGAAAAACAAAGAGTGACCTACTCTAATACCAATTGAAAAACCTAAGTGATTCGTGATTCAGACTAGATTAATTGCAACAATACCCAAACACTTAAAACAGGCATTCTAAATCATCTAGCACATACAAAAGTGATTTAGATTGTTACTTCAAAATCAATTAATCAACACAATAGATTTTTACGTAGAAAAAACCACAGTTGAAACTCCTCCAATTGTGATTAAAAAGCCACGGATTAAACACCACTAATCAATCCACTATGAAAGAAAGAAAGAATACAAATTAACCAACCAAATTACCCAAACTTTGACAATTTGTCTTCAACAATCTGTATCTCTTTCACCGCAACCTTCGTCTCGAAATTGATCAGATTAATGTTGAATCCACAACATCCACGTCAAATCAACGACTACGCACAGCTTCAAACTCCTTCGAATACTCCACACGTAAATCTCCGGATTCCATCGAAGAAGAACACCCTTGAAGTAGAACACTCAAACAATCAAACTCTTTGATGTATGCTTGTCAAACCATGTGAGTTTTAATACTCAATCAAACAACAACGAAAACTCTCAAAATAGCCCCAGAAGAAAACCCCAAAACCCTCAAAGAAGAACTGGAAGCCGTGTCCTATATTTGGAGCAAACTGCAGCTTTATAGCAGTAGAATACGCGATCTCCGCTCGAGCGTAGGAATGGCCGCTCAAGCGGGGACACCAATACGCGTGTTCCAAAGAAGGTTCTACGCTCGAGCGCAGGAACATACGCTCGAACGTAAAATCACACCTCACAGTATTCTTTGCAGACAAGCCAAAATACTAAGAAGGTGGAAACACAGCTCGAGCGCGACTTTCCCCGCTCGAGCGGGAAGACCAAAAACTGAGAAAAAATTACAACTCAATTAACCCAAGCTTGTTCGCGGAATTGGCAATAAGTAAGGTCCTAACAGTCACGAACCAAAAAAAAATTTGCGAGATTATGACAAGTTGATATAAATGGTCCGTGTATCCACAATTTTTTATTTTATTTTATTTTTTTGGTCTAAATAGTAGCATATGTACTAAAAATTTCTTTTATATAATTTGTAAAATATAATTTTTTTAAAAAAAAATAATATTATCATGGTGAGTAAATTTAATTTCCAAACATTGATTAGTTTAAAAAGTCTCACATTTCATATCCCTTACCATTGAATTTCTATACGGCAACTCATACTTGAATTTAATATTAAAATTCGATAAACATAGCAATTACTATTATTTTATTATCTATATTAACCAAAATTCTTAAAGTGGATATTATGTTTAGTTATCCAGCGGGTCTACATACTAAAAAATTATAAAATTATTTAAAATTTATAATTTAAGGTCAAAATTTATACACGAGCCCAAAACATGAAAACAAAACTACAATCTAAACTACAAATTTTATGTAATTTTCTATTTATTTATTTTCTTGAATTCATAGACTTCTCCGTAGGTATGTTGGTGATTGTGGTACCAAAAACCAATTTCCATTGGGGTTTCCCAAGGAGTCAGCAGCATAATAGTCGCCAAACAAAAATGGTAATAATTTTAAAAGTTTTACTAAAATTTTTATTAAATATGTCACGTGAATGTAGAATCTATATAATGTAAGTTACACATAAAATATGTAATAAAATTTTTAATAAAATTTTTAAAATTTCTAATATCAGTCATTGCCAAATTATCTACAGCTAGGCATTTGTTCCTTTACTATTCATTTATGCGGCCTTTCGTGCATGCTTGCCGCTTGTCGTGTTTGTCCCTGTCTATCTTTTGATGTTATAATAGTCATCAAGCATAAATATTCTTTTACACAAATTACTTTTTCTTTTTTGTTTTCATTTTCTCTTGTCAATTTAAAATAAATCTTTGAGGACATGTTTGATATCATTTTTATTTTCATATTCAATTTTTTTTTATAAAAAAAAAACATCATTTTTTGGTTTTTAGCAAATACAATTTCAATAATAAAATAAATTGAATAAGTTTTTTTTTTATATTTCTTTTAATAAAATTCTTAAAATAGTTTTCAAAAACTATTTGCTGAATAACATTTCTTATTATTTTCTTTTGAATAAGAAAAAAAAATTATATATACCCACCTTTGAGGAGGCAAATAATTATCTCTAAAAATTTTTGTCACGTAAACATAGAATGTGATAAGAATATTGAAATTTGATTTGCAATTAAAAATGCATTAAGACCAAAGAATAAAGGTTTTTTTTTGGAGAGAGAGGATATTGTGACCTTTAGAGCATAATCTAGTTAATGACAATCCTTGCTCATCATGGAACAAGAGTGGTAGTTATAATTAGATGCCGTAATGACTTAATGCGCAAGTAAAAATGTCTATTTGCATTTTCTGCACTCCAGCTTGGCTTTTTTTATTTTTATTTTTATTTTTAAGGAAGGATAGATAGACTTAGGCCTTGTTTGGTTTGTTTTTAAGAATTTTTTTTGAAAAAAATAGAAATAAATTTGATGAAATTAAATATCAAGAAAATATTTTTAAAATTTTAAACATTATTTATGGCTTTGCAAAAGATAAAATTATGTAAAAATGATAAAGCGTTTTTTATTTTTTAATTTTTTTCACTAAATTAATTTTTAATTTTTTTCACTAAATTAATTTTTAATTTTTTTTTAAAAATCAAATTTATGAAAACCAAATCAAACATTATCTTAATTGTTCGAATTTCTTATTCGTTATCAACTGTATTCGCCTACCATTTTGACCCATAAAATTACACACATAATTATTCCTTTTATATTTTTACAATATGAGATTCCCTTACCAAATTTTGTTTTCTTTCTTTTTTTTTTTTTTTTTTTTTGAATAAACCTGCGAAACTATATTAATAGATAATTAAGAGTACATCACTCTAGGGTAAACAACACCCCTAGCATCATCAAAGAGTTGTGCTGAAATACCAAAATGATAAACAAAAAATCTTTCTAATAATAAGAGATGGTTGTTGCATAACAAAATTCATAATAATTCATTCAACAAATTGAACCTCTTACTCATTACGAATTTCACCCCACTTTCCCATAAGATTTGCCGAGAGGCTATTGCACATAAAACTCTCTCAATTTAAAAAAGAAAAATCATATCCAAACAAAAAAATTTGAAAAATACCTTCTTGAACCAATTAGCAACTCAAAATAGGACTTTTTTTAAGCAGTTTCTTTTTTTTTTTTTTTTTCCTTTTTCTCTATCCGGCTGGATGATAATAAAGTCATTGAGTGACGATGAAGACAATTCAGGCATGTTAGTTGACATCACAACATGAAATTACACTTTTGGCGATTAAATTTTTAGTCGTCAAAAGTCAAATTTTAGTCGCCGAAAAGTTTTCCCGACTAAATAATTTGGTTGCCGGCTTGGTCGAGAGAAGATTGTCAGGAAGGGTATTGGCGACTATACAATTAGTCGGCAAAAGGAAAGGTATCGGCAACTATTTTTTTTTAGTCACCGAAATTCGTCAATTGGCGACTAAAAATTTGTCGCCCAAAGTTTTCCATAATTTTTTATTTTTCATTCAGCGACTAAATGGTTTTAATAGTCAAAACTCAATATACTGTGACTAAAATTTCTTTTTGTCGCTGAAAATAAACATTTGGCGACTAAAACCAAAATTTTGGTCGCTAAAGATAAAATTTAATTTTTAATTTTCTATTCGGCGACTAAAATTCTTTTTTGTCGCCAATTCTGGCATTTTTAGCGACTAAATTTTTTTTAGTCACCAATAACCAATATATCCCAACTAAAAAATTAGTAGCTAAATATTATATTTTTGCCGACTAAAAAAATTTTTGGTCACCATTTCTATAACTTTTAGCAACTAAATTTTTTTTAATCGCCGATTTTGATCGCCGAAGGTGTATTTTGTTATAGTGCATCATCAAATCTAATTTTGGTTGAATGAAACAAATTGATAAAAATTTATGTTGGAAATGATTCACTATAATATTATTCTTTCGAGAACTAATTAAAAAGTTAATTAATTAAAAATAAATTTAAAAAATAATTTAATTCACATATTGTTTAATTTTTTTAGTCTTTTAAAATTAATTTTAGAGTAATTAAAGTGATTTTTTTGGACAAGAAATGAATTTGTGAGATAAGTTAAAAAAATTTAAAAGAAAATTTCAGCAAAAAAAATCACAACAAAAGGAAATATAGACCATAATACTAGGAGATGGAGAGTGATGATTGGTTGGATAACGTGGTTGACACAGGTGTCAATTGAGAATATATTCAAAATCTTTTTTTTTTTTTTTTGGTTTCTTTTCATAAATAAAAGAATAGATTGCCTGAATGTCAAAAAGCTAAAAAAATTGGTAAAAAGACAAAAATTAATTTTTTACCAACTTTTCAAAACACCCCTAATTTCCAACTTCCGTATGAAAACAATAGGAAAATTCAGCGCCATCAACTTGTCCTATAAATTCGATCAAAAAAACTTGCATATAAATCACACCCAACCCATCTCCAAAATCTCTCCGTGGGCTTTGTTAGCCTTTCCTTATCACGATTTGTGAGGAAAATGTATTATGTGACAAATTATTAGCCCAACCAACAAGATAATTTGAATTGTATAGGAAATTTTAATTTTAATTACTTTTTAGAACTCCTTATTTAAATAAACATATAATTTTTTTTTTCCTTTCACTTTCCTCTATTATCTATCCAACCAAATTAAACCTACAAAATAAATAATTTAAATTATCAAAACGAGACACGTCGTAAATGCCATAAATCCCTCAAATTTTCTAAACTCCTACTTCTAAAATATTTGTACAATCTATCTATATATATTACATAAGTAAATGGAAATTTTTAGTGAGGAGTCCCGTGAGAATTTCAACATCTCATGTGAATTTTCTTAATTTTTTTAATTTTAAAAATTAAGAAAATTTCTATTGACTAGTTTCTATTTAATCATATAAAAATAAAATTCTAATTAGCCTATGATTTATTTGACAATCCCACGTTAAGAAAAAAAAGAAAAAAGTGAATTGTTTCATATATGTAAAATGAATATTCTACTTCCATTTAATATTGTGCATGTTTTAATTCAATATAGTTTAAATTTTAATTTTAAAATAAAATTTAAAAGTTTTAATTAATTAATTTTTGTATAAGTTGGTTAGTTTTTTTACCTAGTCGATTAGTGTCACAACCCAAACCCAGCCCTATGGGTTTAGCACCGTAACCGGCCAGTAATCCGAGATTACCGAAGGCCTGCTTAACAGTAATACAGTAAAACAGAGTACAGGGCCTGGCGGAAGCCAATACAGTAATTAAACAATGTCCAATGAGCTGTGACAGTCTGTATGCCAAAAAAATTTTTCATGCATTCATACATATACAAACAGTACAGTCTATACAAAATTTACAGTCACATAGTACAGGGACCTAATCCCTTGATAACAGTACAGTTAGCAACTGACAGTCTATACAGTAATCTAAACAGTGTGGAGACAGACGGGGGAAACAAACAAAACACCCCAAAGCCATAGCATGGCAACTCGGAACCTCGCAGTGAGGCACAAAGGCTGGCTTGACAAAACTGGAGTCTAACCCACGCTCCTAGCTCCGATCTGGTGGCTGAGCACCTACATATATATATATAAACAGTGAGCTAAAGCCCAGTGAATAACATAATGCGTAAAGAGATTTAGAATGAATGTCCTTACGGTAATGAAAACAGTTCAATTCAATCAGTATTTCAGTTGTTCAGTACAGTAAACAGTCATATGTGGTACATCCATTAGCATAACAGTAACAGTAGGTCTTAAAAGACCGAACAGTAATGATGGCCATCAGTCAGTAAACAGTAGTGGCTCCACGAGGGAACCGACAGAGATCTCTGTAACAGTAACAGTAACAGTAAACAGTAGGTACTAAGGATGCCACAGTACAGTTCAGAAATAAAGGACATACATTCATTCAGTAATACCAGTTCAGTAAACAGTTCAGTTCAGTATTCAAAAGATATCAGTTGAACATATCTTTACACAATTGTTACTCACAGAGTTCGGGTTACAGTAAGCTAGAGCGTGTCTCCCCAGTCGCCAACCCTACACAGTTAACAGATTGAACACACTAAGCTACGCAGTTGGGAAAGTAACAACTTAAACCCTAATTTGCCTCGGTGTGTTCTACATCTATATCCTCAATAAGATGCCTTAAACTAGGTCTAAGAATGCCTAGAATGGAGTGGGGATGCAAAGATGCACATTTAAAAGCATTTTTAGAAAAACAGAGTCCCGCTCGAGCGCATGTTTCCCCGCTCGAGCGGACATGCAACAAAGGTACACGCTCGAGCGTAAACTTTTCCGCTCGAGCGTACTGTAAAAGTACTGGATGGGTGAAATCTCCGCTCGACGCCCGCTCGAGCTTGAGACATGACTCCGCTCGAGCGCCCAATCCTCCGCTCGAGCGGACTGCAAAACAGTGCAGAGAGATGCTGGTTGCTCAGATTCCACGCTCGAGCGTAACTTTCCCCGCTCGAGCGGAAGTGCGAAATCTGGAAAACCCAGATTGCACCTCCAAGCTCAAACTCAAGTTTAAATGCATCAAAACCGATCCTCTTGGGCTCATTTTCTGGAAAACATTTATAAACACATAGAATAACGTGGTTCAAAGCTCAATTTGAGAAATCAAAGCCCAATGGTGTTTAATTCAAACCCAATTTCAAACCAATTTCAAATCATTTTCAAGAACAATCTTCAAACATGACATGCATGATCTTAAATCATTTTCAAAGCTTTAATGCTGTTTCAAAAGAGCTCAAGCCTTCAAAAACAAGATGAACTCATGGAGTATGACCAAAAGATGGACATGCATGTGAGGTATGATGAACTACCACCTCAAAACTTCAATATATGTACATGCATGCAACACTTAAGCTTCAATTCACCATTAATGGACCAATTCATGACTTAGCTCTACAACTAGACATGAACCATGCAAGAACCAGTTCAAACACAAGAATGAGAAGATAAAATCCTTACCTAGAGCTTGTATTCAAGGTTTAGGAGTCCAATTAGGCAAATCTCCTATGATCTCTTCAAGCCTTTCAAGCCAATTCTCTAGAACAATTCCACTCTCTCACTTCCTCTCTCTCTAGTTTGGTGGTGTGCTCAAAATATGGCTGAAGAAATGTTTTGATAAAGCATACACAAGGCTCAAATATGAGTAAACAAAGGCCTCACTAGATGGCAAAAGTGTAATTACGTCAAACTCTTTAATTGGCTTATTTTAATCTAATTTAATCATACCTAATCGGTTTTCAGATAATTATACCATAAAATTACATTAATTATGAGGATCATAAAACACTGACCAATTCAGGATTCGGCCGCCGATAAGGCCTTCAATTAGCAGTTTAAACATATAAGTATGAACAGATAATCATACAGTCAAACAGATAGAATGCAATTCAAACAGATGTATTCATTTAATTCAGTTTAAAGTTCGGTCAGTCAGTTCAGTACTTTAATCAGTTCAATTATCAGTCAGTTATCAGTCATTATCAGTTCCGTTTAGCAGTAATCGGTGATTATCGGTAATCAATCAGTCATTAATCAGTAAACAGCATGAGGGTTGTTACAATTAGGGTGAATTATTTTGGTTTGACTGATTCATTAGTTTAACTGCGATTTTAACGGTTTTATCAAAACATATTAGTTAGATTTGTTTGATTCAAAATAAACTAAAAATTGATATTATTAAATATTGAATGACTAAGATTACTTGATTAGAAATAAATTTTTTATCCAAACAATTTTTAACTTTTATTTTATAATCTCACATCAAGATAAAGAAGGAAAAAATGAGTTGTTTCACTTATATAAAATGAATCTTATGTTTTAATGTTATAGTGTTGTGCATGCTTCAATTCAAAATAGTTTAAATTTTAAAATCAAAATAACATTTAAAAGTTTTAATTAATCAATTTGTGTATAGGTTGGTTGGTCATCTGACATAACCAATTAGGTTGAATTGCTTTCCGTTTGATTGATTTCTTCGGTTTACTCGCGATTTCTCATATTGATTTTCTTTATTTTAAACAATTAAAATAAATATCCATTGACTAGGTTCCATTTAACTATATAAAAATAAAACTCTAATTAGGAACTAGAGCAGAGGCCCAAACAACATTTTTTTCTGCTCGTGTATCCCTCCCCCAGCTGGTGTGACCTCCCCTTATATAAAGCCTTGACAAACAACATTCACGCCTGTGTAAGTTAAGTGTTAATCACTAAATAAGCTAAATAATGCCTCGCCAAGTCTCTTTCCGTTTTTATGCCAAGAATATTTTCCTCACCTACCCACAATGCCCATGCTCAAAAGAACAACTCTTAGAACTCCTCCAATCTCTCATCCAACTAGCCTGTCAACCATACTACATACTTGTCGCAAGGGAGCTCCATGAAGATGGAAACCCTCACCTTCATGCCATGGTTCAATGCACGAAGAAGATCCAAACCTCCAACCCGAGATTTTTTGATCTCACTGGAACCAATGGGAGGATCTACCATCCAAATATAGAAAAACTCCACTCGCCAACAGCAAGTCGACAGTATATACAGAAAGGGGGCGAGTTCGTCGAATGGGGAGAGTTTTCATCTAAGGGGAGAAGTCCTTCGAAAAACAGAGATGAACTCTGGAGGGGAATGCTTGGTGAAGCAGAAATGGAGGAACAATTCTTTGCTCTCTGTAAAGAAAGATGTCCCACCGATTACGTCACAAAATACCCCTAATTAAAAACATTTTCCAGGGATCATTACAAAAGAGAGAGGCCCCCATATACTAGCCCTTTTAATTCATTTCCTTTCTTAAATGAAGAAGTAAAAAAATGGGCAGAAAATAATATTTTGTTTGTAAGTCGAAATTGCGTTCAGTACGAGTTATGTCAAAATTGTTATCTCTCCGTTTGGAGGGAAGATGATTTCCTTAGATTAGGGATACACAAAAATAATATAAACAATTTATTTACTGGCGAAGAACTCTCCTCCTCCTCTGATAACAGGAACCAGAGCAAAGGCCCATCCGCCCAATCTCCCTCTACCTCGAAGGACCCTCAAGAACAGGCAAAATCGCCTGGGCCAGAAGCCTCGAACGACACAATTACTTCTCCGACAGAATAAGCTTCAAGGACTACGACCAAGACTCCGTCTACAACGTCATAGACAATATCAAATACTCGACAATCCCTACCGAATTAATGAAGAATTTAGTAGGCTGCCAGAGAGATTTCCATGTATTTGTTAAGTTCCAACCAGATCTCACTATTAGAGGAGGAATTCCTTGTATTTTATTAACAAATGAGGACAGTAGTTGGTTAGATGCAATGTCCACAAAAATGAGAGAATAGTTTGATGTTAATGTAACCACTGTCATGATTAATGAAAAATTTTATTAATTTTATTTATGAAACCACTCAAAATTTTATTTACTTACTACATTTCCCTTATCATCAACTATTACATCTTGAGTCACATCACTATTTTTTACACTGATGATTACATTTCGTAAAACATTAGAAAATTCTGCTGCATCCATAACAACTGATCCTCTACGATCAACTTCCTCTTTGCTAACACCAACCTCTGAAATCGACGGACCAGGATCAACATCACTAGTGTCATCACCACCTCTGCATACATCAATCTCTGACAAACTCAGACGACCTCTGCGTTCATGAATAGCTGAACCACTTTCCCCAAAACCTCCTAACAACAAATCTCTTCGCCTCTCCGGTAAACCAACAGACTTAGTCCGTGTCAGAATCGGAATGGCCTTCGTTGGAGGACAACGCCAGACATCAACATTATCATTAGTATATTTTTTAGATAACACAACAATAGAGGGGGCCCTCATTTGCGAATCTTCTGGCATGTCACTCGTACAATACTTCAGATACCCCTTCATTTTACAATACGTAACCCCCCTTTTTAATATTGGAATTTTCAAGTCGATACTTCACCATCCATGACACCTGTTTGTCGTTAATTGAACAATAACCATTCCCATAATAGACTAACTCGCATTGACAATCTACTGGGAAAATAAACCACGCCTGCAAACTGTCATTACCGTCTAACCTCCGATCATAAACATTTACTCTGACCAACCCACTAGCATTGGGTGTGCAAAGGGGAGAATATTTTATCAATATTTTATCAACCTTAATACTTTTTTGTTTGTATCTTAACCTCAATTGAGAAAATAAATTAGGCAACGCAAGTAATTTGATACAATTTTACAATTCTAAAAATAAAAATACATCAAATTACAATTCTAAACAGTTTTAAAGTACATTTGACTCCTTAAAGTAATTTTGCATTCCTTTCCATTAACAATAGCAACCACTAAATATATGGCACCCTTTTGAATGCTTCCAACATTTCCCAACAGCGTATCTTTGTAACCCGTCCAAACATCAACTGGGAAGAACCGGTCTACAACTTCTATCCCGTGACGAACGTACTCTTTGTCCTTGCCACCAACGAGCTTGAATCTCATTTTCTTTAGCATCCGAAAACGGTCGGACTAGTCAGGATCAACAATCCAGGTCTCAGGATTACCCTCGCCAACTCCAATAAATATCTTGTCAGGTGTAGGGACGGAATTTGACGGACTATTATCACTGATGACAAAAAACAACACGTGGTGGACCACAGCCTCGTCCTTAGCATCCTGTCCCAATTGAACATTACTAATGAATTTGATACCCTTAACCACGATCTTGTCTGATTGACGGTCAGATCTGTTATTACCCAACTCAATACCATTAAGTAATCTCGCCACGCCTTTATTATCAAACTTAACGTCCCTTAATTGTTCATCGTATAGCTGTAATTTCCTTACTCTCCTCTTAGTCTTCTTTATAAATCGGGGAATATTCTGAACGTACCGTCTGCGAACATACTGGGTCTTAAAAGGTGCACGACTACGGTAACTACGCCTATATCTACTGGTCGCCGGTGTCCTTGACCTCTGGTACGTAGGGGGGTCCGGCAATGGCTGCTTCCTATTCCTTCCATTTTTTATAAATAAGTCCAAATCTTTTATACAAACACTTCTACAGGATCTGTTACCTCTGCTAACCCTTCTGTTCAGACACTTTAGTTTTGATATTTTTGCCCTCTGATCTTCGTACACCGGAACAAACTTCACCGGAGCTCTCCGCCAGCTCTCTTACCACAGTCTTAGTTGCCACGTCAAAAAGCGATCTACACACATTTGAGTGAACTGTCCGTAATTTTTTTTTATAAATAATCTACACACATCATAAATATAATTTTTTTTATAAATGATTTTATTTTTTTTCATTT
Organism: Camellia sinensis; assembly: GCF_055761805.1. Classification (NCBI taxonomy): domain Eukaryota; kingdom Viridiplantae; phylum Streptophyta; class Magnoliopsida; order Ericales; family Theaceae; genus Camellia; species Camellia sinensis. The sequence goes on along the minus strand of NC_138968.1, from coordinate 153,890,753 downwards.
TTACCAATTAAATTATGACATTTATGTTTTATTATGAACTTATAATTAATAACATAACAACTGCAATATATATTCTAATAAAATGATTAAAATTTAATTCATTCTAAATTATTTTTTTTATATTTTAAATAAAATTTATATTATTTAATTTTAAAATTATTTTTAATTATTTATTTAGTCCTTACGTATACGCTTGTAATTATAACGTAATATCTTAAAATGGAGAATTGACCCTTAGCACTAAAATAAAAACATATAACTAGCCCAATTAATTAAATTCCAATTTGTTCAACCGTTTGAATTTTGTACCATTGATTCTTGATATTTTTCTAAGCTTAATGGACCCACCACCACTGAGGAGGATAGTTGGGCTTTCATTGATTTTGATGTCTAGTGTGGAGGTTGGAATAAATTTTGACCATTTCCAAAGGATAATTACCCGACCCCATGACGGACTAAAACTAAGGTAACACCAACGACGTTTGATGATTTTGATCCAATCACGTTCCGGGATTGATGTGGCTGGGTGACAGATGCTGCGGTTGCCGTCTTCACAAGTTCCTAAGACCATTTTCAACGGTTCATTAGATTGTTCATCAAATTTAAATTTGATAAAAAAAAATAATTTTTAGAACTCTAACGGTTTCATCAAATTTATATCAAATTGAGAACAGAGCAAAACTTTCATCAAACTAAGGAGCTGTGTTTGTTTTCACCATTTCACTGTGCGTTTACGTTGAAGGTGGATCCCATCGGACAACCAGCCGGACGTCCACCGATCGTCCCACCGGTCATCCCTTGCATACACAAATTGACAAGTTGCTGTGCATTGTTTCAATATGCCAAGGTGGCTCCCTATTTATAGTTTTTGCCTCTGTTTTTTGGGACAAAAGTGTGAGCTCACTTTGCATGAAACTCGATTGTTGGCCCATGACGGAGAGCTAGACATACCTAGCTTGATTCATCGATTTTCTGACATCGGTGACAAAGGCAACTCTCTCTCGCGAGGTTTTCGGCAACATACCCTCTATTTATGTATGTTTACGCATTTCCTTCTTGCCCCTAGTTACAGCGGAACTAGCATTCCGTTGATCGAAGGGGCCTAATGCCTGAAAGAAGGTAAGAGTTGTATCGATTTGATGTTGGCCAAGACCCTGAGGGGCTTAGATGCTTTTCATTGGTGAGAGACCACCAGATTTGTGGGAAGTCTATTACTTCTTCAGGTATTATTTCTCACCCTTTTTGATATATGCCTTGCATATCACTCGGCACTCATTGTAACAACCCTCATACTGTTTACCGACTGATGACTGATTGATTACCGATAACCATCGATTACCGTTAAACTGAATTGATTATGACTGATAATTGAACTGATTAAAGTACTGAACTGACTGACTGAAATTGGAAACCGAATTGATTGAGTATATGTTAGTTAAATTGCATTCTATCTGTTTGACTGTATGATTATCTGTTCATGCTTATATGTTTAAACTGCTAATTGAAGGCCATATCGGCGGCCGAATTAGAAACCGATTGATGTTCCATGATCCTCAGAATTAGGCCTAGTTTGGGAAGACTAAATAAGTGCACTTTTTGACTTTTTATGAAATATGGGTTGGGTTTGGGTTGGGTTTGAAGTGATGTGTTAGAGAAGTGATGTGACTTAAATAAGATGATGTGACTTAAATAGGATAGTGACTTTTTGACTTTTTATCTTTTTTAAATCATGTCAAACTTGGCCTTAATGTGATTTTATGGTATAATTACCTGAAAATTGATTAGGTATGATTAAATTAGATTAATATTAATCAATTGCATAGTTTGATTTATTTACCATTTTGCCACATGAGTGGTCCACTCAATACAATACACTTGAGCCTCAATATACACCTAGATCAAACATTGCATCAGCTCATTTCTTGTGCTTAACCGACCAAGAGAGGGAGAGGGAGAGAAATTGAGTTCTACCTTGTAAATTGCTTGGAAATTGAAGTGTATTTGCATATTTGAGCTCCCTCACTCCTAATTCTACAAGACTAAGGTAGGACATCCATCTTCTTGTTGTTGTCTTAGAATTAATTCTTGCAAGATTCATGTTTCAATTGTAGAGTTAAGTCTTGTTTTAGTTCATACATGAAAGATAGAACATAATTCATGCATGCATGTTTGAATTGATGAGTTTTGAGTTGAATTCATGGTAAAATTGTACATGCATGTTCATAATTAGGCTTGAGTCCACGAATCCATCATGTTCTTGAAAAAATGAGTCCAGCTAAACAAGCTTTGAAGGTTGAATTTGGTTTGAATCCATGCATGTTTGCATGTTCTTCATATTCTTGAAAATGGATTTGAATATGGTTTTAATTGACTCACCTTTGGGGCTTGAATTCATAAATTGAGCTTTGAAACTTGTTATACATTGAATTTAGTTATGTTTTCCAGAATTTGGGCCCAAGAGGTCGAGTTTGGAGTGGTAGAATGCTTGGTTTGAGCTTGGGAGGCAGATCTGGAAATTCCAGATTTGGCTTCCTCGCTCGAGCGAAGGATTCCCCGCTCGAGCGAGCACCTTTGTCCAGGGCTCCGCTCGAGCGACCATCGAGCGACCATCGCGCGCAAAATCACAGCATCCAGTATTTTTACTGTTTTGCAGACCGCTCGAGCGAAGGATTCCTCCCTCGAGCGAAGCCTTTGATTTTGGACTTACGCTCGAGCGGAGAAAGTCCCGCTCGAGCGAGGCTCCTAGTTTCAGCAAACTTTGCAAAATGTTTTCTAAGTGTATTGTTGCATCCTCATCCCATCCTAGGCATTCTTAGGCCTAGTTTAAGACATTTAGATGAGGATATCGTTGTAGAACACACCAAGGCAAATTAGGGATTAAGTTATGATATTTCCCAACTGTGTAGCTTAGTGTGTGTTCAACCTGTGAACTGTGTAGAGTTGGCAACTGGGGAGACACGCTCTAGCATACTGTAGCCCAAACTCTGTGAGTAACAATTGTGTAAAGATATGTTCAACTGATATCTTTTGAATACTGAACTGAACTGTTTACTGAACTGGTATTACTGAATGAATGTATGTCCTTTATTTCTGAACTGTACTGTGGCATCCTTAGTACCTACTGTTTACTGTTACTGTTACTGTTACAAAGATCTCTGTCGATTCCCTCGTGGAACCACTACTGTTTACTGACTGATGGCCATCATTACTGTTCGGTCTTTTAAGACCTACTGTTACTGTTATGCTAATGGATGTACCACATATGACTGTTTACTGTACTGAACAACTGAAATACTGATTGAATTGAACTGTTTTCATTACCGTAAGGACATTCATTCTAAACCCCTTTACGCATTATGTTATTCACTGGGCTTTAGCTCACTGTTTATATATATATGTAGGTGCTCAGCCACCAGATCGGAGCTAGGAGCGTGGGTTAGACTCCAGTTTTGTCAAGCCAGCCTTTGTGCCTCACTGCGAGGTTCCGAGTTGCCATGCTATGGCTTTGGGGTGTTTTGTTTGTTTCCCCCGTCTGTCTCCATACTGTTTGGATTACTGTATAGACTGTCAGTTACTAACTGTACTGTTATCAAGGGATTAGGTCCCTGTACTGTGTGACTGTAAATTTTGTATAGACTGTACTGTTTGTATATGTATGAATGCATGAAAAATCTTTTTGGCATACAGACTGTCACAGCTCATTGGACATTGTTTAATTACTGTATTGGCTTCCGCCAGGCCCTGTACTCTGTTTTACTGTATTATTGTTAAGCAGGCCTTCGGTAATCTCGGATTACTGGCCGGTTACGGTGCTAAACCCATAGGGCCGGGTTTGGGTCGTGACACTCATGCTCTATTTTTTCTCAAAGCCATTTCTTTACTTTTCTCCCCACGCACATCTCTCTATTATTTAATCTCTTTTATTCTTCATTCATTCCCAGGTATGGCTCATGGATAAGCTGAAAGTGTTGGACCCTTGCCAAGAGTATTCAGCTCAAGCTTATTTCTTCTGTCAGCGACTAGTGGACTTTCCCAATGAAGGATGGTGGTGCAACTGGATGCGCAGTTGATCTGCAACTTATATAACTTGGCGTTGTCCCTGACTCAATCTGAATGAGATGAGTTACAACATGACTCGGCAACTAGGCATATAGTTGATTGGCCTCACGCACTGCGTGTTCTACTTTCCCTTTCGGCTTAGACGCCAGTTCGGGCATGATCAGACCTGCCTTGAGAAGGGGGTAGAATCCCAGCTCCATTCCCAATTCATGCTTCACACCTAGCTCGGTACCTTGCTTCCTGGAGGACGAAAGAACTTCTGGCTCTTGCCCCTAGTTCAGTTATGCCTTTTCTGGCGAGTGCTTGGCTTGGCTTGAGGATGAGGCACAAGCTGGGCACACTTTGGCTATAGAAGTCTCTGCAAGCATGAGTAGAGAATGCAAGAGCACCTGACTTACCTATACCCCTAGTTTATTGCTTTGACCTTTCTTTTCAAGTTTTATGATTTAAAAGAAACTTTGATTTGTATCAAAGAGTTAAAAAATGTACTTGTGTTGAAATCAATGGAATTAAGGTTGTGAGCATTAAAAATTTTCTTTTTGGTTCCAAAAATAGTCTAAGTTGTAAAAGGTAAAATTTTCAACAAACTCAACTTTTATTAAAACTTTCCTAAATCATTTTCGAAAATGATCACTACCTGACACGCACAGAATCAAACCCTCAAGATGTACAACCTCGAATTAAAAGAATAGAAAAGGTAATTCTCTTAGTAATTTGTCAAACATATTAATCTTTAACATTTATGTTTTTTTTTTTCTTTCTAAAAAGTTAAAAATAAAAAATGCTACTGTGCTAAATGTGGACCTGAGAAAAGTAATTTTTGTTTCACCTAACTTAATCTACTACCATAATTTTTCCGAATGTTTCTCCCAAAAAGATGGTCATGGGAGAGCTAAATTAAAAAATTAATTTAACAACTAATAATTGACTTTTGTTTATAAAAAAAAAATAAAAAATAAAAAAGTAAACGTAAATTTTTAGAAATGTTTGGTGGGTATGGTCATTTTACAGAAGGAGGAGGATCCTCTTCAATCTAGATTTTAGATTGAAGGGCGTAATTTGGGCCCGTGAGGCCCATCACAGATCATGTTTTGATGATCTGAATCGTTCATTTTGTCAGGCACTATGTATATTTTATCTACAAACAAAATTAGATCAATCCAATAATTGTAACTTGTTTAATTTTTCAATAAAAAAAATAGACAACAATTATATTTTTAAAACACACTACATATTTTTTTTAAGAGAAAAACGTAATAAATTGAATAAATTATAATTACTAAATATATTTAATTTTTTTATAAATAAAATATATAAAATATCTGATAAAATAAATAATTCAAATAATCGAAACAAAACTTATAATAAATCGTCAAATTCAAAATCTTTACACAAACTGCAATACAATTGGTCAGGCATCCACGTGGTCTAGGTCAGACGAAAAGTCAAAAGAAAGACTTCGATCCAATGTGAGGCTCTCCAACAAAGAATCAATTAGAGCATCTCCAACAATTCACTTATTTTTTCACCAAATCTAAGTAAAAAAAAAGGCAAGTTCCTCGATCTGATACGAGCAGCTCCAACAGTTGCACTGTAATGTGCATCAAAAAACACGGGACGACCGGTAAGTCAACTGAAAAGCAGTTCTCATAAACATGCTCTCAATTTTTAACATGTTCCATGCTTCGATTTACTTTCCCAGTTGACTCTCTCTCTTCCTCTCTCTCTCTCTCTCTCTCCAAATATAACTAGAAATTTACTTTCCCAGTTTTTAACTAGAAATTCAATTGAGCACCGTAATAGGGCAGCACATCTGGCTCAGTGTTACCAATCATAGCATAAATATAGCGTAAATACATATATATATATATATATATATACACACACACACATATACATATGAAATAGAGAGACAATATACTTGATATAAGATTGGCCGTCGTGGATTGCATTGCCGAAGAGAGGAGTGGCGGAGCGAAAAGTGACGATGCCATCGCTACCGTCGGAGAAAAGGTAGGCATTGTCGACTTCTCTAAATGCATCTCTGTGATAGACGTGGATTGATGCATCTGCTGATCCGATGGCTGATAATAGGAGAGCGAAAATGATACAGTAGGAGATGAAATCCATGCCGACAACCCAACAATTCTAGAGAGAGAGAAAGAGGGAATCGATGAATTTGATAGAGGTGTTGGTGAGAAAAAGCAGTCGTGAGAAAGATTATAATTGCCCCTGATTGCATACCCCTACTGCTCCGCATTGTAACCAAATTTTCTTCCCAAAATGAAGATCATAACCAATCTAACAGATGATGAACAAAGATGACCTGTCAGAAAAACGGACAAGACAGTTGATTTGGAGATGGTTATGGCCGAACTTCAGGATAAAGTTACTTACGTATCCCAAATATGGGAATCAGGCCTTATGTAGGTCGGTTCAAGTTCACTCGAGTATTAACTCGCTTCTTTTGCGCTCTAACTTTTGCCAAAGTTGCCCTTTAGGGTTTTCAACTTGCGAGCTCAGTTTTTCTTTATTTCTAATTTTTCATGCTCTAACTTTTGCCTAAGTCACCCTTCTGGGTTTTCAGCCTAGCGAACCTCTCAAGGGTATTATTTCTTCAACTTGTCCATATTTATTGGTTGTGAAAATTCCAAGCCATCTAGGTCCATGAGAATAATCGCCCCTCCTGACCAGATAGCTTTGATAATGTAAGGACCAGTCCAATTGGGTCTGAACTTGCCTCTACGGTCATGGATAGGAGCTCGGTTGTCTTTCAGCACCATGTCTCACTCCTTGAGATTCCTGGACTTAACCTTCTTGTTAAATGCCCTAGCAATTCTGCGTTGGTACCCCTGGACATGATACAACGCTTTTAGTCTTCGTTCATCAAACAACATTAACTCCTCAAACTTGCTCTGTTGCTAGTCTGCCTCATCTATCTGACACTCTGTCATAACTCGTAGCGACGAGACTTCAATATGAATTGGCAAAATGGCTTCCATCCCATAGATGAGAGAATAAGGGGTTGCCTCTGTAGATGTTCGGATCGACATCCGATAGCCCCAAAGTGCAAACGACAATTTATTCGGCCAGTCCTTATAAGTTTCTATCATCTTCCGCAAGATGTTCTTGATATTCTTGTTTGCGGCTTCAACAGCTCCATTAGTCCATGGTTTGTACGTCGATGACTTATGGAAAACCACGTTATATTTTTCAAGAAAATCCACCACCTCTTTCTTGAAGTTTGAGCTGTTATCTGATATGATGTCGTTCGGAACTCCGTATTAGAAGATGATATTGTTTCTGATAAATTTGGCCACATGCGATGTCTTCAACAGGGCATAGGACTAAGCTTCCGCCCACTTTGCAAAATAATCAATCGCCACCAAGACATATTCATGTCCATTCGACCTTTTTGGCGAGACTGCACCGATAACGTCGATTCCCAAGACGGAGAAAGGCCATAGCGAAGTCATGTTATAGAGCTACGACGATGAAATATTCATGCGATTGGCATGAATTTGACACTTGTGGCATCGCCGCACAAAAGCAATAAAATCTTCCTCCATAGTGGACCAGTAATAGCCTTGCTTGAGGATCTTCCGAGCTAGTATCACACCGTTCATGTGTGCCCCGCATTCTCCGCCATGGATAGCCTCCATAAGGCATTTCGATTCCTCTTCCTCCACACATAGTTTATGCATTCCCAGATGACCTCTTTTATACAGCTTACCCCCACAAATGATAAATTGGACAGCCAGACACCATATTCCTTTTTTGTCTTTGGCATTTTGCCCATGGTGGATACATCTCCTTTTCTAGAAAGTTTCAAATATCGTAATACCAGGGGTTTGTCTTGCACTTCATTTATCGTGGCAATAGTTTCATAAGCCAGCGTGTATTTCTGTTCGATGATAATTGGACACATCCGGACTCCAAATGGGATGTCCACCATAGAAAATAGAGTTACTAAAGCATTGGCGAACCTGTTGTTCTCTCTTAATAGATGCGTGAATGTCAACTTTTCAAACCTCAGACTCAGAACATCCAGGGTTTGATGGTAAACCTTCATCTTTTCTTCTTTGACTTTCCAGTCTCCGTTTGCTTGAGAAACAACCAAGTTCGAGTCCCCGATGACATCCAACCTCATTGTCCCTAGTTCTAGGGTAGTTTTTAAACCAACAATGCACACTTCATATTTTGCTTCATTGTTAGACACCTTAAACCGGAGTTTGAAGGCTAAAGGTATATGGGAGTCGTTGAGTGCTATCAACAACACACCTATCCTATAACCGTACTAATTAGACGTTCCGTCAAAGTACATCGTCTAAGTTTCCTCTTCAATTTGCAGAATGTCTTCATCTGGGAATAAGTATTCCGCTGCCTCACCTTCTTCTATCGAGTGGTTTGCTAGGAACTCGGCTACAGCTCTTTTTTTAACTGACTTGCGAGTGACATATTTGATATCAAATTCGGAGAGAAGAAGCAACCAATGAGCTAGTCTACCCATAAGCACTTGTTTCTCAAAGAGATATTTGATGGGATCAAATCTCGAAATCAGGACTATAGAGTGAGCTAACAAGTAGTGCCTCAACTTACTAGTAGCCCATACTAAGGATAAACAAGCTTTCTCAAAGGGGTTGTAGCGGGTCTCATAGTCTAGCATCTTCTTGCTCAAATAGTAAATGGCCTTTACCACTCTATCTTCAGATTCCTGAGCGAGCGAGTGTGCATCCCATGGTCGTATCTGTCACTGACAAGTACAGAATCAGAGGTTTCCCCAGCTCCGGTGGTGACAACACAGGTGGATTCTAGAGGTACTGCTTAACCTGTTCTGTAACAATCCAGATTTTTAATTATTTTGTAGAATTTATACTAATATTATTTAATCTCAGTTCGAAAAATATATAATTTATTATATATTATTATGCGTAATTTTGTAAAACAATATAATTTTAGGGGTCAAAATATAAATAAATAATTAATTTACTATTGGTATATGATAAAGTGTAATTTAATTAGGAATTAATTTATTTATATAATTATATTAAAATATTGGGTCAAAATGTAATTATCTTAAATATCTATTAAGGATAAGAACGAATCTGTGAAATTATTATTGAATCTGCCACGTATGCGCCTTATTCCCTATAAATAGGGAGGCGTTGATCTGGGCCGAAGAAAAGAAGAAAGAGAGAAGGAAAGGAAAGAAAGAAAAGAGAGAAGAAAGAAAAAATAGTAGAAGCTAAAAGAGTCTTTGATAGTGGAAAGAAAGAGTAAGGTATTAAAGTTAAGGTGAGTTATATTATACCTTGAGTTACCAAAATGTATTTTACGTATGTTTTGACTTACCAAAATCTATTTTACACAAGTTATGTTTTATTAGTATATTAATAAAAGTTATGTTTTATAAAGGTTTCAGTTACGTGGTTTTATTTCTGAACCCTATTTGCTTAAAAGGAAACCATGGATATGTTTGTTTATATTTTAAAGAATATTTGACTATGACCTTATATACAATTATGGTTTGTAAGTACCACCACGAGAGTCGCATGCCTTGGGGGACTTAAATAACCACTGGCCTCTGTTTGACCACTTTGTGGTCCTCTGTTTGTCATGGATCCATTGACCTCTGTTCTGTGCGGACCAAAGTACTGTGCGGAGCTAAGTGCTACACTATCGTGGTAGCCACCTCTAGAATCCGTACGAGTCACCTCTTGAATCCGTACCTCTGTTCTGTGCGGACCAAAGTGCTGTGCGGAACTAAGTGCTACACTATCGTGGGAGTCACCTCTAGATTCCGTACGAGCCACCTCTTGAATCCGTACCTCTGTTCTGACTGTCACTTCAGTGACCTCTGTTCTATTCTGTTCTGTACCATGGTTATGGTCATTTACTTACATAATATCTGTATTTCAGTTTCTGCTACTTAAATGATTTGCTTACCAATGATTTACTTACCAAATTGGGTTATGTAAATGTTTTGGCCTAACTAACTATCGATGGTTATTTCGTGTCTCTTCTACTCTTGGTATCATATTTCTCACTCTGCCATTAGGTACGGGGAGCGAGTCGTGACATGTTCAAAGGCAAACTGACATCGGTTATCCCATCGAAGTTTATTTTCTTTCTTCAAGAGACCAAACAGTGGTTCACAAGTCAAAGTTAGTTTTAAGATAAACCGTCTTATGAATTGCACTTTTCCTAGAAAACCACACACATCGTTTTCAGTCCTTGGTGGTGGCATTTCTAAAATGGTCTTGATTTTGGAAGGATCAACCTCAATTCCCCTCTGTGTGATCAGAAATCCCGGCATTTTTCCTACCGTTACCCCAAAGGTGCATTTTTGTGGATTCAACCTCAAGCTATATTCCCTGATCTGTTGAAAGAATTTTTCCAGTACGATGCAGTGGCCCTCTCGTTCTTTGGATTTGACAATCATATCATCCATGTACACTTCAACCTCTTTGTGAATCATGTCATGCAAAATGGTGGTCGCAGCTCTCTGATAGGTAGCTCCAGTATTTTTCAACCCAAACGGCATAACCTGGTAGCAGTAAGTACTACACGAAGTGGTGAATGCAGTTTTCTCATTGTTCTCGGGTGCCATCAGAATCTAGTTATACCTAGAAAACCCATCTATATATGATAGCAATGCATGACCCACAGTGAAGTCTACCAATTCATTGATGTGCAACAGAGGAAAGTCATCCTTCGGACTGGCTCTATTCAAGTCCAGAAAGTTGACGCAAACCCAAATTCTACCATTCTTCTTCGGCACTGGGACAATATTGGCCAACCAGGTCAGATACTCGGATACTAACAAGAATCTTGCATCAATCTGCTTGTTGACCTCTTCCTTGATTTTCAGTGCCCAATCTAGATGAATTCTACGCAATTTCTGTTTGACTGGTCGGGCCTCAAGGTCAAGAAGTATCCGATGCTGTACAATCTTAAGACCGATTCCAAGCATGTATTCGTAGGACCACGCGAAAACATCTTTTAAGTCTTTTAATAAAGTGATTAAACGCTCTCGCTCCTCCGAAGACAACGTGGACCCGATCTGGACCAGGTGTGAATCCTTCTTAGTACCCACATTAATGGTAATGATTTCATCAATATAGGGTTTAGCAAACCTCTCTTCCTTCCGATCAATCAAGTTTTTCAAAGCCAGAGGAATTTCTTCCCTTTCGTTTTCATTAGAATTTTGAAAATCTTGGTCAATACAATAAACCAACGGCACAGAAAAGTACACAGAATCTGTAGAGTTTTCATTCAAAAGGTCCAGATCTTCAGTTGCAGACTCAAAAGAAAAGTTAAATGAAGACCTGTACAGGACTTTGGTATCTGGGTTACCATCCCCAGAAATACCAAACTCAAACTTAGAAGAACTTGAATCTAATCCCAACCCTATTGACTCAGTGGAATCAGATTTTGGCTCTTCACCCGATTCAGGACTGGAAAGATAGCCCTTCTCCAGCTGCCCAGTAAGATGTGGTGCCTTTAATGTATCCAAAATGCCGTCAGGTGGGTTCACACCCAGTTTTTCCTTGATCATGGAGACAGTAAAGTTATCCCCCAAGTTCTCTAGGTCGGCCATGGGATTTGTCAGGAGACTGACCAGTGTTGCCCCTATTCCAGGTTCACTGTCATCTCAATCACCTTTCATGCTTTGTTCAACCTTGATGCTTGGTTCAGCATTTCTTCGTCACTGTCCTGTAGCTACAGATCAAAGAAGATCTCAAACCCGGGGACACGCTACTTCGAGAAATTTACGCAAAGCTCGGGAAAGCCACAAAAAGGGAAGTCTTATTCTCGAACAAAATGGTCATTCAGTGTCTCCCGGATTGGCCTGTGGATGAGTTCATAATGTTTTCTGGCTTGCTTGGCCTTAGCTCTGCCCTTCGTCTCTTCTCCCTTCCTTATCCAGTCCTCTTTGGTGGGTACATAGCCCCGTCCAAAGACATGTGGATTGTGTGGCACATCTGTTAGTGCTACAACACCTTTTTTACCACTATTTTTTAGCCCCATTCCTGGAACGTGCTGCAGTTTGTTCATGAAATAGATGGACTAGGCGCTGACGTACATGCCTTCGTCTACGGCTAGAATGGCCTGCACTATCTGGGGTTTAACCAAAGTGAATCCCAAGAGGAATACATCCTCATCGCCATGGCTGATCTCTAGCACTGGCGTAGTCACCTCCGAAGGTGGATGGATGAATGAGTTCCCAAAAACAATTAGTACTCCTCCCCCATGAGGTTACTTCAACATCTGATGGAGAGTGGAGGAGACAACCTTCACATGGTGCAACCAAGGCCTCCCTAACAGCAAATTAAAGGTAGCCGGCACTTCCAAGACATTAAACTCGATCTCTTGCTCTGATGGGCCCACCTGGACTCTCACTTGCACTGTACCCATGACCTCTCTACTTATGTTATCATACGCCCGTATTACCTGGGTTGTGGAAACAAAGTCTACTGGTTTGAGGCCAATTGCGTAGGCGGTACGGGAAGGACATACATTAATGGCCGAAACGGGTATTTACCAACACCACCGGCACCTATTTCTCCCTGCATTCCAAGATATGTACAACGATTTATTGTGAGCGGAGCCCTCCGGTGGCAACTCTTTGTCAAAGAAAGTACACATTGGCCTGCCACCACCTAGAAAAACCAAGCCCACAAGTTGCTCAGACGTGGTGTCAATGGACAATTTAACCTTGTTCATTGTCGACAACACTGCTTGTCGGTGTACTCATGAGGCCATGAGAAGACCCCAGATGGAGATATCAACTTGGATTTTCTTGAGCTGTTTCAATACTGCCTCTTCTTCTAGTTGTTTCTCTATCTGTTTCTCGACCTCTTTGACTTTTCCAAACGCCTCTGTTTGATCCAGGTGCGGCGATTTAAAATACTGTCCACTGCGGGTGAGATGATCTATTTCCTTGGCATACCACGTATTGTCCGAAATACAATCGCCCCAGTTTTTGTCAGTATGGGCCAAATACAGATCATTATCGTCCCACCATCTACCCTCAGCGGCCGACAAACAGTTGTCTGGCTCTGCTTCTATCATCTTTACATCATAAGTGTCCCCCCACAAGGTGCCGTGAAATTACGGTTTCTCAACTGTCTTCAATTCTTTCTCATTCAAATTGCCTAAGTGCAGCTTCCTGTTTGGTATCTACAGTGTTCATAATGCCCATTTCCTGGGTTGGGTTTTCCACACTAGCACTCTCCTGCAGCTTTCCTTTCTCATTAGCCTTTCCAACTACTACTGCCATCTCTGCTTCTTTTCCTTTTGGTTTCATTCCAGTTTCTTCTTTCTTGTCTGGCTCATCATTCAGCCATCCAGTGTTGTCAATTGATCCGTTCAGGTTAAACCATCTGATCTGTACATCTCCCTAATCCTACTCATCAAAGAACTACAAATTATCCAAATCATCTTCGAGTTCTGCTAAATCATCCAAACCCTGGCTCGGGCCATCTTCCTTGACCATATTGATGTCGACCAAGGTTGGCAGCACCAATTTAGGCTTGATTTGACCAGTTGACACAATATAGCAACTTGGATCATGCACCCCATCGAATAAGTCCTTAAAGCACTCTGGCAACAGACTAGTACCTTTCTCTAAGATTAATTCCTCTTCCATTGTAAGTCTCATCACCACAGGCTTGGGTTGAGGTTTGGACGTATCCATCATACACAAATCCGGGCCTTCCAGAATGGACAACATCAGTTTTGGTTAGTGGGAGGGAGTAATATATATACTGGGGTCTTAAGAGGTGGCCAATGTATGGATAAGATTAAGGTTTTGAGGTAGAGGGACTTGATTATGGGCTGGGAGTGGATTGGTGGTCACATTTGGCTTATGGGGTGGTGCGATAATCTTATTATCAATGAGATCCTGAATCTCATGATGTAATCGAAAGCATTGATCGGTATCATGACCATGCTGTTGGTGAAAGGCACAATACTTTGCAGGGTTATGTTTGGGTGGAAGAGGATCAGACAATGGGCAAGGTTCTAAGGGTTTAAGGTGCCCTTTCTTGACTAGCACCTTCATGGCTTGAGAGAGAGTCATGTACAGTTGGTTAAAAGTCCTCTGAGGTTGGGTAGGGTTGGACGATGTTTGTGAGCTTGTGTTGGAAAAGGGGTTAGTAGTCTTGGTTGTGGTGACAACACTTACATCTGACGGCCTCGCAGCTATGCTACCACTAGTAGCATTGGAACTGCGAACAAACAGCCTTTTGGATGGCTCCTTCTCATCTGTCATAAGCCCCTGCTTCATGGCATCTTCAATTTGCACTCCCATTTCATGAAGTTCTGTAAATATAAATAGAGGTAGGACAATCATCTTTTGCAATAGCTTGCCATGCAAATTTCAGATAACCATCATGATCTGGTCCTTTTCAAAAGGCCTCATGGTCATCATCGGGGCTTTAGCTCTCCATCTTGTCACAAATTCAAAGAAACCCTTCTTCGGCTCTTGGCGTGTTGCCTCGAGATCATGAGTTGTAACCTCAATCTATGTATTGTAAGAATACTAAGCAATGAAGACCTCGGCCATCTCTTCCCCATTTTGTTTGACAGAATCTTCTAACTTAGTATGCTAAATGGTCGCTATACCCGACATGGTGCGACCAAAGAGAGACAACTTCTGTAGTCTAGTTAAGCCCATCAGCCGCAAGATATCCGAAAATAGTCGTAAGTGAAGCATCGGATCTCTAGAACCATCAAAACGGTCAATGTGTGGCATTTTAAACTGATTCGGTAATATAATTACAGAATCAGTGTATCCATCCTCTATGTCTGGGATGGAGTTGACCCCTTACGCTCTTTTGAGCAACTTTTCCAGTTTATTAACCTTGAACGTAGTTGGATCCACATCGGACTCGAATAGAGCCTCGGTCTGATAAACCGGGACTTTGGAGGTTTGTGCTGGGATTGGCTCTGCTGGATTGCCCTGGTTTTCTTGAACATTGGCCGTATGCGCGGTGGCTCCGGGTGCTAGGATATCCGTAGTAGGTGCATGGGATGCAAAGGCTGCAGCCGGCTGTGGTTGCTGTTATTGTAGCTTGGTTATCACCTCGGCCTGACGGGCCCTGACCTCGACCTGGCAGGCTGCATCCTGTTAGAGGGTCTTAACTGTCTATTGTAGATGATGTATCAATTATTCCATACTGGTTGGGGGATACTATGCCATTAAAACAGGTGATTGGTTTCGTGCTGAGTTGGAAGTAGATGACTATTCCCAAATCGGACTAGACATAGGTGAACTGAGAAGTGACTACTATAAGAACTGGATTGGTGAACTTTGTTTGATTCTCCTCCATCTTATAACTGGTGAGAGTAAGGTAAACACAGGTTGTCCCCGCACAAGATCATTAGCTTTGCAAAGTCTTTCGACTCGGGTCCAGAGTACTTAGGGGAAATTTGAACTTTCTAAAGCTATGGTTTTAAACTACCTAGCAAAAGAAATAAAGCAAAAGAGCAGTGATCAGAAACCGCACAGCACCTCAGCTAAGATGTTATCAACACAGACATGCTCAAAGCTGTAGTACTGTACTCCACACTGAATTCTGCTCAAAACAAATACCAACTGTACCACTGATATGCACATTCCTACACAGTTTCACTGTAAAGCACATACTAGTTAAGAGAGAGCCAAAACACCCTATGAGGGGGGAGTGTTACCTTGTCCTAGTTTTTGTCATGAACTAGGATTCACTATTTCAATCAAGCGGTTTCACGCAATCCTGCATACGAGTGAGCATCCTATCCTAGTTTGGAACAGTCACTATGGCTTTACTATATGCAGCTAGATCGAATGATCAAAAAGGGGTACCTCAGCAAGACTACCTAATATACTTCTCACACCTACCACTGAGAAGTGAAAGGGAGGATTGAACAGTACTGCGGTAGTCCAGATCCAAGGGTTATGTTCCCATCATGGCAGAGCCCATGACTGGTCAACCTTTTGGCAAGCATTTAGACAAGCGTCCGACAAACCGTCCAGAAATAACAAATGACAAACACAATGACTTAAGCGCACCAATGCAAATGCAATGCAAAAAACACATATATATAAATAAAATTTCACATCATGAATTTTAAGTCAAGTTCTCTAAGTCCCCAGCAGAGTCGCCAGAAACTGTAGCTCGACTTTTCGTGTTCCTTTCGGATACGACTAGCCCTACAGTTTGGATGCCCGTGATTCTGAATTTGATTCCACAAGTGCAATGTGAAATAGATAAACACAAATGAGTCCAAATCCGACAATTCTTTTGGAAAATCGATTTTGAATCAAAATGCCAAAAATAGACTACTTTGCCAGATACAGAGTCGCCACCTAAATATTTTTGAAAAATTTTAAAAACACCTGACTTGTGCCAAAGGCCATATGTTCGTCATCACCAAGATTGTCTCGATTTGGGAACTTAGGTACGAGAGAGGAAGGTGATGAATTGAGCACCCCACTCGCCCGATCAAAGATCGGCCTCTATTAATCATGATGTGATTTTTATTTACATTATATGCTCTTGTTCTGATTATTAGGCTAACATTACTATGTGCTGCACCCAATTATAGACTAATTTGCAAAAATTGGAACACTTTGATTTCATGTTTGTTTAAAAAGTGTTTGAATATGTATCACTTGAAAAAGTAGTTGCATATGTACATTACTCAATTTATTCCAATTCAAGCCATTAGCCTTCATCCACAGACATTCAAGAGTTATAGCACTTAGGCACTTAACCTCATGGTAATCATGCTTGTCATGGCAACAATCACATTCATGCAATATGCTAAAGCAAATAAAAGCTCACCTAGTACTCCAAGGCAAGCCAAAAAAAGTAAAATAATTAGAAAAATGCATGTTCTTAACTAATGCAATATGACTAATGCAACACATGCGATATGCAACTAATAAGCTCGGCTACTAGTTATGACATTTGAAACAACTTGATAGCATGCAGTTTCAACATGTATTCAACGAAGTATATAAACTACAATGCTTTGTTAGAATGATTAATCGAGCCTTGATGCATGCAAGACAAGTGGATGCAAACATGGAATATGCTAAATGAAACATGATGTTTTATTCTATCCATCATAAGCGGATAAATAAAAGGGAGAAAGACGTGGGTTGGAAGACATACACATTATTACATATTTGGCCTCGTACAAGAGGGTCCGAATGAATAAATTAGCTAAGCTACTTAACTAATTATTACAAACCAAATGAAATAATTTGACTATATTAGCTAATTATTACAACACCATGAATTAACTAACTACTTTAGCTAATTAAATAAGTACAACACAAAATTAACTAGGTATTCTACTTAGTTTTAATCCAAAAACTAACTAACTAATTACAATGCACAATTAATTAGCTAATTAATTAACTATTATGAGCCCCGAGGAATGAGGGTTGACCTATGCACGTGGATTTCCACCTGAAAAATTCCCCTGTTTTGCTGCCAGAATGTCTCTGTTGCACAGTTAGAAAATTGCATTGTTTTTCCACCTCAGCCTCTGCTCTACTCTATTGGGAAAATGACACTGCCTGGCTAGAAAAAGTGGTCAGCAACCCAGAAGTAGTGGCCGGCCGACCACTAATAGTGGCCTGCTGCCTAGTAAAAGTGGCCTGCCGGCTACTAATGTTAGTACTTTCATGTAGCAACAGAAAACAAACAGAGCACAAACAGAGTATTCTTAAGAAATGTTTGTTCACCTTGCCTCTCCTTATCAGCAAACAGGTCAAAGGAGGGGTAGGCTTGATTCGCAAGCCATCAATCGACGCAATTTCATTGCATGATGACTTATGAACCAAGGGATACAATTTTGATAAATGCACAATAAAGACTCTCAAAACCTCTTCCCTATCATGGATTGATCAAGGGAAGTGGTTGACCTTGGAAACTTGTACCATTTCATCACTAACAAGTATGAAATGACCCAAGTCTCCATATATTCTATTAATATCCAATTGAACACCAAATCATTTTGTTATCTTGCTTCATTTTAACCCCAATTTATTAATCCATTTTAATTACCTTCCATTCCTTAGTCTATTAAGTCCAATAATGTAGATTAAGGTCCACTAATGGAGAGAATTACCAAACCAAATGTTGTTTTAGGCATGAGTAATGAACCCTCAAAGGGATTAAACCATTAAGCACAATACCACCCATTTAAGCTTAAACAACACTTTTTTTAGAGCAACTCTTAAAACAAAAAGAAAAAGTCAAGATGGGAGAGGTTGCAAAGATGCTTAGAGGTAAACACAAGTATGGAAAGTAAGAAATAAATGCTATCAACTCAAATAGGTTGGTGGCTAAGACCTAAACCACCAAGCCTATGAGGACTATTGCACTACAAGCATACTATACAAAGCATGAATGAAGCTAACTCATAAAAAACAATCCTAAAACAGTCAAAAGAAGTGCCAAAATGAAGACAAAAACAACTACAACAAGAAGCTAAAATATTGAGGGATTAAAACTAGCATATAAGCACAAGGAGGGGAAGGGAGGCTAACCCCTCCACTTTTGGGACTTCAAAACATGATTTTAGCCTCTGAAAAACCTCTAAAAATCAGTGGTAAAAAGCTAAAAAAAAGTTGATAAAAAGATGGGAAATACAAGAGTAAAAGCCTAAGAAGTAAGGTTCAAAGAAGGGTTGTCAACCTCTCTACCTTTAATGGCCTTAAACCACAAGTTTCAGTCCAAAAATACAGGTAATAAATAGCTCAAAAACAACAAGAGAATATAAGAAAAAAATGGTACAAAAGAACTAGAATGTATACCTCTTGAAGAGGAATGATCCCTTGAATTCCCAAACCACTATTTCACACTCTCAAGAGTCTCAAGAGCTAAAATACAACCTCAAATCACCTCAGCAAGGAACTCTCTAGGTTTGGTTTAGAGTGTTTAGGCAAACGTTATGCAAGTTGCAAGACATAGAGAATTGTAGAGAGAGAGAAATTTTCCAAACTTTTGCTCTCCAAAATTTTCTAAATTCAAAATTTTTTCTAACCTCTCTAACAAAAGAGAAGGTCATCTATATATAGAAATATATGAGAGACCCTCGAAAATATCCTTACAAACACAGCTGGAATGATGTATGTATCTGTGGAGACAACTGTCAGAAAATACGTATTTTTTTGCACTAGTGGACGGCATGCCACTAATAATGGACGGCGTGCCACACTAGTGGATCTGCAGGTCCCTGGATGCCTAGGCTTGAAAAATCATTGTTTTGGTCCAAAACAAGGTACAAGGTTGGTAGGTTCAAAACTGAGGTTTCCTGCTGAGAAAGTCAAGCATTTGACAAGCGTACACATTCATCATTTAGTGATCAATTAGTGGCACCCAAGTCTTAAGGGTCGTAAAAAATGGGGTGTAACAAATTGCCGAAAGGAACTATGAAGAGTTGGGAAGGTTTGGCCGAGATGTTTGTGGCTAGGTTTGTTACAAACAAGTTGTAGCCACTAAGGGTAGACTCCCTCATAGCTCTGAAAATTAGCGAGAGTAAAAGCCTCAGGGCTTATACCAAAATGTATTATAAGGTGTTCAACCGAATATCAGGATGCAACTAGGAATTGGCGGTCATGTCTTTTAAGAACAGCTTGGAGAATGAATGCCCGCTTTGAAAGTCGCTGGAAAAAACTCTACCAAAGAGTATGGAGGAGCTTATGGCATGGATCGAGAAATATGCCAGAGCAGAAGATGATACGCTGGGAACGAAGGCGCCAAAATAGAAGAAGAGAAATGGCTCGGCAAAGCGAGGCCGAGGTAATACTGGTTTTAACATGTAAGAAATAGGGTTGAGGGTTGCACAGGCAGTCACTACTGTGTTTCTGAACCCGGTTTACAAAGTTCTAGAAATGATCAAGAACTAATTGTATTATAGAGTGCCAGAGAAAGTCCCTGGCGAGTTCATGAGAAAGAGCCTTGGGAAGCACTGTGCCTAACACAACGAGGACGGACACCTGACCTAAGGGTACAAAGCCCTGAAGACGCACTTGGAAGACCTGGTCAGACAGGGTCACTTGAGGGACTTAGTAGATGAGGCCAGATCGAGGGAAGAGCATGCAAGGTTTACCCCTACTCCAGCGGCACCACCACCGCCATAACCATAACAAGCATAACCTCGGGTGATCAATGTGATTCACTCGAAGGTTAATGAGAATGATATACGAGGAAAGACCCAAAAGGTGAGGCACTTACAGTAGGTGTATCAGGTCCAGCAAAAGAGGCCTAGGACAAACGAGTACCAGGGACCAATGGTATCCTTTACTGAGGCGGACCTAGACATGGTGCAGCATCCATACAATGATATTCTGGTAATGACCCTCAAGATTAGAGAATGCCAAGTAAGGCGCATTCTAATTGACCAAGGCAGCTTTTGTGACATCATGTATGTCAGATGTTACAAGGAGTTTGGCCTTCACCGAGATAGTTTGATAGCCTAATGGTCGGGTTCAATAAGACGCTGACATGGCCTCTAGGAGTAATAAATTTGGAGGTGCAGATAGGCACCAAGAATGTTAGCATAGAATTTACGGTAATCGATACCCTTTCCACTTACAAGGCTATATTAGGAAGACCATGGCTGCATGCAATGATGGTTGTTCCCTCAACAATGCACCAGTTATTACGATTTCCAATTGAATAGGGGTTGAGGAAGTCAGAGGTACGAATGGCAACGGGGTGGGGTGGAGCCGGAGATCACACTCCCCGTCCCCGATCCCCGATGATAAATATTTTCCCGTCCCAGCCTCGATCCTCGACAGGGAACTTATCACCATCCCCGTCCTTGCCCCCTAACGGGGATCGGGTTTCCCTAACCCCGAAAATTCCCCGGACAAAAAAAAAAAAAAAAAAACAAAACAAAACCCAAACAGAGAAGCAACGAATTCAACATCATCAATAACAAACATCATCAACACCCAATCCAAAAAAAAAAAAAAAAAACACAAACATCATCAACAACATCATCATCGACCAACAACAATATTATCGTCGACCAACATCAATAATAGAGAGATCGATTTGGTGCGAGAAAGATCTGAGTAAACAGAGAGAGAGATCTGAGTAAAAAAAGAGAGACAGATTGTTCAGATATAAGTAGAGAGAAAGAGAGAGAGAGAGATCTGTTCAGATCGACTCTGGCATCGTAGCACAAAGAGATCGATTCGGTGCTTAGGCATCGCGGTAACTCTGATTCAGTGCTCTTTCTTTCTTTCTTTGAGTGAGTGTAAGAGAGAGAGAAAGAGAGAGAGAGAGAGAGATAAGAGACGGCAAGGAAGAGAGAGATTACAAGTAAGGATTCAGAAGTGAAGAAGAGATAGAGAGAGAGAGTAGAGGGAAAAGAGAGAGAGAGAGAGAGAGAGAGAGACTAATCAAAAAGTATACACATATGTACCACTTCGGGACAAATAGGGCCGGGGCTGAAGTCAGGACACTTATCACCATCCTCGACCCGAAATTGATCGGGGATTGATTTTTTAATACCATCTCTGTCCTATAGGGGGTATTTTTCGGGAAAAAAACCATTTAAATCGGGGTCAGGGATATGGTCCCCGTCGAGCTGGTTTCAAATTGCCATCCCTAGTTAGAGGGGATCAAGTGTAGGCAAAGAATTGCCCCATGACAGCAATAAAATCTAACTGCAATGTGCGAGAGGCAGGAAAAGTAAAAATTGAAGACGAAGATATAGAGGTCCTGGATAACGTCGGCAAAGAGCCGACCGACAAAAGTAAGGAAGCCTTGAAGAAGATTCTGGTGAAAGAAGATGAAGAAGAGTGCTTCTTCCTTCTAGGCTCAGGCTTAACTGAGAAGGAGGAAAGGGAGTTGGAGGCTTTTTTTGCCAACAAACATAGAAGTGTTTTCCTGAACGTCATACGAGATGCCTGGCATTAACCCCGATGTCACCTGCCACAGGCTCAATGTAGACAAGTTGGCCAAACCTATCATTCAGCGTGCAAGGAGGCTGACGTTGATTCATGTGGAGGCAATAGAGAAAAAGATGGACAAACTATTGGAAGCTAAGGCTATTCAGGAGGTGAACTACCCAACCTGGTTGTCCAACACGGTAGTTGTGAAAAAGAAGAATGAAAAGTGGAGGGTCTGTGGGGGCTTCACTAACTTGAGTAAGGTTTATACCAAAGACAGCTTCCTTCTGCCTAAAATCAATTAACTAGTGGATACTACTTTAGGAGATGAGAGGATGAACTTTCCGGATGCTTATAGGGGATACTACCAAATAGCAATGTATCCCTTTGATGAGGAGAAGACTGCATTTATCACCCTAAAAGGGCTGTACTGCTATAGAATGATGCCTTTCAGATTGAAAAATACAAGAGCAACTTACCAGAGGTTGGTGATCAAGATGTTCAGACATCTGATTGGCAAAACAGTAGAAGTGTACATTGATGACATGGTCGTAAAGACCAAGAACCTAGGAATCATCTAGCCGACTTGAAGGCAGTTTTTGATATCTTGAGAACATGTTTGCCCCGGCTCAATACTTTGAAATGTGCATTTCGAGTCGGGTCTGGTAAGTTCCTGGGATACTTGGTTACCAGAAGGGGCATTGAGGCAAGCCAAAATCAAATCAAGACCATTCTTAACTTAAAGAGCCTGACATCAGCCAAGCAGGTCCAGATTTTGACCGGCAACGTGGCAGCCCTGAACAGGTTTATCAGCTAAAGTTCTGATAAATGTAAATCATTTTTTAGTTTGTTAAAGAAGGCCACAGATTTTTTGTGGACGGAAGAGTGCGAAGTCGCCTTGGCCGACTTGAAAAAGTACCTGACAACAGCTCCATTGCTGTCAAATTGGAGAAGAATTATTCATATACTTGACAGTTTTAGAACATGCAGGAAGCTCGGTAGTAATCTAAGATGAGGAAAGAGAACAAAAGGCGGTATACTATGTAAGTAAGACCCTAGCAGGTGTAGAAACCAAGTACCTGCCCTTGGAAAAACCCTGGTGGTGGCTTTGAAAAAACTGAATCACTACTTCCAAGCCTACAAGATTGGGGTGCTTACTGAACATCCCTTGAAGTCCCTGTTGTAGTAAAGAGATCTGACAGGCAGGGTAGCCAGATGGGCAATAGTGCTGGGCCAATATGACTTGAAATTTAAGCCCAGAACAGCAATTAAAGGCCAGGTACTGGCCGACTTTGTGGCCTAGTTCACCCCTGGTACCATCCCACGTCAGACTCCGGTAAGCCGCGACTTGGGATACCGAGGAGAGCAAGAAGAAACCAAACTGGGGCCCAAGAACCTCACTCTAGCAAAACAGAAAAAAGAAAAGAAACCAAAGCCCTGCAACATCTACATCGGTGACTTCTTCTACCTGTTTGTTGATGGAAGTTCAAATCGTCAAGGAGCAGGAGCAGGAGCAGGAGTAGGAGCAGGAGTAGTGTTAGTATTACCAGATGGGCGAATTTAAAGCAGTCCATTTTTTTGGGGTTCAAGGCCTCAAACAATGAAGCAAAGTATGAGGCACTGATTGCAGGGTTAAAGTTAGCAGCAGCGATGGAAGCCGATAAGGTGATAGTCTTCTATGACTCCTAATTTGTTGTGAATCAGGCAACATACGAGTATGCAGCCTGAGATAAAAAAATGATAGCCTATGTCAAAGAAGTTGTTAGACTGCTAACATTGTTCTAGGATTGTCGACTACAGCAGGTTAATCGGGATGATAACAGTCATGCCGATGCCTTGGCTAACCTGGCTAGTGCAATGAAATCAGGAGAGGCAAGGACAATAATGGTTGATTATTTGTCAAGCCCAAGTGTAGAACCACTGATCACAAAGTACGAAGCAATGTGTGTAGAGATGAGACCAAGCTGGATGGATGCAATAGTAATGTTCCTCAAGGATGGCAAGCTGCCAGATGATCGAAAAGAGGCGTACAAGACAAGATTGAGGTCGGCCAGGTTTAGCCTAACAGCAGAAGGCCATCTCTACAGAAGGTCCTCTACCAAGCCCCTTTTGAGATGTGTGCATCCCTCCCAAGTTGAGGACTTGTTGTATGAAATTCATGA
Source organism: Camellia sinensis (assembly GCF_055761805.1). Taxonomy (NCBI): domain Eukaryota; kingdom Viridiplantae; phylum Streptophyta; class Magnoliopsida; order Ericales; family Theaceae; genus Camellia; species Camellia sinensis. Next base: position 153,866,627 of record NC_138968.1, on the reverse strand, counting down.
AGGTGTATGTGGCCATGCTGAGGGCAAATCACTTACTCATAGGGCCATCACTCAGGGGTATTAGTGGCCCTACATGTAGAAGGATGCTGAAGCCTACGTCAGAAAATATGGGAAGTGTCAAAGGTTTGCACCTTTGATACTTCAACCAGTAGCAGATTTGAACCCAATATCCAGACCTTGGCCAACTGCCCCAAGCAACTGGGCAAAAGAAGTTTTTGCTGGTAGTAACTGACTACTTTACGAAGTGGGTGGAGGCTGAATCCCTTGCAAAGATTCGAGATATTGATTTGAAGAACTTCATATGAAAGAGCATTATTACCAGGTTTGGGATCCCAAGGGCAATAATAGCAGATAATGGTATACAGTTTGACAGTAAACTAATCAAAAGCTTTTGTGCAAAGTACAAAATCAAGAACTACTACTCCACTTTAAGTTTCCCTTAGAGTAATGGTTAAGCAGAAGCATCCAATAAGACTATCTTAGATGGGATTAAGAAGAAGCTGGAAGCAGCAAAAGGGAAGTGGGTGGAGGAGTTGCCCAATGTGCTCTAGGCATATCGGACTACGCTGAGAGGATCAACTGGGGAGTCTTCTTTTGCCATGGCTTATGGCACTGAAGCAGTTATCCCACTAGAAGTCGGCATTCCCAGAATCAAAACCCAGGGAGTATAGAATGGAACTAATGAGGCATTCTTGGCCCGAGATCTTGACCTGCTGGAGGAGAGAGAAGAGAGAGAGCAGCAATTCAGCTAGGGGCATACCAGCAGCAGTTTGCTAGGGCTTACAACAAGAAGGTTAACCCAAGAGAGTTCAAAAGTGGGGACCTCATCCTGAGGAAAGTTGTCGGCAACAAGAAAGATCCTAGGAAGGGCAAGCTTGGCCCAAACTGGGAGGGGCCTTCTAGAATCATCTTGGTTGTCGATAATGGGGCATATCGACTTGAAGACCCTAATGGCAAGGAGTTGCCAAGACCTTGAAACATCTGCAATTTGAAGTTTTTTTTTATCATTAGTCTTTGTTTTTTGAAGATTATGTCATAATTTTATTAGCCGAAGTAATAATAAAATGCTAGTTTGATTTTTATGAATTTGAAATTTGTGCGATAGGATTGACCAATCCTATGATGATGTTTCTGATTGAAACGTGACGAATAATTTAGACTTATTAAATGGTAGAGTTGAATTATACTTGCATATAATAGAGTTGAACTAAGTTGAAGATGTTTCTGATTGAAACATGACAAATAACTTCGACTTATTATATGGTAGAGTTGAATTGTATTTGCATACAATAGAGTTGAACTAAGTTGGCTATGTTTCTGATTAAAACATGACGAATACCTTAGACTTATTATATGGCAGAGTTGAATTATACTTGCATATAATAGAGTTGAACTAAGTTGCCGATGTTTTTGATTGAAATATGATAAATAACTTAGACTTATTATATGGCATAATTGAATTATACTTGGATATAATAGAGTTGAACTAAGTTGGCGATATTTCTGAATGAAACATGACGAATAACTTAAACTTATTATATGCAAAGTTGAATTATATTTGCATATAATAGAGTTGAACTAAGTTGAATTAACCTAGACTTACCATCTCGACAGAGTTAAACTTAGAATGGAACTAGGTCCGCTTTAGTTAGATTAACAGAGAAACCAATGTTGAATACCTCGGCTAGTCTTTGTTTGAATTTGACTTTGGCGAAAGGCCATAAACGCATCATGTGAACTTAAGTGGAACTTAGGTTCACATTAGGGAGGTAGAGAGCAGGAATGATAAATAAACGTGAGAGCTTGGCACTTGTTGAAACTTTTAGAAAAATTTACAAGTTAGAATGAGCTTGACACTTGTTGAAATTTTAGAACAATTTACAAGTTGAAGTTAGCTGAGGTAATGAGGAAAGATGTATCCGAGATACATATTACCCGAGATGACCAACCAAGTTGTCAAGCTTAGAAAGGTTGAAAGAATAAAGTCTTGATAGAAGACATCAAGTGGAAGTAAAGAAGCAATACTTGACTAAATAAGTTTAAGAAACAACACTTGTAAAAATATTTCAAAATATTTTTAAGTGTTATTCGAGGTATTCTAATTGTTGGCCGAAACAAACAATCAAGGTTTATATCTGAGGTACTCTACCCCGAAGTGATTACACAGTTAAGGTGTACTTGGAAGAAATCACAATAATATTCTAAATGTGGAAACGTGCAAGAAATAGAAAGCACAAAATGAAGAGAACATTCAAAAGAAAGGAAGGCATGCATTCAAAGAGAACTTGTTCATTTACAAAGACAAAAAAAGGCACGTCGGCCAAATGAAAACTAACATTGTTCAAAACAAAATAGAAGATTACATTGTTCATAATTGTTCAAAAGTAAAGTTCGAAGTAAAGGAAAAAAATCCTGAGTGTTGGAAACATAGGCATTGATCTCAGATTGCTCAACCTCGGCTGTTGGCGTTGTGTCGACCTCGGTTGGCAATGTGGCTTCCTTCTCCGCCGCTATCTCGGTGTCAATTTGCAGCAAGGTCTGGTCCAAGCTCTTCTCGACTGCTTGGACCTCAGCCTCAGAGGATGTCTTTTTTGGAGAAGAGCCCTTGAGAACCTCCTCTTCCTCCTCATCTTGAGTCAAGTCCAGGACCTAATAATTCAAAATGGGGGGCTTGGCCCTAGTAGCAACTTATGTTTCTTCCTTAGTCTCTTCCTCAGCGTCCTCCTCGGCATCGTCATCGGATTCCTTCAGAGCCGGAGGGAAAGGCACTTGGAGTTGGTTGATATCCCGTAATGGGGAGTCCATTGGAACAAACATCTTGTGGAGCGCCGTCGTGTAGCCGAGGTAATAACCTTTGTTGTAAGCCAAGTTGACTTGCTCTTTGCACTGGTTGTGGACAAAGGTTTGGCCTTCTTTGAAAGCCTTCTCATCGGCCACCTTAACCTCGACATCCTTTGAGTCAAGGACCTCTTGGAGCTTGGCCTCTGACTCAGCTGCGTTGGCCTTGGTAGCCTTAAGATTGGCCTTGGCAGCTTCGGCATCAGCCTCAGCAATTTTTGCTTTCTCCTTGGCTTGATTTTGAGTAGCCCTAAAAGCCTTGGCTTGATCCAACAGAGTTCGATTGTTGGCTTCGGCATGATTGAGTGAGGAGAGGAGTTTGGCAACTTCTTGAGTTTTTCTTGAGAACTCCTTCCTTGTCATCTTTGTCATGACCGCATATGAATACGCATGCTGGATGGCTTGCAAGGAGTGAAACAAATTAGTGAAGTTTGACTAAGTGTTGAAAAACTTTAAAAAGGTAAAGAATGAGACTTACCAAGATAGAGTGCTGCATCATCAGGCCCAAGTTCTCATACTTCTAGAGGTAGGCCATATGATTCATGTCTTCTGCTAGGAGCACGACCGTTGACAAGGCGGCGCCGACCTCAATGTCTTGGATCGCGTTGTCGTTGGCTGCCAAAGGTCTATCTCCTACCATGACTTCGGGCGCCCAGGTTATGTTAGGAGGAAAACTACTACTACCTTCGGGGCAGTCGGACCTCGACTTCTTTGCCGGGGGGACATCGGGCATTGAGGCCTCAGCTAGCCTCTTGTCGGTAGCAGGTGTATTCTTTTCGATCTCGACCAGTTTGGAAAGCGGTACAGTATCCTCAAAATCAACTTGAGTCACTGTAGCCTTGGCCTTAGTCTTCTTAACTCTTTTAGGCTTTGGTTTGGATTGAGAGGGAGAAGAGGAGGATTGGACAGTCACAACCCCAGGAATATTGGCGAGAAGATCTTCAACGACGGGTGGTTTACGTCCCATCTCGTTAGTTGTCACTGTAATAGTAACCTTGGTGCTGAAATGTATTGCTGGCAGGGCAAGAGGAGGATTCGTTGGATCGTATGCCGATGCCTCAGAATCTCGGCGTTTGCGACTGCGAGTTCTACCGACAGGGGCGTTAGTAGGAGGTTGACGTCGGCACTGGTGCTATGTTGGAGAAATCAACTGTGGGGCAGATGTAGATGGCTGCTCTACTGGGTCAGAGGAAGAGGCCTGGTCTGGCCTTAGAGATGAAGCAGCTGGAGGAGTTATGGCAGATGAAGAGGTCTTGCTTCGCTTGGAAACGTTAGGCAGGGCTGACTTGTAGGTTGGAATGTAGTTGAGCAATAGTGAAGCCTTGCATGGCAATCCCAGAAGCCTTTTAAGATCTTTGCTGAGAAAGAAGGTTTGGCGGAAATCTTTTGATGGCTGGGGAAGAGCTACAAAAACAAAGAAGCAAACATTAATATCGACATATAAGTTGACGAGTCTTAACTAAGGTAGAGTTATAGATGACTCAGTTCTTACCATCATCCTCCTTAAACACTTTTCGGCGTAGTGGGAACGGATGAAAATCGTCATCTGGTGCAAACTCCCAATTGCCCGAGACAATCAGATAGTCATCTCCTGCATCCTTGTTTGAATCTGGGAGGTCGGCTATAAGTTCGAAGGCAGTGGATCTGGGTTTGAAGTAATATATGTGGCCTTTGTCAAACTTAAGGAATCACATAGTGTAGCAGAACTGGAGGTCGGTTAACATTACCCTAGCCTTTTCTCGGTGTGCTAGGGCGATTATAATGTTAATAACCCTATAGGAATTGATTGCTAATTGCATGGGGTTAAGTTTGTAATAATGGAGGATTTCTCAAAAAAGAGTGTTTAAGGGAAGCCAAAGTCCAAACTCAATGAAGGCGACTACAGGGGAAGGCATAGAGTTCCCCTCTGGCATAATTGAGTTTTCCTCCCCAGCCAACCTTTGCTGGATGTCGGCTAGAATAGAGAACTCTCGCCTGAAGTGTTCTAGTTTTTCTAGGATATCTACCCTCTACCTGAACATACCCATGATCTCGGCTTAGGGTGTATTGTGATGGGTTTTAGAGAAAAGGCACTGGTAGAGGTTTGAGAACCTCGGCTAAACCCTAAATAGGCACTGAGGCATAGATTTTGAAGACCTAAGGGGAAATCGTTTCAGTTTTTTCTAAGTATGTGAGTTCTAAAGGAAATCCTAAACCTAGATCTACAGAAACAAGAGTCAAGGGCAAGAATCTGGAAACAAAGCAAGAAGACCAAAAAAGAAATATGATTTAGAATCAAGAAGCATCAAAGGCAAACAAAATTCAAGAATCAAAACGAAGTAGAAATATAGAGAGAAGCACAGATATGGCGAGAACAGTACTAGATATTCAAAAACACAAATATGAGCAGTACAATGAAGTGCAGTGATTCGAAACACAAAACAGAAAGGGAACATGATCAATAAAGTACTGATGTAGCAGGCACAGCGGTAAAACAAAGATGATTCAAGAACATGGAAAATCACAAACACTGAGTGAGTGTGTGCAAAGCGGTGAACTCAGAGAATTGATACATTAAGAAAACAATACAAGCGACCAATACATGTAGGAAGATTCAAAAGAGCGAGAACTAATTTGCAATGTCTAACTATGGCGAATGGAAGTAGAGAATAAATGGAGGATTTGAGCAACAAAAAGGCATAGGAATAAATTCATGAACAATGAAAAACTGACAAAAGAAATAAAGAAATCAGAGGACTTACCAGTTAAACCAAAGAAGGAGACGCTGGAGTGAGATAAGCCGGAGTCAGACGACTTGAACGATCAAAGTCGAATGATGAAAGGTGCACTGACAATAACAGAAGAGGCAGTTGCAGAGCTTGAGAGCTCGAAAAATGGCGGTTTAAAAAAAGAAAATTTAGAGAAAGAAAAATGGAGCGTAGAGAGAAATCAATTTTGCAAAAGTGAAGAGGCAAAGAGAGAGAGAGAGTTTGGTCAAAAATATGAAAAGGCGACAAAATGTATTGAGGCACCTTGGATGACGTGCTTGTCAGGCGGTGTGCGCAGAAGCGATGCGACCTAGTAACGCGTGTCAGGTACAAATTGGAAGGGACGCGTGGAAGAAACGGTTGGGACGACTGTGCGTGAAAGCTCATGCACAATTAGAACCTTTGGGATTCTTGAAGTGACGAGGCCATGATCTCGGCCATTGAAGCGATCTCGGTTGAGATATGTGAAAAACTGAGAACTTGGTTCTTGATCCTTGATAAAGGTAAATAGTTGAGTCATGGGTACTTGAAATCGATGAGTCATGATCTCGGTTGAAGGGAAGAATGAACTTTAGCCGACATAATATATGAATAAGCGATGTAGGTTCCATCACCTCAGGTTGTCGAGGTAATAGAACCTAGGGGGTAGTTGTGGGGACATATTTTGTGAATGACAACACGTGGCCAAGGTGACATCGAAGTATCAGCCGAGGTGCTACGTGGCCTGGTCCTGATGCCGAGGTGATCTCAGCTAGGCCGAGGTTATGTGCAGAGATACCAAAATCTGAGATGAGCGGATAATGGACAAGAGTCCTAGAATAGGGGAGGATCTCAGTCTGGATAAAGATAATGCTCTTAGGGAGTTTATCTCTATCTAACTGAGAGTTCAGAATGAGCATTGAGCCTGAGTCCACTGAAGTGAGGCTTCTACAAGGATTAGGTCAGTGCTGGCTATAAAAGTAGGGCACCCGCTTGAGTTTCAAGTATGTGTGATATACTGTGAGCAGTAAATTCTTTCTTGTGAGTTAAACACAATTTGCTATCTTTAAGAGATATTTGATTACTGACTTGAGTGTCGGAGTGCCTCTGGGTGGACAAACCATCACTGAATTCTTATCTTTTTGTGATAGGTTGTTCGAACTTAATCTATTCTACCGGTACTCTCCAGTTGAGCTCCCCGTTTGATTGGGTGGTAAAAAATTAACGCCCACAGTTTCATGTAACAATAACATGTTTGTTGGTCAATGAAGTGTGAACCTACCTAAATTGAATGGGAATAGCATTTCTGATGTACCCCCAAAAAAAAAAAAAAAAAAAAAGGGAATAGCATAAATTGTCCACCTGTTACAAGAGATTGAGGTATGTCAGATCATTAAGAAATGGAAAAACCTATTACAAATTAGTAAAAAAATAATTGAATTAGTTATATTAGACTAGTTTTACTTGTATCTGGTATAGTTCTCACTTATACTTTATTAATGCACAATTAATTTCTCTAATTTTTATTATTAATTGAATTTTTAAAAAAATAAAGATTTATAGTCTAAAAAAATGTACATTACACTGACTTCCCTCAACTAATAAAAAAGTATAACCAATACCATGATTTTAACAAAATAAAATTAACTTCCTTTATAGTAATTAAAATATTAACAATGTTAATGGAGTTAGCGAAATTATTAAATAACCTTTAGGTATTTTGTATTTAAACATAAAACACTAATGTTAAATAATCCAACTATCATCCTTTTTACTAATGAACTTATCTAAACAAATAGGGCAATTATTTAATAATCTCGAAATATAAACATGTGATATTCTATAGTATTGCGATTAGTGGAGAATGTGGGTAGGTAGGATATTGCGTTGGATGATTGAAGAACATGAGATGGTAAAATAAATAATGATTGATTAAAAAATACAGACACGTGGTACTATAAGAATAGTCTATAATTTTCCAAATATCATTATCCTCTCAATTTGTGCAGTGTACCAACATAAAATATGAGTGTTAAGATGCAAATAATGTTTTGGTACAAGAATAATAAAGGATAAAATAAATATTTAAATATAAAACTAATTATATCATTATTTTTCATTCGTGTGACTAATTATACGTGTTAAAATATATATGAATATGATATTTCAAGAAACTACCATATAATTGTAAAATCTTACAAGTACAAAGGATTAATTGTCTTTTATTGGAGGCTGGTGTACTTTACCCTAAAAATAAGAGAAAACTTTTAAATAATTTCAATATTACCTTCAAAGTTTTTGAAATCATATCATTTTTACTCCTATTGTCACATTTGTAACGGAAAAAGTTAAAAAATATATATATTTTGACCTCAAATTTCAAAAGAAAGATTCAAACTCACCATCTCTTACCCAAATTCATCATCTTTTCTCACCCTTCCATTTTTTCCTCCGGCAACGCTCATTCCCCACCTGTTTCCCACTCTAGTCACCCTTCTCTTCTCTCCTCCGCTGTCATCTTCTACAATGACAATAAACTTTTTCATAAAATTTTATCCATATATTAAAATCATAAATGAATGCCATTGATACAATAAAGAAACCATTTTGGGTTTATCAATGAAACCATTCTCAATGCCATGTAACCCAGAACTCTAAACCTCCATACATCAAATAAATGAATTTCATTGATAAACCTAGAATTTGCCCAAGCGCTGCCATCCCCACCAAACCACCACCACCAACCGCTGCATGCATTTATATCTCATTCGTCATAACTCTGTTTTGCCTCATTTTTTCGTCATTGGATTCACCGTACGGTCTAATTTTCGTATCACCTCTCACACATCTCATTCTTGCTCTGTCTGCATGCTGTCGGAGTTTCGAAACTTGATAAATAAATAAAAAAGACTTTTCTTTGAGCTATCTTTCACACTTTATATCTTTCTCGATTCTTGACGGTTCTACTTCATTCTTTCTCTATTCTCTTCACCTCACTTCCTACTTTGTCCTACGCTACCTCGCTTTCTCACTTCTTCGTATAATAGACGGTTTTGGTATGTCAAAATTTGCCCGAAAACTGACTTTAAATTTTTTGAAACATTCATCTTTTATTTATTTCTCCTCCATCTTCCTCATTCTTTTTCTTCTTCTTCTTCTTCTTCTCTTATAACATGATGTGGAGCATGGTTCTAGGTGGTAACAGAGTTGGTGATGGTGGTGGTCCGGTGATGGTGGCGAAGCTCGCGGTGATGGTGGTTATGGAGCTTGATGGTAGTGGTAATGAAACTTAGTTATGAAGAGGTGGGTTCGGTGTTGAAAGGTGGTGGTGATGGTGAAGCTCGTACTGGCGGTGAAGTTGGCAATTCAAGTGGTGATGTTGGTAAAATTGATGAAGGTTATGAAGTTAATGAAGAGATGATATGTATATATATAGATACATAAATAGATAATCGATATGGGTTTGAAAGAATATTGAGTAAGTAAATTTGGGTTTGAGAGAAGTTGATGAAGAGACGATATGTACACACCCACACACACATATATATATATATATATATTGAGAGAATGAATTTGGGTGTAAAAGAAGTCGGAGTAGATAATTGAGTGGTTGCGATGGTGATTGGTGGTGGTGGCAGCGCTTGCAAGGGCAGAGGAGAGAGAAGAATTAGAGGAAGATAGGAGATGGTGGGTTTGGATAGGAGAGAGTAAGTTTCCATTTCATCTTTCTTTTAAAATTTAAAATCAATATATATATATATATATATATATTTTAAATTTTTATGGTTACAAATTTGACAATAGGGATAAAAATGATATGATTTTAAAAATTTTAGAAATAAAATTAAAATTATTTAAAATCTACCGGTGTCATTAAAAATCAAGAAAATTCCTAAAAATAAATGAATAAATACAAGAAAAGAAAAAGGTAAAGGGCAATGGTGCTACGGTCAATTCATGAAGCGTGGTTGACTTAGGCTTAGTTTGGGAAAACTAAATAAGTGTATTTTTTGACTTTTTATGAAATATGGATTGAATTTGGGTTAGATTTGAAGTGATGTGTTAGAGAAGTGATGTGACTTAAATAAGATGATGTGACTTAAATAAGATATTGACTTTTTAACTTTTTATCTTTTTTTAATCATGTCAAACTTGACCTAAATACAAGAAAAGAAAAGATAAATGTAAAGGGCAAGAGTGCTACGGTCAATTCGTCAAAGCGTAGTTGACAAAACACAAAGAAAAGAAAAATGTAAAGGCCAAGGGTGCTACGGTCAATTCGTCAAGCGTGGTTGACTAAACACAAGAAAAGAAAAGAAAAGAAAAGAAAAGAAAAAAAAAAAAATGTGAAGGGCAAGGTTGCCACGGTCAATTCGTCGGTCGTGGTTGACTTCTGCGAATTCACATGCGTGGCAATTTTGAAACCCATCCTCAAAAGATCAAAGCAAACCTCGCTCTCTCTCTCTCTCTCATATTCATTCCTTACCTTCTCTTCTACACAGAGATTTTGTGCAGACATGGGTATCAGAAACAATCCATGGGTGTTTCTCTCTGTTCTTCTCTTCCTCTGCTTCTGTTTCAACAACCATCTCTGTTTCGGAGCTAGCACCATCACTGCAAACCAATCTCTGTCTGGAGACCGAACCATCGTCTCCGATGGTGGAATCTTCAAATTGGGTTTCTACAATCCAGGTAACTCTTCCAACTACTACATATGTATGTGGTATGTTCAAGTCTCTACCTTAACTGTAGTTTGGGTAGCAAACACAGAAAAACCCATCTCTGATAGGTACTCTTCAGAGCTCAAAATCAGTAACGGTAACTTAGTTCTTCTCAACGAGTCCCAAATCCCAATTTGGTCCACAAATCAGATCTCAATCACTTCGAATTCTGTTGTGGCTGTTCTTCTTGATAATGGGAATTTGGTTTTGAGAGAAAGCCACAATTCAACTCAGCCAATTTGGCAGAGTTTTGATCACCCTGTTCATACATGGTTACCTGGTAACAAAATTGCATATAACAAGATCACAAACACACACCAACAACTCACTTCATGGAAGAACATAGAAGACCCATCACCGGGACCGTATGCTATGCATCTTGACGCGAATAACAGCCAGTATTTGATTGTGTGGAATGGGTCTGAGAGGTATTGGACTAGTGGGCCTTGGAATGGTAAGATTTTCAGCTTAATACCTGAAATGAGGGCCGATTATATCTTCAATTTCAGCTATGTAGACAACGAGAATGAGAGTTACTTCACATATTCTCTGTATAATCCTGCGATTATTTCGCGGTTTCTTATGGATGTTTCGGGGCAAGTCAAGATGCTCACTTGGTTGGAAGGAACCAAGGAATGGAACTTGTTTTGGGCTCAGCCGAGACAGCAATGTGAGGTTTACGCTTATTGCGGGGCATTTGGGACCTGCAATGAGAATACTCTTCCATTCTGTAATTGTTTGCAAGGGTTTCGTGAATCGAATGCGACTGATTGGAATCTGAGTGATTATTCTGCTGGGTGTGTGAGGAATACTCCATTACAGCAGTGTGAGAATACGAGCGTGGTGAACCGACAGACAGATAGGTTTTGGGAATATTCAAACATGAGATTGCCCGAATATCCTCAATCTGTGTCTGTTGGGAGCGATGTCAAATGCGAATCTGCGTGCTTAAAGAACTGTTCTTGCACTGCTTATGCTTATGGAAGCAATGGATGTTCGATTTGGACTCGGAACCTCTTGAATCTGCAACAACTCTCTGGAAACTGTTAAAAAATGATGTAATATTATTTATTGATATTGATTGTTGTTTTACAAGATTGTTGTATTGTTATTTGTATCTGTATATTACAAGTCCTATATATAGAGAGGTTTTGGGAGTAGTAGGTGTAGAGTGGGTGGTGGTAGTAGGTAAAGTGGAGGTGGTAGGTGGAGTGGGTGAGGAGTAGTGGAGGTGTGTAGTGGTAGTGGTAGGTTTTAGTGGTGTAGGAGGTGTACATTAACAGCCCCCCTCAAACTCAAGGAGGATAGGAACTAACCAACTTGAGTTTGAAGAGAGTAACAAAACAGAAAAATAAACTGATAAATAAAATAAAACAGGATAGGAGACACGGTATGGTCGTGTCAGACCGTTGTAGCAGACAGTTTACGGGGTCATGTCGGACCGTTGTAGCAGACAGTTTACGAGGTCATGTCGGACCGGTGTAGAAGACAGTTTACGGGGTCATGTCGGACCGTTGTAGCAGACACTGTGTGGTCGTGTCAGACCGATGTAGAAGACAGTTTATGGGGTCATGTCGGACCGTTGAAGCAGGACACTGTGTGGTCGTGTCAGACTGATGTAGAAGACAGTTTATGGGGTCGTGTCGGACCGTTGTAGCAGACAGTTTACGGGGTCATGTCGGACCGTTGTAAAAGACAGTTTACGGGGTCATGTCGGACCGATGTAGTAGGACAGTTTACGGGGTCATGTCGGACCGTTGGAGAAGCTTGTGGTGGTGCACCAAGGGGGCGACTTAGGGAGTGCGCCATGAGGTGACTTGAACATGATACTGTGTATAACCCCCCCTCAAACTCAAATAGGTGTGAAGATAGAAACCTATTTGAGGTTGAAACAAAGGGATTGATAAAGCTGACCGGGGTAGAAGACACTGTATGAGTGGGTAGATAGGCGGCCCAAAAAAAAAAAATATACATGTAGATATATATCGAGCCCTCAAAAGTCGTGCCCTCAAAAGGTGTGCCCGCACCCTCAAAAGGCGTGCCATCAAAAGGCGTGCTCGAATGCATGAAAAGGCGTGCCAGTTTGTCGGCGAGAAGAGGCGCGCGATGCGCGTGGCTGCCTCGGCTATTTAACCAAGACAGAGCTGAGGCAGAGGCGAAGACAAACAATTGGCGAAAATCCTCTGAAAAACTCTTCGTTTTGCTGAGAAGGTTTTGCTGAGAAGATACTCTGTAACACTCTCTATAACACTCTGTTGCCCAGAAAAAATGGCTTCGTCTTCCCGCGGGCTGCTTACCCTCTTTCCCGACCTCAACGAGGCCACAGGAGAGAGAACTGGTGCGGTGGCCAGTGAACCTCAACCAAACACTGCTGGGTTTGCTCCGCTGAACTTTCCGATGCGGTCTGTGGAGCAAAAAATGGCGGTGCAGTCGGATGTGGAAGCCAATCAGTATACGTTGAAGGCATGTGTGGAGTCCATGACGGCGGTCACAAATCTGTCGCACCGGCTACAGAGCAGGACAAATGAGGTGCAGCAGTTAAATTCCCAGCTGGCTCTGCTCCAACGCATGTATAAGGATGCGCGAGCAGAGATAAGCGTGCTAAGGGCAGAAAACAAGGAGCTGAAGCGGAAGGCCACCGTGATGTTCCGATTTGGAGGGCCACCATATGCGGCAGTGGAGGAGCAGGGAGGAGGCAACTTGCTTGGTGGTCTAGGAAGCACGGAGGCAACACCGTCAAGGGCCGCCCAGGATGGAGGCAAAAAGAAGAGACCGGCGGCAGAGTAGAGAAGGGATACGGAAAAAAAATCCTGTGGTTGTTGTGATGGTGGTCTTGGCTTTTTTTTTTTTTTTTTTTTTTTTTTTTTGTTTTTGTTTTTTTTTTTTTTTTTTTTGTAAGTGTGAACGGGGTTGAGCCCGGAGATGAATAAAATAAAGTAAAGTTTGGCGTGCCATTTTGTTTTTTTTGTTTGTTTTTTTTTTTGTTGTTTTGTTTTTTTTTTTTTTTTTTTTTTTTTTTTTTTTTTTTTTTTTGAAAAAAAATACCCATGTTCAAAAGATGGAGTAAAAAAAAAATGGAGTGGGGAACATGAGTGTGTAAAAAGAATGAAAAAGAAAAAGGATGGGTTGGAGTTGTATAAAATAATAAGAAAATAAATGAGTGGAGGTGGTGTGTGTAAAATATGAATATATTGGAACCAAAAATATATTGATGAGGAAAATTGGAATCAACCCACGTGGGTGGAGGTGGTGTGTAAAACACTTTATGAAAAGATGTGGGTAGATGTGGGTATTGTTTATTTTATGATGATAAATAAATAAAAAAAGATGTGTGTGCTGGTGTATGCATGATGGAGCAGTGTGCATAGCTATATATGTTTTATATTTGTGATTTTTTTTTTTTTTTTTTTTTTTTTTTTTTTTTTTTGTTTTTGGTTGTAATAATAATAATAATAATAATAATAATACTAATAATAGAAGAGAGAGTGGGGGACATGATGATAAGGATAAAGGAATAAAACAAAAAAAAAAAATGGTTGTGATGGGGTTGATGTTTGTGCTCGGTGGACTAGGATAGTGGAGGTAAAGATATTATAATGGATTGGTATAGGGCTATGTGCCGGTGATAGGAGAGAGAGAGAGAAAAGGAGAGGACTCTAAGAAAGGAGTAGGGCTGTGCATTCGGCATGGTGGAGGAAAAAAGTGTAACTAAACAACAACGACACAACAATGGCCAATACGCACGTGGTGTGCGAGAATGTGAAGTCTGAAGAAACAGAGGTAGATGTTGCTGAGCCATTGCATTTGAACGATGTTGAAGATGACGGAGAGGTAGTTGCTGGGTGGGACCATGAGGTCCGGCGGACATGGCGATGGACTGCACATGAGCATCAAGTAAGCAAGGAAAATGGTGACCTTGGGCAGTTCACTGGATCCCCCGCACGTAATGACAATATGGGCAGGAGAGTTTCTGGGGAGTCAGCACATCAACGTCATGGAGGGCGTGGATCAAGTTCTGGCCAACCTGTAAGACAAAGTGTTGGATCTGAACATAGCATAGAACGGTCACCACTTCATCCGCATCATCAAGCACAGATCGTGGGAAAAGGTAGTGCATCTCCTTCCTGGGAAGGAAAGAACTCGTATGATGGTAGCCACGGCACTCCTGGAAGATCAAGATTGAAGCCTCGAGGCGATGAGACTCCCGATAGAGGTGCCGCAGGTGTGGGTAATCAGCCATCTTATCCCAATGCACGGAAGCAAAACTCAGCTCGTCGAGTAAATGGAGAAAGAGGGAAGCTGCTGCCATGGTGAGGAAGGTGATGGCGAAGATTCTAGCGGACTAGGTTGAGGTCCGGCGGGCGGCCAAGGCGAGGTTGCCGCCCGCCGGTGAAGCGAGAAATACTAAGGTCTTAACCTTGCTCTGATACCATGTTAAAAAATGATGTAATATTATTTATTGATATTGATTGTTGTTTTACAAGATTGTTGTATTGTTATTTGTATCTGTATATTACAAGTCCTATATATAGAGAGGTTTTGGGAGTAGTAGGTGTAGAGTGGGTGGTGGTAGTAGGTAAAGTGGAGGTGGTAGGTGGAGTGGGTGAGGAGTAGTGGAGGTGTGTAGTGGTAGTGGTAGGTTTTAGTGGTGTAGGAGGTGTACATTAACAGAAACGATGGTAGTGGAAAAACTCTTTATCTCAGGCTTGCTGCTTCTGAGTTTCCAGTAGCGAAAAACAAGAAGAGGGCCATCATTGGCGCAGTTGCGGGTTCAGTTGGAGCATTGCTCGTGGGCCTTGTTTTTGCTTTTGTATGGAAACGGCAAAGGAGATTTGTTTTTGCAAAAACAAAAGCAGTAGAGGGTTCGTTGGTTGCGTTTGCATACAGAGATTTGCAAAACGCAACAAAAAATTTCTCTGAGAAATTGGGGGGAGGAGGATTTGGTTCCGTTTTCAAAGGGACGTTGCCAGATTCAAGTGTCATAGCGGTGAAAAAACTTCAAAGCATTAGCCAAGGAGAGAAGCAATTCCGAACAGAAGTCAGCACAATTGGAACCATCCAACACGTCAACCTTGTTCGGCTTCGTGGGTTTTGCTCTGAAGGTAGTAAAAGGTTGTTGGTGTATGATTACATGAAAAACAGTTCCTTGGATGCCCATCTTTTCAACGAAAAGGAGTCAAAGATTTTTGATTGGCAAACTCGGTACCAAATTGCACTCGGAACAGCCCGAGGGTTGGCTTATCTTCATGAAAAGTGCCGGGATTGCATCATACACTGCGACATAAAACCCGAAAACATACTCTTAGATGCCGAGTTCTGTCCCAAAGTAGCAGATTTTGGTCTGGCAAAGCTCATGGGACGTGAATTCAGCAGGGTTCTAACAACCATGAGAGGGACACGAGGCTATCTTGCACCAGAGTGGATTTCAGGGGTAGCCATAACAGCCAAAGCCGATGTCTACAGCTACGGTATGATGCTCTTTGAACTCGTATCAGGAAGGAGAAACTCCGAGCAACTTCAAGACGGGAAAGTAAGATTCTTCCCAACATGGGCTGCGAGTGTAGTCATAGAGGGAGGCGATATACTTGACCTATTGGACCCAAAGTTGGGCCGAAATGCTGACAGTGAAGAGCTAAAGAAGATTTGTAGAGTCGCTGCTTGGTGCATCCAGGATGATGAAAATCATAGGCCGACAATGGGTCAGATAGTTCAGATCCTCGAAGGAGTCCTAGATGTGAATCCACCTCCGATTCCACGATCTCTTCAAGCGTTCGTCGACAACCAGGAACATATTGTTTTCTTCACAGAGTCTGATCAGATTTCACAAGCACGGGGCAATCCTTCAAGCTCTGATCAGAGTAAGAGCACTACTTCAACAATGAGTTCCTAGTTCTGAAGATAATAAAATAAGAATGTGGTGGAACACTTGTGTTGTCTACTTGCTTAACTATAGTAGTGCAGTGTAAGGCTTGTTTTGTTATTCTTTGTTGCCACTGTTTTTGTTTTCAATAAATATTAGTGGTTAAATTTTAGTAAATTTTATTGTAGCAATGTTCAAATAACCTATTTGAGGGATATACAAGACTACAAAAAATTAGAAACTTGCAGTATTTATTTTTCTTGATGGCAAAGCTTCATCTTCTTTAAATTGATAGCTGTAAATCAAATGTTAAACATTTGAGTTAAAAGATCATAAAACAACATCAAAAACTTTATTGCTTCTAACAGACTACCATCTTTTCTCTTCTCCTTATCCCACTCCTCTTCATCTATATGACATGACCACCTCAATTCCATTGAACTCGATTTTCATCAGCCCAAAACAATTTCAATCGTCATTTAAAACAAGTAGGAAAATAGAGAGGGAATTTGGGTTTTTTTTTGAAGAGAAATTGAAGGATTTTGATATTATATTAACACCCACGTGTGCAGGTTTGCAATTAGGGAAGGGGCTGACTTTTTAATTTATTATTATTTTTTTAATCTTCAAAATTTTCTGGTATGCAAGTGTTAACTCACTAAGAAATAGTCTGGTTCCAGAAAAATTGAATTCATTTTTCAGAAAATTGATTTTTTTTTTTTTGTATTTTTTTTTCTTCTGTTTTTAGTGATTTTTATTAATATTTTAATCAACTTTTTTGTGTTTTACATACATCGAATCAAAATACGCATAAAAACTATAATAATTGTAAAAAATTTACGAAATTCATCAAATATAGAAAATACAAAAATTTAAGGAAAAATTAGTCCAAGATCCCTCTCCCATTTTTAGTAATGAAAGAGATCTACAAAATTATTTTTTGATGTGTAAGGTCCCTAAACATATATCAGAGAAATTTGACTCTTTGTTTCTCCTACTCTCCTCTGCTGCTACCTTTTAACTACAACCACAACCACAACCACATGCAAGCCCCTTTAAGGGCAACACAGGCTCGTATAGCTTCAGAAACTGGATTGGGAGTTAATTGAGGTCAAGATCAAAAGCTGGCTCCACGCCATGAAGATCGCCGCGAAGACGGTCTTCTACGGGGAGAGAATCCTCTGCGACCACGTCTTCTCTGCATCTTCGAGAATCTCCGAATCGTGCTTCGCTGAAATCGCCAAAGAAGGTGCTATGACTCTGTTTGGATTTCTAGAACTCGTTGCAAAGTTCAAGAAACTATCTCCAGAGAATTTTTGAATTTTTGTTGTTGAATTTTTGTGTTTAAGGTAAAACTGAACTTCACTCCAATGGCGCACTCTAGCAACCTCCCCTGCAACAGAGACGACATTTGCATGATCTACAAGTAGAAATCGGCGGAGGACGAGACCATCACCTGCAAGACATGCGTCACACCTTGGCACGTCACTTGTCTTTCCACTCCCCCTCAAACCCTAGCCAATACTATCCAGTGGGAGTGCCCCGATTGCTCCGTCATCGCCGATCCTAATCTCATCGACAAGCCGGCCGCTGGATCTGAATCCTCCGAGGATCTGATTGCAGTGATTCGAGCGATTGAGTTCGATCAGTCCTTGACTGTGCAAGAGAAGGCTAAGCGAAGGCAACAACTCATGAGCGGAGGCCCCAAGAATTTCTCTGGGTTCAACCCAGAGAAAATTCAAATTTCTCTGGGTTCATTTTGACTGATTTTAACTGATAATTCAGTGCTTCAAAAGTATTAATAAAGTAGAAGACTTTTTTGTATTCAAACTATACAAGGCAATAGTTATTTTGGGTCTTGATGCATTGGATTCAATAGAATTGTTGCTTTGAATTGTCATAATTATGTTATAGCAGTTGGGTACTTCAATGGAGAGCTACACAAATTTTCTCTGGATTTCTTTGGTACTCAGAGAAATTTCAATTTTCTCTGGTTTGAATCTAGAGAATTTCTCTGGGACCGAAATTTTTCTGGATTGATGTTGAGGGACCTTAGACATCATGAAAATATTTGATATCCTTTATACTATAAAATCTTAATATCAGGGATCTTAAAAAAAATACCACAAAATTTAATACATTTTTATTTTGTTGTATGCAATGAATTTTTTTTTAAATTTTGTACAATTTTTTTTTTTACTTTTTAAGTATATTAAGATTAAGTAAATTTAAAAATAAAAAAAAATTGATTAAAATATTTTTGAAAATCATTGAAAATATAAAAATACAAATTAAAAATTTTGAAAACTGTTTTTGAAAACTGAAAATCAAACCGGGTGTAATTTTAAAATAAAATAGAGAATTTCATATAAGGGTTTATAAAGAAAGAGAAACCCTAGAGAGAGAAGTGAGGAGGAAGGCAGAGAGAGGAGAGGTGGCCATGGGCTTTAATCTTGGGTATGCAGACAATTTTTAGTAGAAAACTCGAGAATAGGGGACGATCCCTGCGACACACCCTGTATAATGGCGCTGTTTGGGAAACACAGGTTAAGGCTATTATAGCCTCATTTAGGATATAAGTCAAAAAGTGTGAACAGTAGGCGGAGGTGCAAAATTAAAAAAAAAAAAAAAAAAAAATTTAGACTGCAGCTCGGGACATTGATAGATTGTAAAATCAATTGGAAAATTGTAATTTCACCCCTTTATATCAATTTAAAAAATTATAATCTTAAGGACAAATTTGTCATTTTAACTTCAAACATCATTTCAACACATTTTTCAATACAACAACTCAAATAAAAATTCATCTCATCTTCCCAAACACAAAAACTAAAATAGCCTACTAAAATAACTAAAAAGCCAAAAAGCCTCTAAAATAGCTACTTCCCAAACGAAGCCAATGTAACATTGTACATGTTTTAGAGTTAGAGAAAAAAAGAGAGATTGTTGCAGTTTTTAGTGAGTGAAAAAATAAGAAAGAGCGACTGTAATTATATAATTAATATAGTAAATTGGTATGGCTTTCGAGAACGTAGGCATGTTGTCAAACCTCGTATATTTGTATGTTTTATTAATTTTATTTTTTATGATTCATATTTCTTAAGATGTTGTCAAGCCTCGTATGTTTGTTTGTTTTATTAATTATATTTCTCAATGTAATTTTTAAAATAATAAAACAAATAAAAAAATTTAAAAAATTTAAAAATATATTTTAAAAAAAATTTCCAATATATAAAAAATAAAAAAAATAAAAAAATTTCTAATCCCCTCACTATTTTTCTAATACCATCTCTATCTCCTCACTATGAATCCCCTCCCCAAGGTATTAGTAATACCCTCCCTATCTCTCAAAACAAACAAGGTATTAGTAATACCAAGGTATTAGTTAGTCCCAAGGTATTAATAGTCCCAAGGCTATCTCTCAAAACAAACACCCCATATACTAATCCCAAGGTACTAGTAATCCTAACGACAATGCTACGTAGCTCAAATTTTGTGGCTCAAAAGTGGCTCAAATGGCAAAAACGACGTCGTTTTGAGTACAGAACAACATAAAAATGGCCAAAACGACGTCATTTTGGCCATTTGAGCCACTTTTGAGCCACAAAATTTGAGCTACGAGACATTTTCCTAATCCGAATCCCCTTGCTATAACCCAAAACAAACGGGGCCTAAGAGTACTATGGGATTGAGTAAAGAAATTATATCTCTAAGCTTGGTTCCATTTTTCCAAAAACAATTTTTAGAAAATTCTACTTTCTTATTTTTCGTGTTTATTTGTTTTTACTAAATTTTTTTAATATTTTAAGAATTTGTTTTTTTACTTTTTAGACATGCCTAACATAATTATACTTAAAAAGTAAAAAGTTTGTGAAAAAACCTTTTAAAAATTCACCAAATACTAAAAATACAAAAAAAAAAAAAACGAAAATTATGTACATTTTTTTTGTATTTTTATGTATTTATTAATTTTTTAAAATATTTTTTCACAAATTTTTTACTTTTTAGATACATCTAAGTAAGGTGCATCTAAAAAAGTAAAAAGAATGTTTAAAATGTTAAAAATATTCACTAAAAACAAAAAATACGAAAACCAAAAAATTTAGTTTTCAAAAAACTTAATCTAAAAAATTCAAACCAAGCACACTGATTAGCGCTATGGAATTGGTCATGTTTGTTATCCCCCATGATTGATAGGATTGGAGTGATAGTGAGGTTAGACTTATGAAAGTATGTTTGGTTAGAAAAATTTATGAGTAGATTATTAGTCTAGCCAGATTAACAATCCCCCTATACAATCGGATTAACAAAGTTGGAGAAGGTATGTGTTTGAAAAAATAGTGAAGGAATTAAGTGCTATTTTATTATTTATTATTTATATTTTTTTTGACCCAAGTGCAACCTTTTATTTGTAAAAAAAAAATTATATCTTTTTTAATATAGAATTTTTTTAAAAATTTTATATAAAAATAATTTAACAATCTTATTACTAATCATTACTCCCACTATCATCAAAACAATTACATTTTTACTTAATTCCCTTACTAACAATCTCTATATTAACAATCTCTTCATTAACCATCATCTCACTAACAATTTCATCTAACCTAATCTTCCAAACAAACGTGGCCATTAAGTTAGAGATGTAAGATAATGAGTGTTTGTTATACACTACCAGATTTGTAATTCTACAGATAATATTAATATATAAAATAATATTTTTTAATTTTTAAGTATTTTTTAATATTATAATTATTATTTCTATTCTAAAAAATATATATTTTACTTTAAAATTATTTAAAAATTTACTAATCCTTTCATTGAATTTTTAATTCTAACCCAACCATGGGATTAGTGATCTTACCCATGAAGGGATTATTAATCCAAAGATATTTCTCCTTACTCATATTATCAACCAAATATTAACTTTTTTTTAATCATATTACTTCTCAACTTTTCTTTACATATTTTTTTTAAAAAAAATCAAAAAAAACAAAATTTTATTCTACTTTTCAAAATAACTGATTCCACGGCGTGGTTCAAATCCCAACAACACTTCAGTGGTGGCGGCGGCGGTGGTGCTGCACAATGGAGGTGAGAGAGAAAAGACAAGGGACAGAGAGAGAAAAGAGAACAAAAAGACAAGTGTTAGATCTTCTGTGGTTGACATTTTTGCTTTGTTTTTTTTGGAATTTTTAATCCAAAACGGTGTGGTTTTAAGATAAGTTATAAATACACCTCTTAAAATTTGATTAAAATATGAATCGTTCTTTTTAGTTTTGAAAATTATATTTTACTTCTTGAGATTTTTAAATTCATAACAAATCGTTCATTTTATTAATAAATTATCAAGTCAATTAATAATTTTTAATGATATTAGAATTTGTTTAATTAATAATTTAAGTAATTTTATTATTACATAGAAGAATAATTATAAATTTTATTTTTTTAATTAATTCTGCTAAATAAAAAATTTTAATAAAAAAATATTTATAATTTTTTAAATTATAAAAGATAATTTATACTTTAAGTAAATTTCAAGAAGAATAATGCTTGGGACTCCCTTTTGGGGGTCACCCCCTCACCCCCCTTTGCCACGTGGCAGGGGGTGATTGGTGGAGCAGGAAAAAAAAGAAAAAGAAAAAGAAAAGGTAACCAATGAGAGAGAGAGGGGGTCAAAAGGGGTGGAAAAAAAAGGGGATGAATCATTACTCATTTCAAGAATATATTTGTAATTTATTTTTAAAACTATTTTTCACCCGTTGGACCATGTTGTTGGTGAGGTGTCAAATTGTTCCGGATCCCTTTCGGATCTTAGTTGAAATTACATATTTATTTGATTATATTTAAGGATGGAGCAGCGAGTTAAACCAAAAAGGCTTAGGTTGCGTTTGGTAAAAAATTTTAAATATGATTTGATAATAGAATTATATTTTGAGTTTGTGAGTTTTGAAATTATGATTTGAGTGTGAAAATTGTGTTTGGTGAATGAGTTTTGAAATGAATTTTGAATTGAGTGAGAAATTTTTAATGTGACATATGATATTTGATACAAAAACTTATAACTCATAACCAAATACACAATTCAAAATTCTATTCAAAACTCATAAAAAAAATTTAAAAATTGCTATTTTTTTTTATTTAAAATATAAAAAATAATAGGTGGCATTTGTAAAACAAAAAAAAATACTGTTCCAGTCAACCAGCTAGATGTCCGAGAGGATGACCAGCCGAATGTCCAGGAGAACGATCGGTTAGTCCAAATTTTTTCGCCTTAGACAGAGTTTTCAAAAGTGAGTGAAATTAATTTTTGAAAATCGTAAACAAACACCACACTCAAATATAATGGTAGAATTAAGTTTAGAGAGCTCTACCAAATAGAACCTTACTTTTATCAACTGAGGCATCGTTTCAAAACATAGTATTTTAATAATTTTTTAGTTTTTTAATTAAAATGTAAGGCAAAAAAAATAAGTATGTTTGAAATAAATTTTTTTATTTTTTACAAAAATATGTGTAAAATATAGAGAAAAAATAAAATCTTTAATTTTTCAGTATAAGTTATAAAATTTTTATTTTTTTTTAATATAACTTTATAATTTTTAAGTTAAAACTGTTGTACGCTAAAATTGTTGCATGCCAACTGTTGCATTTCAAAAAGCAATGATAAGACAATCGTATTATTATTATTATTATTTTATTTTTATTTTTTTTAAGGAAGATGTTAAAACTGAGTGTTTGGCAAGTTAATTTGTAATTAAAATAGTCACAAAAGGCAAAATAGATTATTTTAATCACAACAAACAAAACATCACATTTAACCCATAATTATTATATTCTTTTCTCACAAAAAAAGTCAAAAAAGACAAAAAGCTCTTCCCAAACCAAGCTTTTTAACTCATGCTAAAATAGTAAAAAAGGTCAAAAAAATTAAAAAGTCAACCCACTTCTCGAACGGAGGTTTAGTGTTTAAAAATGTGTAAAAAATATATATCAAAATATATAAAAATATTTAAAATATGAAGAAAAAAAAACGTATTAAAATTATAATTATTTTGGTCACCAATTGATTTGCTCTACAAATTTTAATGATATATATATTGTTTCTCCACATCGGCATATGGGATAAATATTAAATGTAATGATATTATGTGACAGTATCACTACTTAATAAATAATTTAATTTATAATAAAACTTATAATATCGGTGATTTAATGAAAAAACAAACTTTACTCATTTCATTTATATATAATTTTTTGTTGATTGATCACATCGAATATTACTATTACATTCACCTCACATAATGTATTCCTTCTCATTAATTAATGTGGATTTCTTTAGAAGTATCTTTTGGTTCCTATACTTTCCTCTCAATTATTGCCCTTCACTCTCTGTGTTGTTGTTGTTTGTTTTTTTTTTTTTTTTTTCGCTTTGCAACTAAGTTTGGGAGGCATATATTTAAATGTAGGTGACCCAGTCTATCACAATATATATGATGTTAGTTATTCCAAATCATCTTTTATTATTCTTATCTTCATCTCGTGAATGATGGAGAGAGGTTTTCCTTTGTTTTTGATTAGAAAATTTGAGAAGAAATTTAAAAAGGAAAAGAAAAATAATATGTCAAATATGAATATAAAATATATTTATATTTTACTTAATTTTATACATATTTTTTCTTTTTCTTTTTACTTTCAATTTTTTTTTTCCAAATCAGTAACTAAACACAACATAAGCAAACTCGATGATGAAATATTTCAAGAACCAACACAACATGCCCATACCATTCCAACTACTCCATCTATTCATCATACTCCAAAAATAAAATGCCCACCACGTCAAAAATACAAATGTTAGGGATTTGGGAATTAATTGTTTAGTGATTTTTAATTTTTTTTAAAAATAATATGTAAAAAAATAAAAATAAAAATTTAATAATTTATAGTATTTTTTTTAAAAAAAATTTAACTATAAACTTTACTTCCTAAACAAGATTGTTAGTAAAAATCTGATTTGAATCAAATCCACAGTGGAGATTCAACAGGAAAATCAATTTTCACAAATAATAACACAATCAAATAATGTGGTTAGTGTTCTATACCTTGACAGATTTAAAGACTTCTTTGAAGGTTATAATGTGAAAAAATAAGTGTAAACAAAATGAAATTCGATTGATAATATTTAAATTTGTCACTTAATTACAGGAATCAAATTACAAGTTCAGATTACAATCAACAAGGCCAAACTTAGTTACAATAATTGAATTACAGATGAACTACTCCTAAGTATAAGAACTACTCCTAGATAAGTTATGATATTCCTAAATTTCACATAAATTGTGAATTTGGTTGAAAGTCCTAACTTATTTTCTGTTTGCCTATTTATAGGTAAAGTCCTACGGCTTAATTACCAATTGTTCAAAAGCAGTTTCTTTAATTCACGAGTTCTATAATGTTTGCTACAAATGGATAATTATTCAGTAATCCTGAAGTATAAACACGTGGTATTTCATAGTATTATGATTGGTGAAATAGGTAAGTAGGTGGAGTATTATGTTGGGTGATTGAGAAACATAAATAAGCATATTAAATGATGATTAGTTAGTTAGTATAAATACGTAATTCTCTAAAAACATTAAATAGTTTCCCTCCACAAACAGCAGCTAACTGGCCAGGATCATCATATCTGAAACAATAGTTTGATAGAAAGAGAGAGGATAGAGAGAGAGAGAGAGAGACACTGAATTGTCTGTCTGTAATTGTGTTTATATTTTACAAAGAGAATGCACTCTCTTTATAGAGAGAATATGATGCATTCACTACAACAAGTTGGGTCATGAATGACGAAATTTTTTTGTCTCGAAAGAGCTAATTTTGTCACTAGATATTTGTGACGAAATATTTTCGTCACAAGTTTCGTCATTGAATGTTTGTTACTAAAAACCATCGTGACGAAAAATAATTTCGTCACCAATGAAATTAGTTCAGTGACGAAATTTTTTGTCACCAATAAAACAAGATGTTGTCGCCAAAAATTCTCATTTTCGTCACCAAATAATTATTCAGTACCATATTTATAATTTTAATTGACGAATAAATTTGTCACAAATGTTGATCATTGATGAGGAAATAATTTCGTCACGGTAAGATGTAAAGGTGACGAAATTTTTCGTCTCCAAAAGTCATACATGGGTGACGAAATATATTTCGTCGCAAATATATTTATATATGTGACGAAACACATTTCGTCACCAAACAACAAAATCAATGAAAACTTTCATATATGCACTGCAATAAATTGTCACAAAAAATGTTTATTAACGATAAATAATCACTTTGTCATAATAACAAATAAAAATGACGAAACAAATTCGTCACTAAACCTGTTCCATATTTTATATTTTAATTTCAATTATTATTTCACAAATATCCCTGCTCATATCCTAATAGCCTTTTAATTGTACTAAGAAATCCATTAGCTATTATACATCACTCCACAAAAAAATTCAGTAAACAATTTATATTATAAATCAAAATATATCCATCAAACAACTTTAATAATATAAACCATTAAGTGTAACAAAAAAACCATCAAAGCAAATCCCAAAATGAACTAACGTGGAATACACAAAAAAAATCAACACTCAATCTTGATTTGCAACTACAACTAAGTATTAGTTTAGGAAACAAAATTCAACAGTTGATCTTCATTTGCAAGTATACTTCCAAACGTCATCAAAAACCAATCTGCAAAGAAAATAAACAAAGAAAACATTAATATATTATCAATTACATCTAAACTCATATATAAATAATTTTATTTTATAAACCAATTTAGTAGAAATGCATCTAACAAACCAAAACTTTAAAGAGTTGAGGTGATCCTTGATAATAAAGCAACACGAATAACATAAGATGCCAAAAGATTGCAGAAATACCATATATCACTATCACTAATGGCAGAATATATATATATATATATATATATATAATAGCTCCAAAATATAACGTAGACAATGGGCCAATGACTTCTTCAATAAGGTAAATTTGATCAGTGGAATTCAACACAAGAACCTTGTAAGACCTTTGGGTTGTACCATTAAAGCCCCTCAATGCCTTCTTATTTATGAATTTGTACCCAACAAAAGCCTTGATCAAATCGTCTTTGGTAAGGAATCATTCTTATTTTTTATTTTTTATTTATAAACATGCTCATGATTTTTTTGACTCTTTGGTTTTATAGTGCTATCCTAGCATTATCACCTAATAAAGCCAATATATATATATATATATATTTTTATGACCGATGTCCGGACTAGTTTACACGCACGTCAAATTAATAGCCAAAAGAGAGTTGTCATCTCCATTTAAAAATTGATAATTATTCCAAGACATGAATATGCAGAAAGCAAATTGCTCCATTTCTTAAACCACATAAAACAATCTGTCCCTGCAACAAGAGATGAGTTTGTTACATTGAAATCATATAGTGATAGTCAGTTTACCACAGACAAAGGTCATGTAATGATAATAGATAAACAATTATCAAATAAAAAATGTAATGATAATATATAAAAGTACAGTAATGCCATTTATTTTTTTATTTTTTTTATTTTTTATTTATTTATTTATTTATTTTTGGTCTCCCAGGGTATCCTCCGCCGACCGCGGAGACTAATCCCTTCGCTGATTGTAGGCACCTCAAAGGGTGGAACAGCTGGCCCAGAGATTTAAGGCTGCTCTATGCCCAAGGCGGGAATCGAACCCCCGACACTTGGTTAAGGGAGGAGGAGCCCTTACCACTCCACCACACCCCCTGGGTTAGTAATGCCATTTATAAATCTTGAGATGAGGTCAATATCTACCAAGGAAAAAGTTGTTGACTTAATTATGCAAGGCCTGTTAACTGTTGATGTGCAAATTCTAAATTATATATTAGTGCCACATGGAACCTAATGGAATTAAGATTTTAGTCAAGTAAGTTTTATGTCAAGTTTCCTTTTAAGTTAATGTGTTGCAAAGTTTGCTGACAGCCCACGGTGTTGTCATTCGTTAAGTTCATCAGGACCTACCACAAGGA
Source organism: Camellia sinensis (assembly GCF_055761805.1). Classification (NCBI taxonomy): domain Eukaryota; kingdom Viridiplantae; phylum Streptophyta; class Magnoliopsida; order Ericales; family Theaceae; genus Camellia; species Camellia sinensis. The sequence goes on along the minus strand of NC_138968.1, from coordinate 153,839,402 downwards.
GGATAGTACAAGTGTTGACAATCATCACATGAATCACAACCACATCAAACAGATTCTCAATAAAACACATTTTTAGCCACTCCATTGCAGATGCTCTCATTTTTTCTCCAACTTCTATATTTCAATATTCTATTTGACATAAGTAAAACCAATAATATAAAAAATATTTGGAACTGATGGGCAGCTTAGCTGAGTCGGTCATTACAAATATAGTTATATTTCCACTGGCTGCCATTTTAAAATTTTACTCCTTTGAGCAGTATATTAGAATCTTTTAATATCACCACAAATCCAGATGAAAATTCCTCAAAGCAAACTTCTTGAATAATTCATGAGAAGCCAAATTACAGAATAATTATCAACATAGTGGTTTGCAACGGGGATAACACTTACTTCCAGATCAACTGATGTTCTGCTTTATCTGCTGATGCATACACAACCTCAGCATCACCAGGTCGCTGCCCAGCAAACGTCAGGGGAATTATTTGGAACAAGCACGAAAAGAAAATTATGGCTCTTGTCCACATAAACGAGAATATGTCAATGTTTAATAACAAAAATGCCTGTTTTCCTTTTTTTCAATATCCATTTATGATGCCTAGAATAACCTTTTGTTTATCTTGTTTTCCTTTCTCTTCCTGATGAAGACCCAATACTGGGTGGTACATTGACCTTGGACTCAGGGTGACCTTTGGGAGGAATCACTTGATGTACATTTAAAATGACATTCACACATCATATACGATTTTGTTGTTATCCACTGAATTCAAAAATGTAACAGAGGAATAAATGGTCTATGAACCAAATCCTTGTTTGGTTTAGATTTCACCAGACTTCACATCTGCTCTTAAAAGTCTGGGATATGAAAATAATAGCCCCAGAATCTAAGACTTTGCAAAGTTTAATTCAAGGAACTATTGAGAGGAACTCCAATTCAATCTCCAAGCACTTGCTTACTCAGGAATCAGTAGAACAATTTAAATATATATATTGAAAAAACTCACATCAAATGAAAAGGAGAACTAGAATATAAAATATAGATTATAGATTATGTCCAACATAAGAAGTTAGATCATTTTTTAAGATTTGGCACATTGGGAAAATTTAACACACAGGTTCAACAATTCAGTACCTTTCCAGATGCATTTTCGAATGCTGTTACCATTTCCAAAACTGATGTTCCTTTTCCAGTTCCAAGGTTGTAAACTTCACAACCTGCAGTGACATCAATAATGAAGCAAATATAATGATACCTAGCCACATCATTCAAGAATTTTCATGCCAGCTTTTACATTCATGCAATACTAAACAACTTTTAGACTTAACCAACATTACACTTGTGCACACACATAAGTGTGCAACATGCATAGAAAAGCATAACTGAGGCAGAGATAAAGTTTCAGGGGTGCCCTAGCCCCCAATATATATTTTTAAAAAATTAAAATAGCCATTTTTGAGTTAGCATTGATCTCAATATTCCTACACTGCTTGGTCACTTGAAGTCTAATAACTAGTTTACCCAAAAAAAAAAAAAAAAAAAAAATTTCTAATAACTCAATCAAGTCCATAGAACAATAAATCATAGGGAAAATCGACATCTAAAAGAGTTCAAGAAATGGCGCTCATGCAAAAATGCATTAAAATGCATTAAAAAATAAATCTACTTTTAATCATATTGATTTTTTTTTTTTAATAGAGTAGATGACATAAACAGTTATTACTAAGAAGTTTAAAAGTATATAAAACCTTGTTGATCTGTCGCCATCTCAAATGTGTTCCAGTTAAAAAACACGAAGGGTCTTTGTATCAACTAAAGCAATTCGTACTCTTGTGGTATTTGACAAAGACAATGATTTCAAACACTAAGCACAACATATAAAAATTAAAGCCTGCCTAGTAGATGAAATATAGGCTCCATAATTTGCCATATAGATTATCATGAATCTAGGGGAAATAACATATAGATAATCAGAAAGTGTAATGATGGATATAATATACACAAAAATGCAAAAATTATAATTGTTCGGCACAATGGTACAAAAAAATTTGAACCAAGGAGCTCTCAATGATACAGACAACCAATAAGACAAGTCAAAATAATTATACTAAGAACTCAATCTTCGCAAGACTGACAAAATGAAGCACCGATTCCTGAGCAATGGAATGGTAAACAAGAAAAATAACAGAATAATGAATGCGACTTCAGGACTGCAGAACTTATTAGCTTCTTTAATTCTTCCAATAATCACAACTTTTGCAACATGTTAAAATTACCTCTTCCAAAATATTGAAGTATCAAGCACTAAGCAATGCAAACCAAGTAAATCACATCCAGATATTGGACTGTTGCTTGGTTCTTCTGAAAGCTCCCCAGAGCAAATGACTACCAAATGATAAAGATCTTTCGCCAAAGCCCTATGACAGAAAGGTACTTGATAATGAGTTACTTCAGAAAACTGACATGTGAAAAGCTTCTAAAAGCATCAACAAAATAAATATACTTAGTTTCATCTCATTTAACAACATATGTACGTATGCATTCATTTCTTACCGATATTATTTCCCCAAAAAATAAGATATCCATCAAAGATTTATGAACACACGTATACAAGAAAAATAACCACAGAAAAGAAATCTGCAAACAACTTGGACCCATTTCATTCATGATTGCTACATAAATCAAGATACATGAGTTAATGAAATGTAACAACTGTATTTCTAACAGGTTTCCATTCAATAAGCTGTCTTGCTTGACATATCTAATCGACTTATTTTCCAAATTTATTCCATATGCACTTGCATTTGTCAGAAATTTCCTCTAACTCTCAATAGATATTATGTAAGACCATTGACAACTTCATACAAGTTATATTGTTGTACAGGCACAGATAAAATTTTATATTATTTTTTCTTAGGAAAAGAGAGACTAAAAACAAAAATAGTTCACTTTTTTTTTGGAAAAAAAGAAGAAATTTATTTTAGGTCATAATCATTTATGATTGCATCAAACGTAGACCACTGAATATTAGCTTTTGAGCCTTTTCGAAAGAATTCCTCGTGATTTTTATTTTTGCTTGGCCTGTATAAGACTTTTGTTTGTAGTCCCATTCATGGGATTTGTCTCTACTTCAATATAGTTAGTATTCTTTCCAGGTGTCTTGGCTCAAGCAACAGAAATAGCAATGAATCTAATTGGAAATGAAATTACCCAAATTATACAGCATAGAACAATAAATGTATATATATATATTCATGAGGAAATAGAGACTAGCTCTCCATAATCATAAGCATCACATAGTTAGATAAATATCAAGGATTTTAAAACCACCCAAATTAAGGATAAGCATACCTTGCAAATTGAAGCATTCAAAAGTCGACAAATGATGTGGTTGTCCACTGGTTGATTAGAGAGAGAAAACTAGTGTATATTCTGGCAAATAATACCAGGGTTGTAATCCACAAGGAGACTCATAAAAAGAATACCAAAAAGAATAGAGACTAATGAAGGGGATACAAATGAACCACATTTAGAGTTATTTCGTCTATGGTTCAATCCAGTAATTAACTTACAACTTTTCCAATGGGAAATATGCCAAATATACTAAAGCAGATGCTCCCATCTTTGTCCCCACTGCATAAGATATTAAATCGTTGATGTGAAGAATTTGATAGTTCCCGAAATGAATCTTCACTTTTATCCATGAAGCCAGTATCTCCAGGTACCACCCCAGGCATTTGAGGAACCCTTGGTGCAGAAGGAAAGAAACGAGAAATGCGGTCTTCATAAGTTGAGAAGTTACCAGAGTTATCCTGACTCCCAATAGAGAAAGAGAGACTTCCATTCATATGAGGAAAGCAAAGAGAAACAAATAAAAGCCTTTAACATCAGTGAAATTAAACTGGACAAGAATATTAATGAATACTGATAAAATGTCAACCTAATTTTAATTAAATTAATTTTAAAACTTAGCAAATTACAATTACAGTTGTAGTAAGATCATTTTTACTTAGAAAAAAAAAGAGAGGCCTTAGAGTGGTAGGTTTCAAGATCATCAGCCCTTTTTATTTCCTAATTGAATATGTTCAAGCTTCTACATTCAGCTAATATCTAATTCTAGCATCAAATGCTAAACAAATTCACAAACAGCCTCAATAATGCTGAAGCAGAGGACCATCAACCCAGCAACCTTTAATTCAAACCCTCATTCATATCAATTAATAAAGATGAACCGTCAATACCTTTGCCAGCTAACTATTATCGTGTATAACCAATAAGCAGATTGCTCTAGGACCAGTGATCATCACCTTCAATTTAAGAGATTGAAAGTAAACCAAACAAATTAAGAGAACCCAAATGTGAAAGTACCTCAGAAATCCAGAGAATGAAACAGAAGGTGTTCGCGAAGAGGAGCGCTGGTTCAAAAACATGGGATCCAATGGATATAGGAGGGAGGGAGAGAGAGAGGGAAATAGAAGGTCAGAGGCTAATTTATCAAACCTCGTCGCAGACACCCAGATTTCACAGCCGCCTCCTCTCGTCGTCACAGACCCCGTCAGTCTGCCGTCAACCTCCATTCGCCATTGCCCTCTGATTTTGCTCGACCTTCACCGCTCTCTGTTTGACGGGTTAGGGTTCAAGACAATGAGAGAGTGGAAAAGAGGAGTAAACAGTGTTGATTGGTATTTCCTTTGTATGTATCATAGAAATAATAAATAAATAAAATTAGGTGGTAAATATTCCCCTCAAAAATTTTTGATCACACTTATTTAGAAGTTGTGATTAAAAAAATGATATATAATCACACTTATTTAGAAGGCGAGATTAAAATATATATATATATATATATATAAAATCACACTTAATTAAAGAGTGACATAAAAAATAAATATTATCACACTCAATCAAATTAAGTGTGATTAAAATATCAATCTAATTTTTTTTATCACACTTCTAATAAAAGCGAGATATTTTTATTTTGTTAAAGTGTGATCTTTAACTGTTTTTGTAGTAGTGATTCCTCATTAATAATTTTTTAATTGTCGAAAAAAAAAATTCTCACCAAAACTTTCAAAATTTTTGGTGAGGAAACTTATTTTTTTTCTCACCTAAAAGTAAGTATTTATTGACGGAAATAAATTTCGTCACCTATTATTTTTCTTTTTTTATTATATGTGACAAAATTTATAATTCCTCATGGATTATTCTTATTTAGTGACGAAATTTGTTTTCTTCACTAATTTTCGTCACCATACCAAAACAGAGAATAAGATAAAGAGACACCAGCAAAAGAGCAAAGAGAAACCATGTACCAAATCATCGAGCGAAGAAGATGTGGCGGTTACCGGCAAGGCTACTACTGGCGGTGACGATCGGCAAGACTAATAGAGGCAACGATGGCAATCGGCGTAGTTGAGGAGCAAGAGGTAAGAAAAATTAATACCCTATTTTCAGAGAGAGAGAGAGAGAGAGAGAGAGAGATGATAAACAGAAAAAGGGTAAAAAAAATTAATACCCTATTTTTTTTTTATTGCTGCTCAATATATCAAAAATTTTTCACCAAAATTGGTGACAATATTATTTCCTCACCAAAAGATATCAGAAATATTAAAACGTTTTGGTGACGAAAATATATTCATCACAAATAATTTTATAATTAGTGACAAATTTTTTTGTCACCAAAAGTCTCAAAATTTTGGCGCCACCCAAAAAAAATAGCGGGAAAATTTTTGGTGACGAAACTCAATTTTTCCTCACTTAAAATGAAGTATTTATTGACGAAAATAAATTTTGTCACCTATCATTTTTATTTTTTTATTATATGTGACAAAATTTATAAATTCCTCACGAATTATTTTCATTTAGTGACGAATTTTATTTTCTTCACTAGTTTTCGTCACCATAGGTTACTTTTGTTGTAGTATTGGATGCCTACCGAAAGCATAAAGTATTTACAACATAAAAGATAAAGTGCTAAAGCTATAATGCTAACTTATGATGCGCTATAATGCTAAGCTATGATGCTATAACAGCGATTAACAATTATACACTAACATCCCCCCGCAAACTCAAGGAGGGAAAGCATCAACCAAGTTGAGTTTGGAAATAAGATCATTGAAGCGGCCAGGAGGATGAGCCTTAGTGAAGATATCAGCGGGTTGATCGACTGAAGCAATAGGGAGAAGATGAACAGTACCACAGGTAACATGTTGGCGAATGAAATGACAATCAATCTCAATATGTTTGGTGCGATCATGAAAAACATCATTGTGAGCAATCTGAATGGCACTCTGATTGTCACAATAGAGAGGGGTAGGACCAGAAGAAGAAACACCCATATCAACAAGGAGCCAGCGAAGTCAGAGAAGTTCCTGAGTAGTATCAGCAAGAGCTCGGTATTCAGCTTCGGTGCTAGAGCGGGCAGTGAGGGATTGTTTTTTGCTACGCCAAGCAAGAAGAGAATCCCCTAAGAAGAAGCAGAATCCCGTGGTAGAGCGTCGATCCGTAGGATCCCCAGCCCAATCAGCATCGAAAAAGGCACGCAGTTCAAGAGAGGAGGAAGCAGAGAAGTGAAGACCATGGAACAGAGTGCCTTTGAGGTAGCGAATGATGCGGAGTAGAGCAGTATAGTGGGGAGTGCGAGGAGCCGACATGTACTGACTGACAATGTGAACAGCATAAGCAATGTCAGGACGAGTTACTGTGAGATAGACAAGACTGCCGACGAGCTGGCGATAAAGAGTAGCATTGGAGAGAAGAGTCCCATCGAGAGGAGTGAGACGAATCTGAGGATCAACTGGAGTAGAGGTAGTTTTGCAATCAATAAGACCAGCACGAGCCAGAAGATCGGATGCATATTTGGCCTGGGACAAATAGGAACCAGTAGAATCATGAGAGACTTCAAGGCCTAAGAAGTAGTTAAGAGTACCAAGGCCCTTCATCTCAAACTGACGGTGGAGAAACTGTTTGAGGTGGAGAATACCAGCTTCATCATTACCAGTGATAATCATATCATCCACATACAGAAGAAGAAGAGTGGTACCATGAGGAGTAGTCTGTATAAAAAGAGTAGAGTCATAGGAGCTAGAGGTGAACTCGAAGTCATGAATGGTAGAACTAAACTTAGCAAACCAAGCACGAGACGCTTGCTTGAGGCCATAAAGAGCACGCTGTAGTTTGCAAACTTGATGAGGTGGAAAAGTGGACCCAAGTGGAGGTTGCATGTAGACCTCCTCAAGAAGATGACCATTGAGGAAAGCATTTTTGACATCTATCTGAAAGAGCCCCCAGTGGCGAGCAACAGCAACAGCAAGTAAACTGTGAACAGAGATAAGCCGAGCAACAGGAGAGAATGTCTCCTCATAATCAATACCATATTCCTGGTTGAAACCCTTGGCAACAAGACGAGCTTTGTAGCATTCAATAGAGCCATCAGAATGTGTTTTGATTTTGTAAACCCATTTGCAGCCAATCGCAGTCTTGCCAGGAGGAAGATCAACAAGATCCCAAGTATGAGCTTTGTCCAAGGCCTGGAGTTCATCAGTCATAGCTTGTTGCCAAAGAGGATTAGTATAAGCCTCACGATAAGAGGTAGGTTCATAAGTAGAGAAGGCAACAGATCCAACAATATAATCACGAAGATGGATAGGAGGTTGAGTTACTCGGCGTGGTCGACCCGTAGGAGGATCGGTCGGAGGAAGAACCGATGGAGAAGGAGGTGTGGCAATGAGAGGTAGACCTTCAGGGAGAGCAGGCTGGACGGGATCAGGAGTGAGCAAGGGCGTCTCGATGAAGGAGGAACCTGTATCAAAATCATCAGAGAAAAGATCTATGGAAGGATTAGTAAACAGTACAGTAGTGGAAAGTGCGGGTAAGTGAAAGGAGAATAGAGAGGAAAACATTTGGTGCTCCCAGAAAACGACCTGGTGGGAGATACGAAGACGTTTAGAGAGAGGATCCTAACAGCGAAAGCCATTATGTTCAATTCCATACCCAAGAAAACAACAAAGACGAGAACGAGGTTCAAGCTTGGTGTGTTCATGGGATTGAAGCAGAACAAAGCAGGCAGAGCCAAAAACCCGAAGATTGGCGTAAGGAGGAGGAGTGCCATGCAGACGTTCAAAGGGAGTTTGATTATGGATGACAGGGGTAGGAGCACAGTTGATAGTGTAAACAGCAGTGAGGGCAGCTTCCCCCCAAAAGTTTTCAGGGCAGGAAAAAGATAGAAGAAGAGCGCAAGTAGTGTCAAGAATATGCCTATGTTTCCGTTCAAAGCGGCCATTTTGCTGGGACGTGCCAGCACAGGAACGATGAGGCAGTGTACCATGATGCCGAAGAAAAGAAAGGAAATCTGAATCCCGATATTCCATAGCATTGTCAGAGCGAAAAATTTTGATGGCTTTGGAGAATTGGGTGTGGACCATTTGGGCAAATCTATAATAAATGTGTTTAAATTCAGGCCTATTTTTCATGAGAAAAAGCCAAGTAAACTAGGAAAAATCATCAATAAAAACAACAAAATAGCGGGATCCCCCCATAGTAGTAGTAGGAGAGGGGCCCCAAATATCCGAATGTATAAGATCAAAAGGTGCAAGGGAGACAGAAGTACTTTTGTTAAATGATAAAGTAGGTTGTTTGGTAAGTTGACAGGGTATACAATCGAAATTATCGGGAATTACATGACCCAACTATCCACTAGAAACCAAAGACTTTAAGCGATTAATAGAAATATGCCCTAAGCGACAATGCCAAAGATGAAAGGGAGATAATGAGGAAGTAGATGCAGGAGCAGCGATCTGAAGAGAGGCAGGAACATGAAGGTGAATGAGTTCATAGAGACGTCCATGCTTACGGCTGATCCCAATAGTCTGCCTCGTCTGAGGGTCCTGTACCAAACAATCAGTAGCAAAAAATGTGACAGTTAGACCAAGTTCACATAATTGACCAATGGAAATAAGGTTTAAGGTGAGAGTAGGGATATGATAAACTTGAGTTATAGATAAAGAAGATGTGGAAACAGTACCAACATGACGGACAGACATGAGGGAACCGTCAGTAGTATGAATTGAGGGAATATGAGGAGATGAGGAGAAGGAAGAAAAGATAGTAGAACTGGAGGTCATATGATTACAACAGGCAGAGTCAAAATACCAAGAAGAGTTACCTGGGATCACAGACAAAGCAGTAGGAGAAGGTGTACCAGAAGGGGAGAGAAGTTGTTTGAGCATGGCCTCTACATTCGTTGGAGAAAAGCGAGGGGTAGACGGAGCAGGTGACTCAGAGAACCCCTCAGAGGCAGCAGCATTAGTGTGATGAGACTGATTCCCGGAAGCAGCAGCAGCAGTGTGATGAGACTGATTCCCGGAACGATGAAAGTTTCCCCGAGAAGAGCCATCGCGAGAGGAGTGGCTATTGGAGGATGATCGGGATGGATTGCGAAAACAATCCTGTTGCAGATGACCAGGACCAAGTTTGTTGCAGTAGCGGCAGGATTTGACGGGGCAATTGACCAGGAGATGGGTTGAAGGAAGGCCCCGATTCTGACAATAGAGGCAGGCAGTGGTCCGTTGGGTAAATGATGGCCAGTACGGAGGAGTGGCAAGAATAGAGTCCACATGATGAGTTTGAAGAGAACTGAGATGAGTCTCCTCTGATAGCAACTCAGAAATTGCTTGTTCAAGAGTAGGCAATGGATGACGATGAAGCAAAGAGGCACGTACGGGCTCAAAAGAGGAAGTAAGAGCCGTGAGAAAGTGCATCAACCTTTGCTGGTTGCGATAGATAGTAAATAAAACAGCATCTTCTTGGTTATGCCAAGTTGGTTCTGAAAGAGCAAGCTGATCCCAAACAGAGTAGATTTGAGAAAGGAAGTCATTAATGGACTGAGTGGATTCTTGGCGCATGCGGTGAAGTTGGTTCTGAAGTTGATATTGATGGGCAAGACCAGTAGTCTGGTATCGTTCTTTCAAAAAATCCCAGATGTCTTTTGCAGGAGTAGTTACAGAGTCAAGCTGAAAGCGACCAAACTGAAGACTGATAGAGGTAACAGAGGTATTACGAAACCAGGTAATGATTTGGTAATTCTTACTGTCCCATTCCTCAAGTCGGTCTTTATATGTAGCAGTAGGAGCAGTAGTTTCATTAGTGTCACTGCCTTTCACCGGTTTAGTCAGATCCCCGGTGACAATTTGCCAGAGCTTCTTTCCTTTGAGGAAGGAGGACATGGCTTGGGCCCACAGAACATAGTTTGAACCATTCAAAATAACGAAAATGGGATGGGAGACATCATGACGATCCATAATACTAGTTAAGTCGGACTAAATTAATAGGAATAGACCTGTAGGAGCAAAATTAGGTAAAACAGAGTGTACCAATGAGTCTGGAAGGTCGAAAATAGCTAGGAAAGGTGTGCTGTGTAGAGATGATGTCAGCAGAATGCAAGATGATGTTAGCGGCGCATGTTAGCAAAACTGGCGCAGACGCGGCTCACAATAGCAGGATGGCGCAGGCGGGTGCACGATAGTGGAACGGCGCAGGCGTGGCTCACGGTAGAGAGATGGCGCACGCGGGTGCACAGTAGCAGGCGCGGCGCACGAAGGAGCAGACCTGAAGGCGCGTGAAGGCGCGTGTGAGAGTGGCGACGGAAGAAGTGACGCGCCGATCACAAAGGAGGTGTGTGAGAGCACGTGAAGGAGTTTCTGATGACGTGCGTGGTGCCGTTGGAATCGTAAGGAGATTCCGAGCTGTTTGGTGTAGTTCCACTGTGTACGGGACTAAACACCAAAATTGAAAAATGCCAGAATTGTATACCTGGGCTCTGATACCATGAAACAATAGTTTGATAGAGAGAGAGAGGATAGAGAGAGAGAGAGAGAGACACTGAATTGTCTGTCTGTAATTGTGCGTATATTTTACAAAGAGAATGCACTCTCTTTATAGAGAGAATATGATGCATTGGATGCCCACCGAAAGCATAATGTATTTACAACATAAAGTATTTACAACATAAAAGATAAAGTGCTAAAGCTATAATGCTAAGTTATGATGCTATAACAGCGATTAACAATTATACACTAACAATATCAAGCCACATTGGCACTATTTCTCTGTGCCCATGTTGCCCATGCACGACCCACGATTTGGTGGGTTTGAACGAAACTTACCTGCATGACATTAGTAACAACAACAATAACAATAATAATAACAATAATAATAATAATAATAATAATAATAATAATATGGCTATAATCTTTAAAAAGATAATTTATGATTTGAATCTATAGATCAAAATTAACATATCACAATTAATGAGATTAGATTTGTCCATAATCAACAAGCCACAATTAATAAAATTGAATTTGGTCATAACTGGCAGGTCATAGCTAATTAGATTAGATTTGGTCTATTGACGGGCCAAAATTGACAAAAAGTAAAATATGATGTCAACAAGATTCCTAGCGTGAGGCCACTTAATATTATATATCAATTAAATACAATATTTAGTGATGAAAATGGTAGTCGTGATGGTGTGTGGATAGTGATGGCAAAAGTGATATATGGTAACAGTAATGATAGTGGTGTAATGGCGGTAGTAACAGTAATGGTTCTGTGTAATGGTGATTTGATGAAGACAATAATAGTGGTGATAAAATGATGTTAGTGATAGTAATAATGACAATGATTTTTTGTGTTGGTGTTAGGTTAATAGTGGCGGTAATAATGGTGATTTAAATAATAATCTAATATGTATAATTAAATTAGGAAAACATGTTTTTATCTTTTTAATTTATTTTCTATATAAAGTACCTCATTTCTAATTGTCACAAAAATGATTTTCACAAATTTTTACTTTTTATTGTATAAAATGCCAAAAAACACAATAATTTTCAAAATATATTTTACTTCCAAACTAATTGGGCCTACTCAAAATTAACAGTCTATAACTACTTTATTATTTTGAAATTTCAGTTGTTCTATAATTATTTTTGAATTTGAAATAAAAAGTTATAATGTGAAACTTTCATAATCACTAATTATAAAATTGAAGATCTCTATTTTCTTTGTGAGATAGAGAGGATTCAAATCCAAATAAATGACTGTTTGGGACTAGTTTTTTTAGATTATGTTTAAAGGTTATTAAAAAAAGTTTTTTTTTGTAAAAGATAAAAACAAGTTGTTGTAACATTTAGGCTGTGTTTGGTTTGTAATTCAAATTATGATTTCACACCTATTATCAACTCTCTGTTTGCTCATAATTTTTAAATTATGATTCCAAATCAATTTCAAAACACATTTCTAAAACATGTTTGGTAAATCAAAGAGTTTTTGAATTTTTGGTATACTCGATTGTCCATTCGGACATCCGTCTAGACAATTTTTGAATTTTTGGGTCTACCCGGTCATCCCCTGGACATCCGGCCAGTCGTCCGGTATGTTGACTAGAACAGTTTTTTTTTTTTTTTTTTGGCACCTGTTATCGGGGAATTTTTTTTTATTTGTTTTTGATATTTTTTAAATATAGAAAATATTTTTTTGAGACCAAAATGACAAATTATTTGGACATTTATTTAAAATTAATAAAAAATTTGAAATAAGAATTAATTTGTCACAGTAATTTTAAAAAAATAATAAAATAATAAAATATTTTTTTAATATTTTAAATAAAAAAATATTTTCAGAATTTTTTAAATAAAAAATTATTTTAGTCAACAATTATTTTTTTGAATTAAATTTAAAAAGAGTTTGGTTACGAGTTTTGAATTAAATTTTTAATAGAATTTTAAGTTTTCTGTTTGGTTATGAGTTATAAATTTTTGAATTAAATTTTGAAAACTTTTTTCAAAACTCATAATTAAATAACTTTCACAAACGCAACACTCATTTCAAAAATTCAACACTCAATCCAAAATTCAATTCAAAACTCATAACCAAACAAATTTTCTCTTTTCAAATCATAATTCCAAAACTCACAAACTCAAAATACAACTCCACCATCAAATCTTAATTTTAAACACAAACCAAACGCTACCTTAATTTTTTTAACATTTTCATTTTATAATTTTTTTAGTAGAGACTTGCTTATTTTTGGAAAAATTAGTCTAAGATTCCTTTCTCATTTTTAGTAATGGAAGAGATCCACAATATTATTTTATGATGTCTAAAGTCCCTCAAATGCACACCTATATATCACAGAGAAATTTGACCCTCTCTCACTCTCTCTGTCTTTGCGATCTTCATGTGAGTTCGTTTCTCTCTCTCTCCAAACCAAACCCTCTTTACCGAGCCCTAAGTTGGTCCTTTCCTAGAGCTTCTCTTTCTTCCAATTTCCTCTCTCCCTCCGTCGTCGACAGTGTCTTTGGCGATTGCTCCAGCTAGAAGCTCCGCCCTGCCTCTCTCAACCCTTACTATAACTCTCATCCCAAAAGAGGCGTCGTCACCATTCGTAGAGGCTTTTTCAATATTTTGAATTTGGAATCCTTTGTTGTTTTCATCCCCGAGAAGGATATTCCAAATTTGAAAAGTATACTCCTTTCAATCCCACAAAAAAGGTATCTCAAGATGCAACGAAGAGTAACGAAAGTACAATAACATTTTCTCTGGCACGCTAGGCCTGTGAAGTATGATATCTTTTATATGATACTCCACTCGATATGGTACAATCAAGTTTTTCGAATAAGACCCAGATGACAACTGTTGCCTTTGATTACCAAAAGATTACAGGTAAACTTATTTTTCTCTGGAATTTGATTAAGTGCCTTGTTGTAGGGAACTGAGGATATGAAAACATTGCAAGAAAACATAAATTCATTATTGTAGAGCAATTTGTTTTTAAGCTTTTGATTGGGATTCTTGTAGTTCTTGAAGTGTCATTATTTGTTGCTGTACATAAATTTATAGAAAAATAAATTATTCTTTGATGTGAAGATCTCTCTCTCTAAACATCTCTTGACAAAACCATTTTGGTAAGTACTATATAAGTGTATGTCTCTCTTGATATGTTGTGATGTTATGAGCTTGGGGGTTATTGGATTATCTGTACTTTACATGTAATGATATGAGAAATTAATACTTAGCTATTTGTTCCTATTTGTTTTGTTTAATAGAGTTGTTGTTGATGTTGGAAATTGGTCTCATATTGTCGTGGCAGCTTACAGACCTTGGGGTTGCCTAAAAAATGTTAACAGAAAGTAGACTTACCAACTCTCTTATGCCATTGAAGTTTGAAGAAAAAAAATTATCTAGCTTTGATTTGTATTACGAGTTTGATTTGATTTCTTGGAAAAAAAATTCCACCTTTTTGTTGGTTGATGTCCTGTTTGTTTTCTATCAAAATTGAGAGAGCCATTCATGAATCAGCAAGTTATTCTCTGAGATTTTGTATCAATTGACAATTTTCTTACCTATTGTTGGTTATATATTTATTATGTTGTTGGATAAATGGTATCTGTTCAATTTTCTCTGGTTTTTTGTTGTTCAATTTTTTATGATTTGTTGTTGTATGAATGTCTTGCAGTCCAGACAAAATTAATCAAAATGGTGGTTGTTCAATTTTCTCAGATTTGTTGTTGTTTCATTTTCTCTAGTTTGCTATCGTATGAATCTCTTACAGTCTAGAGAAAATTGGTCAAAATGGTGGCTGTTCAATTTTCTCTGGTTTGCTGTTGTATGAATCTCTTATAGTCCAGAGAAAATTGGTTAAAATGGTGTTTGTTCAATTTTCTCTAGTTTGTTGTTGTTCAATTTTCTCTGGTTTGTTATTGTTCAATTTTCTTTGGTTTGCTATTGTATGAATGTCTTACAGGCCAGAGAAAATTGGTCAAAATGGTGGTTGTTCAATTTTCTCTAGTTTGTTGTTGTTTATTTTTCTCTGATTTTCTGTTGTATGAATGTCTTACAGTCCAAAGAAAATTGGTCAAAATGGTGGTTGTTCAATTTTCTTTGGATTGTTGTTGAGTGAATGTATTACAATCCAGAGAAAATTAAACAATAAAAAATCAGAGAAAATTGAAAAAGAGCCATACAAAGACACACAAAATTTCTCTAACACAATTTTCTTTGGATAAAACCACACAAAGCCACGCAAATTTTCTCTAGATAGAGCCACAAAATTTTTTTTTAATATAATTTTCTCTAGATAGAGCCACAGAAAGCCACACAAATTTTTACTAACATAATTTTCTTTGGATAGAGCCACACAAATTTTAATGGTATGTAAGTCTAGAAAGAATTTCTCTTCCATTCTCTCTGTATTATTTTTTATTTTGATTTTGAAAATTGAAGCTTTTCTTCAATGTAGCTATCTATGGAGTCCCTTTTTTTGCATTTTAATCTCTTGAAATGTAGACTAATTGTAGACATCAACAATTTCTCTGATTCAAACCAGAAAAAATTCAAATTTCTTTGAGTTCAAACCAGAGAAAATTCAACAACAGAGAAAATTACACAGAGAAATTGAAATTTCTCTCAGTTCAAACTAGAGAAATTCAGAGAAAATTGAGTAATTTAAATTTTCTCTGGTTTGAACCCGAAGAATTTTTGGACTTCCCAAAAAATTCAAGTTTTTTGATTTTATGAGGGTTTCAAGTTTTTTGTGAGTAACATTTACGATATGATCATCATTAAGAAACAAGCCATGAACTTCATACCATTGTTAGTGAAATTTACTAGTCTGGTTAAATGTTGTGTTGTGATATCCATTGCTTTTGGTGTTTTGAACGTCTTACAGTCCCGAGAAAAATGGTCAAAATGAAAATGGTGTTTGCTGAATTTTCTCTGGGTTGTTGTTGTCTGAATGTCTTACAGTTCAGAGAAAATTAATCAAAATGAAAATAGTGGTTGTTCAATTTTATCTGGTTTGATAAAAAACACAGAGAAAATTATGAGCAAACCAGATAAAATTGGTCAAAAATACAGAAAAATTCTTTGGGAAGTTCAGAGAAATTCCCCTTTGGAGAGAAAATCTCTGGGAGGTCCAGAGAAATTCTTTGGGTCGAATTTTCTCTGGATTGATGTTGAGGGACTTTAGACATTATTAAAATATTAAGGGTTGGTTTGGAGTGTCCTAAAAAAGTGCACTTTTTGTCTTTTTACGAAAAGATGTGCAGAAAAGTAGAGAGGTGATGTGATGAAAAAAAGATAAAAAGATAAAAAGATGAATTATATAGGTTATGCCAAACCTAGCCTAAGTGTCCTTTGTGTTATAAAATTTTAATATCAAGAACCTTATAAAAAAAAATCCCCCATATTTTTTGGTGTTGGTTAAAGACCCTTTAAAACTACGCAAGGGGTGAGCCCTAATATATAGTATTAAATAGAAAAAAAATAAAAATAAAATAAAATAAAATTGAATCACTTTCATTTCTTGATAAATCACACGTTGAAGAACTTCTTCAGCAATCTCCTCTCAAAAATGTGAAAAATGATTGTGTGAGCAAAGCTTTAAATTACAAACACTGGAGTACAATTACAGTTAAACAAGCCAAGAAAAATAGTGGTTAAAATAAATAAGATAAATATATATCTTAATAAAAAAAATAAAAGATCATATTTTTTTAAAATATAATTAACGAATTAATGATTAAAAAAAATCTATGTCCTATGTAAATAAATTGTTTTTAATAAAAATCAATATAATCATGTTAAATATTTATATTGAACTAATTGAGCAGTCCTTCAATTACATGACTATCTTCCTGCGATCTCTCTGTGTCTCCTGCGAGACATCAAGTAAAGCCATAGCCATGTAAACAACATAGCACAGAGTCGACCACAAAATATAGTGAAGGAAAGACTGATGAGAATCAACAACACCCCTGCTTTTGAACTTGAAACCCCACTCTCTTTGTTGATGCTCTGTTTTTTCAGATTCAATGAACTCAAATTTCTCAACTGTGAGTCACAACACTTGTTGGGTGATGAATCCGAGGAAGAGCTTGTTCTTCATTTGCTCTACAAGTGTCACTTTTATGACTTTAATAGGGTTGAAACTCAAAATTATAAAGGCTTTAGAGAGAAAGAGAGAATAGCCGAAACTATGAGAGAGAGACGAGGGGCGGAGCAAGCGGAGTGACACAGAGAGAGAGACTGTCCTCTGGGTTGGTTTGTGAAGTGGGTTGACTTTTTAGTTTTTTGATTTTTTTGACTGTATTAGTTAAAAAGCTTGATTTGAAAAGGATTTTTTAATTTTTTGACTTTTTCGACTTTTTTTGTGAGAGAAGAGTATAATGATTATGGATTGGATGTGATGTTTTATTTGTTGTGGCTAAAATAGTCTATTTTGTCTTTTGTGACTAAAATAGTAAAAAAAAAATCCACAAAATCACTTTCCAAACGGTGCCACTGTTTGGTTGGGACGGCAACGAAGAGAAAATAATTAAAACGCATAAAAGAAAAGACTTAATTATGAAGAATACATTATTTAAAGTTTAATATGTATTATTATTATTAATAAATTTCTATTAAGATATAATAATAATTAAAATTTTAATTGAATATATTGAATTACTATTAAAGTGCAAATAAAAGTAGGTATGGGCTAAGTGAGTTAGGCCAATTTCGGCCCAATCCACTCAAGTTTAATCAATCATGTGGATTTTGTTAGGTTAGGCCCATTATTACTTATTTATTTATTTATTTATAATTTTATGGGACCATAACTCTTCGACAACCATATATTTTCTACGAAAAAAAAAAAAACACACACAATCCATGATTCAATGGTGACGAGCTACACAATATGAAATACTCATCCTTCGTACACTCCTTTCAAGCCCAACCCAATTGAAAGTAGAATTCGTTGACAACTGTTTGAAAAATGATGTACAAATTCACATTTCAAATTCATTTTTAAATTTAATGTCATGTAAGTAAAATAAATAATTTATAATTAGAAAAAATATAAAAATCAAAGAGTTATCTTAAATATTTTAATAAATTGTTATATCAAGTTTATAAAATTAATCTAATTTTTGAATTAAAGTAGCACTACTTTAAATTTTTAGTTTCAAAAAAATGCCATGTATTCAGTATAAAAAAATAAAATAAGAAGTGACATTATGACATGTTATAAATAGTCCATGTATCCGCAAATTTATTTTTGTCTAAATAATAGCATATGTACTAAAAATTCTTTTATATAATTTTTTTTAGGGACCGGATTATCTTCTGTCCCAAATCGAATTCGACCGTCCAATTTGATCCATTGGGTTTACTTTCGAATCTCGTTTCGATAATCCAAACTGTTCACATTTTAGACTTCGTTGAATACATCATTATTACAAAAAATCAAGTCAACCAACTAACGGAAACTACGTATTCAGATCAATTTTGTATAAACCAATTTATTTTCTTACTGTCTATTTTTTTTTCCATACAAAACTTATACGAACACGTGATTGTCGTTATCCGATCAATTTGATTTTTTACAGAGATGATGTGCTCAACAAACTCTAAAAATAAACGGTTCAAATTATTAAAACATGACCCAAAAATGAATCTAATGGACTACACAATATCTCTCCAGCCCGATTTGAGACTATGAAGAAGTCAGACCCCTTTTTTTTATTTTAAATAATACTATCATGGTGACTAAATTTAAATTCTAAACATTCATTAGTTTAATGAGTCTCACATTTCATATCCCTTACCAATACATTTATATACAGCAGCAATCCACACTTAAATTTAATATTAAAATTTGATAAACATAACAATACTATTATTTTATTATCTCTATTAACCAAAATTCTTAAAGCCGATATTATGTTTAGTTATTCAGCAAGTCCACATACTAAAAAAAATTATAAAATTATTCAAAATTTATAATGTAAGGTCAAAATTTATTCATGAATGACCCAAAACATGAATAAAATCTACACTATAAACTACAAATTCGAAGTATTTTTTTTCTCCATAAATTCATAGACTTCTCCATAGGTATGTTGATCAATGTGATAAACAGTAATGATTTATCTGTACAACTTTTTTTCCCTCTTGAATCTCTCGAATGAGATTAACTCTTACCAGTAAGAGTATTATTCGGAGATTGCAAAAGAAAAAAATTGTGTAAATAAATCTTTAAACTTGAGGACCTTCTGATGGTTAAGTTAGATTGAAAAAAAGAGTCAAGAAGTAATTAGAGAGAGTATGTATTGATATCTTTCATACCTTTATTGGCCTTTTGGCTTACCGTGCCCCACTTATAATTGCTCCCCTGTCTTTGTCTTTTCATGCCGTCCTACCAACCGTAAGTTTATAGCTATCTGTAGCCGGCCATGGCAGCGTCGTCATGTCATAGAAATCATGGAAGAAAAGGGGATGGCTTGTCCCTTCTTTTTGTCTGGTCCTTGGGCCTAAGTTAGGTTAGGAATTATTTGGATGGTCTATTGGACCACCTATTTGGGCTATGCCCATCAGTAATCCCCTATTCCCGAGTGTAGCTTTAGTCCGACGAAAGGAATAAAAAATGCCCGGTTTGTCACAAACGGTGCCAACTAATGATGCAGTTTGGTTGAACGAGAGATGGGTCGGATAAGATCCGAATGCTCCATAAGTTGGTTGAACTTTGTTTTCCTAGCAGCACCTGTGCCAAATCCAATAGGAAGGACCCAGAGGGTGGGGTTCCTTCCTGAGGACCCTCCAATGGTTAAGTTAAATTGGAAAAAGAGTCAAAAAGTAATTAGAGAGAGTACGTATGTATTGATATTTTTCATACCTTTGTTGGCCTCTTTGCTTACTGTGCCCCACTCACGATTGCTCCTCTGTTTTTGTTTTTTCACGTCGTCTTACCAACTGTAAGTCTATGGTTATCTGTAGCTGGTCATGGCAGTGTCGTTATGTCATAGAAATCATAGAAGAAAATGGGGCGACTTGTCTTTTCTTTTTGTTTGGCCCCTGAGCCTAAGTTGGGTTAGGAATTATTTGGACGGCCCATTGGCCACCTATTTGGGCTATGCCCATTGATAGTCCCCCATTCCTGAGTGCAACTTTATTCCAACAAAGGGAATCAAAAGTGCCCGATTTGACATGCTCGATCCATTGCTTGATTTAATGTGATAGTGCTCGGTCAAAATAATGCATGTTACGTGTGCTTAGTAAAATAAGCTTGTTGATTTGTTGGGCTTCATTATTCCAACAACTTAGTCCCACTCGAGATAGTAATTGATTTTTGGGTGGAGCCCATGCAAGAGTTTTGTTTGGTTGTATGAAAATAATTCACGTGAATTTGCTTTTTGATATTTGTTATATTATGATTACCATAGGACCCGCTAGCTTTCTAATTGTTGACTGCTTTGCTTGGTTGGTTTTCATGTCTTTTTCCAAAATTCAACACTTATCTCCATGTTTGGAATTATTGAATTGACATGGTCCCACCAATTTATTTGTTGAATGGCATGCTTGATTGATATTTTGTCAAGTAGTCCATAAAAACTCTTCTTTTTCTTAGATTTCAGGAGACCCACTATAACAATCCTTCGAATCACAGTGACTTATTTGGAAAGAGAGAAAAGAAAAATTGTTTCACTTTCTCTCGCTATATCCATATACCCAGGAGCTTGCGATTTTTTTGGGTTTGGTTTTGGATGTGAAGAGAGGGAAGAAGCCATGAAGTGTGATGTTATTGACGGAGGCCATTTTTGGGAAGGAATGGAGGAGCGAGTAAGTCTCATCCTAGTTTCTCCAAGAAGACTAGTTTCGCTCACACACTCTCTCTCTCTGTATGTGTGTGTTTTCAATCTTTGCTAAGCATTCACTAGTTCATGTAGTCTTAGAGGGCTATTAATGGCGTGCTATAGTTTTCCTGGAGACTCATGTTAACGATGATGATGAAGAAAAATTGAAGAGAATCAATTTCTCATATTTTTTCGAGATGTATTCAGTTGACCCGTGTTTGAAGTAAAAAGTAAATCTTTCAATATACAGCGACAAGTGTCTAGACAACTCTATTATAGTTTTGGCAACATGACATTAGAGTAATTCAATTTGTATAGCAATGTATCACCGAATAGGCACTTCACAACTAACCGGAATTAATTTCTTGTTATCATCCAATTAAACGACAACATATTGCTAGAAAAAAAAAAAAAAAGTTTGTCTGGTAACATGGCACTGGATGAATTCAAATTCGTTAGCATTATATTATCTAATAAGTCCAAATTATTGTTTGGAAGAAAGTGGCTCTGTAAATGTATAACAACAAAACACTGGACAAACCTATTTTTTCCGACAACATAACACCGGAAGAATGTAAAAAGTCTAGTACTGTGTAACCAAACAGGCACTTCACCATGGGCTCCACCAAACCCCTCGTCTTCCTTGTTTTCTCTTTTCCTCTGTTGCTTCTCTTTTTTCCCTCCAAAAATTAGTGATGTAAAGAGATGAAATAGTTAATTTAGGATTAGTTTTGGTAATATATTAGGGGTGTAATGAGAATTATGTTTTTTTAATTGGTGTAATGAGATGAAAGGTGTAAAGAGGTAAAATAGTGGTGTAAGTAGAATCACTCATAAATAAAATTTATAAAAAAAAAAAAAAAAAAACCTCATTTATGTCCCTACCTGTTCTTTTCTTTTCATTTTCTTTTCTTTTACTTTACTTTCCTACCAATTTCACTTTCCATCATTTATTTCTTTCAAATCAAATGAAACCTAGATGAAAATTTTCGTAAGAAAATGATGATAAAAAAATATAATAACTGCATATGGAGATAAACATGAGCAAAAAGGAAAACAAAATAAACATTATCACAATTTGTGAGGAAAATATATATTTTGTAACAAATCATTAGCCTAACCAACAAAATAATTTGAATTGTACAAGAAATTTTAATTTCGATTACTTTTTAGAACTCCTTATTTAAACAAAGATATAATTTTTTTTTCCTTTCACTTTCCTGTATTATCTATCTAACCAAACTAAACCTACAAAATAAATAATTTAAATTGTCAAAATGAGACATGTTGTAAATCTCATAAATCCCTCTAATTTTCTAAACTCCTACTTCTAATATATTTGTACAATCTATCTATTTATATATTATATAAGTAAAATGAGATTTTTAGTGAAGAGACTTGTGAAAATTTTAATATCTCATACGGATTTTCTTAATTTCTTTACTTAATTTTTTTAATTTTAAATAATTAAGAAAATTTTCATTGGCTAACTTCCATTTAATCATATAAAAATAAAATTTTAATTAGTCTATGATTTATTTGACAATCCCACATCGAAAAAAGAAGGAAAAATTGAGTTGTTTCATTATGTAAAATGAATTTTATACTCCCATTTAATGTTGTGTATGTTTCAATTCAATATAGTTTAATTTTTAATTTTAAAATAAAATTTAAAAGTTTTAATTAATTAATTTTTGTGTAAGTTGTTTGTTTTTTTGACCTAGCCGATTAGGCTAAATCATTTTGGTTTGATTGATTCATTCGTTTAATTGCGATTTTAATGGTTTTATCAAATCATATTGGTTAGATTTGTTTGATTTGAAATAAATTAAAGATTGATCTGATTAAAAATTAAATGACTAAGATTGATTTATTAGAAATAAACTTTCTGCCCAAACAATTATTAACTTTTATTTTATAATCTCACATCAGAGAAAAAAAAAATGAGTTGCTTCACTTCTATAAAATGAGTCTTATGTTTTCATTTAATAAATATTGTAGTATTGTGCATGCTTCAATTCAGAACAGTTTAAATTTTAAAATTAAAATAATATTTAAAAGTTTTAATTAATCAATTTTTGTGTAAGTTGGATGGTCTTTTGACCTAACCAATTAGGTTGAACCGTTTTTCGTTTGATTGATTTCTTTGATTTAACCGTGATTTCTCATACTGATTTTCTTAATTTTAAACAATTAAAAAAAATTACATTGACTAGCTTCCATTTAACCATATAAAAATAAAAATCTAATTAGTTTGTGATTTATTTTATAATCCCACATCAGGATAATAAGGAAAAAGTGAGTTATTTCACTTATATAAAGTGAATTTTATACTCCCATTTAATATTATAATGTTGTACATAGACAATTTAAATTTTAAAATAAAAACTCTAATTAGCCTATGATTTATTTTTTAATCCCACATCGGAAAAATAATAAAAAAAAGTGAGTTGTTTCACTTATATAAAGTGAATTTTGTACACCTATTTAATATTACAGCGTAGTGTATATTTTAATTCAAAACAGTTTAAATTCTAAAATAAAATTTGAAAGTTTAAATTAATTAATTTTTGTGTAAGTTGGTTGGTCTTTTGACCTAACCAGTTAGGCTAAATCATTTTTAGTTTGACTGATTCATTGGTTTAGCCGTGATTTTAACAGTTTTATTAAAATATATTGGTTAGATTTGTTTAATTTGAAAAAAACTAAAGATTGATCTGATTAAAGATTGAACGACTAAGATTGCTTGATTAGAAATTAACTTTCCCGAAACAATTGTTAACTTTTATTTTATAATCTCACATCAGGAAAAGAAGGAAAAAGTGAGTTGTTTCACTTATATAAAATGAACTTGTTACTCTCATTTAATATTGCAGTGTTGTGCATGTTTTAATTCAAGATAGCTTAAATTTTAAAATTAAAATAACATTTAAAAATTTTAATTAATTAAATTAATTTTTGTATAAATTGGTTGGTATTCTAACCTAGCCAAATAGGTTGAACCATTTTTGGTTTAACTGATTCGCTGGTTTAACCGCGATCTTAGCGGTTTTATCAAAATAAATTAGTTAGATTTGTTTGATTAAAAAAAAATAATTAAAGATTGACCTAATTAAAGATTAAATGACTGATATTGTTTGATTCGAAATAAAATTTCTGCCCGAATAATTGTTAATTTTTATTTTACAAAAATTCCACATCGGGAAAAAAAAAATAATAAATTTTAAATAAAATAAAACTTAAGTCTTAATTAATTAATTTTTGTGAAAGTTGGTTGGTTTTTTTGACCGATTTTAACGATTTTATCAAAATATATATTATTTTATTTCTAAAATGTATGTTTAAGTTTTATGACAAACTTTAACGTAGAATAAGCTAAAACTAAAAAAATTTATAAAATGAAATTTATTTTTATTTTATCATAAATATATTTTTTTATAAATTATTCTATTTTTTCATTTTTACCAATTAAATTATGACATCTATTTTTTATTATGAACTTAAGATATATATATATATATATAATTAATAGCATAACAACTGCAATATATATTCTAATAAAATGATTAAAATTTAATTTATTTTAAATTATTTTTATATATTTTTAAAATAAATTCTATATTATTATTTAATTTTAAAATTATTTTTAATTATTTATAGTCGGGGGCGTATATGCTAGTAATTATAACGTAAAATCTTATAATGGAGAATTGACCCTGAGCACTAAAATAAAAACATATAACCAACCCAATTAATTAAATTCCAATTTGTTCAACCGTTTGAATTTTATACTATTGATTTTTGATATTTTTCTAAGGTTCAACATTATACAATTGAAACCAAAATGGACCCACCACTGAGGAGGATAGTTGGGCATTCATTGATTTTTGTCTGGTGGGGAGATTGGATAAATTTTGACCCTTTGCAAAGGATAATTACCCATCCCCGTGACGGACTAAAACTAGTTTACCACCAATGACGTTCGACGATTTTGGTCCAATCACGTTTCGGGATTGACGTAGCTACGTAACAGACGCTGCAGTCGTCGTCTTCAAACGTCTCCATTTGATTCTAAGGAGAGACTCACATCGGATCGGAAGTCTGGCTTTTGACTTTTCCGTCTGACCTAGACCACGTGGACGCCCGACCAGCTGTATTAGAGGTTTATTAGAGGTTTCGTTTAGATTATTTGAATTAATTTTTTTATTGGATATTTTATATGTTTTATTTATAAAAAAAAAATTAGGTATAATAATAATAATTTATTTAATTTATTACATTTTTTACTAAAAAAATATATAATTTATTTTAAAAATATAATTATTGTTTATTTTTTTAGTGAAAAATTAACAAGTTATAATTATTAGATTAACTTAAATTTTTACACAAAGTGTCCGACAAAATGAACGGTTCAAATTATCGAAACAGGATCCAGGATGGGCCTCACGGGCCCAAACAATACTGTTAGCACCATAAATCTGTAATTTAGCACCATAAATCTGTAATTTTTATTATTATTTATTATTAATATAATTGCAGAACACGTGGCATTCTCTTATTCATTTGGAAGTTAAAAGAAGTTATAGAGATGATAGAGAATATGAAGGACAAAGTGGATTAGTGGAAGGACACATGGCAAGACAAGAATGAAGATGGAAGAAATGGGTAATTACTAAGTAGTTATTGCTGTATTTTTTCCTCTATAAATAGCCATTAATGGCTACATTGTAAAGATCCAGAACTTAAATCAAAGACAATTGATTTCAATATTTCTTATCATTTTCCTTATCTTAGGAGTAGTTTAACATAGATTTATATTTCGAAACATTTATTTTCAGCACTTTTATTTCAAAGCATAGGAGTAGAGGTAAATACTTATTACTTTGATTGTTCACTCAATCATCTTTCTCCGTCCCTTTTTCTTTTTCTTCTTTTAATTTTTCTTTTCTCTACACTTGACAATTTTGAAGTCCTCTTTGTTGAGGCAAAAGAATCGTCAACACAATCGCTTGATAATTGGCTTGAATTTAATCTGTAAGGATTTTTCAAGCCTTGCTGGCACGCTCGCATTTATGATATTTTCCTTCGTAGGAAAAATAAGCCAACATTTTTTGGCACGCCCGGTGGAACGGCCAAGTGTAAGAAATGACAAACGATTTGGATTTCGCCATTCGAACTTGTCAATATAAAATATATTGGCGTGAAAGAGAAATTTTGGATCTTCAAGAAGAAATCCATTTTCTTGATGAAATAAACTTTCGTCCATTACAATATTATTTGGTGGAAGAAAAAAGACACCATGTAATTGGAGAAATTCATCAACTTGATATGGAAATTCGCCAATGGAATGATGAGTTATCAACTCTCACGACCAAGTCTTTAACTGAGACTTTAATGGCCGGAATTGGTGAATTTTTTCAGAATTTTTCCATGGTTGAAAGTAGCAAAAGCAAAGAGTTGATTTCATCAATGGCTCGGGGGGTTCAAGAGTCCGTTTTTAAAGAGCCAAATTATGAAATTAACATAACGAAAGAGCATGTTCTTGAGCCAAAATTGGCTAAGAATGATGTTTCATGCATGGCTTGGGGGGTTCAAAAACCAATTTTTAGAGAATCAAGTCATAAAAATAACATTCTTATGGGGGATTTTCATAAGCCATTAATGGCTAACATGGAAAAACAGCCCACTTTGTCAAAGAATTATGAAAATCAATTTGGCGAAAATCATATTTTTAAACCAAACATGGCTAAGAATGATGAACAATTTAATGTTCATGAATTTGAATTTTTTGAAATCATTTAAAATGTCAAGTTGTTTGAATTTTTAAGGCCATCTTGTACTGTGGTTTTTGGTGTTCAAAACCTACTTTGGATTTGTGGATCACACCAAAATATAATTCTGATGATGTGGTTAATAAAATTAACAAATTGCTCTTATGAGTTCGAAGCACTAAGAACAGGGGATGACCATTTAAAATGCATGAACTTGGCTAGGAAAAGCCTATGCATTTAAATAAGTGGTTGAGAATTGCTTATCTTTTCAAATTGATGGCCAATTATTTGTGTGTACACAATCAAAGCATCGAAGATACATTTGAAGCATCAAGAGTTGTTTCGAAGGTTGATTACTTCACCTTCGAAACTGTATAAAGCTTTGAAGATACATTCGAAGCATCAAGAGTTGTTTCGAAGGTTGATTACTTCACTTTCGAAACTGTATAAAGCTTCGAAGATACATCTGAAGCGTCAAGCTTAACCTTGAAACTTCATTGTAAGTATCATCATCCTATATCAATGCTTCCAACCTTCGAGGGGTGATGTTGTTCCTTCAAAACTGTGCCGCAAGACCTTCGAACGATGAATTTGGTCTTTTATACCATCTTCGAAGCTTGTTATTGATCATCTAGTTATAATTTCATACTTATTTGAAGCACTTTATTAGTGCTATTATATCATTCGAAGTACTTTATTGGTGCTATTCGAAGCACTTTGTTGATATTATTCGAAGCATTTTATTGCTTAGATTAGTCATGTGCTTGGTTTGGCCCTTCAAAAATTCAAGTAAACATCATTTTTAAGGGCCGCGTGGGGTAATGTTAGCACCATAAATCTCCAATTTTTATTATTATTTATTATTAATATAATTGCAGAACACGTGGCATTCTCTTATTCATTTGGAAGTTAAAAGAAGTTATAGAGATGATGGAGAATATGGAGGACAAAGTGAATGAGTGGAAGGACACATGGCAAGACAAGAATGAAGATGGAAGAAATGGGTAGTTATTAAGTAGTTATTGCTGTATTTTTTCCTCTATAAATAGCCATTAATGGCTACATTGTAAAGATCCAGAACTTAAATAAAAAACAATTGATTTTAATATTTCTTGTCATTTTCCTTATCTTAGAGTAGTTTAACATAGATTTATATTTCGAAGCATTTATTTTCAGCACTTTTATTTCGAAGCATTTTATGCACTTTCTTTTCGAAGCATAGGAGTAGAGGTAAGTACTTATTACTCTGATTGTTCACTCAATCATCTTTTTCCGTCCCTTTTTCTTCTTTTACTTTTTCTTTTTTCTACACTTGACAATTTTGAAGTCCTCTTCGTTGAGGTAAAAGAACCGTCAACACAATCGCTTGATAATTGGCTTGAATTTAATTTGTAAAGATTTTTCAATCCTTGCTGGCACGCTCGCATTTATGATATTTTCCTTCGTAGGAAAAATAAGCCTACAAATACCCTTTAATCCAAAATCTAGGTTGGAGGGGATCCTCCTTCTGTAAAATAACTATATCTACCAAACATTTCTAAAAATTTACGTTTACTTTTTTTTTTTTATAAACGGAAGTCAATTATTAATTATTAGATTAATTTTTTAATTTAACTCTCCCATGACTACCCTTTTGTAGGGATGTAATAATGGCTCGACCCAGCCCAAGCGGGCCTCGCGAGCTTCCGCTTTTTAGCGGGCCGGGCAGGCCCATGGGGCGAAAAGTGGAGCCTAGCCCCAAGCCCAGGCCCACTCATAATAGGGTCGGGCCCCAGACTGGGTCTAGTTGGGCCTTGTTTTTTTTTGTTGAAAAAATTAACGATAAATACATTATCTATGTAGATTATTTATTAGGGATACAAAATAAAAGAAAAGTTATACTAGAGTATTTTAGTTAAAATTAATGAGATGTTTTGTTTGGTTATGTTTCATGGTGGTATTTAAATTTAATTATGTATCACTTATGTTTTTTTATTTATGAACTTATAACTAAAAAAGTATATAATTATGTAATTTTTTTCTTTCGAAATGAATAATTTTATATATATGAAAATGAAACTTTCAATAGTACAATATTAAGTTAATTATATAACATTTATTGAATAAATAATTTTTATTTCAAAATGAAATAAAATATTTCAAAAATTTATATCATTAAATAAAGTAGGTGTAGATTATTAATGATGGTAAAATAATCGCATCACTATAGGTCAAGTACATCCCAACTAGCTTGGCACGTACTAGCCTACCAATCATTTGCATTACATTTCACCTCAATAATCTAATACCAAAAAAAAAAATGAAATAGTAAAAAATAAATTATTGATCAATTATTAGAGGAGACAGACATTTCAGTCGTGTTGCCTGAGAATATTTCATTCAAATCGTTTTGAATTCGCTCATTTTCACTATAATTTTGTCTTCTTGTAAGCGCATGCATATGATCTTTGGATATCATCAGTGTCTTAACTATTTGGGGTGAAAGCTTGATGCGGTAATCGCTTAGAACCCGTCTACCTGCATTAAAAGCTGTTTCCGAAGCAACTGTAGAAATAGGAACGGTTTGTATATCATAGGCCGTCTATGAAACTACAGACCACATAGTTTCATTTTGTTTCTACCATTTCAAAATGTCAAAATCATCGAAATCAACTACTAACGGGCTTTCCAAATAACGTTGCAGTTCAAAACTACGTATGCTTGTATGTTGAAATATTCTTCTACTTTTAATTACTGAAAAAATACTTAATCTCCCGCATGGAGATGAGACTGCTAGTGTAGTGTGTATAAGTGTATTTACAGATGCAGCGGTCATGTATTCTTCAAATAATCTGTTGCATGTTTACACAATAGGGGCAAGCTGTGTTTGATCAACGAAAATACGTTCTAAAAATTTTTGTAAACCAATTTCTTTACACCCAAGAGCAATTATTATGGCTAAACCTAAAAGATGAGGCAAATGATCAAAATATTTATCAAATTTTACTTTCATTGAAGTAATAATGGTTACATATTATTCATTACCCATGTTTTACGAAAACTTTAATTATTTCTGCTAGCGTATGTAAAATAAATGGTGAAGTGAGAATATATATATATATATATATATAAGAAAATAATTTTGTTGAAGTATCAAAAACTTTTAAAAAATCTTTATGCAATGCTACTTGGCTCCAATTAAGTTCTGTGGGAGTTAGTATTCTTCCTATAAATGTTGTTACAAAAAATAAATCTATTTCTTTGTTTACAAACCCTTTTTAACATATTATATGTTGAATTCCACCAACTTTCTATATCAAAAATTAATTTTTTAAATGACATATTTTCTCGTTGACAAATTTTTATGTATTCCGAAATTCGATTAGCAGAAGACATAATAGTAACAATTGTATTTTTTATTACAAGTATAGACGTCTCATATACATGCATAGTTTCTTTAACAATCAAGATTAAAATATGGGCACAACAACAAATATGAAATAAATCACCAACAACAACTAATTGTAAAGTTGATTTTAAACGAATTACAGTTTGATTATAATATGCTGCATTATCTAAACTAATCGTAAATATTTTATTTTGTAAAACCCACTCATATAATACATTTTTTATTTCTACACCAAGCGAATGACCAGTGTATAGAAGTTCAATTAATTTAAATGAAATAATTCTTTTATTTAATTTCTAATCATTATCAATAAAATATGTAGTGATATATTGATATTCTAAACCATTATTTAATCACAAATCAGATGTTAAACGAACTCTTCCATTCAATTTTTTAAAGATGCCAAATAATTCACTTTTAACATCTTTAAATTTCTTTAAAATCCTATTTCTAGTAGTATTTCTTAAAAAACTTTGATATTGCGGTGCAAAACTTTCATGAATCATTTCGGTAAAATCGAGATATTCACTAGTAGTAAAAAGTTGTTCTTTTTTTAATAATATATTCAACTACAGAATTTTGTGCACGTATATGATCATATGAAAATGTTTGTAAATTACCAATTGACGAAGCGCCTAATTGAATTTGACTTAATATTAGGTTGTTGACTTTGTAAATGTTTGTTAGCATACCTTTTTAGATGACTAGTATCCATATAGATGCATTACTAAATAAATGTGCACAATATTTATATTTTGCTTTAAATGTAATTGTACTATCAGGATTATTTATATATATATTTTTAAAATGTTCCCGAACACTACTAGTTGTGCCCTTAGATAATGATCCAACTGTTGAAAAATGGATATTAGAAGGAGAATCAATAGATTTATATTGTGTAGTATATGTATCAATATCGACATAAACATTAGGAATATTAGGATCAATAGTAATGTAAGTGAAATAATATATAAGAACTAACAATTAATTTAAATAATGTGTAAATATAATTAATAAAAAAATAATTAATGAAAAAAATAAGTAGCTAATAAATTTAATTAAACTAATTAATTTTACCGACTAGCGAATGCGATACAAAAATTATTTTCTTTTGATAAAATTTTCTTATTGTACAATTGCAATTGCTGCTTGGGGATGACAATTAAAAATTAATTGAGAGTTGAGAGAGATTGAGAGTTTAAGAGAGATTGAGAGAGTTTAAAATAGAGAATTATTTGTGAGATTTATTTTGGAAAATGAGAGATATTTATAGTAGTTTGAAAAAAAAAAGTAAATTTATAAAAAAAAAAATATTACCGTTGTATATGACCGTTAAAATATATTTTTTTTAAATTTTTTTTTTAAGTCTACAAAGGTGCATATATATATATATATATATATTCCATTCATTCATTGCAACTTGAACTTGATGTGAATGAAGAGTGAGTGATGCGTGACATAAAGTAGGCGGACGACACAGTAGAGGCGGACAAAGCAGTTTGGCAGACATATATATATATATATATATATATATTTCCATTCAATTGCAACTTCAAGTTGATGTGAGTGAAAGAGTGAGTGGTGTGATGCAAGGGAGAGGCAGGGCAGGGGGTAGGTGGGCAGGGGCAGGCATCAGTCTATAATTTTTTTTCATTCATTATAAGGAAATGACCGTTGTGCTGTGTTGTTTTTTTATTTATTTATTTTTATTTTTGAAAAATCAAGTTTTTATTTTATTATTTTATTTTTTTAATTATTTAACTATTGCATGTTGCCTTTTATTTTATTTTATTTTTAAATTTGACCATTGGCAAAGAGAAGGCTGGGTGGGCCGAGCCAGGTCGAGCTTCAAATGAAAGGCCCAAGCCCATGGTACTGGGCTAGGCTCGAGCTTGGCCCTAACCAGGCTGAAACGGCCCGGGCCCTCTCAGGCCTCCGGTCGGTTTCGAGCCATCCACGATTCCCGGATCATTTTTACATCCCTACTTTTTTGGGAGAAACATTTAGAAAAGTCATAGTAGTCAATTAAGTTAGGCCTAATTAAAATTACTTCCCTTTCTCATGTCCACATTTAGCATAGTAGCATTTTTTATTTTTGACTTTTTAGAAAGAGAAAAAAAAAGAAAGAAAGAAAGAAAGAAATGTTAAAGATTAATACGTTCGACAAATTACTAAGAGAATTACCTTTTCTGTTCTTTGTGGACATAGTGTTATTGATGTGCTTGGAACTCCTTTCTGGTTTTATTTTGATAATTTGAATCATTTAAATTTTAAAAAATATCAAGAAGAATATATTTATAAAAAATTAAATCAATTGGATGTCTCTAATCCCTTCTTCAAAGCACATCTATAGGACAAAATAGATTATTTTAGTCATATATGACAAAATGTCACATCCAAAGTATAAGCATTTTATTTTTCTCTCACAAAAGTAAAAAAAAACTAAAAAGTCTATCCCAAACAAGACTTTTTAACCCTGGCCTAAAATAGCCAAAAAGTCAAAAAAGCCAACTCATATCACAAACAAACTCGCCTCATTTTTTCGTCATTAGATTCACCTCACAGTCTAATATTCGTATCACGTCTCACACGTCTCATTCTTGCCCTTTTTGCATGCTATCAGAATTTTGAAAGTTGATAAAAAAAAATATAAATAAGACTTTTCTTCGAGCTATCTTTCGCACTTCATATCTTTCTCGATTCTTGATGGTTCTACTTTATTCTTTCGCTATTCTCTTCACCTCACTTCCTATTTCTGTTGGAACAATCTTCTGTGTAAATAAAATAAATTGAAACTAAATCAAACAAAATAAAATAAAAACTTACAAAATTTATTTTGTCGAACCAAATGAAAAATAAAAGACTAAGTCGAGTATGTGACACTCTGTCCTTAAGACAGATTCGCCCCGCTACGGTGCTTACAGTTGAGTGGCGTCTATCTCCCAGGATACAATGATCTTCACAAACTTGTAGTAGCACTCCACACAAATTTGTACGGCAAACTAGAACCTTGTGTTCTTATACTCTCTTTATTTTATCTCTAAAATTAATATGAAGAAATAATGCAAATAGAAAAATCTGGACAGCAAGAGAAATAAAATTCAGACTGATTTTTGGATTTATAAAATGCTGAAATATGGTATGTATTTATAGGGCCAAACAGGTATGAATTCAAACCTTAAATGTATGAATTCAAACTGAACAGGTGCAATACTCAAACAAACAGATTCGGTTTCAAACAGTAACAGATCTGTTAGCAGTTTTTCGGACAGATAACTGCCCAGCAGTTTGAATTTGTCTGGGTTTAAAATATGTTTGAAAGATAATCGGAATGGGCACAATTATTTGGACAAATTTGAATTCAAATTTAAATTAAAATTTCCGCAAAAATTTTTGAAAAAATTCAAAAGAATTTTTGTCCAAAAAATTAATACAAGAACCGACCCGACTCACACTCACACTCACACCTACACCCGGGCCCGGCACGGCTCAGCTCGGCTCGGCTCGGCCGACTGGTGGTGGCGGCATGCATGTGGTGGTTAGGGCTAAGGTTCACTTTGTCCATAATTCCTCCCTTCTACAAACTTGGGTTGCCACTTGGGGCCCAACCCAA
This sequence comes from Camellia sinensis, assembly GCF_055761805.1. Classification (NCBI taxonomy): domain Eukaryota; kingdom Viridiplantae; phylum Streptophyta; class Magnoliopsida; order Ericales; family Theaceae; genus Camellia; species Camellia sinensis. Next base: position 153,805,963 of record NC_138968.1, on the reverse strand, counting down.
GTGTTATAGGCTAGAGCTTATATACTCAACAAAACTCTCTTAAAGTTTCAATGTCGAACAAGCCTCACAAGGAAACCCAAATTAAAAACTTTAAATGTCCATTCCACGAACCCAAAAACGACGTCATGTTCCCATTCACTCATAAATGGTTTTGACGAACCATCTTCACTGTGTGACTTGCCACGCGACAAGGAACACTTCACCTCTTCGGACCCACCCCAAAAGATGTTTGGGGCCCACTCAATTTTGGGTTCAAAGTTGGCTCAAAATATGCCTAATAAACCAAATTTTCCAACAATCCCCCACATGAATGGAATTTGATGGAAAGAAAATGCAACAACATGATCTATTACAGAGAGTACAGAAATTGGAAATATTCTGCAACGGATAGGTAGCTTTTGGCTTTGAACCTTCCCTTGTGAGACACTATCGGATTTACTAGCTAACCAGTGAACATGATGTCTTGAACTGTTCAGCCATATGTGTAAACTAAGACAGTAGAACTCATACAGTATATCCTCAGACACAGTTTAGTTCTCACTATTGTGTTCATTTTGGCCCTGAACAACCTAGTCTTTCATGAGTGCTCTAGAGAATTGTAGCCCTTCACAATTCTCATAGAACCGGCCCAGTTCACACTCACATAGGTGATTCTTATGAAGAGTATCCTACCATACTCCACTAGGTTTACCTAGATATAAAAATCATTAAAATTTTATTTAACCTAAAACGCTACAAACATCACTTATTTCATCATAGAAATGGTAAGAGTTGGACTCCCCAGTGATCTTTCTGTGTCATTCACAACTCGGTTGTCCCTTTGAACCTAGATCTTGGGATCTCCAGTCAACTAGGTTGGGTTGCCGTTGTGGTAACTCTTATTTAATAGGCTTAAGTCCCATTCCTCTCGATGAATTCTCAACTAACTCTGTTGCTAACCCTTTGGTTAGTGGATCCGCTATGTTGCCTTTAGACTTCACATATTCAATGGAAATAATTCCATTAGAGAGTAGTTGTCTTATGGTGTTATGTCGATGACGAATGTGTCGTGACTTACCGTTATACATATGACTCTGTGCTCTACCTATTGCTGATTGACTATCACAATGTATGCATATAGCAGGCACCGGTTTGGGCCACATTGGAATATCTTCAAGGAATGGCGAAGCCATTCTGCTTCTTCCCCAGCTTTGTCTAAGGCTATGAATTCTGATTCCATAGTAGACCCAGCAATACAAGTCTGTTTGGAAGATTTCCAAGATACAGCCGCCCCACCAAGAGTGAAGACATACCCACTGGTGGACTTCGAGTCTCTAGTATCCGATATCCAATTTACATCACAGTATCCTTCAAGTACTGTTGGATGTCTAGTATAACTAAGCCCAATGTTACGAGTAAATCGGAGATATCTAAGAACCCTTATAATTGCTTCCCAGTGTTCTACTCCCAGATTACTCGCATATCTACTTAATTTACTTACTACATAAGCTATATCCGGGCGAGTGCAGTTCATCAAGTACATTAAGCTTCCAATAATTTGGGCATACTCTAATTGAGAAATACTTTCTTGTACATTTTTAGATAGAAACAAATTAACATCTACAGGTGTTCTAGCAAGATGATCATCATTTTTGCTGAATTTGTCAAGTATTTTCTCAATATAATGAGATTGTGACAAAGCATAACCTTCTGATGTTTTGGTAATTTTCATACCAAGAATTACATCAGCAATGTCCATGTCCTTCATGTCAAAATGTTTATTCAACATTTTCTTGGTAGTTTTAATCATGTCATTATTACTACCTATGATGAGCATATCATCTACATAAAGACATACAATAACATAACATTTGTCTGTGTTTTTAATATAAACACATTTGTCACACTCATTAATTTTAAATCCATTTGACATCATTGCCTTGTCAAATTTCTCATGATATTGCTTTGGCGCTTGTTTTAAACCATATAATGATTTAACCAATTTACACACTTTCTTTTCTTTTCCTGGAACAGAAAACCCTTCTGGTTGTTCCATGTAAATTTTTTCATCTAACTCACCATTTAAGAAAGCGGTTTTCACATCCATTTGATGAATTTCTAGATTGTATAGAGATGCAATGGCAATTAGCATTCTAATGGATATTATTCTAGTAACCGGTGAGTATGTGTCAAAGTAATCAAGACCTTCTTTTTGTCTAAAACCTTTGACCACAAGTCTTGCCTTGTATTTGTCAATTGATCCATCCGCTTTCAATTTTCTTTTGAAAATCCACTTGTACCCAAGAGGTTTACAACCTGGTGGCAAATCCACCAATTCCCAAGTGCGATTTTGCAATATGGATTCAAATTCACTATTGACAGCTTCTTTCCATAAAGGAGCCTCAGGACTGGACATAGCCTCTTTAAAAGTTAAAGGTTCATTTTCTAACAAATATGTTAGAAAATATGGACCAAAAGATTTTAAGGTTCTAGCACGTTTACTACGCCTAAGTTCCTCTTCCTCATTTTGATCTAACTCTTGTTCTTGATCATATTCTTGATCCTGACTAGTAATAGCATCATGAGATCTTTTATTGCTACTAGTCTCTTGTCCAGTCTTTTTTAGAAATACATGTTCAAAGAAAGATGCATTCCGAGATTCAATAATAGTATTTACATGCATTTCAGAATGTTTTGATTTATGAATCAAAAACCGATATGCACTACTATTCTTGGCATAACCAATGAAAATGCAATCAATGGTCTTAGGACCTATTTTAGTCTTTTTAGGACTAGGTATAGCCGCTTTAGCCAAACACCCCCACACTTTTAAGTATTTGTAAGATGATACTCTTCCATGCCACAATTCATAAGGTGTTTGATTCACTTTCTTTCGGGGTATTTTATTTAAAATATAATTTGCAGAAAGTATTGCTTTCCCCTACAATTTTTGAGGTAATCCAGAACTTATTAACATGGCATTCATCATTTCTTTTAAAGTCCTATTTTTTCTTTCAGCAATTCCATTTTGCTGAAGCGAGTAAGGAGCGGTGGTTTGATGAATTATTCCATGTTCTTTACAAAACTCACCAAAAGGTTATTCATATTCACCACATCTATCATTTCTAAGTTTCTTGATTTTCTTACCAAGTTGATTTTCAACTTCATTCTTATATTGAATGAAAGTTTCCAAAGCTTCATCCTTGATTTGAATTAAATAAACATAACTATATCTAGTATAGTCATCTATAAAAGTGATAAAATATTTTTTCTCACCTCTAGTTTGAATTGATTTAAAATCACAAATGTCACTATGAATTAATTCAAGTGGTTCCGCACTTCTTTCAATTGAATGAAAATGGGTTTTAGATAATTTTGCCTCAACACAATTTTCACATTTATGATTTGAATCAATGTCAAATTTAGGTAAACATTCCATATTAATTAATCTACGTAAAGATCCATAATTAACATGTCCTAGTCTACCATGCCATAAATTTGAAGACTCAAGCAAGTAAGAAGAAGATGTATTTTTATTAATAACTGGGGATACAACGGTCATTACATTCATCTTGAAAAGGCCATCAGACATGTAACAGTTTCCTACATACATCCCATTCTTAGTAAGTACAAATTTATCACTCTCAAACACTAGCCTAAACCCATTCTTAATCAACAAAGATCCAGAAATAAGATTCTTACGAATGTCCGATACATGCAGCACATTGTTGAGAGTTTTTTTCCAGATGTCATCTTCAGTACAATCTTTCCTTGTCCTTCAACTTTGGAAGTTGAGGAGTTGCCCATAAAAAGTTGTTCACCATTGTCCACTGTAGAATAAGATGTGAATATCTTTTTGTCGGCACAGATGTGTTGAGTAGTACCAGTGTCCACCCACCATTCTTTAGGATTTTCGACAAGATTTTCCTCGGAAACACCTGCAGAAAGATTGATGTCATCTATACCATTGGAAATATTGTCCACTTCGATCATATGGGTTTGAGCAAGCTTCTTGCTTGTTCTTCTTTTGCTTTTGCCTTTGCTACGACAATCTTTGGCCCAATGTCCCTCTTTGTCACAGATGTAACATTTGCCATTAAACTTGTACTTTTTATTTCCCCCCCTTTAGAGCCTTGTGATGAACTTTCTCCAGAAGACTTTCGTTTCTTGATTTTTGAAGCATGTTCCACCATATTTGCCTTAGATTCCATAGGATGCTTACTAGCCTGCTTTTCAGAATTGCGATTGTCCTCCTCAATCCTCAAACGCACAATTAATTCTTCTATAGACATTTCTTTGCGCTTGTGTTTGAGGTAGTTCTTGAATTCCTTCCAGCCTTGCGGTAATTTTTCAATTAAGGCTGTAACTTGGAAGGATTCACTGAGAGACATGTCTTCTGCGTAAATGTCATGCAGAATGAGTTGGAGATCTTGAACTTGGCTGATCACAGTTTTTGAATCAATCATTACAAAATTTAGGAATTTGCCAACCACAAATTTCTTTGTGCCGGCATCTTCCGTTTTATATTTTTTCTCCAAAGACTCCCAAAGTTCCTTTGCTGTCTTGATAGGACTGTAGACGTTGTATAATGTGTTGTCAAGTCCATTCAAGATGTAGTTTCGATAAAGGAAATCAGTATGTTTCCAGGCATCGACCGCAGCAACTACTTGCCGGTCGGTTTCATCCTCTTTCAAAATAGGAGCATCCTCACGGAGGAAACGAGCCAGGTTCAGAGTTGTAAGATAGAATAACATTTTCTGTTGCCATCTTTTAAAATCAGTTCCTGAGAACTTCTCTGGCTTTTTATCGTGATTTACCGGTACTGTCACAATAGGAGAGGGGGTTGGCGTCATTGCAACCACCACAGTAGTACTTGTTTGAGTATTTGTTTCAGTAGCCATTAATTCTAATTTATAAAACAAAATTATAATTAGAATTTATACTACACAGAAAATTAATCCAAATTCACATAATTAAATTCTGTAAAAATAAAAGAAACAAGAATGTAACTTTTATTTTTCAATTAATTTGGAAATAAAATAAAATAAAATTTTATTTAACCAAATTAATTCCACACAGAAACTTAATTTCTGTAACACTTCAATAATGAAAATACTAAATCGGAATTTTAATTAATGAAAACTTAGAAAATAATTTCTAAAAATCAAAATTAATTTCTGAAAAAATTTCACAAAAATATATTCTGAATTGTTAATGACACCAGTATATTACTACTAGTTGACAAAGAAAATGGACAGTATATTACGACTATCTGTCAAATAGCATATAATCACTATTTCTTTTTCCAACCAGAATATTATTTTGTAAATCCACAAAAAATAATTTTCTTAAAAGAAGAAAGAGAAAAGGAAACAAACGAAAAATTCTGTAAACAGAATAATTCAAATCTGTCTTAAGATTGTTGGAACAATCTTCTGTGTAAATAAAATAAATTGAAAATAAATCAAACAAAATAAAATAAAAACTTACAGGATTTATTTTGTCGAACCAAATGAAAAATAAAAGACCAAGTCGAGTGTGCGACACTCTGTCATTAAGACAGATTCGCCCCACTACGATGCTTACGGTTGAGTGGCGTCTATCTCACAGGATACAATGATCTTCAAAAACTTGTAGTAGCACTCCACACAAATTTGTACGGCGAACTAGAACCTTATGTTCTTATACTCTCTTTATTTTATCTTTAAAACTAATATGAAGAAATAATGCAAATAGAAAAATCTGGACAGCAAGAGAAATAAAATTCAAACTGATTTTCGGATTTATAAAATGCTGAAATATGGTATGTATTTATAGGGCCAAACAGGTATGAATTCAAACCTTAAAAGTTATGAATTCAAACTGAACAGGTGTAATACTTAAACAAACAGATTCGGTTTCAAACTGCAACAGATCTGTTGGCAGTTTTTCGGACCAATAACTGCCCAGCAGTTTGAATCTGTCTAGGTTTAAAATCTGTTTGAAAGATAATCGGAATGGGCACAATTATTTGGAAAAATTCGAATTCAAATTTAAATTAAAATTCTCGCAATAATTTTTGAAAAAATTCAAATTTAAATTAAAATTCTCGCAATAATTTTTGAAAAAATTCAAAAGAATTTTTGTCCAAAAAATTAACACCAGAACCAACCCGACCCACACCCGCGCCCGGCATGGCTCGGCCGGTAGCGGCGGCACGTGTGTGGTGGTTAGGGCTAAGGTTCAGTTTGTCCATAACTCCTCCCTTCTACAAGCTTGGGGTGCCCTTTGGGGCCCAACTCAAGTGTTATAGGCTAGAGCTTATATACTTAACAAAACTCTCTTAAAGTTTCAATGTGGGACAAGCCTTACAAGGAAACCCGCATTAAAAACTTTAAATGTCCATTCCACGAACCCGAAAACGATGTCATGTTCCCATTCACTCATAAATGGTTTTGACGAACCGTCTTCACCGTGTGACTTGCCACGTGGCAAGGAACACTTCACCTCTTCGGACCCACCCCAAAAGACGTTTGGGACCCACTCAATTTTGAGCTCAAAGTCGGCCTAAAATAAGCCTAATAAACCAAAATCTCCAACAATTTCGTCCTACACTACCTTGCTTTCTCACTTCTTCGTATAATGGGCGGTTTTGATATGTCAAAAGTTGCCTGAAAACTAATTTCAAAAATTCTGAAACATTCATCTTTTGTTTCTTTTTTCTCCATCTTCCTCATTCTTCTTCTTCTTCTTCTTCTTCTTCTTCTTCTTCTTCACTTATAACATGATGTAGAGTATAGTTCCAGGTGGTAACAGAGCTGCTGATGATGGCGACAGTAATCCGGTGATGGCGGCAACGCTCGCGGTGATGGTGGTCGTGGAGCTTAATGGTAGTGGTAATGGAACTTAGTTATGAAGGAGGTGAGTTTGGTGTTGAAAGGTGGTAGTGATGGTGATGCTCATGGTGGCGGTGAAGTTGGTGGTTCGGGTGGTGATGTTGGTGAAGTTGATAACAGTTATGAAGTTGATAAAGATATGATATGTATATATATATATAGATACATAGATAGATAATTGATATGGGTTTGAGAGAATATTGAGTAAGTAAATTTGGGTTTGAGAGAAGTTAATGAAGAGATGATATGCATACACACACACACACACACATATCTATACTATATATATAATAGAATGTAATGCTGTTTCCAAAATGTTTTCAAAATGCCATTCTAAAATTCTCATAATTTTAAAAAATACGTTGCAGCTCTCTTTTTAGTTTATAGTTCTTTTCCTCCCCTCTCAAAAGATTTTCACAACAATAAAAACTCCTAACAAAACCTATCCATAAAAGCTGTAAAAAAAAATGCTTTCAAAATCCCATTCTAAAATTCTCATAATTTTTAAAAAAATCCGTGGTAGCTCTCTTTTTAGTTTATAGTTCTTTTCCTCCCTTCTCAAAAGACTTTTAGAATAATAAAAACTCCTAACAAAACCTATCCATAAAAGTTGTCAAAAAAATAAAAAATTCAAAGCTTTCACTCTCCCACAACTCCTACAATAGATAGATATCCCTCTCCCACGTTACTCTCCCACCTCAAACAAATCTCTCCTACACTCAAAGACTTTTAGTCCTGGCCTCTCACTATCCTACAACAGATAGATATAAAAAAACAAAAAACACTCATCTATCCATATCCTACATCAGATAGATATAAAAAAAAAAAAAAACCCCACCCATCTATCCATATCCCTTTAAACCATTACTTCCAACAATCCACTACTACAAATATCTATACATATACTTTATCAACTTTCTTCATCAGCAATGAACACCAGCAGTCCCCAAATTCAGCAATCCGCCTCTTGATCAAATGTATGTCTCGGTTTTTCTTTTTCTTTTGCTTTAATAAATTTTTTTTCCAAGCATTTGTGACCTATCCCTAAAAGCTGTAAAAAAAAAAAATGCTTTCAAAATGCCATTCTAAAATTCTCATAATTTTAAAAAATACGTGGCAGCTCTCTTTTTAGTTTATAGTTCTTTTTCTCCCATCTCAAAAGACTTTCAGAACAATAAAAACTCCTAACAAAACCTATCCATAAAAGTTGTCCAAAAAAAAAATTCAAAACTTTCACTCTCCCACAACTTCTACAATAGATAGATATCTCTCTCCCACGTTACTCTCCCACATCAAACAAATCTCTCCTACACTCAAAGATTTTTAGTCCTGGCCTCCCACTATCCTACAACAGATAGATATAAAAAAAAAAAAAAACCCCGCCCATCTATCCATATCCCCTTAAACCATTACTTCCAACAATCCACTACTACAAATATCTATACATATACTTCATCAACTTTCTTCATCAGCAGTGAACACCAGCAGTGCCTGAATTCAGCAGTCTGCCTCTCGATCGAATGTATGTCTCGGTTTTTCTTTTTCTTTTGCTTAAATAAATTTTTCTTTCCCAAGCATTTGTGATTTTGTATTTTGACTATAACTATTGCACAAAATTGTAGTGTCCATGTCTTTGTTTTTCTTTTTCTTTTGCTCTGAACATTGTAGTGTCCAAGTCTCTGTTTTTCTTTTTTTTTTTGCTCTAATAATTTGTAGCATACTCTGTCAGACCAAATACATTCCATATCTTCACATTTTTCATCCCATTCCTTGAGTAGATTCCTGGAAGTCTTTTATAGTTTTCATGCCATAAAAACCTGAACGGGAAACTTAGTGATAAACTGCATTAGAAAATCTTCTACCATCATGTAACAACCCTCATACTGTTTACTGATTAAGGACTGATCGATTACCGATAATCACCGATTACTGCTAAACGGAACTGATAACTGACTGATAATCGAACTGAATGAAATACTGAACTGACTGGCTGAAATTGAAACTGAATTGACTGAGTATATGTTAGTTAATTGCATTCTATCTGTTTGATTGTCTGATTATCTGTTCATGTTTATGTGTTTAAACTGCTAATTGAAGGCCTTATCGGCGGCCGAATTAGAAACCGATTGATGTTCCGTGACCCTCATATTTAATGTGATTTTATGGTATAAGTATCTGAAAATTGATTAGGTATGATTAAATTAGATTAAAATAAGCTAATTAAAGAGTTCGGTTTATTTACCATATTGCCACCCTTAGTGGCACACTACCTAGTGATGCTAGAGCCTTGCACACATTGAATCAAAACATTTCATCAGCCTTTCTCCTTGCTTTGCCGACTTAGAGAGAGAGAGAGTGAGAGTTTGTGTAGTTCTTGAGATTTGGCTTAAACAACTTAGAGAATTGAAGGTTGATTGTTGCTTTGTGGTCCTACACTTGTAATTGAGGCTCTAGGTAAGAGAACTCAACCTTTATTGATGTGTTTGAGCTAGTTCTTGCATGGTTCATGTTAATTTGTAGAGTTAAGTCATGATTTGGTCCATAAATGATGGATTGAAGATCATTTCTTGCATGCATGTTGGTATTGTTGCAATTTGAGGTTGATTACATGGACATTAGTGCATGCATGCTCATATTGTTGTTATAGACCATGTTTCCATCTGATTTGAAAAGAAATGAGCTCATTTGAACAAGCTTTGAAGATTTAATTTGGTTTGAAACTCATGCATGACATGTTTGAATGTTGTTCTTGAAAATGGGTTTGAATATGGTTCTAATTGACTCACCTTTGGGGCTTGAATTCATAAATTGAGCTTTGAAACTTGTTATACATTGAATTTAATGATGTTTTCCAGAATTTGGGCCCAAGAGGTCGAGTTTGGAGTGGTTGAATGCTTGGTTTGAGCTTGGGAGGCAAATCTGGAAATTCCAGATTTGGCTTCCTCGCTCGAGCGAAGGATTCCCCGCTCGAGCGAGCACCTTTGTCCAGGGCTCCGCTCGAGCGACCATCGAGCGACCATCGCGCGTAAAATTTCAGCATCCAGTACTTTTACTGTTTTGCAGACCGCTCGAGCGAAGGATTCCTCGCTCGAGCGAAGCCTTTGATTTTGGACTTACGCTCGAGCGTAGAAAGTCTCGCTCGAGCGAAGCCCCTATTTTCAGCAAACTTTGCGAAATGTTTTCTAAGTGTATTTTTGCATCCTCATCCCATCCTAGGCATTCTTAGGCCTAGTTTAAGGCACCTTGATGAGGATATCATTGTAGGACACACCAAGGCAAATTAGGGATTAAGTTATGAGATTTCCCAACTGTGTAGCTTAGTGTGTTCAACCTGTGAACTGTGTAGGGTTGGCGACTGGGGAGACACGCTCTAGCACACTGTAGCCCAGAACTCTGTGAGTAACAATTGTGTAAAGATATGTTCAACTGATTATCTTCTGAATACTGAACTGAACTGTTTACTGAACTGGTATTATTTACTGAATGAATGTATGTCCTTTATTTCTGAACTGTACTGTGGCATCCTTAGTATCTACGGTTTACTGTTACTGTTACTGTCACAGAGATCTCTGTCGGTTCCCTCGTGGAACCACTACTGTTTACTGACTGATGGCCATCATTACTGTTCGGTCTTTTAAGACCTACTGTTACTGTTATGCTAATGGATGTACCACATATGACTGTTTACTGTACTGAACAACTGAATGACTGATTGAAATGAACTGTTTTCATACTGTAAGGACATTCATTCTTAACCTCTTTACATATTGTGTTATTCACTGGGCTTTAGCTCACTGCTCATATATATATGTAGGTGTGCAGGCACCAGACCGCAGCTAGAGGCGTCAGGGTTACTCCAGTTTTGTCAAGCCAGCCTTTGTGCCTCACTGCGAGGTTCCGAGTTGCCATGCTATGGCTTGGGGGTGTTTTGTCTGTTTTTCCCCCTTCTGTACTCTTTTACTGTTTTGTATAGACCGTACTGTTTTGTACAGACGGAATGTTTTCTGTACTGTTCTGTAGGGTTGAGTCCCTAGTTTGAATGGATGTGAATATTGTTCATACCGTTCTGTACCATTTATGTATGAATGCATGGAAAATCTTTTGCATACAGACTGTCACAGCTCATTGGACATTGTTTAATTACTGTATTGGCTTCCGCCAGGCCCTGTACTCTGTTTTACTGTATTTCTGTTAAGCAGGCCTTCGGTAATCTCGGATTACTGGCCGGTTACGGTGCTAAACCCATAGGGCCGGGTTTGGGTCGTGACACATCACCTACTATTTGTTCCACCAATACCTACTATTTGTTCCATCAATTTTGGTGTTGTGGGCTAAATACATACCGGGCCTTTTGAATGTAGTAGTTGTTCTCGAACTGCAGCTATCCAATGTTTATCATGTTATTTACAAATATCCAATGTTTAGTGGAACAAGAACTGTCGGATTTAATTAAATTTGCTTGGGTTAAATAGTAACGATAATTCCATTGTCATGGCTGGGCGTCAGTTTCCCAAAATATGTGATAAATCCCTGAAAATAAAAATGTCTGAGCTTTTTGTCTTTCAAATGATCAGAACTTTTGTGAAGTTAAAAATAAAAATTGTATGCCTTCCACGTGATCAATTTAAGTAGATCAATAAAGTTTGCATTGTCATGGCTGGGCATCAGTTTCCCAAAATATGTGATCAATCCCTGAAAATAAAAATGTCTGAGATTTTTGTCTTTCAAATGATCAGAACTTTTGTGAAGTTAAAAATTGTATGCCTTCCAGATGATCAATTTAAGTAGATCAATAAAGTTTGCATTCATGGACCCCCAAGAAATATCCAATGTTTATCACATTATTTAAAATAAAAAATAAAAAAAGAGCTCAAACTTCTTTTGGCACTTCCAGGAAAAAAATAAAAAAATAGAACAAAAAAACAACTCCCACGTTTTACACTTTCGTATCCATCCACGTTATTTTTTTAAAAACAATCTATAATTATTAAATAAATTAATAAAAAAATTACAAATAAAAAAATTAAAAATATCCAATGTTTATCACGTTATTTACAAAAAAAAAAAAAGAGTTCAAATATCTGTAACTTAAATAAATTAAAAACATATATACAAACTATAAAAATTCAATACAAAAAAAGACATCAAATATCTATAACTTAAATAAATTAAAAACATATATACAAACTATAAAAATTCAACCTCATGGCCTATTCAAGAAATTCGTAAAAAAAAATAAAAAAGACTTTCCAGATATGAGAGTATTGATAGTTATGTTGGAGGAAATTGAAAATGATATGATTTGTTTACAAGCATTGGACGAAGTGGAGCAACACATTGGTAATGAAGTGGAGCAACGCACTGGTTTTTGTTGCTCTTTCCTTGCTTGTTGGTTTCTCACCAACTGGAGCTTGGAGCTCGTGTTAGCTCCAAGCTCCTCTTTATTGATGTAATCTATCATACTTTGTATGCTTTTATCAAAAAAGATGTTTTTTGCCGATCAAAAAAAAAAAAAAAAAAAAAAAAAAAAAGCAACAACAACAACAAAATAATGGTGGTGAAGAGAATTAAGTGAAGCAACAACTCAAAAATGAGGACAATTAAATCAACACTCCTCATAAGGTAATATATGTTTTTTTTTTTATTATTTTTTTTTTAAGTTTGTTTATATGTAAAAAATGATAACAAAAAAATGTTAACACTTTTTTTATTTCACATGTACTTTTTGGGACATTGGACATGACGAGCGACATCTATTGAGTTTTAATTTATCAAATATAGATAGATTTAATTTATGACATTTAGTTTATTATTAGTTTTTTTAGCATATATATGTTTTAGACATTAGGTTCATTGAGAAACATCTTATTTATTGTTAATATAGATTATTTCGTTAGTTAGAAATCAAGTTTATTGTTTTAAGAAAAATAACTAAATTAGATTATAATATTTTATGAATATTTGCTTTAAAATATTATCTTCACTTATGAAATTTGAAAAGATGATCTCTATGTATTATTATTATAATTTTATGAGTAAACTTAAAAATTAATGTGTTATTAAAAAATTTGAACATTATGTATATATTGAGTGAGTGAATTTGGGTTTAAAAGAAGTTGGGTTAGAAAATTGAGTGATTGCGGTGGTGGTTAGTGGTGGTGGCAAAATTTGCACCGGAGAGGAGAGAGAAGAATTGGAGGGAGAAGGGAGATTGTGAGTTTAGATAGGAGATGATAAATTTATATATTTCTTTTAAAATTTGGAGTCAAAATATAATTTTTTTAATTTTTTCTGTTACAAATTTATTGATAGAGATAAAAATAATCAGCTTGCTTGGTTAGGTTTTTTAATAAATACTTTTCAGAAAATTCTATTTTCTTATTTTTTGTATTCTTTTTATTGAATTTTTTAAATATTTTACTCATTTTTTTTTTACTTTTTAGACATAGCTAACATAAATATACCTAAAAAGTAAAAAAAATTATGAAAAAAACCTTTTAAAAATTCACTGAATACCAAAAATATAAAAAAAATGAGAATTTAGTACATTTTTGTATTTTTATGTATTTATTAATTTTTTAAAATATTTTTTCACAAATTTTTTACTTTTTAGATACATCTAAGTAAGGTGCATCTAAAAAAGTAAAATAAATGTTTAAAATTTTAAAAATATTCACTAAAAACAAAACAAATACAAAAATAAAAAAACTCAATTTTAAAAAAAAAATAATCCAAAAAACTGAAACCAAACACACTAGATATGATTTCAAAGATTTTAAGAATCAAATTAAAATTATTTAAAATCTGGCGTTGTCATTAAAAAGTGAGAAAATTCCTAATGCTCTGTCTGGTTAAGGAATTTGAGCAGGGAATTGGAAAGAGAAATAGAAAAGATAGGTGAAATATAAAAAAAATATATCTATATTTCACATAATTTCACATATTTTTTCTCTTTCTTTTTCTAAATCTCTCTCAAAATTTCTCAACCAAACGTAAAATAAATGAATAAATACAGAAAATGTAAAGGGCAAGGGTGCTACGGTCAATTCGTGAAGCGTGGTTGACTTCTCCGAATTGACATGCGTGGCAATTTGAAACCCATCCTCGAAAGATCAAAGGAAAGCTCTCTCCCCCTCAACCTATACACCTCTCTCTCTCTCTCTCTCTCTCTCATATAGTTCATACAATTCATTCCTTACCTTCTCTTCTGCACAAAGATTTTGTGCAGACATGGGTATCAGAAACAATCCATGGGTGTTTCTCTCTGTTCTTCTCTTCTTCTGCTTTTCTTTCAACACCCATCTCTGTTTCGGAGCTAGCACCATCACTGCAAACCAATCTCTGTCTGGAGACCAAACCATCGTCTCCGATGGTGGAATCTTCAAATTGGGTTTCTACAATCCAGGTAACTCTTCCAACTACTACATATGCATGTGGTATGCTCAAGTCTCTACCTTAACTGTAGTTTGGGTGGCAAACACAGAAAAACCCATCTCTGATAGGTACTCTTCAGAGCTCAAAATCATTAACGGTAACTTAGTTCTTCTCAACGAGTCCCAAATCCCAATTTGGTCCACAAAACAGATCTCGATGAGTTCGAATTCTGTTGTGGCTGTTCTTCTTGATAATGGGAATTTGGTTTTGAGAGAAAGCCACAATTCAACTCAGCCAATTTGGCAGAGTTTTGATCACCCTGTTCATACATTTTTACCTGGTAACAAAATTGCATATAACAAGATCACAAACACACACCAACAACTCACTTCATGGAAGAACACAGAAGATCCATCACCAGGACCGTATACTCTGAATCTAGATGCGAATAACAGTCAGTATTTGATTATGTGGAATGGGTCTGAGAGGTATTGGAGTAGTGGGCCTTGGAATGGTCAGATTTTCAGCTTAGTACCTGAAATGAGGGCCAATTATATCTTCAATTTCAGCTATGTAGACAACGAGAATGAGAGTTACTTCACATATTCTCTGTATAATCCTGCGATTATTTCGAGGTTTATTATCGATGTTTCGGGGCAAGTCAATCAGCTCACTTGGTTGGAAGGAACCAAGGAATGGAACTTGTTTTGGGCTCAGCCGAGACAGCAATGTGAGGTTTACGCTTATTGCGGGGCATTTGGGACCTGCAATGAGAATACTCTTCCATTCTGTAATTGTTTGCAAGGTTTTCATGAATCGAATGTGAGTGATTGGAATCTGAGTGATTATTCTGCTGGGTGTGTGAGGAATACTCCATTACAGCAGTGTGGGAATACGGGCGTGGTGAACGGACAGACAGATAGGTTTTGGGAATATTCAAACATGAGATTGCCCGACTATCCTCAATCTGTGTCTGTAGGGAGCGATGTGGAATGCGAATCTGCATGCTTGAATAGCTGTTCTTGCACTGCTTATGCTTATGGAAGCGATGGATGTTCGATTTGGACTGAGAACCTCTTGAATCTGCAACAACTCTCTGGAAACGATGGTAGTGGAAAAACCCTTTATCTCAGACTCGCTGCTTCTGAGTTTCCAGTTGCAAAAAACAAGAAGGGGGCTATCATTGGCCCTGTTGCGGCTTCAGTTGGAGGAGTATTGCTCTTGGGCCTTGTTCTTGCTTTTGTATGGAAGCGGCAAAGAAGATTTGTTGCAAAAACAAAAGCAGTAGACGGTTCGTTGGTTGCATTTGCATACAAAGATTTGCAAAACGCAACAAAAAATTTCTCTGAGAAATTGGGGGGAGAAGGATTTGGTTCTGTTTTCAAAGGGACGTTGCCAGATTCAAGTGTCATAGCGGTGAAGAAGCTTGAAAACATTAGCCAAGGAGAGAAGCAATTCCGAACAGAAGTCAGCACAATTGGAACCATCCAACACGTCAACCTTGTTCGGCTTCGTGGGTTGTGCTCTGAAGGTAGTAAAAGGTTAGTGGTGTATGATTACATGCAAAACAGTTCCTTGGATGCCCATCTTTTCAACAAAAAGGAGTCACAGATTTTTGATTGGCAAACTCGGTACCAAATTGCACTCGGGACAGCCCGAGGGTTGGCTTATCTTCATGAAAAGTGCTGGGATTGCATCATACACTGCAACATAAAGCCTGAAAACATACTCTTAGACACTGAGTTCTGTCCCAAAGTAGCGGATTTTGGTCTGGCAAAGCTCATGGGACATGAATTCAGCAGGGTTGTAGCAACCATGAGAGGGACACAAGGCTATCTTGCACCAGAGTGGATTTCAGGGGTAGCCAAAACAGCCAAAGCCGATGTTTACAGCTACGGTATGGTGCTTTTTGAACTCGTATCAGGAAGGAGAAACTCCGAGCAAACTCAAGACGGGAGAGTAAGATTCTTCCCAACATGGGCTGTGAGTGTTGTCATAGAGGGCGGCAATATACTAGACCTATTGGACCCAAAGTTGCACCGAAATGCTGACAGTGAAGAGCTAAAGAAGATTTGTAGAGTTGCTGTTTGGTGCATCCAAGACGATGAAAATCATAGGCCGACAATGGGTCAGATAGTTAAGATCCTCGAAGGGGTTCTGGATGTGAATCCACCTCCGATTCCACGATCTCTGCAAGCATTCATTGACAAACAGGAACATATTGTTTTCTTCAGAGAGTCTGATCAGAGTTCAGAAGCAGTGCGCAATCCTTCAAGCTCTGATCAGAGTAAGAGCACTACTTCAACAGTGAGTTCCTAGTTCTGAAGACAATAAAATAAGAATGTGGTGGAACGCTAGTGGTGTCTACTTGCTTAAAGTATAGTAGTGTAAGGCTTGCAGTATTTATTGTAGCAATGTGTAAAATAACCTCTTTGAGAGATATATACAAGACTACAAAAAATTGGAAACTTGCATATTTATTTTTGTTGATGACAAAGCTACATCTTCTTTAAATTAATAGGAGTAAATCAAATATTAAACATTGGAATTAAAAGATCATAAAACAACATCAAAAACTTTATTGCTTCTACCAGACTCCCATCTCTTCTCCTCTCCCTATCCCACTTCTCTTCATTTACAAAATCAAAATTTCATCATTCAAAGACAAATAAAAAAATTCCACCAAATGAAAAGAGAATGTGAGGTGATAAAAAAAAAAAAAAGTGATATATCTTTTATATTGAAGGACTATTTTATTTAGAAAATAAAATATATATTTTAAAAATATTAATAGCTAATAGAGTTGTTTACAGAAATAAGAAGCATGCCCCCATAGTCTTCTACCTGACATGACCACCTCAATTCCATGACACTTTCAATCATCATTTAAAACTTTTTTATCTAATTTGTTAAATTTTTAACTTTTTTAATGATTTTTTTAATTTTTAAACTAAAAAATAATATCCTCAAACAAGGCCCAAGTGACGTATGCCAATTTCTGGCCCAATCTACTCAAGTTTAATCAATCAATTGGATTAAGGTGAGGGCCATAATTACTTATTTATTTATTTATTTTTAATTTTATGGGACCATGGGATTAACTCTTCGACAGCATATATTTTCTAAGAAAAAGATAAAGAAAAAGAAAAAGCACACAATCCATGATTCAATGGTGACGATCTACACAATATGAAATACTCACCCCCCGTCCACCCCTTTCATACTCAACCCAATTGAAAGTAGAATATTTTGAGAAAATGATTAAAAGTTATTTTTTAATTTTTAATATATTTTGGATCATATCATTTCTCATATTTTTTAAATATTTTTCTAAAAATAAGTTTAAAAAATTATAAAATTAACTTTTAACCTTCTTAAAATACCTTGATAACTATTTGAAAAATAATGTACAAATTTACATTTTAGATTTGAAACGAGAGAGACTGAAATGAAAACGAGAGAGACTGAAATGAAGGATTTTGTATATTCAATATATGTTGTTGTGTATCTGTGTTTACAAGAGAATTAGGTCTCTCTCTTTATAGAGAGCAGAAGGATACAATGGAGTACGAAGGCATAAGGTAATATATTACAATAATATCAAAGTGGAATCTAAAGCTGAAAGTGGTAGTGGGTGTTGGCCTCCTTTACAGAGTGGTAGTGGGTGATGGCCTCCTTTACAGCTTTGCTGGTTAGTGGGTGTTGGCTTTACAGCTCCTAATGCACTGTGATGTACATTTATAGCTACTAAGGCATTATATGAAAGTATATTATATGTTAACAGCCCCCCGCAAACTCAAGGAGGGTAGGCATCGACCAAGTTGAGTTTGGAAACAAGATCACGGAAGCGCCCAGGAGGATGAACCTTGGTGAAAATATCAGCAGGTTGATCGGTAGAAGCAATAGGGAGAAGATGAACAGTGCCACGTGTAACATGCTGTCGAATGAAATGACAATCAATCTCAATATGCTTGGTGCGATCATGAAAAACATCATTGTGAGCAATCTGAATGGCACTCTGATTGTCACAATAAAGTGAGGTAGCGCCAGAAGAGGAAACACCCATATCAGTGAGGAGCCAGCGAAGCCAGAGAAGTTCCTGAGTAGTATCAGCAAGAGCTCGGTATTCAGCTTCGGTGCTAGAACGGGCCGTGAGGGATTGTTTCTTGCTACGCCAAGTAAGAAGAGAATCCCCTAAGAAGAAACAGAATCCCCTGGTGGAGCGTCGATCCGTAGGGTCCCCAGCCCAATCAGCATCAGAAAAGGCACGCAGTTCAAGAGAGGTGGAAGCAGAGTAGTGAAGGCCATGGAACAGGGTGCCTTTGATGTAGCGAAGGATGTGGAGGAGAGCAGTATAGTGGGGAGTGCGAGGAGCCGACATGTACTGACTAACAATGTGAACAGCATAGGCAATGTCAGGATGAGTCACTGTGAGATAGACAAGACTACCGGCGAGCTGGCGATAAAGAGTCGCATCAGGGAGGAGAGCCCCATCGAGAGGAGTGAGACGAATCTGAGGATCAACTGGAGTAGATGTAGTTTTGCAATCAGTAAGACCAGCACGAGCCAGAAGATCGGATGCATATTTGGCCTGAGATAAATAAGAGCCAGTAGAATCATGAGAGACTTCAAGGCCTAAAAAGTAGTTAAGAGTACCAAGGTCCTTCATCTCAAACTGACGGTGGAGAAAACTTTTGAGGAGGAGAATACCAGCTGCATCATTACCAGTGATAATCATATCATCCACATACAGAAGGAGAAGAGTGGTGCCATGAGGAGTAGTCCGTATAAAGAGAGCAGAGTCATAGGAGCTAGAGGTGAACCCGAAGTCATGAATGGTAGAACTGAACTTAGCAAACCAAGCGCGGGGTGCTTGCTTGAGGCCATAGAGGGCACGTTATAGTTTGCAAACCTTCTGAGGGGGAAAGTTAGACCCAGGTGGAGGTTGCATGTAGACCTCCTCAAGAAGGTTACCATTGAGAAAGACATTTTTGACATCCATTTGAAGGAGCGTCCAGTGGCGGGCAGCAGCAACAGCCAGTAAACTGCGAACAGAGGTAAGCCGAGCAACAGGGGAGAAGGTTTCCTCATAATCAATCCCATATTCCCGGTTGAAACCCTTGGCAACAAGACGAGCTTTGTAGCATTCAATAGAGCCATCAGAATGAGTCTTGATTTTGTAAACCCATTTGCAGCCAATCACAGTTTTGCCAGGAGGAAGATCAACAAGATCCCAAGTATGAGTTTTGTCCAAAGCTTGAAGTTCATCATCCATAGCTTGCTGCCAAAGAGGATTAGTACAAGCCTCACGATAGGAGGTAGGTTCATAAGTAGAAAAGGCAGCAGACCCAACAATATAATCACGAAGGTGGATAGGAGGTTGAGTTACCCGATGTGGTCGACCCGAAGGAGGATCGGTGGGAGGAAGAACCGGTGGAGAAGAAGGTGGTGCAGGGAGAGGTGGACCTTTAGGGAGAGCAGTCTGATCGGGAGCAGGAGTGAGCAAGGGCGTCTCAATGAAGGAGGAACCTGTATCAAAATCATCAGAGAAGAGATCGATGGAAGGATTAGTAAACAGTACATTAGTGGAAAGTGCAGGTAAGTGAAAGGAGGATAGGGAGGAAAACATTTGGTGCTCCCAAAAAACGACATGGCGGGAGATACGAAGACGTTGGGAGAGAGGGTCCCAACAGCGAAAACCTTTATGTTCAATTCCATTCCCAAGAAAGCAACAAAGACGAGAACGAGGTTCAAGCTTGGTGCGTTCATGAGATTGAAGGAGAACAAAACAGGTAGAACCAAAAACCCGAAGATTAGTATAGGGAGGGGGAGTGCCATGCAGACGTTCAAAGGGAGTTTGATTATGGATGACAGGGGAAGGAGCCCAATTGATAGTGTAGACAGCAGTGAGGGCAGCTTCCCCCCAAAAGCTTTCAGAGCAGGAAGAAGAGAGAAGGAGAGCGCGAGTAGTGTCAAGAATGTGCCTATGTTTCCGTTCAGCACGACCATTTTGCTGGGACGTGCCAGCACAGGAACGATGAGGCAGTGTACCATGACTCTGAAGAAAGGAAAGGAAATCTGAATCCCGATATTCCATAGCATTGTCAGAGCGAAAAAGTTTGATGGTTTTTGAAAATTGGGTGTGGACCATTTGGGCAAATCGATAATAAAGAGTTTTGAGTTCAGACCGAGTTTTCATGAGAAAAATCCAAGTAAACCGTGAAAAATCATCAATAAAAATAACAAAATAACGAGATCCCCCCATAGTAGTAGTAGGGGAAGGTCCCCAAATATCCAAATGTATAAGATCAAAAGGTGCATAGGAAACGGAAGTACTTTTATTGAATGATAAAGCAGGTTGTTTGGCAAGTTGACAGGGTATACAATCGAAAGTATCTGGAATTACATGACCCAATTGTCCACTAGAAACCAAAGACTTTAAGCGATTAATAGAAATATGCCCTAAGCGACAATGCCAAAGATGAAAAGGAGATAAATGAAAAGGAGATAATGAGGAAGCAGATGCAGGAGCAGCGATCTGAGGAGAGTCAGGAACATGAAGGTGAATGAGCTCATAGAGACGTCTGTGCTTACGGCCGATCCCAATAGTCTGCCTTGTCTGAGGGTCCTGCACCAAACAATGAGTAGCAGAAAATGTGACAGTTAGACCAAGTTCACATAATTGGCCAATAGAGATAAGGTTTAAAGTGAGAGCAGGGATATGATAAACTTGAAATAAAGTTAAAGAAGATGTGGAAATAGTACCAATATGACGGACAGTCATGAGAGAACCATCAGCAGTTTGAATTGAGGGAATATGAGGAGATGAAGAGATGGAAGAAAATATAGTTGAACTGGAGGTCATATGATTACAACAGGCAGAGTCAAAATACCAAGAAGAGTTACCTGGAATTACAGACAGAGCAGTTTGAGGAGGTGTACCAGAAGGGGAGAGAAGGTGTTTGAACATAGCCTCGACATCCGTTGGAGAAAAGAGAGGGGTAGATGGAGCAGGAGACTCAGAAAATCCCTCAGCGGCAGCAGCAGCAGTGGCAGTGTGATGAGACTGATGCCCAGAATGAGACTGATTCCTGGAACGATGAAAGCTCCCCCGAGGAGAACCACCGCGAGAAGGGTGGCTGTTGGAGGATGAGCGAGATGGATTGCGAAAACAATCCTGTTGCAGATGACCAGGACTGAATTTGTTGCAGTAGCGACAGGTTCGGACCGGGCAATTGACCAGGAGATGTGTTGAAGGAAGGCCCCGATTCTGACAATAGAGGCAGGCAGTGGTCCGCTGGGTGAATGATGGCCGGTGCGAGGGAGTGGCAAGAACAGAGTCCACATGATGAGTTTGGAGAGTACCAAGAGGAGGCTCTTCTGATAGCAACTCAGAAATAGCTTGTTCCAGAGTGGGCAAGGGATGGCGATGAAGAAGAGAGGCACGTACGGGCTCAAAAGATGAAGTGAGAGCCATGAGAAAGTGCACCAACCTTTGCTGATTACGATAAGCAGTGAATAAAACAGCATCTTCTCAGTAAGGCCAAGTTGGTTCGGAAAGGGCAAGCTAATCCCAAATGGAGTGCATTTGAGAAAGGAAGTCATTGATGGACTGACTAGATTCTTGGCGCATCTGATGAAGTTGGTTCTGAAGTTGATATTGATGAGTAAGACTAGTAGTCTGGTATCGGTCTTTCAAGAAATCCCAGATGTCTTTGGCAGGAGTAGTGACAGAGTCAAGCTGAAAGCGACCAAACTGAAGACTGATAGAGGTAACAGAAGTATTGCGAAACCAGGTAATGATTTGGTAATTCTTACTGTCCCAGTCCTCAAGGCGATCTTCATATGTAGGAGTAGCAGGAGAAATAGTGGTTTCAGCAGTGTCTTTTACCGGTTGGGTCATGTCCCCGGTGATAATTCGCCAGAGCTTCTTTCCTTTGAGGAAGGAAGACATGGCTTGGGCCCATAGAACATAGTTGGAACCATTCAAAATAACGGAAATGGGATGGGAGGCATCATGACGATCCATAATAACAGTTGAGTAGGGCTAAATTGATGGTGATAGACCTGTAGGAGCAAAATTAGGTAAAACAGAGTGTACCAGTGAGTCCGGAAGGTTGAAAATAGCTAGGAAAGGTGGGCTGTGTAGAGATGATGTCAGCAGGATGAAAAATGATGTCAGCGGCGCACGTTAGCAGAGAGGGCGTGCGGCGTAGATTAGCAGAATGGCGCACGCGGGTGCACAATAGCGGAACGGCGCACGCGCGACTCACGATAGACAAACGGCGCACGCGGGTGCTGTGAAAAACCCATCTTTTAATTATTCTTTAAAGAAAATTTATTAATTAATTTTGTCTACAGTCTATCTGAATTATACATTAGTGTAAAAGTTAGTTTTAAATTGACTCAAATCAATCACTAACAAGACATTATTAGGAATAATAATTTTGTGGGTGTTCAATATTTGTTGTTTATAAATTATTTTAATTATGATTCAATATAATAACTATTCTTACTAAATACCTTAGTTAAAAATCTTAGTGTGTCAATTTTTAGAAACCCACAAAAAAAAAAAAAAAAAAAAAAATAATACAAACAAACAAACCATGGGCAAACAACCCATAGTTCCTACCAAACCCACCATCTCTTAGAAATTAGGAAACCATAAAATTTAGGGAAAGCTCATTCTTAGAACTTGGAGAAAGGGAATGGAATGTTTTTGAGAAAATAAAATAATGGAAAGAATGAGAGGGAGAGAGAGATGTCTTCAATATTTATATGCATGCAAGCCTTCCTTGTGCATGCAAGCATCCGGTGAAAAAAAAAAAAAAAAAAAAAAAAAAAGAAGAGAGAAATCCCCAAAGCCACCAAGCTTGGTGTTAGGAGAGGAAGAAGAGTAGGAGATTAAAGAAGCCAAAATTCTCAACCATTTTGTCACTCTATTACTAAGTAAGAAAACCCTCTCAACCCTCTCATTTTTTTTATATAATTGAAATTTTTCCGATTATGTACATTTGATACATTGTCTAAAACTGTGTTGAGAATAATCTGTCTTGAATCTGCCAGCATGTTACTCGAATTTTTAGACAATTTTATACTCAGAATTTTGAGATGATTTCTTCTACAAAGTTGTTGATAATGATGTCTAGTTTATCCAGAAATGTTTGGAAACAATTTTTGAGCTTTCTACGAATTTATACAAATTTTTAACTAAATCTGAAACAGTGTTGAGAATAATCTGTCTTGAATCTGCCAGCATGTTACCGAATTTTTAGACAATTTTATACTCAGAATTTTGAGATGATTTCTTCTACAAAGTTGTTGATAATGATGTCTAGTTTATCCAGAAATTTTTGGAAACAATTTTTGAGCTTTCTACGAATTTATACAAATTTTTAACTAAATCTGAAACTGTGTTGAGAATAATCTGTCTTGAATCTGCCAGCATGTTACCCGAATTTTTAGACAATTTTATACTCAGAATTTTGAGATGATTTTTTCTACAAAGTTGTTGATAATGATGTCTAGTTTATCCAGAAATATTTGGAAACAATTTTTGAGCTTTCTACGAATTTATACAAAATTTTAACTAAATCTGAAACTGTGTTGAGAATAATCTGTCTTGAATCTGCCAGCATGTTACCCGAATTTTTAGACGATTTTACACTCAAAATTTCGAGATGATTTCTTCTACAAAGTTGTTGATAATTTTGTCTAGTTTATCCAGAAATTTTGGAAACAATTTTCGAGCTTTCTACGAATTTATACAAATTTCTAACTAAATCTGAAACTGTGAGACAGATTTTACCATGTATTTGAAAATTTATTTAAAATTCTATACTAAGCCAAATCTGGAAATTTCTAACTAAAAGATGAAATTTGAGAAGTCTAGTTTCATGATAAATTTTTAGATTATGGGTTTGATCTATAAATTTAAGCATGGAATTAATGTAAGGAAATGTGACAAATCTGTGTCATAAACACCCTTGGAATTTCTTTAGAATTATTTATAAGTTATTTTTAGAAAAATCTTTCTGAAAAATAACCATAACATGTTTATTGAGTATCCTGTAGATTGATATGAATTTTAGAGTTGTATAAGTAATGTATTTATAATTTTATTTGCAAGGTTTATACTCTGAAAATTTTTCTAGACAGAATAAAATCACCACTTTAATATTATGCTAGTCTAATTTTGTAAATCAAAAAAAATGTGCATGTGTGTATTTAGGGTTTAATTCTTGTATCTAAATTATTATTTCATACCATGGTTTAAATAAATTGTTTATTTAAATTCTGTCCTTTTATTTAGTATTGTGTGACACGTGCAATATTTTATGATTGGAAATTTTAATGAGTTGGTATAACATTACTTGTGATTAAAAATTTGGAGTTATTTGTGATTAATATCAAAATTAACTGAAATGATTAACGACATATACAAAGTTAACAATTGACGGTTAAATACCAGTTATTCGGGGTGAGTCTTGGTTTAAAGACTGTACGGAATTAAGAGTTGACGGTTAACACCGGTTGTTCAGGGTGAGCCCTGGTTTTGAGAATTCTCACGTAAATTGTGTTGCGAAACTCTAAGATGGCACGGGACTTATTTGAACCCTTTTCGGTATTCGGTTTTGGAATAAGGGCGGATGTGCAGGTGGCACACAGGGAGGTTGCTTACCCCTGGCAGACCGTTTCCTTGGGGCAGATCACAGATGCCACTACTTGGGTATATAACTCCGGACGTGGGCATCCCTGGTAGTTACGGTTGGTAACACTTAAATATTTGACCAAGGGAGGGTTTCAAATTAACCGTTGCCATGCTTAGTGGTTGGTGAGTTAAATCTCTTTGGTGAGATTTCGAGTGTCACCTAAATTATTAAAATTACTGAAACTATTCTAATGGTTGTAATTTCTGTGTATAATTATATTGTTATCTCATGTTTAGAATATTATTATTTGTCTCTTAAAAAGAATGGTAGGTTGGTTACGTTTCTTACTGTGTTGCAAAACTCATGGCATATATTTTGTTGCCCTGACGTTTCATGCCAGATTATGTTGAAGAAGGGACTGAGGCTGAAATTGGAGCTGCTGCCAATATCGAACCTTGGCTGACTTAGAGTCAATATTTTGTCAGAATAAAATCCTGTTATCCCTTGTATTAGGATTAAACTATGTTGTGACGTTGTGTGTGAACTTGCAGTTTTATTCTGTCGTTGGACTTTGGCTTTGTAAGAACTTAAAAGTTCCTAACTAGTAGTTAAAATTTTATCTAGCAAGTTATTGTTATTTAAAATCTTATGACGTTTCAAAAAAAAAAAAAAAAAAATTTTTTGGGGCGTCACAGGTGCACGGTAGCAAGCCCGACGCACGAGAGGGCAGGGTGGAAGGCGCGTGAGGGCGCGTGTGAGCGTGGCGACGGAGGCAGAGACGCGCCGAGCAAAAAAGCGGCGCGTGAGAGCGCGTGACAGCGTTTCTGGTGATGGGCTTAGTGCCGTTGGAATCGTAAGGAGATTCCGAGATGTTTGGTGTAGTTCCACTGTGTACGGGACTAAGCACCAAAATTGAAGGATGCCAGAGTTGTATTTCTAGGCTCTGATACCATGAAACGAGAGAGACTGAAATGAAAACGAGAGAGATTAAAATGAAGGATTTTGTATATTCAATATACGTTGTTGTGTATCTGTGTTTACAAGAGAATTAGGTCTTTCTCTTTATAGAGAGCAGAAGGATACAATGGAGTACGAAGGCATAAGGTAATATATTACAATAATATCAAAGTGGAATCTAAAGCTGAAAGTGGTAGTGGGTGTTGGCCTCCTTTACAGAGTGGTAGTGGGTGATGGCCTCATTTACAGCTTTGCTGGTTAGTGGGTGTTGGCTTTACAGCTCCTAATGCACTGTGATGTACATTTACAGCTACTAAGGCATTATATGAAAGTATATTATATGTTAACAAGATTTATTTTTAGATTTAACGACGTGTAAGTTAAATAATTAATTGATCTTTAGAAAAGACATGAGAATAAGAGAGTTGTCTTATATATTTTAATAGGTTGTTACATCATTAATTTTACAAAATGAGTCTAATTTTTGAATTAGAATAACACTAATCTAAATTTTTAGTTTCAAAAAAATGCCATGTATTCAAGATAAAAAAGGGGTAAGATTATGACATTATAAGAAAAATGCTTGATAGCTCGAATTTGTGTGAATCGAATGGCTCGAATGTTTCAAAACGGCATTGTTTTGAGACATTCGAGTCACTCGAGACATGAAAATTCGAGTTACCAAGCATTGTTATCCACAAAATTTTTTTTTTGGTCTGATTAATAGCATATGTACTAAAAATTCTTTTATATAATTCTTTTGGGGATTGGATTAACTCTCGTCCCAAATTGAACTAGACAGTCTAGTTCGGCCCATTGTGCTTACTTTCGGACCTCGTTTCAATAATTTAAACCGTTCATATTTTAGGATTTATCGAGTATATCGTTCATACAAAAAATCAAATCAATCAAATAACGGATGCCATGTATTCGGATCAATTTTGTATAAACTATTTATTTTCTCACTGTTCATTTTTGTTTCATACAAAATTAATCTGAATGTGTGATTGTCGTTATCCGATTAACTTGACTTTTGCAAAGATGATGTACTCAACAAATCCTAAAAATGAATAATTTAAATTATTGAAACATGACCCAAAATGAGTCTCATTAACTGAATAATACTCTCTAGTCCAATTTGGGACTATAAAGAAACAGACCCCTTTTTTTAAAAATAATACTGGCATAAATTTAAGTTCTGAACATTCATTAGTTTAATCAGCCTCACATTTCACATCCCTTACCAGTGCATTTATACACAGCATCAATCCATACTAAAATTTAATATTAAAATTTGATAAACATAACAATACTATTATTTTATTATGCATTTATATATAGCAGTTAGGGATGTGTGCAGTATGATTCGGGTGATTTGAAAGTAAATTGCAAATTGAATGGTAGATTGGCGAATTAACGGATTGGCAAATCACGATTTGAACGGTTTTGGGCAGATTGACGAATTGAAATTCTAATCAATTATCAAACATTTACATAATATATAATACTAATTTGCATAATATTTTTTACATATATAATACAAATTAATTTTGCATAATATGTTTCATATATATAACTACTAATTTATGTAACGCCCCTAAAATAATACAATAAATACAACCCAAACATATATTAATAATAGCATGAATCAGAGTAAATAGTCTTTTCATTACATAAAGTTAATAATACAAAAGAGTTTAACATAATTAAATGCTCTATTGACTTACATTTTTCCAAGCCTTGACTTGGTTACACAAAAAGAAAACTAACTCATACACATTAACCCTTGGCTTTACAAAAATATACAGTTCAAATAAAAAGCTCGTGCTTTCAAAGTCCCTCAAAGCTATTGCCTTAGCAGAGGTATGTTATCAATACCTGAAAATGTTATTCCCAAATAGGATGAGCCACGGCCCAGTAGGAATCATCTAACACGGTATATGAAATTTAGCAAAGGTATAAATACATCATGTATATACAATGCATGTAATAAAATATCTACGAATTCTTATACTCATAATGCATCAAATTTCAAATCATGGTCCAGTTTTCTTCCAATTCATTCCAATTCGTTTATTTATATCAATTCATAAGCCAATTTCTTAAATTTTTCAACAACCAAACTGAGACTACAACTCAATTGTTTTCCAATCATACAAAACATGCACAAACACTTCAAGCTGCCACTTTATGGATATTTCGTTCGTGGGACCGGCACCCATATATAATTTCAATCTGCCATTTTACGGATATTTCGTCCGCGGGATCGACACCTATGTATAATTTCAAGACTTTCACCCAAGACACTCCGGCCAATTTAATTGTAATGGAGTTCATCCCATTTCTCCTCCCAAACAAACATTTATACGTATGCAATGTATTCTAATACATAATTATGCGTGGAACACATCCTGTTATCCAAAAAGCAACCTAAGAGAGAGGTGAATTAGGTTTCTACAAATTAAAATTAATAATACCCCAATAAAATTAACTACTAGTACAACAAATTATTAACAAGCACAATGATGAACTTAGCAGCAAATGATCAAGCAAAATAACAATAAAGTATAACAGTAGTAGGAAAGTAAAGAGATTAGGGAAGATGAGACAAACAGATTTATTGTGGTTCGGCTTCAACCAAGCCTACATCTACTCCTCAAGCTTCACATGAGATTTTTCACTATTTTCTAGCTTCACAGGGGAGCTAGCAATCTCATAAACATGGAGTAATCCTCCATAGATTTTACATAGACTTCACAAGCCCAAACCCTTGCAAATCTTAGGTGATTCACAATCACTCTCAAGATTTCAAGAACACAGTATTTGCAACACTTTTACAAGATAAAGTGGTATTTTTGCTTCCAAAAAAAGCTTACAATAAATCTCTCTTCCAGATGGATATACAAAATGAAGCTCACTGATTTTGTGTAAGAACCTGTCAAAGGTAAATATTCTTAAGGCTAAGCTCAGTGTTTGATTTTCTGAAGGATGAGTGATGAATGATCAAAGAATATTTTCTGGTTTTTTTTGTCACTTGTTTACTTTAGAGGCTTTGGTATATATAATGAAACTTATAGCCGTTGTATTTATTTGAATTTATAGCCGTTTATAACCGTTGTACTTTCATCATTGCTAATTTGAATATCTTCCACTCCATCATTACAAATTGTATTAATTTGAATTTATAGCCGTTGTACTCCATCAATACAAATTTGAATATCTTCCACTCCATCATTACAAATTTGAATATTTTTCACTTGAACCTTTTGAGCCTTTTGAACTGCTACTGTGCTGGGCTGTTTGAACTCCTGATTTAATCAAATATTAAATACATTCTAACAACATTTAGGATAAAGGTTTAGGTGAGAAATAATAAGAAAAAATAAATTTTGATTATATTTTTCTCTTTCAAATAAATCATCAAAATAAATTTTAATTCTATTTTTCTTTTTCAAATAAATTAACATATAATTAAATAAATCATCAAAATAAATTTTGGATTCTATTTTTCTCTTTCAAATAAATTAAAACATAATTAAATAAATAATCAAAATAAATAAGTCTAACACATCCCCTTTCCACTCCCAATTAATCATACATATACAATGTATATATATACACATAATCATATTCAATGATAACCAACCATGGACTAGTTTCAATTCACCTAATCTATATGCAATTTCTACAACAATCATGATTATCCTCCACCGATAGCCCAATACAGTTATTTCTAAACAGATATTCAATCTTAAGACAAATAGTTTTATTCCAAACTTCCAAATAATGAGATAATACATACTCAATTCCACCATTTATATCACCACCCTTCTAATCTCAAATTTTCAATGTCAACTTCAATTATTTATACAAAATAATTATTTGATCGAATTAGGGCAAAATTTTCCTCTTTTTTTTCCCAAATATTAACCAAGTGTCAAAATCATCAATTTAGATACAATACAACACCATTTTCGAACCCTATGTTCATTTATTTCATTCTTACCAAAAACCCCTATTTTACGTTTCACCCAAACCCTAGGTTTGCTTAAAACATCTCCAAATCATACCATTGTTACACAAATGACAAATATCTAAGCCAACTAACATATGAAGGTGTAGAAAACCCCTACCTCAAAGAGAGGAGACAAGCCAAGTAAGAATGAAACACCGAGAACACCGAAGCCCACTTCTATTCGGGTCAAAATGAAGATCTTAAAGCACTCTACCTTTTTCTCAGAAACACTAAGGTGGAAATCCCAACAGATCTAGATGAAATCTTAGAGAGAATGTGAGTTTTAGAGAGAGAATGTGTAGATCTAAATATTTGGGAAGTTTTAGAGAGAAAGAGAGAAGAAAAAGTGATTCAAAATGTCATCTTCACAGACTGTTATACACGCAATTCGCTCGAGCGTCAGACACAAAGTTCCGCTCGAGCGTGAAAGTTGGCGCTCAAGCGTGGAATGCACATCTCCAGAAGTTTTGCAAGCGAAGGACCCTGCTCGAATGTGAAACTGGACGCTTGAGTGTCCAATGCACTTTCCCAGTATTTTCAGAACTGCAAAAGAAATGCTGAGAAGTAACAAATCTCGTTTGAACGCAAGAATGACTTCTCGAGCGGAGGAACAAAATTTGTGAAGCCCGCTCGAGCGCAAGAATGCCCGCTCAAGCGCAAGAGCCAAAATCTAGGCAACAAAGGTTTAGAAAAATAAGCAACCAATCTGTTTCAAACGCACAACCACAACCTGATAACCAAAATAAAGGGGAAGACAAGGGAAAAAGATATGAATAATTATTCAAAACCATAGCAACCCGAGTCAAGGATATAACAGGTAAATGGTCAAAACCGGAATCGCTATAATTTATAACAAATTTCACATGTTAAATCTCTCTCACACTCATTTTTACTTTGATATTTCATTAGAGATTTATATATATATATATATATATATGTATTTATTATAGCGGAGCAGAGCGATTTAAAATGCGGATTGTAAATTTTATAGTTCAATCCGCAGTTGGCAAATAGAGTGGTACGAATTGATACGAATTGATGCGAATTTGACGAATTTGGCAATATTTTACACTGCCCTAACAACAGCAATCCATACTCAAATTTAATAATAAAATTTGATAAACATAACAATACTATTATTTTATTATCTATATTAACCAAAATTCTTAAAGCTGATATTATGTTTAGTTGTTCAGCAAGTCCACATACTAAAATAATTTATAAAATTATTCAAAATTTATAATTTAATGTCGAAATTTATTCATGAATGATCCCAAAACATGAAAATAAACTACAAATTCTAAGTAAATCTACATTATACACTACAATTTCTAAGTAATTTTCTATAATTTTTTCCCTTTAAATTCATAGACTTCTCCATAGATATGTTGGTCAATGTGGTAAACAGTAATGATTCTTCCACGTAATTTTTTCCTCTTGAATCCCTCGAATGAGATTGAGGGTTGGTTTGGGAAGTGGGTTGGCTTTTTGGCTTTTTAGCTTTTTTAGTTATTTTAGCCTGGGCTAAAAAGCTTGGTTTGGGAAAGACTTTTTGACTTTTTTGACTTTTTTTGTGAGAGAAGAGTGTAATGATTGTGGGTTGGATGTGATGTTTTGTTTGTTATGGCTAAAATAGTCTATTTTGTTAGCCCCAAATCACATTATGTGGATGAATCATTTAGAGCCTCTTTTGGCAACGTTCTGTTTTAGTTAAAGTCAAAAAATCATTATAAATTTTTACATCACTCTCTCTATTTTTCTATATATCTTTTTGTAAAAATTCAAAATATTACTAAAATAATTTGTTCTCAAACAAAATCTAAAAAAATGAGTGAGACCACCAAAAAGAGGAGCACTAATAGCTCTAAAGTAGTATGGGTCCCACATGATGAGATGTTTTGCTCTTGTGTTTTTTTTTTTTTTTTTGAATTTTCACCTCATTAGTGGTCAATTAGTGCTCCCAAATTAGTGAGATGAATCATTATTGTAAAGTCTATGTGCAGGTAAATTTCACCCCACTTTTCCATGGGATTCCCAAAGAGTCTGTAGCACAATAATTGCCAAATCAATAATATTTTGAAGTTCTAATTAACAGCTCAAATAGTAAATCTCACGTGATGTAATGTTTTAACTTACTTTTTTTTTTCTTTTTTTTGTTTGACACCTCACTAAAACTCATGTTAAAACTTTAATGTTAGAGCTGTCTATCACTACTCTTGACAAATTACCTACAGCTAGACATTTGTTCCTTTAATATTCATTTCTGTGGCCTTTCGTGCATGCTTATCACTTGTCATGTTTGTCCCTGTCTTATCTTTGACGTTATAAGACCATCTCCAATGGTTCACCAAACTTGACATCAAATTTGAATTTTAGTGAAAAAATCACTGTTTGGTGCTCCAACGGTTGCACCAAATCGGTATCAAATTGAAAATTCACCAAAAAAATCATCAAAGTGAGAACAGGCAGCAGTTTTTACCATTTCACTGTGCGTGACTGTTGGGGAGACCAACTGGTCGACCAGCCGGTTGACCAACCGGTCCACCGATTCCCTTACAAAAATTTTGGTACAAACAGGTCAAAAAGTTCAAAGAGGTAAAAAAAAAAAAAATATGCCTTACCGGTCGACCAACCCCTGTTTTGATGCCCATCGTTGGAGCAGTTTGTATCAAAATGAGAAAATGGGTCTTTTCTCTTGCAATTTTGGTGAAAATTTTGGTAAATGATTAGAGATGCTCTAAGTCATCAGACATGAATATTCTTTTATACAAACTCCTTTTTCTAATTTGTTTTCATTTTGTCTTGTCAATTTAAAATAAATAAATCTTGGAGGACATGTTTGATATATTTTTATTTTCATATTCAAATTTTTTAAAAATTCATTGTTTTTAGGTTTTTTAGCAAATACAATTTTAATAATAAAAAATAAAAAATGAACCAATTTTTTGATATTTCTTTAAAAAAATTCCTAAAATAGTTTTTAAAAACTATTTGTTGAATAAAATTTCTTATTATAATCTCGAGGGAAAAAAAAACATCTATATATACCCACTTTTGAGGAGGCAAATAATTATCTCTAAAAAATTTTGTCTCGTAAACATAGAATGTTATAAGAATCTTAAATTTTGATTTTGTAATTAAAAATAAAGGGATTTACATGTAGGTTTTAATAAGTAAATTTACTATACAATAGGTCCTATGATAATTTATTATCTAATAGGTCCTATGTTAATTAATGGTATTTTTCGTCAAATATTATTACAAAACGTCACAAATTGTTAATTTTCAACAACAGTTTAAAAAATTTATTACAAAAAAAATGTCACTAATTATAAGTTTTAGCAATAGTTTAAAAAAATCGTCACAAAAAAAGTCAATAATTTTGAACTTTCAGCGACAGTTGAAAAATTCGTTACAAAAAAAGTCACTAATCTTAAGTTTTAGCAACAATTTATAAAAATCGTAACAAAAAAAAAAGTCAATAATTTCCAATTTTCAACGACAGTTTGAAAAATTTGTCACAAAAAAAGTTACTAATTGTAAATTTTAGCGACAAATTATAAAAATCGTGACAAGAAAAGTTAATAATTGTTAATTTTTAACGACATAAGTAAAATAGTGTCACAAACATTATTTTAGCGGCGATTTTACTAAAACTTATTTTCAATACAACTTGATAGAAATTAAGTCAAATTATTAAGACTTATTGATAATTTACCCATAAAAATTCATTAAGACCAAAGAATAAAGGTTTTGTGCATAGAGGAGATACTGTGCTCTTTTGAGCATAATCTAGTTAATGACAATCTTTGCTCATCGTGGAACAAAAAAGAGTGGTAATTATAGTTAGTCGCCTTAATGATTTATTCCGCAAGTAATTAAAAATGTCTATTTGCATTTTCTGCCCTCGAGCTTCGCTTTTTTTATTTTTATTTTTGAGGAAGGATAGATAGGCTTAGGCCTTGTTTGGTTTGTTTTGGAGAATTTTTGTTTGGAAAAAATAGAAATAAATTTGATGATAATAAATATCAAAAAAATATTTTTAAAATTTTAAACAATATTTAGAGCTTGCCAAAAGATAAAATTATGTAAAAATAATAAGAATTTTTATTTTTTAATTTCTTTCACTAAATTAATTTTTAATTTTTAATTAATGAAATTTATGAAAACCAAACAAAACATTATCTTAATTGTTCAAATTTCTTATTCGTTATCAATAGTATTCTCCTACCATTTTTTTTTTTTTTAGAGGGGAAAACCCAAAGAGAACTACATAGCTTCAGAAAAGACTACTAAAAATAATTCGAAAGGGACCTCTTCCATCCAGATGGATGGTCCAGAACTCTCAACTATCATCTGAGCTAGGCCATGAGCAACTCGATTGCCCAACCGACGAGTATGAGAAATATTCCAATTTCGAAAACAACGGCCCCTTGCAATAGCTTCCTGAAGAACGTGACCGTAAGAGCATAACAATGGGTCTGCAGCTTGAAGAGCTCGAATGATGTTGAGCGAATCCCCTTCTAAATGAACATCAAGAATGCCCAGGTCGATAACAAAATGCACCGCTCGTTGAGCTGCAAAAGCCTCAGCACAATTTGCATCACCCCAACAATCAATCCTCTCTGACAAAGCCGCAATAACCGTACTAGCGTGGTCCCGAATAATAATACTAACTCCAACTGCCTTGAGGTGATTGAACACAGCACCATCAAAATTAACTTTGTAAAACCCATCAATTGGAGTGACCCAACGGACAAGCTCCCCAAAAACTGGTGCACTAATGGTTCGATGATTCGCAAGAAAGAAGTCATGTAAAAGTTCACACACCCATTGCACTATATCCTCCGCGGAACGAAAGACTTCATTGAAAATAGCTTGATTGCGAGCACTCCACAAACCCCAACAAAGCGAAAAAAATAGGCCAAGTCCATAATCATCAAGTCTATTGTCAATCACCGAAACCCATTGAGAAAAATCTGTACAATTCCAAGATTGAACTTCAAATCGCAGCGAACTTAATTCCCATTCCCATTTCGCAACAAGACAATCACGAACACAGTGCAACAAATTCTCTGGATAGTTGGGACATAGTACACAATTTCCAACCACAGAGACATGCCTACGACGCAACAAATCGGAAGTGGGGATGATATTCAAAGAAGCTTTCCATGCAAAGAATTTAATTTTGTTCGAAATTCAAAGATGCCATAGGTTCTTCCAAAAGTGTTGTTGCTCAAGTCCTCTATCTGAAGAGCCGGAATGATTATTTGAACACATGAGAGCAACTTGTAAATGATAGGCTGATTTTACCGAAAAATGACCATTCTGAGTGTAATGCCACACTAATGTGTCAGGAGGTAGAGTTGGGCATAAAGGAATTTGTTGAATAGCCTCAACATCAATCGGAAGAAACAACTCTTTGCAAAGGTCTAAATTCCAGCAATGCTGAATCGGATCAATAATAGAACAGACCATTTGGTGGTCTTCACCTACTGGAGAAGATATTAACTAAAAGGATTGTGGCCTAGGAACCCATTTATCACCCCAGAGATGAACACTTTGCCCATCCCTTATACGTTATCGATGACCCGCCCGAAGCAATGGTTTAGCATAAAAAATGCTACGCCAAGTGAAAGATGGATTAGACCCAATCGAAGACGACCAAAAGTCTGCATGAGGGTAATACTTAGCACGTAGAAGACTGGCCAATAACGAATTAGGAAACTTTATCAAGCGCCAGCCTTGCTTCGCAAGCATGGCTTTGTTAAAAGCCGCCAACTTCAGAAAACCCAACAGACCAACCCACTTTGGTGTACACAAAGCCTCCCAATTCTTCCAATGTATTTTCCTAGTATTGTCAGAATGTCCCCACCAATAGCAACTCACCATGGAATCCATCTCGGCACATAAAGTTTCTGGGATTCGAAAACACGACATAACATAGGTTGGTATGGCCTGAGCAACTGCCTGGATCAAAACATGACGACCTGCTGCAGATATAAACTTTTCTTTCCATCCGTTGAGCCGCATCCACAAATGATCTTTGATAAACTGAAACACCTCACGCTTGGTGCCCAACAAAATACGGAAGACCCAAATATTTGCCGTTCACCACCGTAGTGCCAACATACAAAAACTGACGAAGTTCCTCTCTTAATTCCGCCCCTACATTAGCACTAAAACTAATAGATGTCTTGCTAAAATTAACCATCTAACCTGAAACTAATTCATATGTTTTGAGAATGCGCTCAACCATCAACACTTCCGCTACAGTCGTATTACCAAATAAGAGGCAGTCATCCGCAAATAGGAGATGTGAAATCTTCGAGCTGCCACGGCATATGGCTATCCCAGTAAGTCTATTATCAAGCTCTGCCTGCCGAATCAACAAAGAAAGACCTTCCGCACAGAGGACAAATAGATAAGAGGACAAAGGACAACCTTGACGTAGGCCACGGAAAGGGCGAAAAGATCTTATGGGTTTACCATTCAGAAGGATCGAGTACGAGACTGTCGAAACACACCGCATAATAGCTTGGACAAACCGGCCATCCATTCCCATCTTTAACATATTCTGGTGAATAAATTCCCATTCAATACGGTCATAGGCTTTGCTCATGTCCAATTTTAATGCAAAGTGCCCCGTACGACCATGCTTCTGATTTTTCATGTAATGAAATACTTCAAATGCTGACAAAACATTATCGATAATAAGACGCCCAGATACAAAGCACTTTGATTGATGGGGATCACAAAGGGCAACACAAGCTTGAGCCGATTCGCCAGAACCTTACTAATCAGCTTGTAGACAACATTGCACAAAGTGATTGGACGAAAGTCAGACATTCTTTTCGGATTTGGAGCCTTCGGAATTAACACGATAAATGTGTCATTAATAATGTTCATAGGCTTTTGTCGGTTAAGAATTCCCAAAATAGCCTCAGTTACATGTGATCCAATGTTCGGCCAAAAACGTTGATAGAACAACGCATGTTTACCATCCGAGCCCAGCGCCTTTGTGGGGTGCATTTGAGCTAAAGCCTTGTCCACCTCTGCAGGTGTGAATTCACCACCCAACATTCTATTTAAATCGTCGGACACCCGCGAGGTAGTAGTGTCAAGAACATCCTGAATACCCTGAGGGGTTTCCAAAGTGAAGAGGCTTTCGAAATAGTGCACAACAATATCCTCCATTCGACGTAAATCAGTACACTATAGTGATTGCTCATTTTCCAAACCCAGAATCAATTTCTTTTTATGCCGCTAGTTTGCTTTGGCATGAAAAAAAAGAAGTGTTACGATCGCCATCATTTAACCAATTGGCATGAGAGCACTGACACCAAAATATTTACTCTCTATGTAGAAGCTCGTCAACATGTCGACGAAGAGCATAAAAAGAATCCCGTTCTGAATCCGACATGGAGGTCAGGCCCTCTAGTCTTTGAAGCTTCTTGATCTTGTCACGAATGGTATTCTGAAAGGCGCCAAATTTCTGATGGCCCCGTGTCGATAAACGGGCTCCAATGACGTCAAGATTTGATCGAATACCTTCCATTGTAGGTGTCTGTTGCCGTAACCAATTTTGAAGGACAATAGATTCGCACTCATCATCCCGCAACCACATTGCCTCAAAACGATAAGGCCGATGCCCTCCACAATGATCCACTGAGATATTTTTTTAGCCTACTAAATCGAGCAATAAGGGGTTATGATCTGAGGTCGTACATACCAGATTATGTACCGTTGCCAAGGGAAATAATTGCAACCACTCCAAGGTAGCCACACCATGATCCAATCTCTCCCGAATAAGTCCTTGCTGGCGGTTATTGGCCCATGTGAATTTGGGTCCACGATAGCCAAGATCCACTAGAGAACAATCTTTGAGAACATGTTGAAAAGCACTCATCTGGACACTACTACGTTCACCCATGCCAACCTTTTCATGCGAGAATAGAATTTCATTGAAATCACCAATAACAAGCCATGGCAGACTAGATAAACTCGATAGTCTTCGCAATAATTCCCACGAATCCCGACGGTGAGACGCCACTAAATGACCATAAAAGCCCGTAAACTGCCACGGTGCTGAACCCAAACCAGAGTCTACAATAGCATTAATATGTCCAGTAGAATAGCTTTTAATCGAGGCTTGAATATCACTCCACCAAAGAAGAGCTAAACCTCCCGCAAAGCCTACTCGGTCCACCGTAAAAGCTCCAGAAAATCCAATCCTATAACGTAAGCTTTCAATCTTACGCCCAATACTTTTAGTCTCCATGAGGAAAACTAGAGCGGCATCTTCAGATTTCAACATGCGTTGAAGTTCACGAACTGTCCGTGGGTTCCCAAGCCCACGACAGTTCCAACATAAGCAATTCATAATGATTGGTGGTGCTGCCCCGCAGCATCCGCCATGACAAATTCTGTGGGGACCGGACATGGTGCCAGAGAATCATGGCAGAAACGTTTTGCCCCTTGAGAGACACCCTCTATAAGGTCCGTATGTATCTTCCGTTTGCACCCATCAGTCAACAAAGTAGGTAGGAGAGAAAGAGGGGCATCGCGCGCCTGTGGTTTCCTGCTTTTCTTTAGTTTCGGACAAACCAAACCTTTGCCTTTTCCCAATTGGACGGGATTAGGCAGCCCCAAAGAAGAGGAAGTGGACAAAGAACTAGTAAGCCTTGAAAAAGGCACATCCAACTCTGTAACTTTGACATCCACTAAAGGGCCACTAACAAACTCCATGTTCTAGGCCTCAAATGCTAGTCCCTTATCATCAATAACTGACAAAGTCAAATTTGAATTTGAAATTGAGCGGGCAGGAGCCTGCCCATATTTTTCGCCAAGAGGATCCCCACCAACGACAACCGCTTCCTTATTCAGAGGGAGAGGAGCACGAAATGGGGTAACCATCTGCAGACTGGGAGTATGGTCCATTCCTCGGCCAACTGGCGAACCACTAGGGATCAACTCCAACGGTTCGGATTGGCATGGTTGTAGAGCACTTCCACCTCCAAGCACAGAAACCATTGGAGAGTCAAGTCCAATAGGTTCTTCCTCGACCGGTTCAGAAGGACGTGAAGGCCCCTTGCCCTTGTCCAACTCTGTGTCTGCCCGCAGCCAAGGGCCATACTAAAACTGAGTAGTATTATCCACCGCAGAACCCAACAATCGTGTGGCACAATCACGCGTCCCATGGCCAAGAATACCACAAGCAAAACAGAAATTGGGTAATTGTTCATAACGAAACGGCACCCAGACAGGCCGAGAAGAGCCTAACGCAATATGCATACCACGTCTCAATGGTTTGGAAATATCAATTGATACACGAATACGAAGGTATTTACCCCAGGCCACTCCTTCCTCCAAAAGTTCCATATCAACAAAACACCCAAGACGGTTTCCAATGAGGACCCCAACTGCCCGAGTCATGCTAATGAGGGGTAAATTGATAACACGGACCCAGAAAAGGGCCCTAGTAAACTTGATGCCAGAAGGCCACAAAGAACCCTCAAATTCCTCAAGAAGAAGTAACTGCTTATCAAAACTCCATGGACCGCGAAAAGGAACTCTCTTCTTATGGACAATATGATTAAATTGGAAGAGGAACAAATTGTCCCCCAGAACTTTGAACTGCATTCCTTTAGAGGGCTTCCACACACTCACTAACATAGTGCGCAACGCCTCAGTATTGAATGGTCGGTGAGTAAGCAACCGGCCCACCAAACATAACCAAGAACGATCCACAACATGGCGAGTATGAACCTCTTCCACAACCACATCAGCCTCCTCGTCCTCCGTAAGGATAAGCTGAGCAATAAGCTCATCAATAGAAGGTTCTATGGTAAAAGAAAAGAAGACAAACACCCTAACTTCTACCAGAGAAGAGAAAACGTCTTGCACAAGGCAAGAGAGAAAACTCCTACGAAGAGAGAAAACTCCTATGAAGAGAGAACACAGTTTGTTCCACAACAACACTTGGGTCAACCTCTCCTACCATTTTGACCCATAAAATTACACACATAATGTTATTCCTTTTATATTTCTACAATATGAGATTCCCTTACCAAATTTTGTATTTTTTTTTGGATAAACCAACGAAACTATATTAATAGATAATTAAGAGTAAATCACTCTAGGGTAAACAACATCCCTGGCATCATCAAAGAAGTTGTGCTGAAATACAAGGACAAAAAAGATAAACAAAAAATCTTTCTGTAATGGTACTTCCTTGATTGGCGAGGATGTTCGCACAAAAGTTTGCTTCACTATAATTATGATTAATCGATCCCACCTCAAGATGTTGTATGAAGTACCTGCAATCAGAGATGAAATTGTTAAGCTGATGGAAATATTTAATCCTCCCAAAATTAAGAGCACAACCAATTTTGCGTAAGTTTTCACTTCAAAATAAACAATATTCCGCTCCATTGTAAGATGTAAACTATCTTTGAGAGCCCACAACTCTGCTTCAAAACTGGTGGCAACACCAATCCTTCTGCTAAACCCAGTTATCCAATGTGCAATGGGGCTTTCTGCTGTTGGGATTAATAATTGAAATAAATTGCCATTCAATGGCCAGGGCCAACACAGAGGATGATTTGATAAGAGATGGTTGTTGCGTAACAAAATTCATATGGTTATAATAATTCATTCAATAAATTGAACCTCTAACTCATTACGAATTTCTCTCTCAATTTTAAAAAGAAAAATCATATCCAAACAAAAAAAAATTGAAAAGTACCTTCTTGAATCAATTAGCAACTCAAAATAGGACTCTTTTTTTTTTCTTTTTCTTTTTTTTTTCAGCTCCATATGAAAACAATAGGAAAATTCAGTGCCATCAACTTGTCCTATAAATTCGATCAAAAAAACACTTGCGTATAAATCACACCCAGCCCATCTCCAAAATCTCTCCTTGGGGTTTGTTAGCCTTTCCTTACGCCGTTTGTTTATTTACATTCAGAATAAAATAAAATTTAAAAATAAAAAAAAATCTCATTTTTGTATTTTAAATTTCATTTGAAGAAGAGGAAGAAGAAGAACATAAAGAAAATCTGGCTAAAGCGAGGTAGATCTCTAACCCATCTCTTAATATTACTTTCTCAATCCATTTCTGTTGATTTTGATCTCTCTTATTTTGTTCTTCTCTCATATGTGTATGTTTATAAGCGTTTAATTGCATATATAAAACATGAGAACCTTAAGTTTTGTTTGTTTATTCTAGTTAATATTCTTTGTTTGAATTAGATTTGGATGTTTGTATTGCAATCAGGGCCGGCCCTGACTTGAGGCTGGTAAGGCTTGTGCCATAGGCCTCAAATTTTGGCCTAAAAATAGGGTCCCCAAATTTAATAAATTATTATAGACCCAATCCCTTTTTTTTTTTTTAGATCAATTTAAAGGCCCCAAATGTTTTATTGGGCCCATATAAAATTTAACCCATATTTATTTATAAATGTTTTCGACCCATATTTATTAAAATGAAAAACAAAAACAAAAACAAAACAAAAACCAAAACCCAAGAAGTGTTTCGGCCCAACCCAAACCATACATACACTATATACAACATTACTACACTTTCACTTCAGTGCACTGGTTGGATTTGCTTTCAATCTCTCTCTCTTTAACGAAGTAAAGAAATGAAGATGGCAATATGTAAAGGCAAGGCAGATGCAGAGCACATGAGCGACTCACTCTCTTCTTTCACACACTCCTCCTCCGGCGACTCTCTCTCTCTCTCTCTCTCACACACACACTCTCTCTCTCATGGTAAGTCCTCTCTCTCACTATCAGATTTTATTAAATAAAGTTGCCCTAATTTTTTTTTCTACATTCTTTCTCTATCAATTAGTGGAATAATAAATTTGCCTTAATTTTTTTTTTACCTTCTTTATCCGTTAGATTTTAGTGGAATAAATAATTTAGCCCTAATTTTTTTACCTAGGTATTTATCAATTTTAATTGAATAAATTTTTTGCCCTAATTTTGTTTCATTAAATTATTTTTTTATAATTTATTTGCTATCAGATTAGTGGATTGTGATTTATGGATTGAAGTGTTTGTGATTTGTGGATTAATTTGCAGTGTTTGTGATTTGTGGATTGATTTGAAGTGTTTGTGATTTGTGGATTGAAGTATTTGTGATTATAGCCATGTTTCCTAGGAAGTAGAGTTCTAGAAATGAAAAGAGAAAAAAGAGGATGAAAGTAGAACAATTAATTCAATCTCAATCGGGAGCACTTGATAAATATTTTGGTACCAAGAAACAAATAGATATTTCGGGTTCAAATGACAATGATGATGAAGATTTGGTAATTGAAGAACCTACTCATTGTGTGAATAATAATGAGCATGATGATTTGGTGATTGAACAACCTAGTGAACATATGAATGAGAATGAGAATGAGAATGAGAATGAGAATGGGAATGAAGATTTGGGGAATGTAGAATCTAGTGAAAGTGAAGATGTCAATGTTGAATGTGGACCTCTAAACATTTATGACCCTAGTAATTGGGACCCTAGTAATCGTTGGGTTAATTGTAAACTGGATATTGCTAAACTATAAAGCAATAAAATTAGTTTTTAATGTTTTTGAGTCATTGTACTGATTTATTCCTATCTTAACATATGAAAGTAAATTTTAGTTTATAATTTTAATGATTATATGTTCAAGTATACTTAAATAAAAAATTTGTGGATACTTATCATTTTATGCATAAATTTTATTAAAAAAATATATATTAGAAGGGCCCCATTTTCATAGTTCGCCTTAAACCCCACAAATCTCAGGGCCGGCCCTGATTGCAATGCTTTTGTGTATATATATATATTAAAATAAGAAAAAAATATATATTTGTTGAGTGATATGGTAGCTGATCTATATATAATATAGCATTTGGAGCTCTGGTTGTTGAAGGTTTTGGTGATAAAGTTCGTAATAAATTGAATGGTTTAATATGAAAAAGCTCATATCCTGTTCATATTCACCAGCTGATTGAAATATATATCTATATGCATATATGTCTGTGTATAAATATGTATAGATATTATATATGGTTTGATTTGAAGCACCTGTTGCAATATAGAGATTTTTAAAATAATAAATAAAAATTAATGGGCAATGTCTACTTCTCTGTCAATCTATTGCAAAGATCTTCTTATATAATGGGAGAAATGAAAAGTGATTGCTCAAAATGCTTAATGAAACAATAGGAATTAACAAGAACACAACTTTGATTATTAGGCATGGTTATCAAATCTCGTTCCAGATTGTAGTTGGGCCAAACGATCCAGATTACACTAAGATCTTAAATTTAGTAAGATCTTAAAATGATTACAATCATATTCATAAAATCGTGTAAAATCGCATA
This sequence comes from Camellia sinensis, assembly GCF_055761805.1. Classification (NCBI taxonomy): domain Eukaryota; kingdom Viridiplantae; phylum Streptophyta; class Magnoliopsida; order Ericales; family Theaceae; genus Camellia; species Camellia sinensis. Next base: position 153,762,734 of record NC_138968.1, on the reverse strand, counting down.
CAATCCTGATTCTATTAATTCCGATTCTACAATTTTTTTTTTGTTATTGTTTATTACTTATATATATGTATGTATATATGTATATCTATATAAAAATTTTGACTACAAACTCTTTTTTCAATCGTCTCTTCCAATTTATATTAACATAGAAAGTGAATAATATCAAATTTATCATTTTTCTTTTATCTTTTTAAAATTGTGCAACATATGTTATCATTATCCATAATTTTTCATTTTATTTTGTGTTGAAAGTAGAATATTATGATACTCAATCCAATTCTACAATCTGATCCACGAGTCCCTCCTAATGATCCCACTTAGGATGCCGATATTAACAACCTTGTTATTAGGGGTGATGCTATGGTACATTTAGGTGTACCATACATTTAGTTATGAACTTATATGATTTTATATCATAACCTATACCATATTAGTCATAACTATCACCATATTAACTCATAACTTAGTTATATTCAATTATTTACTTATACCATATTACTTCATAACCAGGTCATTAAAAGTGACCTGCTAAACAGGTCACTTTTTATAGTTATGAGCTAAAATCATATTTCTTCATAACTATAATCAAATTGATCATAACTTAGCTATAACTACATCTCATAACCAACACCATTTTGTTCATAACTAATATCACATATTTCATAACCACATCTCATAACCAACACCATTTTAGTCAAAACTAACATCACATATTTCATAATCATAATCACATATCTCATAACCAACACCACTTTGATCATAACAAATATCACATATCTCATAACTATTGATCACATATCTCATAACCACATCTCATAACCAATCCCTTTGAGTCATAACCAACATCACATATCTCATAACCACTAGTCACATATCTCATAACCAACACCTTTTTGTCATAACTAATATCACATATCTCATAACCACTAATCACACATCTCATAACTACTACCCACATACATCATAACCACATCTCATAACCAATCCCTTTGAGTCATAACCAACATCACATATCTCATAACCACTAGTTACATATCTCGTAACCAACACCTTTTTGTCATGACCAATATCACATATTTCATAACCACTAATCACATATCTTATAATTAACACCTTTTTGCTCATAACCACATCACTTTGATCATAACCAACATCACATATCTCATAACTACTAGTCACATATCTAATAACCAACATCACATATCTCGCAACCACTAGTCACATAACCAATATCTCATAACTCATAACCATTAATACATATAGCATAACCACACCCTTTGACACCACTTTGCTCATAACCATTACCCACATATCTCATAACCACTAACACATATAGCATAACCAAATACCCTTTGACACCACTTTGCTCATAACCATTACCCACATTTCTCATAACTACTAACACATATAGCATAACCAAATACCCTTTGACACCACTTTGCTCATAACCATTACTCACATATCTCATAACCACTCATAACTATTACCCACATATCTCATAACCACTAACACATGTAGCATAACCAAATACCCTTTGACACCGCTTTGCTCATAACCATTACCCACATATCTCATAACCACTCATAACCATTACCCACATATCTCATAACCACTAACACATATAGTATAACCAAACACCCTTTGACACCACTTTACTCATAACCATTACCCACATATCTCATAACCACTCATAACCATTACCCACATATCTCATAACCACTAACACATATAGCATAACCAAACACCCTTTGACACCACTTTGCTCATAACCATTACCCATATATCTGATAGCCACTCATAACCATTATCCACATATCTCATAACCACTAACACATATACCATAACCAAACATCCTTTGGCACCACTTTACTCATAACCATTACCCACATATCTCATAACCACTAACACATATAGCATAACCAAACACCTTTTGACACCACTTTGCTCATAACTATTACCCACATATCTCATAACCACTCATAACCATTACCCACATATCTCATAACCACTAACACATATAGCATAACCAAACACCTTTTGACACCACTTTGCTCATAACTATTACCCACATATCTCATAACCACTAACACGTATAGCATAACCAAATACCCTTTGACACCACTTTGCTCGTAACCATTAGCCACATATCTCATAACCACTAACACATATAGCATAACCAAACACCATTTGACACCACTTTGCTCATAACCATTACCCACATATCTCATAACCACTAACACATATAGCATAACCAAACACCCTTTAACACCACTTTACTCATAACCATTACCCACATATCTCATAACCAACATCACATATATCATAACTACTAATCACATATCTCATAGAGCAATGAAGAGAAGAGAAGAGAAGAGCAGAGAAGAACAGAATAGAAGAGAAGAGAAGAATACCTTCGAATCGATGATTCGATCGCTGCTCGCCGCCGTTGTCACCGATCGCCGATCGTCGCTAGCCACCACTATCGCCGCTCGTCGTTGCCTCCGTGAGAGAGAGATAAAGACAGTGTTGTTTCGAAAGTTAGGGCTCCGAAACTTGGGCTCTACAAACCTGAAAGGAAATGAAAAAAATGGGGAAAGACGGGGAAAAAACAGGGGGGAAATTGAGGTTTTGTTAGGTTTAGATTTTCGGAATATTTTTAATATTTTAATTTTCTAAATATTTTTAATATTTTTAATGTTTATACAGGCCTAAAAAATTAATTGACAGAAAATAATTGACATAGAAGTTATTGGAAAAAAAAATGATTTGAAAAAAAAAATATTCAAAAAAATTACTTAAAAACAATTAATTGAAAAAAAAAACATTTTTTTAGTTGAGTATTTTAAAAATAGTTTGGTTATGACTGTTGATCAAAAATACGGATATGGAGTTATGAGTTGTGTGTTTGATTATCAATTATATGTTGAATTAAGTTTTGAAAACTATTTTGAAAACTAATCACCAAACAAATTTTTTTATTTCACATGTCACATCAAACTTTCAAAACTCAATTCCACATACAATTCAAAACTCAATTCAACACTCTATTAAAAAATCATAACCAAATAATTTTTTTGTAGTAGAGGAAAGGGAGCGACAGTAGTGGTGAAAGTGATGGATAAGAGGTGGTGGTGGTGGTGATGGCGAAGGAGATTAGTGATGAAGTTGTGGTAGTGGTATGGGAGATGGAGTGGCGGCGGTGGATGAGAGGTAATAGTAGTAGTAGTAGTGGTGGTAGTGGAGTGGTGGCAATGGTAGTAGTCATGGTAGTCGTGGAGGTGAAGTGGCGACAGTGGAAGTAGTGGTGGCGGTGGAATGGCGTTTGCAGTAGTGGTGAAGGTGGTAGAGGAGATGGGTGGTGAGAGAGAGATGAATGAGAGACAGATAAAGGAGAGAGAGAGAGAGAGAGAGAGAGAAAGAGAGAGAGAGAGAGAGAGAGAGAAAGAGAGACAGAGTGATGAGCGAGAGAGAGACAAAGTGGTCGCTAAAAGTGCATTTTCTTGTAGTGGATCGATAAATCGAGAAGGAGCTCAGTAAATAGAGAAGACAGGAGGGAGAGAGTGAGCAACGCAAACATAGTAGGAGAAGAGAGAGGGAGAAAAAGAGAAAGAGAAAGAGATAGAGATAGAGATAGAGAGTGAGAGACAGAAAAGAGACAGAGAGAGAAGAGATATAGACGAGAGAGACAGAGAGAGATAGAGAGAAGAGAGATGAACGAGAGAGACAATGAGAAAGATAGAGAGACAGAGAGAAAGATAGAGAGATGAGCGAGAGAGACAGAGAAAGATGAGAGATGAGAGAGGTTGAGAGAAGAGAGATGGGCGAGAGAGATAAAGAGAAGAGAGATGAATGAAAGAGACAGAGAGAGAAAAGAGATGGGAGAAGAGATAGATGAGTGAGAGACACACATAGAGATAGAGACAAATAGACAGACAAATAGAGAGAGAAGAGTGATGAGTAAGAGAGAGAGAAAGAGAAGAAAGATATGGAGATGAAAAAATTGATGAAAAGATATAGACAGACAGAGAGAGAGAGAAAAGAGCGAAAAGAGATAAACGAGAGAGAGACAGAGAGAGATGAGCGAGAGAGATAAAGAGAAGAGGGATGAGAGAGATAAAGAGAAGAAAGATGGACGAGAGACAGAGAGAGAAAGAGAAACAGACAGAGAAGAGTGATAAGTGAGAGAGAGAAAGAGAAGAGAGACAGAGACATAGAGAGACAAAGAAGAGTGATGAGTGCGAGAGAGAGAGAGAGAAGAGAGATAGAAAGATGAAAAAATGGGTGAAAAGAGAAATGTTCAAAAGAGTAAGACGACGTCGTTTTTATTTTTTTTTTGTAACAGAAAAATATCGTTGCATTTATTTAAACCATTTTATGACTATATATATATGAAGCTGTCTCAAAGCCACAATATATATATATATATATATTTTTTTTGCAACGGTACATATTACAATCGCAAAAAACTCTTTTTTTTTTTTTTTTTTTTTTTTTTGCGACTGCAGCTAGTACCGTTGCAAAAACTCTATTTTTTTTTTGCGACAGCAATCTCTGCCATCGCAAATACTCTTTTTTTTTTTTTTACGACGGCAATTTCTGCCGTTACAAATACTCTATTTTTTGCGACGACAAGTTGTGCCGTCTCAAAAAGTCACATTTTTTGACGACAGCAAGTTATGCCGTCTCAAAAAGTCACATTTTTTGTTTGAGACGGCAAGTTGTGCCGTCGCAAAAAGTTCCGTCTCATAAGCCCACTTTTCGTGTAGTGAATCGTAGATAAAATTTTTCAACACATTTTTTATTAAAATTTAGTCAAATTATTTATATGTATGTCTATGTGTATATAAATATTTTAAAATGTATATTGTTTGTATATTACCCTTTTTATTGTATTTAGTAAATAAATCTAAAATAGAGATATGTGGTTAGTGGTTGTGAGTTGGTTATGATCAAAGTTAGGGGTTATGGGTGAAAATGATGTTAGTTATAAGATGTGGTTATGAGATATGTGATGGTGGTTATGATCAAAATGGTATGGTTACAAGCCAAAAGGTATTGGTTATGAGATGTGGTTATGAGATATGTGATTAGTGGTTATGAGTAAAGTGGTGTGGTTGTGAGCCAAAGAATGTTGATTATGAGATATGTGATTAGTGGTTATGAGTAAAGTAGTGTGGTTATGAGCCAAAGAATGTTGGTTATGAGATATGTGATTAGTGGTTATAAGTAAAGTGGTATGGTTATGAGCCAAAGAGTATTGATTATGAGATATATGACTAATGGTTATGAGATATGTGATGTTAATTATGATCAAAGTGGTGTGACTATGAGCCAAAGGGTGTTATGAGATATGTGATTAGTAGTTATGATATATGTGATGCTAGTTATGAGCCAAAGAGTGTTGGTTATGAGATATGTGGGTAATGGTTATGAGATATATGATTGTTGATTATGAGATATGTGATTTTGGTTATGAGCAAAGTAATGTAGTTATGAGTCAAAAGGGTGTTTGGTTATGAGATATGTGGTTATTAGTTATAAGATATGTGATATTGGTTATGATCAAAGTGATGTGGTTATGAGCAAAAGGGTGTTGATTATGAGATATGTAATGTTGGTTATGAGTCAAAGGGGGATTGGTTATAAGATGTGGTTATGAGTTATGGGGATTGGTTATAAGATGTGGTTATGAGCTATATGAGTAGTAGTTATGAGATATGTGATTAATAGTTATGAGATATGTGATAGTGGTTATGATTAGAGTGGTGTGATTATGAGCTAAAGGATATTGGTTATGAGATGTAGTTATGAGATATGTGATTGTAGTTATGAAATATGTGATATTGGTTATCAACAAAATGGTACTGGTTATGAGATATGGTTATGAGATAAGTGATGAGAGCTCATAACTAAGTTATGATTAATTTGATTCTAGTTATGAACAAATATGATTTTGGCTCATAACTATAAAAAATGACCTGCTTACCAGGTCACTTTTAATGATGTGGCTCAATCTGAGCCATTGATTTTCAATGTACCATACATTTTTTAAACAAAATGTACTATAGACTTTCCCGTCCATTGTTACACGCATTTGGCAAAAAATCAATAGCCAATACGCTTCAGTTTTTCTATTGTACTTTATGGAAGTTGAGATCAAAATTTATCTAGTTATTATATTCTGCTTGAATTTTCCATATTACTTCTTTCGGCCACTTATTTACTTTTGCTCTTTTCCTCCCTTTTTTTTTCCCATTTATAAGGAGGTCGACTCTTATGCACGTTAAGCATTTGGTTTCTATAGTTGCCAAAGATTCCATTCACTCTGGCCGCTGCAACAAAGTCAATCTCTTCTTGCACCTCTAAGTGGGTGTGGGGCAATGATGATGGACTAATTCTACTTTGTGTTTTGAGCAGATCAAGATCATCACACATCTGGAGATTGTACCGTGTTTCAGTGGGTTTGTCCCTTGACTATGGCTAAGACCACCATGGAATGAATCCTGGAGACATCAATTGTAGCATGTGATTTGTAATTTGTTTCGGGTTTGGGGCATAACAGAGCAGGATAGTTAATTGACAGTCTTTGATGTAACAAAAAGGGTGGTTTGCATGTGAATGAGGCCTTAGTCAATTAGAATAAAATGTTTAGGTTTTCATGCTTCCACGCCCATGTCCATTCTAAAAAGCCAAAGGTAAGGGGGAAGAACCTTTTTGCGGTGATTCCTTTTTTTAGTTAAGTATTTGTTGTAGGTAGTATTCAATTGCCTTTGCTAACTCTGTCTATGTTTTTATTAATCAGAAAACAGTTGTCCGTTGAAGCAATGCAGAAGGCATTGGAAGATTGTTCTCAAAATCAAACCCTGAAGGATTTTAAAGATTCTTCGGGCTTAAAGTCATTTTATTTCAAAGCTCAAGGAGATGCTATTCTTAATGGTAATGCTAATCATGTCATGGCTTCCCCTTATATCGAGCGTGGTTGGAAATCAGATCAAATCAATAGCAACTACCACATTGGGTGCAACATTGACAACTACAACATTGGGTGTGACAGAGCGGTTAATCATGTTGGACAATATTCACTCTATTAAGAATAAATAATATTGTATACTTAACAGCAAACAGAAGAAATAAAGAAAGGAGAGAGGCTGTTTGATTACAAAAATCAAACCAGTAAAGAAAATAAAATAAAACAATATATTCTTATTTTGTTACAAAAACAAAATTAGAATCTGATTAAAATGAATAAATAAAACAAAAAGTAAATTAATTACTAACCTTATGTATTTATTGAACAAAATTTTGATAAAGTCCAGTGTTTAACACTGTATCCTTAAGACAGATTCATCATCTCCACAATACTTTTAGAATGTAGACGTCTATCTCCCAGGATAAAATGATCAACTACGAATAATAGCAACACTACAAATTATTCGTACAACGAATACACTTTGTGTTTACACTCTTTTTCACAAGAAAATAATGCAGCAAAATACAGAGAGAGAAATGACAGAATTTGAACGAAAATTCAAGTGAAGAAACCAAATGAGGGACTTTGTCTATTTATAGGTGCAATGGTGGCTTTTAGATTTGAATTCAACAGTTATAGTAACTGTTCAGTTTAAATTAAACAAATACAAATCTGTTTGAATTTAAATTAAGCAGGTAAAGGTTTTTTTAACTGAATCTGTTCGGATAGATTTGAAATCTATACAGAAAGGTGCAAAATTTCCAACCAAAATTTGAATTTAAACGGTTAAAATTTATTTTTCAAAAATCAAAAAATAAATTCAAATATTTTTTGCCCAAAAAGATAAGTATTGAGCCAGATAAACCCAACCCAACCTCACACCACGCACTTGCACCGAAGCCCAGGCTAGCCCACTCGCTTGACCGACCGAATGGACGGCAGCGCATGCGTGTGTTTTTATTTTTGGATCCAATGGGTCTAGCCCACTTTGTCCATAACCTTTCCCTTCCACAAAACTTGGGTACCTCTTGGGGCCCTCTCCAAGTTGCAAACTCAAGCTTTATAAACTCACAAAAGTTTGTCCACCAAACCAATGTGGGACAAGCCTTTAATTCAAACATTTAAGGAATTTCCACCAAAACTCCATTTCCATGGGATTCACTTTGGCTTCAATTTTTCATTCACCCGATAATGGTTTTAAGCAACCAAATATACTAAGAGAATCACATTGCGGTATAGAACGCATTACTACTTAGACCTGCCAACTTTAGCACATGGGTCCCACCCAAAAAATAGACCAAAATTAAGGAAAAATCAGATTTTCCAAAACCATTTCTTACAGTCCCCTACATAAATGGAATTTGATGACAACAGAAATGCAACAATATGCAGAATTTGTCGAAAGAGTATAAATTGAAAATATCTTGCATCAGGATAGGTAGCTTTAGGCCTTGAACTTTCCCTAGTGATAACCTATTGAACTTACTAGTTAACCAATGGACGCGATGCCTTGAATTATTCAACTATTTGTGTAAGTCAACACGATAGATCTCACACAAAATATCATCTGACACATCATAGTTCTCACGATCGTGTTCATTTCGGCCTTGAACGCTCCTAGTTATTTATGAGTGCTTCTAGAGAATTTAGCCTCTTCATTCTCATAGAATCAGCCCCAGTTCGACACTCATATAGGTGATTCTTATTGTGAGTATCCATTATACTCGTCTTGATTTTTATGCCTGAATCAAGATATAAGTAATCATTAAAAGCAAAGCTTATCCTTAAACCGCTGCATACAACACATGTTGCAGATATCACTCTCACCATAGGAATGGGTATGAAATTTTAATCCATTGGTAATTTCTGGCGAGCCACATATAACTTAGTTGTCTCTTTGAACCTAGTTCTTGGGATTTCCAGCATCTAAGTAGGGTTCCCATTATGATGACTCTTATATAATAGGCTTTAATCTCATCCCCTTTGATGAATTATACACTTGCTTTTTAGTCAAACCTTTTGTTAACGGATCTACAATATTCTCTTTAGATTTTATATAATCTATTGATCATGGAATTAGATTAGAACATAATAATTTGAGAAAGGGAAGCCACAGTGCTTCTGCTTGTAGGACTTCATGTTCTTCATCAATTCATGATCGTAGAAATCAAGTGGTGTCGGTTACACCAAAATCGTTCAAAAGCAAGCATGTTCGCCTGTCTCTAACTGGAACTAAAACAATGACAGCTCATCGGCAAAATTTTTATGGTTTTGGAAGCAAACTTCTGAAGTTCAGGTTAGACCTCTCCATGTGAAGGAGTTGAAGTAAGGAAACTCTTGCCGCAACTATTTGATTTTGCTTTGATGATTTTGAGGTTGATTACCCTTTGGTTTTTCTATTTTTGTATTATTTATGATGGTTTCATACTATGTTAGGAAAATAAACAGTGTTCATGATTGCAATAGATTTGCAAATGTTGCATACTTGAATAAAGTTTATGTATGCTTGTTTGAATTCTTTTTAATACCATTGGTTGTGTTAGTCATATTACTCTATCCTATGGTTATAAATAATTGTCATCTAATCACATATTGGGGGTGTTTGGGAAGGGCTTTTTTGGACTTTTTGGGCTAAAATTCACAAAAAGACAAAATAGGCTAAAATAGCCAATAAGACAAAATATCACATCAAATCTATAATTATTTCACTTTTTCTCTCACAAACATCACATCTAACTACAAAAAAAAAAAAAAAAAATCTAACTATCTTCCCAAACACACAAATTTTAGCCTACTAAAATAGCCAAAAACTAAAATACCCTATTAAAATAGCAACTTCCCAAACACCCACATTATATGCTAAATCAAACATAATACAAGTATTCTCATGGTATATGTTAGAGAGAGAGAGAGAGAGAGAGAGAGAGAGAGAGAGAAAATCATATTTATTGTATTGAATGAATTGTGTTAAATGATTTGTCCCATACAATAAAAGGCATGTACATATAGGCTGAAAAAAAGTATCCTAATAGAAATCTAATTATGAGAAAGAGTATCCGATAAGAGACCTAATTGTGGCAATACCTAACATATCTAGGAAATCAATACCTAATATATGTAGAAATATATACCATATATACATTAACATCCTCCCTCAAACTCAAGGAGAATAAACATATTGAATTTGGAGAGAGAAACTAAAATATGAAATAAAACTAAATAAAATAAAAGGCAAATAGATTGCAAAAGCCGAACGGGAGCAAGGGCGCTAGAAATAGATCAGAGGCCGAAACTAAAGTCAGGAGAGAGTTTATGGTCGTATCGGACCATTGTAGAAACTGGCTAAAACTAATGCTAGGACAATTTAAGATCGTGCCAGACTGATATAGAAACTGGCTGGAACTAATACCGAGAGATAGTTTATGGTCGTGTCGGACCATTGTAAGAACTGGCTGAAACTAATGCCAAGACAATTTAAGGTTATGCCGGACTGATATAGAAACTAGCTGGAACTAATGCCGAAAGACAGTTTATGGTCGTGTCGAACCATTGTAGGAATTGGCTGGAACTAATGCCAAGATAGTTTAAAGGGGTCATGCCGGACCGATGTAAGAGCTAACCAGAATTAATGTCGGGACAGTTTAAGAGGTCATGTTGGACCGATGTAAGAACTAACCAGAATCATTGTTGGGACAGTTTAAAGGGATCATGCCGGACCGATGTAGAGAACTAGATGTTGAACCAACAAGCGTGACACACACATAACTTATGACGTGGTGCTGAACGATGATGGCAACAGATAACTGAGTGTGCTAGGGAGCGGCTTGGATTGTGCGCCAAAGGGGGAAACTTAGGTTGAGCGCCAAATGGGGCAGCTTGGATTGTGCACCAGAGGGGATAGCTTGGATGGTGCGCCAAAGGGAGCGGCATAGGTGGTTCGCATGGTGTATAACCATACTCACCATGATATAGGTATAATATCCCCCCCTCAAACTCAAATAGGTTTGAAGTTAGAAACCTATTTAAGTTAGAAACCTATTTAAGGTTGAAACGGAGGGAACAGAAGCACAAAAAAAATGGATTGCGAGTAAAAAATAACAAAAAAAAATATGATAGAGATATTTAGGGTATAAATAAACTAGCGGATAGAGAAAGAGATAACCACGAAGCAATACTGAAAGGAAAATATGACAACGGAATAGGTTGAGGTCCGGCGGGTAGCCAAGGTAAGGTTGCCGCCCGCCAGTAAAGCGAAGAACACCAAGAGCTTAACCTATAGCTCTGATACCATGTTCGAATAGTAGAGAGAGAGAAAATAATATGTATTGTATTGAATGAATTGTGTTAAATGATTTGTCTTATACAATAGAAGGCCTGTATATATAGACTGAGAAAGAATATACTATTAGAAATCTAACTATAAGATAGAGTATCCTATAAGAGATCTAACTGTGACAATATCTAATATATCTAGAAAATGAATACCTAATATATGTAGGAATATATACCATATATACATTAATAATATACATAATCCAATGCCCTTTGTTACACATTATTAATCTCCATTTCAATAAATTCCCAACATATAAAAAAATTTAGTCTTCTATGATGTATCATTTATGATTTTTTCTTTTTAAAAAAAAAATTTAAAACACCTATCTTGATCACTCATAATTTTACAAATATACTTCATATCTTTCCTTATATTGAAGAGTCAATTATTGCAGCAACATTTTCCTTGGTCAAAGTTGTAAATATTATTGGTGTAGATTTAAAGTTGTTTTTACGACTACATGAAACAACAACACCACCTAGTGTTTCTAATTTGAAGCTTAATTTGACAACTTTAATTTCTTGTCTGTTTTAATGAGTCAAGATTGAACCATCCAGTTGTCCAAACAATGTGTGACCTCCGCTTAAGGACGATTTCTATACCTATATTTGTTTGACATGGACAGGACTCCAAATGAAGAGTTTGAATTCCGCTAGTTTAAAATTGGTTTAAGTTCTATTCGTTTAATAATCGAGTCAAGTTCAGATAGGCTCAAATTAACTCATGAAACATAAGAAAATATGAATTAATAATTATTTAAACTAATATATCAAATATTTTTTTTTTTAGAAGGTGGATTTGCTTCACACTGGACGAGAACAAGGTGAACACTTTGTTTTCCTTGGGCCTGCAAAATAAGCAAGGTTGTTCGAAGCTTCCCGACCTAGGAGTTGGTTGAGAGAGCGCTCTAATGGTCAGATCAATATTTTGATTGAGATATTCAAGAGGAGATAAGAGATAATTAGTTATTATATACTGGTATGCTTATGCTACCTTTCTCCTCTATTTACAATGTTGTAGATGTCCTCCTTGGACAACATCTAGCCACGCAATAGGCTTTCCCAAACATTGAATGGTCCTACTTTAGTGCCTGCCTTTTAATTCAATCGGTTGACTATCTCGTGCTTTTCTTAGCCAATTTAGTGTTTAGGATTTAAGAATGTCTCAATTGTAGATTTTTTTTCTCTTAATTTATGTTAATTAATTATTTTATTTAAAAAAAAAACTCAATCTCGAGTTCATGCTTGGCTTGACTATGTAATCAAGTTTATTAGAATCGAGTTTCTCAAATATTAGACAAACCGAGTTCAAGCTCAATTATTTAAATTTGACTTGAGCTCAGCTTGAGTTTAAGGCTTAGTTTGGCATAATAAAAAAAAGTCAAAAAGTCACTATCCTATTTAAGTCACATCATCTTATTTAAGTTATATCGTCTCTCTACCACATCACTTCAAACCCAATTTATATCCAACCCATATTTTATAAAAAGTAAAAAAGTATCCTAAATTCTAGAACATTCTAGAACTTGATTTGGTTCAACTCATTTGTTATCCTAAATTCTCTTATTTTAATTTATTTCAAACATTCTAGAACTTAATTTGGCTCAACTCATTTGTTGTCCTAAATTCTCTTATTTTAATGTATTTCAAGCCTGCACGATTATGTCTTAAAATTTTCATCATATCATAATTATAGAATAAAAAGATAAAAATTCAAATACAAAGAATATCGTGCAACTGAAATACCAAAGTTGGCGTTGGTATAGAATGACAATGAGAATAATAAATTGACGATCTAATTTTCGTTGCCATGTGAGCCCTAATATGAACTCCCCTAACATTTGTACCACAAAAGTCATTTTATCACCACCAATTTTTGAAATACACTAATTATAAATACAGAATTAAACATAAAAAAGTACACAAATAAATAACATTTTACAATATTTGTCTATAGGATTCATTTTTCAAAAAATTTATCCATATATTTATTTTCTATATGTAATTTTGTATTTGATTTTTTATATTTCTAAACTTGTTTATTAGATGAGTGATTTATCTGCATGTTAATGCACTCTTCATCGTTTTGGACCTAAAACAATTTTTTTTGATGGGTAATAATATTTTAACTTACTTGCTCCGCAGTTACTCCCATTTTATCATCGAGCTGAAATAGTCAAAAAAATCAAAAAGTCTATCTCAAATAAAATTTTTTAGCCCTAAGCTAAAATAATCAAAAATTTAAAATTTTAAGAAGGCAGCCCATATCCCAAATGAAGCCTAATCTTCATTGGACCAAAATTGGTGTCTATTGCATTTTATACTCAGCGGCACATTGAGTGTTGAATACTACATTTTAAAAATTAGACTCGGATTGGAATTGGCTAATAAACTTGTCAACAGGGCTAAGTTTCGGTTGAAATAAACTATTAAACATGTTTTGAATAAAAAAATCTATGTATTTTTCAATATTTACCCAGAATCATGGTTGAACAGATCAAAAAATGTAACCATTAGTAAGGGTATTTTAAGTTTTAACCACTAACAACTATTTCAACTCTTCATTAATGTTTAGTAAATATATATTATAAAATACATTCATTTTAATTTCTTTCAAAATATCCAGTATAATTTTTTTTACAAACAACTAATACAAAAATAATTTAAATAAATAATAAAGCTATATCACATCTTAAAATGTAAATATACGCACTTTAAAACTATTTCAATTTAAAGTATTTTAGCTTTTGGTTTATATGTAAAATGCCTCTCTCTCTCTCTCTCTCTCTCTCTCTCTCTCTCTCTCTCTCTCTCTCTCTCTCTCTCTCTCTCTCTCTCTCTCTCATATTTAAATATAAATTTGAAAGAATTTGTGGGTTTACCGTGAGTCCTGTGAGTGTTGATTTTCAACCATACAACCAAATGGGAAACTCAGCTGGAGAGCACCAGCAGAATAGATTAAACCCGAACAATCTGTCACAGAAAGATAAGAATCCGGCAGTGGTTCGTCCACCCGGGGGCACTCCGACGATTAAGTCAGTAATCAAATATCTCTCAATGATAGCAAATTGTGCTTAACTCACAAGAAAGAACTTACTATTCCCTGTGTATCACCCATCTCTAAGACTTGGGGGTTGCCCTACTTTATAGCCAATACTGACCTGATTTCTATAGAAGCCTCACTTCAAAGGACTCAGACTCAATACTCATCCTGGACTCTCAACTAGATAGGGATAAACTCCCTAAGAGTCTTATCTTTATCCAGACTGAGATCCTCCATGTTCTAGGACTCTTGTCCCTTATCCGCTCACCTCGGATTCCAGTATCTCCGCAAATAACCTCGGCCTAGTCGAGATCACCCCGACATTAAGACCAGGCACGTGGCACCTCGGCTGTCACTTCGGTATTACCTTGCCCATGTGTTGTCATTCACAAAATATGTCCCACAACTGCCCCCTAGGTTTTATTACCTCAACATCCTGAGGTGATGGAATCTACATCGTTTGTTCAAATACTATGTCGACTAAAAATTCTTTCCTTCTCCTCGACCGAGATCATTTCTCATCGGCTTCAAGTACCCAGCACTTAACTATCCATTTTTATTAGGGATCAAGAACCAAGAACCAAGTTCTTTGAGTATTTTAACCAAGACTGTTCCTCTAGTCGAGGTTTTGCTTCATTAAATCAAAAACTCCAAGAGTTTTTTCTGCGCATGAGCTGTCACGTACAATTTTTTCAACTGTTTCATCCACACGTCCTCTCTTCTTTGGTTCATACCTGACACGCGTTTTCAGGTCGCGTCGCTTCTGCACACGTCGCCTGACAAACACGTTGTCCAAGGCGTATTCATTTCCTTTTGCCGCACTTTCAGTTTTTAACAAAAACTCTCTTTCTCTCTCTTCATCTTCTCACTTCGCATTCTCTCGTTCTTTCTCTGCACTGAGACTTTCTCTCTCTAAAAAACCTTCATTTTTGAACTTTCGAAGCTCTGCAACTGTCCATCTCTGGTGAATCTTCTGCCACTCCATTTCAATCAAAGGCATTGTCTGACTCCGGTGTACCTTACTCCGGCGTTCTTGTTTTCAGCCCTATTAGGTAAGTTCATAACTTATTTCTCTTTAATTTCAGTCTTTCATTTTTTATTTGTTTCAAATCTACCATCTGTGCACATTGTCTGTTGCTATTCTACATCTTTTTTGGTTGTTGTACTCTGTTCATGTTCCGGTCATCATTTCCATTTCTTGAATCTTGAATCTTGAATCTGTGTAATGCTTCAAAGAATGCCAATCATGTTTTGCTTGAGATATTTGCACACTATTTTCCACACATTCACTGAGTGATTTGAGGTTTTGGGTGTGCATATCTGTTTTCTGCTTCAATCTTGGTTTCTGAATTTTCTCTTCTTTGATTTCTTCTTGGCTCTAAACTTCGTTCTATTTCGGTTTGCTGTGTATATTTTTCAAATTCTTGCTCTTGATTTCTTATTTCTACATAGACTTAGGTTTGGGATTTGACTTAGAACCCTATTCATTAAGAAAAACTAAAACAGATTTCCCCTTAGGCCTTCATAAACTTTCTGTAATACCCATGTTCTGTATTATGTTAATTGGTCCTTTATATGAGTATGATTATGTGTTTAATATGATTTTGTGTGCTATTACGTGAAAATATATGGTTTTGAATTCTTATCTGTTCACCGTAGGAATATTTATTTGATTGTCTGCTTTGGAAATTAAATTGAAGGCCTTATCGGTCACAGAACCCGAAATTGATTACGCTATTGTGATTAGCGTAATTTTTAGAGCCTACGGTGAAATTTAATTGGAAATTGATTTGGATCAAATTAATTAGATTAAATTAATGAATTAAGTGCCCAATTGTTTTATAATAAAATAATGTGTTGAGTGGGGGCCTTAATACACTCAATTTATCTCCTTAGCTTCATTTGGACTGATCATAAACTCAAAGAAAAGAAGAGAGGGTCGGCTTAGAGAGAGAGAGTGTAGGAGATTGAGGTTTTGGTCTTGAGGCTTGGAGATTTTGGAAGATTACTCAAGAATTTGCTATAGATTGGAACAATTGAGCCTCTAGGTAAGTGAATACTTGAGTTTAATGTGTAATTTTGTGGATTCAAAGTGGATTAATGATCAAGAGTAAGGATTGAAGTGGAATTGAGTTGTTTATGTTGAATTGAAGGTCAATGTATGCATGCATGTATATAATTGCTATGAAATTGCATAATCTAGCATGTATTAAGTTGAATATGGAATTATGAATGTTAAATCATACATGCAAGCATGTTTTTGTTGAGTTTCATGAGAATGAACACCATTTGCATCATCTAGGTTGAGAACAAGGGTAATACATCACATGCATTTACAAATTATAAGAATAGGAGCTATGAATGCATGAATTTGCATGTTAGAAATGAGTTTGGTGTCAATTGGGACATTCATGTGTTTGATTTATGAAATTGAGCTCCATATTGATGTAAATGGGTGTTTGTATCATGATAGCATAAAAATATTTGAAGTTTGAGCCATAAAATGTAAGTTGGATTGGTTTGAATGCTGGATTTGAACTCAAGAACTCAGCTGGGAAACCCAGAAAATTGATGTCCGCTCGAGTGAGGAAACCGCCGCTCGAGCGTGAAATTCGTGCTCCTAGCATATTTTGCAGACATGACTCCTGCTCGAGCGGGGAAGTTCACGCTCGAGCGGGGAGCCATGTAGAGAGGCCTTTCGCTCGAGTGCCAGAGTTCGTGATCGAGCGTAAATTTGTCATATCCACTACTTTTGCAGGCCTCAAGGGTCCGCTCGAGCGGGGAAGTCCACACTCGAACGGGGACCCTATTTTCTGAAATTTTGAAAATGTATTCTGTGTTTTGTTTTCTGTTCCCTTTCACTTCTAAGCACTCTTAGGCATACATTGAGCATTGTAATTGAATTAAAGAGATAAGAATGAAGCTTAAAGAGGAATATGTGAATTAAAGAACAGATTGAATTATTTGTGACCCATATGTGTTAGGTGATATGTAGGGTCAAGCTCCAGGGCAAATCCACAAGCCGATCACTGTGAGTAATATCTTAACAAGATATTTGAAATATACTGGTGTCCAATTGTTTACTTCTATGTACGTTTTGTAAGTTCATTAATTTGAATGGTGGACAACGATTGATATGAATGATTGGGCCGAAGGCCGATTGATATGAATGATTGGGCTGAAGGTCGATTGATATGAATGATTGGGCCCAAGGTCGATTGACATGAATGATTGGGCCGAAGGCCGATTGATATGGATGATTGGGCCGAAGGCCGATTGTCCAAGTGATTGGGCCAAAGGCCGTCTGCTGTAACTGTTTCAAAGATTGCTTATGTATCTACCTTATTTGATATTATTCACTGGGCTTTCGCTCACGCTCATTCATGTACATGTAGGTGAGCCAAGGGACGTCTAGAACCAGCCTCGGTGAAATTATGAGAAACAGTCAGAGTTTTGAGGAGTCAACCCAAACGTCTCACGCACGAGACTGTCTTCGCTTTTGTCCTTTGTTCATAGTTTTTGTTATGTTGGCAAAAGCATTGGACTACTTTTGTATATAAGTCTTGGGTTCGACTAACTTAAACTTGTATGATCCTGTATGCACAATGTTCTGTGTTGGTTTATATTTTGATGTGAGTTATTAACACATAAATGTTTAGAATGTGATGGTGTGCATATAAGCACAGCTCTATGGACAAAGTTTTGAATTTGCTTTCGTTTGGCCCCTTTACTCTGATGAGTTTCGTTTTATTTGGTTTGAAGCCGTAGGTAATCTCGTGATTATTGGCTAGTTATGGCCTTAACCCATAGGGGCGGGTTTGGGTCGTGCCACCTTCATCCTGGTTCTTTCTGGGTTTTAACTAGAAATGTGCATAATACCGTCAAACCGTACCGAATCGCTCCGAATCGCACCGAACCGTGCAAAATTTCAACTCTAGCAGCGCGGGTTTGGTGGGTGGGAGGCCCAACACTGGCGGGTCGGCATGGGTGGCAGGTGAAATTTCCCAACCCGAAGGTCTAACCGACCCGACCCCCTTATGTTTCCAAAAAAAAAATATTCACCTGTTATACACTCACACACACACACAATAATTCCTCAATTAAACCTAATACCCACACATTTCAATTTCGTCTCATTCACACACACACATCGTCGTTGTTGTGCACAACATTGCATTGATTCACACACACACAGATTCATCGTTGTTGTTGTGCCGATCGGCTCACCGCTATTCGTCTATCCTCACCGCCGCCGCTGGTTTCTCCTTTCCTTGCCGATCGGCTCACCGCTGTTAGCCTCTTCTCGTCATCGTCGACTCGTCGGCACTCTCGCTGCTCTCTCTCACTCTCTCTCTCTCTACTCTTTTCTCTCTCTCTCTCTCTATGCTCTCTGTCTCTCTTTTCTTTCATTGTTCTCTCTCTATTCTATATACATATATATATATATATATATCCTTGCTCTCTCTATATATATAACATCAGTGATACTATTATATATAACATCACTGATACTAGTTTGAGTTGGTATTAGGTAAATAAATGGCCCAACTGAGGCTAACCCCTGTTTAAAATATAAAAAAAAAAAAGATCTGCAGATCCACTGAGCCTTCAATTTCTTCCACTTTTCCAAATACTTCTTTTTTTAAAATAAAAAAAAATTAAGCAAATTCACAAGGCATTGTTGAAATTGAAGTGAAAAATATTTTAAAAGAAAGTAAAAAAGTTAAATAGTGATTAAATTTCAGTAAAAAGTGTACTGAATTAAATTTTTTTTTTCTCTCTTATATTTCAGGAACACTTGTTAGTAAAACATTTTGGGTGTGTTTGGTAACTTTTACGTTTTCAGTTTATATTTACAAAAATTTTATAAACTGGATTTTGTTTATTTTTTGTTTATTTTTAGAAAAACATAAACTACAAACGCGTTTGGTAATTGACAAAATGTTTAAAAAATTTTAAAAATATAAAAAAGAGTGAGAAATGGCAAGTGGTGGCAAGTGGCGGCAGAAGACGGTGGTGACGGTGGCTGGTGGGTAGCTGGCGGTGGTGGGTGGTGGCGGGTGGGTGGTGGCGGTGGATGGGTGGGTGATGGTGGCGGGTGGTAGTGAGTAGGAGGTGGTGGTGGCGGGTGGCGGGTGGCGGGTGGTGGTGGTAGGTAGGTGGTGGATGGCGGGTGGTGATGTGTGGCGAGTAGGTGGCGGGTGGTGGGTGGTGAATGGCTGATGGCGGGTGGTGGTGGGTGGCGGGTAGGTGGTGGTGGGTGGGTAGGTGACGGTGGCGGGTGGTGGGTGGTAGCGAGTGGGTGGTGGTGGTGGTGGTGGTAGTGGTGGCGGGTGGTGGGTGGTGGCGAGTGGGTGGTGGTGGTGGTGGTAGTGGTGGCGGGTGGGTGGCGGATGGCGGGTGGTAGTGGGTGGTGGCGGGTGGGTGGTGATAGTGGATGGATGGGTGGGTGGGTAGGTGACGGTGGCGGGTAATGGGTGGTAGCGAGTGGGTGGTGGTGGTGGTGGTGGCGGCGACGACGGGTGGTGAGTGGTGGTAGCAAGTGGGTGGCGGATGGCGGGTGGTGGCGGGTGGTGGTGATGGTGGTGGTGGTGGTGGTGGATGGGTGGGTGACAGTGGCGGTGGTAGGTGGTAGCGAGTGGGTGGCGGGTGGTGGTGGCAGGTGGTGGGTGGGTGGGTGGGTGATGGTGGCAGGTGGTGGCGGGTGGGGGGATGGGTGGGTGACGGTGGCGGGTGGTAAGTGGTAACGAGTGGGTGGTGGTGGTGGTGGCGGGTGGTGGGTGTTAGTGGTGGTGGCAGGTGGGTGGCGGATGGTGGTGGTGGTGGGTGGTGATGGCAGGTGGGTAGCGGGTGGGTGGTGGTAGTGGTGGTGGTGGGTGGTGGTGGCGGGTGGGTGGCAGGTAGTGAATGGTGGTGGCAAGTAAATGGCGAGTGGTGGTGGCGGGCGGTGAATGGTAGTGGCAGGTCGTGGGTGGTGGCGGGTGGATGACGGTGGGTTGTGGTGGTGGTGGTGGTGGCGAGGGGTGGGTGGTAGTGGCGAGTGGGTGGCAGGTGGGTGGTGGCTGGTGGCTGGTGGTGGCGGGTGGTGGCTGGTGGTAGCAGGTGGGTGGTGAGTGGTGGTAGAGGGTGGGTGGTGGTGGCGGAAGACGGTGGTGGAAAATGGTGGCAGGTGGTGGCTAATGTTGGGTGATAAAAAAAAAAAAAAACTGAAAACTCAAAATGGAAACACATTTTTTGTGTTTTCATTTTTTGGCCAAATTTATAAACTGAGACCACTGATTTATAAATCAAAAATTTTACCAAACAAGTTTTTATTTGAGTTTTTTAAATTTTTGTAAATATAAACAGAAAACTGAAAACATAAGTGTTACCAAACGACACCTTTTTGCATACTCCAGTCCAGTGACTTTTGCTACAAAGCCTTGTTTGGCAAACACTTTTAAGCCAAAAAACCTAAGAAAACCTATTTGGTAAATGCTGTCATTTCGTTTTGACAATAATTTATTTGCAACTTATTTAATTTTAATTATATTTTTTATAAACCACCAATCCGCCCGAACCGCCAAGGCAAATCCGCCATTATTTGCCAATCAAACCGCCGGTTTTTGATAAGAAAAATGACAAATTCTAATGACATTTTTATCAATCCGCCACCCGTCATACGGTTTCTATTTTTCTCCTAAACCACACCGACCCTCACCCCGCACACCCATTGTTTTAACTGACGTCTTTAGACCCATTTTAACCATTTTTCTCCAAAATCCAATATCATTTATACCAAGCCGACATAATGGGTATGTTTAGGTGGAGGATGGACACCCCGGCTTAGCTAGATTATTTTAGGCAAGAATTCTCTATCCCAATCGATGTCCAGATCAGGTTGGCTAGGGAGAAGAACTCCATAATGCCCATTGGCGATTTCATGCCCTTCCTCGTGGTTGCTTTCATCGAACGTGGGCTTAGGTTTCCTTTAGACATTCTTTTTAGGGAAATCCTCCACTATTACAAACTCAAACCTATGTAATTAGCCATCAATTTATATCGGGTTATCAACGGTATAATCGAACTAGCACACCGAGAAAAGGCTAGGATTACGTTAGCCGACATCCAGTTTTGCTATACAATGTGTGGCCTAAAATCTGAAAAGGCTACATCTATTACCTAAAGCCCAGATCCACCACATACAAACTTATAGTCGACCTCCCAGACTTCAACTAGGGTGGTAGAGATGACTATTTGATCATCTCGGGTAACTGGGAATTTGCACCTGATGATGATCTTTATCTTTTTCCCCTGAATTGAGGAGTCTTTAAAGAGGATGAGGGTAAGAACTAAGCGCAACCTTTGCGCTTTTGTTTAAGACTGTCACTTTATTTCTCTTTATTTGTTCTAATCTCTGCTTTTTGCTTTTGCAGCTCTCCCTCAGCCACCAAAGGGCTTCCGCCAGTCCTTGTTTCCCAACAAAGACCTAAAAAGGTTGCTTGGCTTGCCGATTGACCGACGCAAAGCTCCTTTGCTGCTTAACTACATTCCGACCTACAAGTCTGTTTTGCCCGACGTTCCCCATCAAAGCAAAACTCCACCTTCAGTCACAACTCCACCTGCTACTTTATCACCAAGGCCAGATCAGGCCTCTTCCTCAAACCCAGTTGAGGTTGCATCCACATCTGTCCCCCAATCGATTCCACCTTCTTAGCATCGACACCAACGTCGCCCCACAAAATGCTTTCGCCGGCAAAACTCATAGCCACAAATGCCAATAATCTGAAGAGTCGGCTTATGATCTAGCAAACCCACCAACCGCCTTGCCAGCAATCCATTTCGGCAACAAAGTTACCCTCGCTGCTACTACCGAAGACATGGGCTGAACAGTCGTTATTGAGGACCTCCTAGTCGACTTGCCATGAGTGGTCACTATCACCTCTTCTCCACCATCTCAATCCCAACCCAAACAAAAACCAAAAAGGGTGAAGATGGCTAAGGCAAAAGCCTTTACCACCCAAATTGAGTTTGAAGATACAGTACCGATCTCCAAACTCGTGAAAATTAAGAAAATCGCCTCCGTTGCCAAAAAGAGGCCTGCTGAGGCTGATCCAATTGATACAACTCGGTCAAAGAAGTCGAGGTCCGAAGCTGCGGCAACCTCTAGTGTATTTAAAGCCGACGAACCCTGGGCCCCAGCCATTATGATTGGGGATCTGCCAATGAAGGCTGGAGACAACACCATTGATAATCTTGAGGTCGGTGCCGCCCTTTCTACTGTTGTTCTCCTGCCGACAGATCTAAATCGTCTGGCTGAGATCAGCGAGTATGAAAACTTTACGCTGATGATGTAGCATTCTGTCTTGGTGAGTCTTTCAACATTTTGGCTTTTTTACTTCAAGTCTTCTTCATACTTGGAAATTTACTTACTTTGATGATTTCTTTTCTTCTAGGCTATCCAACACACCCACTCCGTCACAACGAAAGCCAAGGCATACAAACAGAAGTTGGTGCAAAAGACCAAGCAGGCTGTTGGCTATATTGACTCCCTGAACAACGCCGAGGCTAAAATGAAAGGTCTATTAGATCAAGCCAAAGCTGCCAAAACTGCGCAAGATCTGGCCGAGGAGAGGGCTGGAGCGGCGGAGGCTATGGTCGCCGTTCTTAAAGCCAAGGTTAAGAAGGCTAAAGCCAAAATAGACAAAGCCCAGGCAGAGTTCTGAGAGGCCTTGGCCACCAAGAAAGTCGAAATCAAGGCCACCGACGAGAAGGCATTCTCAGAGGGACATGCTATCGTCCGTGATGCGTATAAAGCCCAAGTCAACCAAGCCTGCAACTAAGGCTTTTACCTTGGCTGGACGTCGGCTCTGAATAAGCTCTCTGTCCCAATGGACTCCCCCTTGAGAGACATCAATCAACTCCAAACACGTTTTCCTCCAACTCCTAAGGGCTCAGAAGATGAAGCCGAGGATGATGATACCAAGGCTGATGATGCCAATAAAGGAGAGACTGCAGTTGGGACCAAGTCCCTTACTTTAAATGAACAAGTCCTAGATTTGACTCAGGATGGGGAGGACGAGGTCTCCAAAAATGTCTCTCCCAAAAAGGCAAACAGCGAAGCCGAGGTCCATATCGCCGAGAAGAGCCTTGACCAGACTCTTCTCGAGAACGAGGCTGATAAAAATGCCAAGAAGAGTTCCTAGCTATTTGCTGAGGCCAAAACACCGCCAACCGCCAAGCAGAACAGTTTGAGATCAATGCCCAACATCCTAGTGCTTAGGAATCTCAATTTCACTGTACTTTTTGTTTTCTTTGAACAAGTTGGAATAGTTT
Organism: Camellia sinensis; assembly: GCF_055761805.1. NCBI lineage: Eukaryota > Viridiplantae > Streptophyta > Magnoliopsida > Ericales > Theaceae > Camellia > Camellia sinensis. The sequence goes on along the minus strand of NC_138968.1, from coordinate 153,739,071 downwards.
CTGCTTTAATTAGGCCGAAGTGCCTCCTCTGTAACTGAACAAGTAGTCTTTTATGAATGCATGCTTCCTTTTTTGCTAAAGTGTTGAATGCTCTTCTTGCATGCTTACGTTTTGTATATTTCTCCATACTTAGAATATTTTTCTACTTCTTTCAAGTATATTCCATGAAATTGCTTCGGGGTAGAATATATCGGACAAGAATTATCTCGCAGTTATCTTTTGCTGGCCACCTCGGACCAGTATCGCCTCAACTTTAAGCTATCTTCCAACAAGACTTCACCCTTCCAAGCTTAACAACCTGGTTAGTTATCTTGGGTAAGATGTACCTCGGATACTTCTTTTATAATTGCCTCAGCTAACTCCAACGTGTAAATTGTTCTGAAATTTCAACAAATGTATGGCCCATTCTAACTTGTAAATTTTTAAAAAAATTTCAACAAGTCCTAAGCTCTCAAGTTTATGTATCATTCCTGCTCCCTGCCCCCTAATGTGAACCTAAGTTCCACTTCTGTTCACATTATGTGTTTATGGTCTTTCGCCGAAGTTAGATTCAAACAAAGACTAACCGAGGTGTTCAACCATGGTTTCGCTGTTAACTTAACTGGAACGAACTTAATTCCATTATGAGTTTAACTTTGCCGATATGGTAAGTCTAGGTAAATTCAACTTAGTTCAACTCTATTATATGTAAGTATAATTCAACTCTGTCATATAATAAATCTAAGTTATTCATCATGTTTTATTTAGAAACATCGCCAACTTAGTCTCTATTATATGCGAGTATAATTCAACTCTGCCATGTAACAAGCCTAAGTTATTTGTCATGTTTTATTTAAAAACATCGCCAACTTAATTCAACTCTATTATATGCAAGTGTAATTCAACTCTGCCAGATAATAAGTCTAAGTTATTCGTCATGTTTCATTCAAAAGCATCGCCAACTTAGTTCAACTCTATTATATGCAAGTGTAATTCAACTCTGCCATATAATAAGTCTAAGTTACTCATCATGTTTCATTTAGAAACATCGCAATAGGATTGGTCATTTCTATTGCACAAATTTCAAATTCAAAAATCAAACTAACATTTTATTATTACTCCAGCTAATAAAATTATGACATAAACTTCAAAAAAAACAAGAAACTAATGATAAAAATATTTCAGATTACAAGTGTTCCAGGGTCTTGGCAACTGCTTGCCATCAGTGTCTTCAAGCCGATATATCCTATTACCGGCAACCGAAATGATTCTATAAGGCCCCTCCCAGTTTGGGCCAAGCTTGCCCTCACTAGGATTCTTCTTGTTGCCGACAACTTTCCTCAGGACGAGGTCCCCAACTTTGAACTCTCTTGGGTTAACATTCTTGTTGTAAGCCCTAGCAAGCTGTTGTTGGTATGCCCCCAGCCATATTGCTGCTCTCTCCCTTCTTTCTTCCAATAGATCCAAATCTCGAGCTAAGAATGCCTCATTGGTCCCATCTTCCACTCATTGGGTTCTGATTCTAGGGATGCCAACTTCCAGTGGGATAACTGCTTCAGTGCCATATGCCATGGCAAAAGAAAACTCCCTAGTGGATCTCTTCGATGTAGTACGATATGCCTACAACACATTGGGCAACTGTTCCACCCACTTCCCTTTTGTTGTTTCCAGCCTCTTCTTGATCCCACCCAAAATAGTCTTATTAGATGCTTCCGCTTGACCATTGCTCTGAGAGAAACTTGGAATGGAGTAGTAGTTCTTGACTTTGTACTTTGCATAGAAGCTTTTGATTAGCTTACTATTAAACTGTGTACCACTATTTGCTATTATTTCCCTTGGGATCCCAAACCTGGTGATGATGTTCTTCCATACGAAGTTTCTCACATCAATATCTCAAATTTTCGCAAAGGGTTCAACTTCTACCTACTTTGTGAAGTATTGCTATTAGCAGAAAATTCATTTGCCCAGTTGCTTGGGGCAGTTGTCCAACAAGAGCCATGCCTTACTGGACAAATGGCCAAGGGTTGGATACTGGGTTCAAATCTGTTGTTGGCTGATATATCAAAGGTGCAAACCTTTGATACTTCTCGCACTTTCTAACATAGGCATCAGCATCCTTCTGTATATAGGGCCACTGGTACCCCTAAGTAATGGCCCTATGAGCAAGTGATCTGCCCCCAGCATGGCTTCTACATACCCCTTCGTGTATTTCATACAAGAAGTCTTCAACCTGGGAGGGATGCACACATCTCAAAAGGGGACTAGTGAAGGATCTCTTGTAAAGATGGCCATTTGTTGTTAGGCTGAACCTGGCCGACTTTAATCTGGTCTTATGTACCTCTTTTCGGTCATCTGGCAGCTTGTCATTCCTAAAGAACATCGCTATTGCATCCATCCAACTTAGACCCATCTCCACACACATTGCTTCGTACTCTGTGATAAGTGGTTCCATGCTTGGCCTGACAAATAATCAACCATTATTATCCTTGCCTCCCCTTAATTTCATTGCACTAGCTAGGTTAGCCAAGGCATCAGCATGACTGTTATCATCTCGGCTAACCTGCTGTAGCCGGAAATCCTGGAACAATACTAGCAGTCTAACAACTTCTTTGACATACGCTATCATTCTTTCATCTTGGGCTGCATACTCGTCTGTTGTCTGATTCACAATAAGTTGGGAGTCACAGAAGACAACTATCTCATCGGCTTCCATTACTGCTGCTAACCCTGCGATCAGTGCCTCATACTCTGCTTCATTGTTTGAGGCCTTGAACCACAAATGAATAGACTGCTCTAACATTCGCCCATCTGGCGATACTAACACTACTCCTGCCCCTGCTCCTTAACGATTTGAACTTTCATCAACAAACAAGCGGAAGGAGTCGCCGATGTAGATGTCGCAGGGCTTTGGTTTCTCTTCTTTCTTCTGTTTTGCTTAAGTCAGGCTCTTTGGCCCCAGCTGGGTTTTTTTTTGATCTCTTGGGCACCCCAAGTCTCGACTCACCAGAGTCCAACGTAGGATGGCACCAGGTGTGAACTCGACCGCAAATTTGGCCAAAACCTGGCCCTTAATTACTGTTCTGGGCCTAAATTTCAGGTCATATTGGCCTAACACTACTGTCCATCTAGCTACCCTTCCTGTCAGATCTCCTACCTGCAACAGGGATTTCAAAGGATACTCAGTAAGTATCACGATCTTGTGGGCTTGGAAGTAGTGATTCAATTTTTTCGAAGCCATTACTAGGGCTAGTGTCAATTTTTCTAAGGGTAAGTACCTAGTTTCTGTGCTTGCTAAGGTTTTACTCACATAATATACTGCCCTTTGTTCTCCATTCTCTTATCTGATTACCACTACCCTCACTACGTGCTTTGAAATTGCCAAGTATAAGAATAGTTCCTCTCCAGGTACTGGATTTGACAGAATTGGAGCTGTTGTCAGGTACTTTTTTAAGTCGGCCATGGCTACTTCGCACTCTTTCGTCCACAAGAAATCTATGGCCTTCTTTAACAAATGAAAAAATGGTTTACACTTATCCGAACTTCTGCTTATAAACCTGTTCAGGGCTACAGCCTTTCTAGTCAACATCTGCACTTGTTTTGCCGATGTCGGGCTTTTTAAGTCAAGGATGGCCTTGATTTGATCCGGGCTTGCTTCAATGCCCCTTCTGGTAACCAAGTATCCTAGGAACTTACAAGACTCGACTCCAAATGCACATTTCCAAGCATTGAGCCAAAGCCGATATGTTCTCAGGAAATCAAAAACTGCCTTCAAGTCGGCCAGATGATTCTCAGGTTCTTTGTTCTTCACGACCATGCCATCAATGTACACTTCTGCTGTTTTGCCAATCAGATGTCTGAACATCTTGGTTACCAACCTCTGGTAGGTTACTCCTGTATTTTTCAGCCCGAAATGCATCATTCTGTAGTAATACAGTCCTTTTGGGGTGATAAATGCAGTCTTCTCCTCATTAAGAGGGTACATCCCTGTCTGGTAGTACCCTCTATAAGCATCCAGGAAGCTTATCCTTCCATGCCCTAAAGTGGCATCTACTAACTGATCAATCTTGGAGAGTGGGAAACTGTCTTTGGGACAAGCCTTATTCAGGTTGGTGAAGTCCACGCAGACCCTCCACTTCCCATTCTTCTTTTTCACAACTACTGTGTTGGACAACCAAGTTGGGTAATTCACCTCTCGAATAGCCTTGGCTTCCATCAATTTGTCCACTTCCTCCTCTACTGCCTCCACATGAATCAACGTCGGCCTCATTGCCTGCTGAGTGACAAGTTTAGCCAACCTGTCCACATTGAGTCTATGGTAAGAGATCTTGGGGTCAATGTCAGGCATCTCATATGGCATCCAAGCAAACATTTCTATGTTTGCCCACAAAAAGGTCTCCAAATCCCTTTCCTCCTTCTTGACTAAGCTTGAGCCGAAAAAGAAGAAGCGTTCTTCTTCATCTTCTTTTACCAGAACAGAATCTTCTTCAAGGCGTCCTCACTCTTGTCAGCTGGTTCTTTGCCGACGTCCTCTAGGACCTCCATGTCCTCGTCTTCAATTTCTACTATTTCTATCTCTCACACGTTACAGGTGGATTTCATTGTTGCCATGGAGCAATTTTTTGCCTGCACATGATCCCCTCTAACTTCCTTAATTCCATACTTCGTTGGGAACTGCAACAGCTGGTGTAATGTTAAAGGAACAGCCCTCATTGCATGCAACCATGGCCTTCCAAAGATAACATTGTAAAGGGAGGGGGTGTCAATTACTGTGAACTATGTGCTTACTTTCTTGGTGCCTGCCTACACCTCCAAACTTATTGCTCCCAGAGACCACATCAGCGTTTTATTGAACCCAACCATTGGGCTGTCGGACTGCTCCAAATCATCTCGGTAAAGGCCAAGCTCCTTGTAACATCTGACATACATGATGTCATAAGAGCTGCCTTAGCTCAATCAGAATGCATCTTACCTGGCATTCTCCAATCTTGAGGGCCACTTCCAGAGCATCGTTGTGTGGATGCTGCACTATGTCTAGGTCTGCCTTGGTAAAGGATACCATTGGTTTCTGGCACTCATTTGTCTTAGGCCTCTTTTGCTGGACCTGATACACATGATGGAAGTGCTTCACCTTCTGTGTCTCCCCACGTACCTCGTTCTCATTGACCCTCGAGTGAATCACATTGATCATCCGAGGTCCATCTACTTGCTGTTGTGGTGGTGGTGGTAGAGGTGGTGCTGCTAGTGCCTAGGGCAGTCTCGCTTGCTCTTCCCTTGTTCTGACCTCATCTAGCAGGTCCCTCAAGCGACCCTGTCTAACCAGATCTTCCAAATGCGTCTTCAGGGCTTTACACCCCTGAGTCAGGTGCCCGTCTTCATTGTGGGAAGCACAGTGCTTCCCAAAACTCTTCCCCATAAATTTTCCAGGAATCTTCTCCGGCGCTCTATAATACGGTTGGTTCTTGATCCTTTCTAGAACTTTATAAACCGAGATCTAGAACACAGTGGTGACTGCATGTGCAGCCCTCAGCCTTGTTTCTTGCCTATTAAATCCAGTATTACCTCGGCCTCGCTTCGGCGAGCTGTTTCTCTTTTCCTACTTCAGCCCATTCATTCCCAGCGTATCCTCTTCTACTCTGGCATATTTCTGGATTCTTGCCATGAGCTCCTCCATGCTCTTTGGTAGAGTCTTTGCTAGTGACTTCCAAAGCATTCAAGCATCCTCTAGGCCGTTCTTAAAAGACATGACCGCCAATTCCTGGTTGTATCCTGGTATTCAGTTGAAAAACTCATTATACCTTTTGGCATATGTCCTGAGGCTCTCACCCTCACCAATTTTCAAAGCCATCAAAGAGTCTACCCTTAATGGTTGCAACTTGTTCGTGACAAACCTGGCCACAAACATCTCGGCCAGGCCTTCCCAACTCTTCACAATTCCTTTCAACAACTTATGCAACCAATTCGATGCAATTTCTCCAAAGGATGAGGGGAACACCATGCACAGTAACGGTTCATTCCCGGTGTACAAGTACATTAAATTCAGATATAAGTCGACGTGAAAGTTCGGATCGGATTTACCGTAAAAAATTTGGAACCTTAGCATATGGAACCTTTTTGAGGCCTCAAACCTATCCAACTCTACTGAGAACAGCATTTTCGGCTTGACAAGAGATGTGACCTCGGCATTCTACCACTTTCTCTGGAGGTAGTCCCTCAAATCCTCCTTAGTCCGACCCGGAGCTCAACTGTCAACGGATTTCTATCTTTTTGGTGCGCTGCTCCTGATGTCGTTATGTGTCCTTTGGGACTTTTCTTCATTCACCGTGTCAAAACAAAGTGCCTTCCCTTGAACATTTCAATGTTCCTTGACATAAGTTCCCTTAGTACGAGGCGTCCTCTAAGACTTTCCTCTCATTGACTCTGCTCGCCTGGCATCCCGTGAAGGCTGATGTGAGCGTTCCTTCACCTTGTCATACTGAGGGACTGCTGGGATTGCTTTCTACCCCCTTTTTCTAGGCATCGTTCTTAGCTGTTGGAATCAGTGTGTCCTTCAATGGAAATGGTGGTTGCATGACGTTGTTCTGCATTATGAAGTTGACAACCGATTGCAAGTCTGCCAACTTGTTTGCCATTCCCTTCATCTCGTCATCCTACCTCAGGTATCTATCTTTTCATACCTAGAGGTCACTTTCGTTGTAATACTCGTCTTGGCCTGATTTCTTTAGTGCGTCTCCCTTTTGGCAGACGTCCTTCTCCTCGGGATTCTAATCCCGTGTTCCTTCGTTACAATTTTCTTTCTCTGTGTTTGGATCGGCATATTTACCACTCCCACTAGAGATGTCGTCCCTAATTTTTTCTCCCTACTTGTTGTTGGCAATCTATTCTAACTAAGTTTCCACAGATTGCGCCAAATTGTGGGTGTGGACTTTCGACCACACAACTAAATAGGGAACTTAGTTGGAAAGCACAAGTAGAATAGATTAAGCCCAAACAACCTGTCACAGAAAGATAAGAATCCGACGGTGGTTCGTCCACTTAGGCGCACTCTGATGATCAAGTCAGTAATCAAATATCTCTCAAATATAGCAAATTGTGTTTAACCTACAAGAAAGAACTTACTGTTCACTATATATCATCCATCCCTGAGACCCACGGGGGTGCCCTGATCTGATCCTTGTAGAAGCCTCACTTCAGGGAACTCAAGCTTAATGCTTATATAGAGATAAACTCCCTAAGAACTTTATCTTTATTCAGACTGAGATCCCCCCTGTTCTAGGACTCTTGTCCCTTATCCCCTCACCCCAGATTCTGATATCTCCACAAATAACCTCAGCCTAGCCAAGATCACCCCGACATTAGGACCAAGCACGTGGCACCTCGGCTGTCACTTCGATGTCACCATACCCACATGCTGTCATTCACAAAATATGTCCTCACAAGTCTTATTTTGATAATTCAAACCGTTCATTTTATAGGGTTCTCAATGATCATCTATAAAATATGATAAAATTGATTTCATAATTGTAATATTTGCATTTTATCATGTTTTTCTTCAAAAAATAGACAACAAGTACGTTTTTGAAAATAAATTATTCATTTTTTTAAAAGAAAAATGTAATTAAATGAAAATATTATAATTATTGGATCAAAATAATTTTTTTCATGAATAATATACATAAATGACCCTACGACTTCGTTTGTTTAGAAAAAAACAGATAATAGAAAGTGAAAATAGTAGAAAAAAAAGTGAAAGTTGGAAACAGAAATGAAAATTTATTTTCTTATATGCATATCAATAGGGCTCAGTTTGGTAATGGTAGAAAGTGGAAGAAATGAAAAGAATAAGTTTTTCTAAGTTTGTTTAGCATTAAAGTTGTAGAGGTTACAAAAAAAGTTAATTTTCTTGTACAACTCATAATAGCATAGTAACTACGCTTTTAATTTGTGGAGAAGGGGTTTGGAAATACTCTTTTGATCCTGTAGGACGCTCGTGATCCTCAGCTAGTCACCTGAAAATGAATGAACACTCTGGTTGGGGGTGCCGGAATTAGCACTCCGACAGATAAGTCAGGGTATACTCTTTTGGTTGCTTATACCTTAAGTTAAACTTACTTGTTCTCACATACCTTTCTCTGGTTGATGCTCCTCTATTTATATCATTTCCCTTAGGCCTTAGGGTCGGGCCCACCCTCGACCCATTGCACGTCTATTTATTCAACTCTTGTTTTGCTAATCGGAATATCGATTATCCTATTCAGCCTTAAGGTCGACTAGGATCAATGCCGAGTACAAATTCCATCTTTTACTGATCTCATCCCTATATACGACCTTACTCCCCCCAGAATATTCGACTCCCATAATTGCCCTCCAAACATCCTATTAACGCCAGTTATTCGGCATGTTTGGTTTCGAACGGCATGTTTATTTTTGAATTTGAGAAGTCACAGAAAGAATGGCGGCTAACCTCATCCCAACGTTTGTCAGAGCAGACGCTTTTTAGGCATTATTATATCTTCCCGCCTCTTCGTACACGTTCTTCATTTAATGCGATTTGAAACTATGTTGTCCCTTCATGTGTAAGTTTTTTTTTTTGAATACTCAAAGCTTTTGGTCTGCCTTTCAATATACCTCCGTTTCACGACTTCTGCAAGTTCCTCTCGTTCTTCATTATCTCTTCTGCTTCTTGTCAGTTTTCTTCTCCTTCACTTCGAATCCCATTTCCTCATTTATTTTTAGCTTCGTATAATCTTAGGCTGGCTAGGATGGCAAAACATTTGAAATAACTCCTTTCTGCAGGTCGAATTTCTGGCTTCCAACGCCACTATTCCATCCCTGACGATGTCCATCTGTCACTCGTGGCGGACAGCACTACTGATATGGAGAGAACTGGTGAGAGTACAATTATCTTTCCTCTCCTATCGATTGCTGAGGGCGGAGTCCGTTTTTCCCTTCACCCATTTCTAAGGGCCGTTCTTCATCACTTGGGTCTAATCCCTTCCCAACCTAACGTAAATTTTTTTCGAATCATAATGGGGATTATAGAGTTGAATCGACGCCTTAGGATTAACCTAGGTATACCTGCTATTCGGCATTGTTATGCCTTAGCCAAGTCTATTGGCTGGCTGGGACATTATTTTCTCAGGGCCAAAGATACTGATCATCACTTAGTGACCATGCTTGCCAGTTCCGGCAAGCGTATTGATGATGTAATGGTCGTTGTCCGAGGCAATTGGGAATTCGGCGAGGGTGAAGATCGCCTAGATCCCGTGCCAAGGCAAAAAGGCGAACCAGGTGGCCGTATAGCTCATTTTTGTTACTATTTTTTATTATCACACATGTATTCGGCCTTTCTTCCATGTACTAATCGTTTTGTTCATGCAGGCAACGATTTGAAGAAAGTGTTGGCTTTAGCCGACGACTCTTTGCTAACGAAAATTAAGATCGCAATACAATTCGTTGGCTATCCAAGCCTTCAGAAACAAGGGAGGGCGACCCACATACTCCTACACTACGAGCCGACTTACGCAACGTTTTCGGCGACAGACCACATTCCGATTCCCAGAGGCGAAGACCACCTTACAGCCCTTATCTTTCCCAACTTAAAAAACCTAAGGCAAATTAGTTTAGAAGACTCCAAGTCGGAGCACGTGGAGGAACAAGTAGCCGAAGAGGTCGACGAGGACCCGGATCAGTTGGAAGCCGAGGTAGACGAGGCTCTTAACTCGGCCTTTGAGGAAGTCGAACTCAATTCGTCAGACCCTCTGTCCGCATCAGGCCGAGGGGATGTCTCCTTCGAAGATATTTTTACAGACTTGGGAGACCTTTCCAGCGCCTATCTTGAGAATATGGCTGGGGAGTCGCTCACGCAACTTGCCAGGAGAAAAAACGCTGAAAGGATGGCCGTTTCAAGGAGAGTCAAGGCCGCCCGATCGGAAACTCCACCCGCCCTAGTCGCCGAGTCGTCTCTGCCTGTTATTACGGAAGAAATGGCCCAGACAAAAATGGCCACAACGGAGCAGGCAGAACAAGCAGATGAGGCTGAGCATAGGGGGGAAAACCGCCCCGCCGAACAAGAGGTCATCCAGGGTGAGGACGAAAGCGACAAACGGCCCCGCATTGAGGAATCGGACTTGGTTGTTCCATTCACCGTTCAACCGAGAATAAGGAATATGTCGATTTCCTCTGATGCGTCGACTTTGAAGGACCCGGCCGTGGCCTTGAGCATGGTCTCCTCAATTACCCTGCCGGTTGACAGAGCCATATTTTGGGCAGAGCCAGACCTAATGCTAATTGCTATAGCCGCTCAGTCGGTTATTTGTCGTCTTCCGACTAAATATATATATATTTCTTATTATTTGTTTGCTGCAACTCTATTTCCTTGTTTTGCAGACGGTGGGCAGAATAGCCAAAATCGGTCGCCGACAGCATGATGCCATAGAATAGATCGGCTTCCTGAAAGCCAAAATTGACAATGAAAAGAACAAGTCTGTGATAGCCTCTCAAAGGGCTGATTCTGAGGCATCGCGAGTGGCAAAGGAGCGTACGAGAGCCGACTCCAAGGCCGAGCGAGCGAGGAACTCGAACCAATTAAGGCTTGCCGCCGAGGAGAGGGCAGGAGCAAGCGAGGACGCACTAAAGTTAGCCATGGAGGTGATCGCCAAGCTGGAAGCCGACTTGGATGAATCGAGGAAGGCAAATGAAGTAGCCGACTCCGAGATTTCCAAAGCGTTCCAAGCTGGGAAGGATGCCGCCTTGGATAACTATGTGGAAGAGGTCCCCAAGTTCGAGAATCGGGGCTTCAACACGGCTGGCTCAAAGCTCTTGCTGCTGTGAATGTGACATTGGCGCAGCCGATTCCATACGAGCAGGTAGACGTTAAGCCGCTGGCGTCTGACCCTGAAGATTGATTTAGGGGATTTTGTTTTTTTGGTAGGCATCTTAGATGCATAGTAATTGTAGGTTTTTGTTAGGAGATTTTCATTTCTTTAAATGTAAGCTAATTTTCATGTGTAAAATGACTACTGTTTGCGCTCAATTTATCAATGAGAATTTTCTGTGCTTTCCAATTTACTACATATATTATTTGTCATTTGTCTTTAATTTATTAATGACAATTCCTTATGCTTTTCTGTTTGCTATATGAGTAAATTAAACATCCAACAAATTAACTGAATCAATTAAGCATCCTTTGCCTCTTTGCTATTTAGCCGAATGACTAAAATAATCGGCAGTTAACAACTTGGAAAGGCTCATATTCAATAAACAAGTAAAATGGCTCAAGGCCCCGACTTGTGGTCGATTATCTTAATGAATCTGCCCTTGACCCAGTTGCATGAACTGGAAGGCCTAATGATATTAGCTTATTGATCAGCTGGGGCACATGAGATGATCGACACCAAGTCTGGAAATTTGCCGATTATATTGACAATTCCTTATGCTTTTCTGTTTTCTACATGAGTAAATTAAACATCCAACAAATTAACCGAATCAGTTAAGCATCCTTTGCCTCTTTGTTATTTAGCCGAATGACTAAAATAATCGGCAGTTAACAACTTGGAAAGGCTCATATTCGATAAACAAGTAAAACGGCTCAAGGCCCCGACGTGTGGCCAATTATCTTAATGAATCTGCCCTTGCCCTAGCCGGTGCATGAACTGGGATGCCGAATGACTTTAGGTCATGGGGCGGCTAGGACACATGAGATGATCGGCACCAAGTCTAGGAATTTGCCGATTATATTAAAGAATCTGCCCTTGCCCCAACTGGTGCATGAACTGGGATGCCGGATGACATTAGGTCATGGCGCGGCTGGGGCACATGCAATGATCGACCAAGTCTGGACATTTGCCGATTAGATTAAAGAATCTGCCCTTGCCCCGGCTAGTGCATAAACTGTGATGCCGAATAAGATTAGGTCGTGGAACGGTTGGGGCACATGCAATGATCGACCAGGTCTGGGCATTTGCCGATTAGATTAAAGAATCTACCATTTCCCCAGCCGGTGCATGAATTGGGATGCCAAATGACATTAGGTCGTGGAGCGGCTGGGGCACATGCAATGATCGACCAAGTCTAGGCATTTGTCGATTAGATTAAAGAATATGCCCTTGCCCCGGCCGGTGCCTGAACTAGGATACCGAATAAGATTAGGTCGTGGAACGGCTGGGGCACATGCAATGATCGACCAGGTTTTGACATTTGCCGATTAGATTAAAGAATCTGCCCTTGCCCCAGCTGGTGCATGAACTGGGATGCCGAATGACGTTAGGTCATGGGGCGACTGGGGCACATGAGATGATCGGCACTAGGTCTGGAAATTGGGCATTGATGAGGTCGCCTCGGGGATGCTGCTCCCGTAATTAATAAATGAGGTGGGTGTTGCGTGCGCGTAGGTGTCATTTTTGCGTTTAAATCCAATAAATTGTGATAGGGAAAAAATATTGTGTCGGACTAAGCTGAACGACTGTTGTGGATGGCAAGAAAAGTATTCTTCAACAGCGGAGGAGAAGGGAGGACACTCGCTGAGTTAGACGTAGAGATGAATAGAGGTGGCAAGCCAACGCGCACGAGGAGCAGGGCGTCGAGGGAACGTGAAAAATGCCAGTCCCCATGTCGTCAAAGCAGGTCACCCAGAAGGGAAAAACAGCAACAGGGTAGCTCTCCTCAACCACGCTTGAGGGGAGAAACCGGTGCAACTTCGCACCCGTTAAGTTTTGCGATTTTTGTGGGGAACAAACCAATGACGGAAGCGGATTTAATTATGCATGACCCAAATGTGGCAGTCGAGATTGCTCGACAAATTTTTCCACCAGAAGTCCAACAGTCAGTGGTCGGTCGACCTAATTTTGAAGTGTTTCGGGAGGGCATCCATGGAGCTGTGAAAGGGCTGTATACCGCCTATGAAATCGGCATGCGTCTTTGCGTTGTGCAGCGGGAGATAGAGCAAAAAGATGAATGTATTCAAAGCTTAGAAGCTCGTGCGGAGAAGGCCGAGCCAAACTAAGAAAAGCCAAAACCACCGAGACACAATCGGCCAGACAAGCTAACCCAATTGTGGAGGAAAGGGTGACCCAACGGCTGATAAGTCATGCGATTGTCGATAGCGATACGGCGAGCATGTTTGCAATAGAGGCTGCAAAGACCAGGTGTAGACGCGCCCGCGTGGGGCCATGCTACTACAGTTCGGACTCGATTTGTGTCACGGTTCTTAATCTGAACCAAACAGTCCAAATCCGGCAAATCGTTTTAAGAAACAGATTTTTTGAAACAAAGTGCCAAACATGGACTGCTTTGCCAGATACAGAGTCGCCACCTAAATATTTTAAAATGGGAAAATTTAGGAAACCCTGACTCGGTGCCGAAGGCCACGTGTCCGTCATCACTAAAGTTGCCTTGGCTCGGGAGCTTGGGTACGATTGGGGAAGGTCAGCTATGAGCACCCCCTCTCACCCGATCCGAAGATCGGCCTCTACTAACCGTGATATCCGTTTTTAAAAACGTTATGTGTTCTTAAACCAGTTATTAGCCTAGAATTACTATGTTATGCGCACACCAAACAAGTATAGACTAGATTGCCTAATTTGGAAATAAGCATTGCATTTCCGTTTGTTTTGGAAAAATGTTTTGGAGTTTGCTACCTGTAAGTAGACTAAGACACGGATTTCAACGAGTGTTTCCAACTCAGACAATCCAACCTTCACCCACAGGCATTCAAACAGTTCATCGTATAAGCATCTAACCACATGGTAAGCATGCTGTCATGGCAACACTCACACGCATGCAAGGATGCTAAAGCAAAAGAACTTACAGAGTACTCCAAGCCAAAATAGAAACTAGTTAGTAATCATATGCATGATCCTAGTTCATGTTAAGATGGCTAATGCAACACATGCAAAATACAACTATAATAGGCTCGGCTATCATAAAGAATGGCATGTGAAATGCTGCAACTAACAAGTACTCAACTTGAATTTGAAATACAAGTGCAGTTAGCATGATGTGCCGAACCCAATGCATGTAGGACAAATGTATGGATGCACGCATGCATGGCATAAGGTATGCTAAATTAAACATGTCCTATTACTAACCATCAAAGCGGGTAAATAAAAGGGAAGAAAGACGTGGGGTTGGAAGACATACACACACTCACGCACACTTGTTACATAATTGCCCTCACTCAGAGGGTCCAAATAAATATTACAGTCCGAATAATAAACGCATAAATTATTACAGAATTTCTAATTAATTAACAGAATGAAATGCAAAAAGAAAAGGTGGCCACAACCCCCCGCCTTGGGATGCGTGAATGATGCATGCTCGAACCCGCCTCGCCCGAAAAGTCCGTACCATACCACTGCTGCCTCTGTTGACACTGCCCTGCTTCTCTGAAAATTGCCAAAGTCCTGGAACAGGTCCCCTAAACACTGTGGAACACCATCGGCTGAAGGAAATGTCCACCGGCCATTGTAAACACCCATCGGCTGTTTATGAAGTTATCGGCTCAAGAAGGATTGTCGGTCGGCACTAAGCACTGCTGGTCGGCAGAAACTTCCTGCAGAAGAAAGTTTTGACAGCAGCAGAGGACAGACAGTATATGGCATGGGATTTCAGGCACATGTGAGCATGGTCATGTTCCCCATCATGTATTGAACTCAGGGAAGCATAGCCCTCGATCCTCGAGCCATCAATTGTGCATGATAGCCTAAGAGATCAAGCTTGCCATTTGATGTAGAAATGCATGCAACACACAAATAAGGACCAAGACCCTATCATGTTGGAGTCAAGGGCCCCGGTGACCGAGAGTTAAGACGCGTTACATCACTTATAGTATGAACGCTCCTTAATCCTCACACTTGGTTTGACACCCCAAACCAAGTAATGCAATGCATGTTATGCAAACATGACTCAAAGATACAACATGAGATTAAGATGCGAGGCATGCCAAATGCCATGCAACTACCATGGCGAGTATGCAGTGCAAAGGCATGCAAGGTGCAAATGCAATGCAAACATGGACGATTTAAGCAATAGGATCATCATGTTACAACACCTAACGAAGCAATCATGCAACAAACATGAGACAAGCATGTAATGGTGGACTAAAACCATAAAGGGGCAGACCTCAATCCACCTCAAAACAGTGGCCAAAAGTGTCCAAAATGGTGGATAAACACTCATGCCAACATGCAAGTTAAAGGACCTAAGGCTAAGGCACAAAAAGGTGGCACTTTACTTCCATTAACATGACCATTCATGGCATGAATTAGACAAGCAAAAACAGAATCCTAGCATGCAAAAATGGACTCCAAACCCACTGATATGGAAGCTTAAGTGGCTCCAATGAGATGCAAACACCAAAACTCATTTCTAGGCATAAAAGGGCATATCCTCAAAGCATGAAAGAGGTCACATATGCAGACATACAAACATGATTTATGGGTTGAAATATGATCCTAAATGATGCCAAATCATGAGGATGGTCTAAGCTATGCATGCTAGAGGCTAATATACTCAAGGCTTACAAGCCAAAACACAAAAAGATGACACCAAACATGGCAAGCATGACTGAAACAGATGGCCAACAGGCTTTAAACATGGTAGAATAATGCCAATACCTTCATGAAATTAGGCTAACACATGCAAGAATCATGGCTTAAACACAAGATGCATTTCTAGGCCAAATAGAGGAATGTAAAGCAAGTATGTTAAGCATGCAAAAGGGCACAAATCCGACCAAAAACAGAGATGACATATGACCTAGAGACACCCAAAACCTCTGAAATAGGGCCAAAATCAATCAAGCGTGCATGTTACCCTTTAAGCCAAAAGGCAAGGAAATGAGGCAGTGAAGGGAGAGGGGTGTCCCTCCCCTATACAAGACTTCAAACCACCTTCCTTACCACTGAAAATCCACTGGTTTTCAGTGGTGAGAAGACCAAGACACTCAAGCAAACAAAGCCTCACCAAGGGAAGCACCAAAAAGGCTAAATAAGGCCTAAAAGGGTGAGTTTGAACTCAAATCACAAAACACCCTTAATGAAAATTCTTAAGATGGAAAATATAAGCTTTTTTTATGTTATGCACAAAGCCTAAATCAGCAAGCAAGACAGGTAAAAAACTAGTGCAAGTTTGGGGAAACTAAAGCAAAGTGATTACCCTTGAAGAACACCTCAAGAACAGCCAATGCAGCCCTCTTCTTTTGATCAAAATCAGTCCAAAAACTCAAGAATCAACCCTCCAAGCCTCTCAATCTCGGAGCAAGGTGTAATGGTGTGTGTATTAGTGCAAAAGTAAGGTAAAAATGCACTTTTGGGCTACCAAACACACACTAAGGGAGGAGAGAGAGGGAAATATAGAGAGAGATGATATATCTAGTAGATATATGTATATGAGCTCTGGTTTTTAGGTTTAAAACTCCCAACCTTTAACAATGGAGGAGGAGGGCTCTATATATAGCCTAAGCAAATGGTTCTTGGCTTCTCCAAGAAGCCAAGTAAAAGGGGCAAAGGGTGCAAAGGAGTCTAGGCTTCTTGGAGAAGCTAAAACAGCTGGCCAAGCTTCTCCAAGAAGCTTATCCAAGGGTTCATCCTTCTAGAAGGAACCAAGGGGTTCAAAGGCTCATACCAGCCAGAAACTGCACGGGGAGGAGTGATGGTGCATTCCAACTGGCACAGCTGGCATGCACCATGCCTCAAGGGTGCAAAGGAGTCACACCGGCCAGCAAAAGATGTTACCAGCAAAACAAAGTGCCGATCATCAGTATATTATGCCGACCAGTCATTTATTTTAAGAGGCCATGGCCTGTGGCACCCCTAAACAGCCGATGATGCTAGGGGAAGGCCGGTGGAATGTGAAGGTGGCCAACAAGCCACTCTCCTCCCTTCAAGGCAAAAACACAAGTGTTTGGTGTCAAAACCAAACACAGAACAGTCAGGTCGAGAGATCCTAAGGTGAGGCGCGTGACCATGACTTCCGGGAACTCAAGACGAACACAAACATGGATAATCACTGAGTGTTCAAACGGTGACGTCCAAGTCTTGAGGACGGTCAAAAATTGGGTGTCTACACCAGGTCCTATGAATAAGGCTTCCACGATGGTCGGAAAGTCGTGATACAGAAGACCAAGGAAAAACTCGCCGAAGAGGTCTGCCGATGTGAGAACCGTGGGTTTAAAGACGGGTGGGTCAAAGCTCTGCAGGCCACAGAGGCTCTTCGGGCAGCAGGCATGGTTTCGGCGTCACCGTTATATCAGAGCCATCATTTTCCCTTCGCAACTTTCGAAGTCGAGAAGAGTGACGAAGAGGGGGATGCTGAATAAAACTGAAGATAAAACATTGTACCGCTCTACCGTGGATTGGGAGCGAATTATGCATTATCGATTAATTCAATAAAACTCATTATTTTAAACGTTTGCATGTTGTTTCAATTTCTCTCAATCAATATATTTGGTGTACCAAACATATTCTTTGAATTACATGCTGCTAGTTACTGTTGCGTATACAATCCCCTGATTTTAAGCTCATGTGTAATTTAATAAATTCATATACGGGATGGTGGGTTGTTTGAATTCAATCAGAATGATCTTTCTCTTTCGCATAATTTGCATGCTTGTTTAGTTTCTAGTATAATGTGGGCGATAACGCCAAATGAAGCTGAAGATAAAACACTAGCGATTGTCAATTGCATTTATGCTTGCTATTCATAATATTCATGAAAAGCATGCCGAATTAGGGGTCATTTTGCCTCACCCCTGATGAGGCACCGAATCCGGAGGTTCATTTGGCCCAAACGTGTCATTCACGGATGGGGGTCCAGATTCGGAGGCTTTTAATTTGGCCAATTGTGATATCCACGAAGGGCGCTCCGAATCCGGAGGATTATTCGGCCCAAACGCGTCATTTACGGATGGGGCTCCAAATTTGGAGGCTTTTTATCTTGGCCAATCGTGATATCCACGAAGGGCGCTTCGAATCCGGAGGCTTATTCGGCCCAAACGTGTCATTCACGGATGGGGCTCCGAATTCAGAGGCTTTTAACTTGGCCAATCATGATATCCACAAAGAGTGCTCCAAATTCAGAGGCTTTTTATCTTGGCCAATCGTGATATCCACGAAAGGTGCTCCGAATCTAGAGGCTTATTCGGCCCAAACATGTCATTCACGGATGGGGCTCCAAATTCTGAGGCTTTTAACTTGGCCAATCGTGATATCCACGAAGGGCGCTCTGAATTCGAAAGATTTTTATCTTGGCCAATCATGATATCCACGAAGGGCGCTCCGAATCCGGAAGCTTATTCGGCCCAAACGTGTCATTCACGGATGGGGCTCCGAATTCGGAGGCTTTTAACTTGGCCAATCGTGATATCCACGAAGGGCGCTCCGAATCCGGAGGCTTATTCGGCCCAAACATGTCATTCACAAATGGGGCTCCGAATTTGGAGACTTTTAACTTGGCCAATCGTGATATCCACGAAAGGTGCTCCGAATCCGGAGGCTTATTTGGCCCAAACGTGTCATTCACAGATGGGGCTCCGAATTCAGAGGATTTTATCTTGGCCAATCGTGATATCCACAAAGGGCGCTCCGAATCTAGAGTCTTATTACTTCGAACTACAATTCCATATAGTGAGATAAGAAGTCTTGCATTATAAAAGTGAAAGTTGTACACGGCGAACACAAAAAAAAGTCATGCCCCACATGCGGGGTTAATGATAAAATTTACGCAAATGCGTGGAATTCCGAGGATGTGGCAGACTTCTCCTAGACGTGTCTTTGAGTCGATATGCCCTCGTACCCGCAATTGAATCGATCTGATAGGGGCCGTCCCAGTTAGGACCCAATTTTTCGTTAGTCGGATTCCTGGCAGCCGGAAGTACTTTCTTGAGGACCAATTCTCCTGGTCCATACCGGCTCAGTTGAACACGTTGATTATACGACTTAGCAAGCTGTTGCTGGTACCGTGCCATGGACGCAAGGGCACGGTCTCGTTGCTCTTTAATCAGAGTCCAATCCAAGGCCAACATCATGCCATTTCGGCCCATATCAAAAACTTTTAATTTCAAGGTTGGAAGGCCGATCTCTAGGGGGATGATTGCCTGGGTTCCAAAGCATAGAGCAAACGACATTTCCTTAGTGGATCGCTTCGGCGTAGTGTGATAAGCCCACAACACACTTGGCAATTCTTCGACCCATCTGCCTTTATCTTTCTCCAGCCTCTTCTTAATGCCATCCAAGATGGATTTGTTAGAAGCTTCGGCTTAACCATTGCTTTGTGGGTAACCCGGCGTGGAGAAATAAGGCTGGATACCATACTTGCTGCACAGCTCCCAGTAGACGCCACAATCAAACTGGGTGTCATTGTCTGAAATAAGTGCTCTTGGAATGCCGAATCATGTTATGATATTTCTCCATACAAAATGCTTAACATCAGTATCTCGAATGTGCGTTAGTGCCTCCGCTTCGACCCACTTTGTGAAGTAATCTGTCGCGACAATCAAAAATCGCTTGTTGCCCGGGGCACGAGTCAGCGGTCCAACGATGTCAAGTCCCCATTGGGCGAACGGCCAAGGACTGGTGATAGAGTTCAACTCTTCAGCATGCAAATGGGTTAAAAAGAAAAACTTCTGGCATTGTTCACATTTCTTGACGTAATTCTCGGCATCAGCTTTCATTGTCGGCCAATAATACCCTTGTGTCACAGTTTGATGAACCAAAGAGCGCCCGCTGGAATGGGCACCATAACTACCTTCATGTATTTCAATCAGGAGTTCTTCAACTTTATCTGGATGAACGCATTCTAGATATGGACCAGAAAGGGATTTTTTGTAGAGCTTTCCTTGTGGATCCAAGTAATATCGTAGGGCTTTGTTTCATGGTCTGTGTGCTTCTTTCTTTTCTGCCGGGAGCTGTTTAGAAAATAGAAATGCAGTGATAGGGTCCATTTAACTTGGACCTGATTCTATGACATTAATTTGAATTGACTCTGAGGGTGCAATGCTCGGCTTAAGGATAAATCCCACTTCAATTGTCCGTTTGATTTCTGAGTTGATGGCGGAGGCTAGGCAGGCCAAGGCATCTCCATGTGTATTCTGATCCCAGGTTATTTGATTTAGCTCATGATGGTCGAATTTTGCCAGCAAAGAATTCACCGTTTTCATGTAAGCTGTCATTCGGTCATTTTTTGCTGCGTATTCCCCTTTCAATTGGTTAATGACTAGCTTTGAATCGCAGAAGATAAGAAGATGCCAAGCACCAATGAGATGTGCATTCCGTAAGCCGGTTAACAATGCTTCGTATTCGGCCTCATTATTCGATGCATCGAAGCCTAGTTTGATAACCTACTATAGACACCCCATTTTTTACCACCCTTAAGATTTGGGCACTACTGATGGTTTACTTGGTGATGAAAGATGTGCAGAGCAAAGGTTCGATTTCTTCAGCAATGAGAGAGACAAATCCTAACTTCACACCCCTTTTTGGACCAAAACCATTTTTGATCAAAATGATTTTTAGATTTCAAAACCCTCTCTTTCAAAATATTTTTGAAAAAGTTCCTACGATGTTCTACCGCTCGCATTTTGTTAAATGTCGCACTTTTCGGTAAACCGAGCAAGGACAAAGTGGAAAGGAATGAAAGAGAGATGAACTCTTTGAAAAATCTTTCAAAACACCTTGTTTAGGGGCTTGGATTTGAAAAAAAGAGGAGAGGAGAGAAGAAAACAAGTTGGAGAAGAAGTTCGGTATGAATCCGAGTAGGATCGAAACTGAGCAGTTTTTAGTAAAAAAGGCCTAACTTTTTGCACACTTGGAATTTTGAAGTGAGGCTGCCACCGTTGGAAAGAAGACTTCTAGGGATACAATTTAGGCTCAAGAATGACCTACAAAGGAGTCCAGATGAACGAGTTATGTCCATTTAAATTCGGGCCCAAAAAGTAGATTTTTTTGGCCAACCAGAGGTGAAGGATGATGGCCATGAATGGGCTTTTCTGGCCATGTGCCGGCCATGAATGGCCAATGCTAGCCCCCTTCCGTCCAAGGGTGACCCATGCCGGCCAACAATGATGAAGTGCCGACCAACAATGATGAAATGCCGGCCATTGATGCAAAAAGTCAGTTTTTGGCAGATATTTTTGTTCCGACTGTCACAGCTGTCCTTTTTGGGATATTTTCGACCAAAGCTTGTATTTTACTATATATAGAAAGGCTTCTCTATGGTTTTAAAGGTTAGAAACAATTTAGGAAGAAGTTTGGGAGCCTCTCTCTCTACAATCCTCTCTCTAAATTTCTCTCTCTCTAAAGTTTTTGTGCTTAGAAGCTTGCATACATCAATCTTTAACCTATCAACCCCAAACAAGAGTGGTTCATCTTTGGGCTAAGATTTCTTGAAGCCCTCTTGGAGCCTCATTGGAACTCTTGAAGGTCATTTTGCTTGGTTTTGTTGCCTAAAAGTGTGTTATGCTTCAAGAGGTATAACTATCACCCTTTAAGCTTGTCTTGCACATTTGTTTTGCCACCTTTGCAAAAAAAAAATTGGCTTGGCTTTGAACTAAAAAAAAACTTTATTTTTCAGTCCCAAAAATGTTGGTTTAACCCCCTTTTGAGTTTGGGAGTGGTCCACCCTTCTTGTCTATTTGCTTGTTAAACTTTTGTGCCATCTTTCAAAGCTTTCTAAAACAAATTTTTTTGGCCTTTTAACCACTGAATTCCAGAGAATTTTCAGTGGTAAAAACCATATTTTGAGGTCCAAAATAGGAGGGGTTGGCCTCCCTTCCTTGTGTCTTGTTTGCATGTGTAGATAGCTTAACATGTGACCATGTTTTTCTAGCTTTTTGTGACTTGATCTTAGCATGTTTTTACTATTATTTTGGCATGTTTAAGCTTTGTTTTGAGCTGGTTTGATCACTCGAGCTTTGCTTTGTATGCTTGTAGTGCAATTGTGCTAAATTGCCTAACATATGCCATTGTTTTGGCCTCTAATTCTAGCCATTCTTAGCTTATTTCAAGCATGTTTTTGAACTCCATTTAGGCTGTTTTAACTCTATTTTTGGCTAGCTAGGTCACTTGTTGCTTGCTTCTTGCACTTGTAGTGTAATTATGCTTACTAGCCTAGCATGCCTAATGAGTTAGCCTATCGTTCTAGCTTGTGTTAGCTTGACTCCAGCACATTTTTGCTACTGATTTACTATGCTTTAACTCTACTTTGAGTGGTCTTGGTCATATGAGCCTTGTTTTGCATAGCTATAGTGCAAGTGCCTTCAGTAGTTTTGTGTTTTAAGGCATCCTACATGTCTTGAATGAGATGATTGCATGCCATAGCATCATTTAACATGTGATTTCAGTACATATATCACTATCACACTCTCACATATATCACTCTTTCATTGCTTTTGAGAGTTGTGCTTTGATGCCTTGTTTGTGAGCCAACAAGTGAGCATGCCTTTCTTGCCTTTTGTGCCTAAATTTTAGCATGATTTAACTACTGATTTGGCATGTTTTAGCTCTATCTAGGGCTGGTTTGGCCACTTGAGTTTGATATTGCATGGTTCTAGTGTAAAGCTCTTCACTAGCTTTGCTTAAGTCCCCTAACATATTGTACATGAGTTGTTTGCATGTTAAAGTCTTGTGTTTCATGCCATTTAAGCACTAAAATTCTGCCACCTCCCTCATTTCTTCACTTTTCTATTTGTTTTGAGGGATGGTTAGTCTTAAAGTTGTGTTTAAGCTTGGGATTGAGGCTTATGCTTAAATGGCTTTAACCCTCTTTTGAGGGTTCCTCCTAGTCAAATGCATGGTCTCTCTCATGTCTTAAGTCATCTTTTGATTGACCTCTCTCTCGTTAGAGAACTTTCACATTGGACAAATCAATTAATGAATGGCTTGGTAAGCTAAAATGTGTAAACAAGAATTGAATCAAGTAAAACATGCCAAGCTAAGCATGTTATGTGTGCATTGCATTGTATTCAATCGGACGTTATATTGAATGCAAGGTGGATTAGTTCATTTCATACTTGAAGTGATGAAAATCAGCCAATCCCCTTTGTCTCCATTGCCTTTGATTATCCATGATAAGGTAGTGACCCTAGAGTCTTGTTTGTCTTGTATTTATTGAATGTGTATAAGTTAGATCTTTGGCTATCATGCATTGTGAATGCTTGATTGATGGTTTTGGATCCAATAATACCTCTCCTTTGATGTTTTGAGATGATAAGGAGTGGCACAGTACACATATACCCTTGGGAGACCCTCCCCTTTCCTCTTGTTTGAGCTCTGTTGCAGAATGGTGATGCAACACACCAGTGGCCGGCACTGCTTCATCCTTGGCCAACAGTGCACATCCTTGGCCGGCAGATGGCCGCTAGATGGCCGGCAGCAGCTCATCATGGCCGGCAAGCCACTGGTGCACTCCCCAGCAGTGACTTAGTAAAGTTCAGCAGAGAGTTCTTGGAGACACCCTGTAGACAGAGCCTTTCAAGAGCAAACCGGAAGGTGTTTCGAGGCGGCAACCGACGCATGCATCTTCTAATTCCCAAGGCAAAGCTGAGGCAGCCTAGTCTAATATCTTGCATGATTAGTTGATTTCTTTAATTATTTAGGTTGCTAATTGATTATAGTGTTGTAATAATTAAGTAGCTTAGTTTAGCTATTTCTTTGTTGTGTTGTAATAATTAGTGAGTAGTTCACTAGTTATTCAATTGGTTTTGTAATAATTAGTCTAATTAGTTTAATTAGATTAGTTTGATTAGCTTAGCTTAGATTAGCTTAGCTTATTTATTCGGACCCTCCTTCGCAAGGGCGCAATGTTGTAATAAGTGTGCGTGTGTGTGTACATGTCTTCCAACCCCACGTCTTTCTCCCTTTTATTTAACCGCTTTCGATGGTTAGATTAGGGCATATTTTGATTAGCATACCTTATGCTTGCATGCATGCATCATTCATTTGTTTTGCATGCACCGAGGTTCGGCGCATTATACAAACTGCATTGTATTTCAATACACTTACTTGAATACATGTTTCAAAGCATGTTATCAATTGTTGCAATCATATGCCATCTTAGATAGCCGAGCCTATTTAGTTGCATTATTGCATGCATTGCAATAGGAATTTTGCATAGTTAGGATCATACATATTTCTAACTAGCTTTTGTTTTGGCTTGGAGTACACTGTAAGTGTTACGCTTTAGCATACTTGCATGAGTGTGAGTGTTGCCATGATAGCATGCTGCCATGAAGCTATTTGCTTAAGTGATTAACTGCATGAATGCTTGTGGATGATGGCTTTATTACTTGAATTAGAACAATTCATCAAATATGAGTTTTAAGCCCACTTTGCGAAATGGCAAAATCATGTTGTTTTAAGCCCACTTGAGGTTGGAAAATCCGCGCTTTAGCCCACTTGAGAGTGGCATTTTCAAATCATTTTTGAAAAATAAACATGAATTGTTTTGTTCCAATTCTTGTGATTTAGTCTATACTTGTATGTTGTGCTCATCACATAGTAAGCTAGCTAATATACCGGAATAAGAACACATGTATTTATAAAACAACATATCATGTCTAGTAGAGGCCGATCTTTGATCGGGCGAGCATGGGTGCTCATTTCAGGACCTTCCCCTCTCATACCCAAGTTCCCGAGACGAGGCAACTTTGGTGATGACGGACACGTGGCCTTTGACACGAGTCAGGATTTCCTAAATTTTTCAAAAATAAAATATTTAGGTGGCGACTCTGTAATCTGGAAAAATTGTCCGGTTTTGGCATTATTTGATTTAAAATCTGATTTTCCAAAATGATTTGCCGGATTTGACTCTTTGGTGTTTATTAGTCTCACATTGCACTTTGTGAGATTAGATTCATAACCGTGACAGGAGTCCGAACTATAGTAAGACCAATTCGTGCCCTCTCCGAAAGGAGGGTACACGAAGAAAGTCGGGTCTACACCTGCTCAATTATTGCCCCGTCGAGAGCCATGATCACTATGCCCGCCTCATTGCCGCATTAATTGGACGACCCATCACAGTACAACTGCCAAATGTCCCCAACATAAATTCTCCAGTTCGGCTTAGGTTGGATTTAATCAGACTTAAAGTTGGCAAGACCCCCAGTGAATTCGGCCACAAAGTCAGCAAGCACTTGCCCTTTGATTGAGGTTCTAGGCAGAAACTGAATATCGTACTAGCTGAGTTCAAGAGCCCACTTTGAAATGCGCCCTGATGCTTCTGCATTACAGAATACTGACTGAAGGGGGTAGTCCGTTAGTACCTCGATGGTATGCCCCTAAAAGTAATGCATCATTTTCTTGCTGCCATGACGAGGGCTAGGATAAGTTTTTCCAATGGAAGGTAACGTGTTTCGGCGTCAACCATTGCCTTGCTCACATAAAATATTGGTCGCTCCTCCCCAAGCTCTTCCTTTAACAGTACGGCGCTGACAGCCCGGTCGGAAACTGCCAGATATAAAATGAGCGGGTCACCTGCCGAAGGTGTTGTTAAGAGTGGAACTGATTGTAAGTAAGTCTTCAGACCGTTGAAAGCGGCTTCGCACTCAGAGGTCCATTCAAAAACTTTACCTTACCGTAGGGTATGAAAGAATTGTCGGTAGCGATCTGTGGAACGACTGATGAACCTATTGAGTGCAGTGGCCATCCCCATCAACTTTTGAACGTCCTTGACCGATCGAAGAGAGCCAAGTTCCAGGATTGCTGTGATTTGCCTCAAGTTGGCTTCGATTCCTCAGTGGTTGACAATGTAGGCAAGGAATTTGTCGGATCCGATCCCAAATGCATATTTGGAAGCGTTCAGTTTCATTTTATCCTTGTGTAAAATGCCGAATGTCTCTTTGAGATCGGCTAGATGAGTTTGCTCTTCTTTGGACTTGACCACCATTTCGTCAATGTACACTTCCATAGTACGGTCTAGTTGCTCCTTGAACATGGTAGTGACTAATCTTTGGTAAGTTGCCCCTGCATTCTTCAGCCCAAAAGGTATAACCTTATAATAATAGATTCCTCTAGGGGTGAGGAATGCAGTTTTGTCTTGGTCCTCTGAATACATGGCAATTTGATGGTAGCCTCTGTAGGCATCGAGGAAACTCATACGTTGATGAAGTGTCGTGGCGTCTACGAGTTGGTCTATTCTGGGGAGGGGAAAACAATCCTGGGAGCAAGCTTTATTTAAGTCCGTGAAATCCACACAGACACGCCAAGTCCCATTTTTCTTCTTTACAACCACAGTATTCGACAGCCATGTAGGATAGGTCACTTCCCGGATTGCCCCAGTATCCAGCAACTAGTCAACTTCTTCAACAACGGCAGCAGTGTGTTCTGCAGAAACAGATACATTTGGGGTCAACATTTAAACGGTGCTGAGAAACAGATGGATCTACCCCCGGCATCTTATACGGTGACCATACAAATACATCAAGGTTGCCGAGTAAGAAAGTAATTAGCTGCTGCCTGTCAACTTTATTCAAGGAGGTGCCAACCATGAAGAACCTGTCAGGATTGCCGTCAATTTCAACTCGATCCAGGGCTTCCGTGGCCTTTTCACTTGGGAGCCGTCCAACATCGTCGAGGCTCTCTCGATTCGGCACCTCAATAGAATTCACTTTTAGCTCTCTTGGTGTCTTTGCGGCAAGAAGATAACATGCTTGTGCCAATTTCTAGGAGCCACGAATTTGTTCAATGCCGCATTCAGTCGAGAAGCGGAGTAGTTGATGATAGGTGTTTGGCACGGCCTGCATGGTATGCAGCCAAGTTCGTCCCATGATGAGATTATATGGCAAAGGCAGCTTGACAACCAAGAATTTCACATCCACTGATCGGGAGCCCGCTCGAACCGGTAGTGTGATTTTGCCCAATGGATATTTCGGATTAACGTTGAAGCCGAATAACGGATAATGAGCCGAGGATAGGTCCGACTTAGTGAAGCTGAGTTTGATGAAGGTTTTGTAGTACATAACTTCTGAAGTACTCCCCTGGTCAATGAGAACACGTTCAACGGTGAATCACTTTACGCGTAATTCGATGACCAAGGGATCAATGTGCGGAAGCATTACGCTGACCAAATCAAAATCATCGAAAGTAATACTCGGAGCTTCATGGGGCCTGTGACGCCTCGATTCTACACTATTGGTTGTAGTCAAGGAAGAATCACGAATGAGTCATGTGGTCAATAACCAAGTAAGATCCCAGTTCGCCGGAAGAGTCAAATCAGCCTCCCTTCTAAGTCTGGCTTTCTTAGGTAGCGCACTACCCTTTTGATAGATCTTAAAAGGCATTGACACAAGGTCTCATAAGCAATGATAAGGTTCATACATATACGCAGAATATAAATACATAACAACCACGAATATCCTTAATTCAAAAGCTTGTTCTGTTACATTACATCCCAAGAAAATTTAAATCTTCACATGAGTCTTATGAAACAACAAAAGGAAATTTCTAACTTTACTAAGATAGCCAAAAGTCTTCGAAGGTTTCAGGCTCTTCATCTCCAGCTATAAGTTCCTCTTCGTCACCTTGCATGATACGCCATGAGCTTTGAATGCCCAGTAAACACACACACACCCCGCCCTTTTTTTCCAGTCCAATACACAATCTCAAATATAACAACAAGTAGTAAAGCATGATACTCAAAATAGATAAACAAAGGGTTACAAATTAGATGTTAGTAAACTAGAAATCCCCCAAAAAGATTTCGTCATCCCAACCACAAGAATCGGATTCAGATTATTCGGTATGCCCCATCTTTTGCTGTTTTGTTGTAGAACTAACCTCGGATGCCTACCATCGGTTATATACCACGTAGCGCCAACCACAGGGCCTCAAAAGAGACGGTAATAATGGGTCTTGCCCAAATCCCTCCTCACACCAAACCACCTAGGGTCCGAATACAATCGCTCCGTTCAAGGGTTCCGAAAGCCACTAGTGCAAGACTTTAACTTCCAAGTAGGGAACGCATTCCAACAATCCACACATCACACATTATCATTACTACTCAAGTGATCGGAAACCTAATACCATCCCAATTAAGTTTTCCGTTGAGTTAAATGTTTTTAAACAAGGTTAAACCAATCTTAACAAGATAATAATATCCACATAAGCATGCATCATTAAGATGAAGGAGAATAAGAACATAACCATAATATGTACAACATCATGCCAAGATATGATCATATGCTAATAAACATTTTCATGAACAAAAGAGCATAAAACACCTATGCATAACAAGATTTCCATATTCGGTATCACATAAGGATTAGAAAAGAAGGGCTATTTTAGAATTTTTACCAGACTCGGCCTTCCTATGGTTCGTAGAGAATCTAATCTAGTTTCCAGAACATATTTCGGAAATGGGATAGCTTTTCTAGATTTTAAGTTATTTAGAAAACACTCCAGCGCTGTCCAGATTC
This sequence comes from Camellia sinensis, assembly GCF_055761805.1. Taxonomy (NCBI): domain Eukaryota; kingdom Viridiplantae; phylum Streptophyta; class Magnoliopsida; order Ericales; family Theaceae; genus Camellia; species Camellia sinensis. The sequence goes on along the minus strand of NC_138968.1, from coordinate 153,710,690 downwards.
GTCGATCGTTATGAAAATTTGATTTTCTTGCAAATCGCTCACTTTTTTCCCATGAAACTAATTTTGGTTGAAAGCTAGATCCTTAAGGAAGATTTGGACATAAAATAGAGGTCCAGAATAATTTTATACATTTTTCTAGAATTTTTGAAAGTGGCTGCAAAAACAGATTCTAAGGTACAATACCCAAAACAAGAAGATTTATGGGAAAATGGATCCACTAAGGGAAAATTTGCGTCTCTTTTATGATGAAAACATGCTAACTAACATATATCAATGACACATCTGAAAACAATATGTAGAACCCTTAAGAACATGTATTTGAAAAAAAAAATGAAAGAGAAAGTTGTGTTGTGGCTTACTTGCTAAGCTTTGAACAAAATGTCTCTCTTCTCCCTTCCTCTTCCTCTCAAGACTTCTCTTTTGTTCTCCTTCCCCTCCTCTAGCCGAAAGTGTGTGTGTGAGTGTGATGCTTGTGTTTGCCAAGCTAGGGAGTGGTGATATTTATAGGCAATTTTGGTGTAAAATGACATAGAAGCCCACTAGTTGGAATTGAATGGACAAGCTAGAATTTACTTGGAGTTCAATGAATTATGAGTGATTAGGGAGCTTAACCTTGGGAAGTTCAATGAATTATATTTATATAGATCTCAATTAATTGATGGTACTTATAGTATAAGGTACATGTACTAGTTTTGGAAAAATTTTGAATTTAAATAAAGAAGTGAGGGCTTGAAGTTAAATTCATGTATTGGATGTAGAATTTAATTAAATTAAGCTAAGGAACCTAATCCAGCTAGGATATTCTGGTTTTGATAAAAAAATGCTAACCGACAAGATTCGAAATAATTCAAGTAACTAAGGGCTTTAAGAAAATAATTTAAACATTAGGGTTTTTAAAGCGAAAACATTTTTCAGGGGCTTCACAGGGCCGTTTCGCTGGTGTGATTTACTTATGGGGGTCAGGATGCGACTAAATTGTATGTACCGTGGATGCCGTCGGCAAGCTGTAAATCATATGGATTACGCCGAATGGGGGTGAATCTTGTCGTAAAGCAATTGTTTTGGTCGAATTGTTCTTTCAGACGTGTTGCTTAAGCCGACCGTCTTGTACCAACTCCTCCAGATGATCTTTCAAGGCATAACAACTGTCGGTATCATGTCCTTGGTCTTTGTGATATTCGCATCGTCTATCCCGTCTCCTCGTGTTGGGAGGTCCGACTATCTTGGGTGGCCATTTGAAGAACGAAAGATGCTAAATTTTAGACATAACCGTGCTAATCGGCTCCCACAACTCCGTATATTTCTTGTATGCGCACCTGATGCGCCTACTATCCACTTAAAGTTGTTCACTAGCCCATTGTGGACATTGCTCACTTGATCGGCATGAATCTCGTCTTCTATCTTGTTTAGCCCGATTCCATGGTTCTGGGCTCCGCAAGGGTACAGAATTTGTCGGCTGAACGATCTCAGATGGGGCCATCTTGATGGCCTTGTGCCCGACTTTAACCCGCAGGGCATCATCCTCCACTTTGCAGTATTCCTCGACTTTCTTCAGTAGCGACCAGACTGTTTTGGGGGGCCTTCTGGTCAAGGAGCTACGAAGGGCACTGTCAAGGTGCAACCCCATTTTAAAGGCAGTGATGGCCATGGAGTCATTGCAGGAATCATCTAGGAGATTAAAGCATTCCCAATAACGCGCCGAATAAGCACAGAGGGTTTCCCCCAGTTGAATTTACATTGCCCAGAGAGAATCGGCCTGCTTCAGCTGGACCTCATTGGTGATGAACCTTGCCCTGAAGGATTTTTTGAGTTAATGGAAGCTCTTATGGAACCTCTTAATTGATGCCTGTTCCAATTTATAATACCATCTGACGGCCAATGGTCCCAAACTGCTGGGAAATATTCGACACATGAGGGCCTCGTCGTCTGCATGCAATGTCATGGCTTGCTTGTAGTGACGGATGCGATCGGTGGGGTCTGATTCTCCATCATATAGGGTGAACGATGGAGCTTTGAACTTTTTGGGTAGTACCGCCCTCACGATATGTCGCACAAAGGGGTCATGTTGATCCACTTCGTCTGAATCATTTCTTCTTCGCTTAGTCCTTGCACGCGGACTCCCATAAGAAGAACTAAAGGCTGCGACTCGTCTCTTCTTTTTGGACTCCAGGAATGACGAGTCGGAATGACTGCTACTGTCTTGTCTCTAAATTCGAGGTCGTCGACCATCCTTTCTCAGAGGTCGTTCCGGATCTTGGCGCGTGGTCAGTTGGGATTTTGCCACCTCTAGGGCCAAATCCTGTCGAAGGCATTCGTTCTCCGCTATCATGTTTTCCAACCTCTGTTCGTTTTGCTTCACCTGATCCATAATTGCTTGCATTGTCTCATGTGCTAATGTCGAGTGTGAGGTCTGGGCAGCTGAGTCGAAGTTTAAGGCTCTTCGTGCGTTAATGTTTTCTGGTCCAAGCAGGTTGCTTGGAGTGGTATCAACTTGTGGTGTAAGGTCGTCAGCGACTACCGGAGGATCTTCCGTCACGCCCGCTATGGATGTGCTAGAGTATTCTCACAAACGGCGCCAATTGTGGGGAAGGGGTTTGGGAATACTCTTTTGATCCTGTAGGACGCTTGTGATCCTCAGCTAGTCAACTGAAAAGGAATAAACACTCCGGTCGGGGGTGCCGGAATTAGCACTTCAACGGATAAGTCAGTGTATACTCTCTTGGTTGCTTATATCTTAAGTTAAACTTACTTGTTCTCACACACCTTTATCTGGTTGATGCTCCTCTATTTCTATCCTTTCCCTTGGGCCTTAGGGGCGGACCCATCCTTGACCCATTGCACGTCTATTTATTCGACTCTTGTTTTGCTAGTCGGAATGCCGATTACCCTATTCGGTCCTGAGGTCGACTAGGATCAATGCCGAGTACAAATTCTATCTTTGACTGATCTCATACCTGTATCCGGCCTTACTCCTCCCGGAATATTCGGCTCCCACATAATTTTTTACAAAAAACTCAGAAAAACACGGGAAAATACAAAAAACTTTAAATTTGTTATGAAAGTAATTACTTATAATTAAATTCCTATTGTCTTGCAAAATTTTCATCATAATCAAATTCATATGGAAAAGTAATTTTCTTTTCTTTTACTTTATTTTTTACCATCTTCACTTTCCAATATTTATTTTTTTCAAATCAAATGAAGCCTAGATGAAATATTTTGTAAGAAAATGATGGGGAAAAATATATGATCACTACATATGGAGATAAACATGGACAAAAAAGGAAACAAAATTAACCTTGTCACGATTTATGGGAAAATGTATATTTTTGTAACAAATTATTACTCAAAACCAACAAGTTAATTTAAATTGTACATGAAATTTTAGTTTCGATTACTTTCTAAAACTCTCCATTTAAACAAATATATATATTTTTTTTCTTTCATTTTCCTCTATTATCTATCTAACAAAATTAAGCTTACAAAATTAATAATTTAAATTGTCAAAACGAGATTCATTATAAATCCATGAATCCCTCTAATTTTCTAAATTCCTATTTGTAATAGGGCTTGGCTTGTGTCTAGTCCAAGATCCAATTGGACGGTACTGTTGGGCCTGTGGGAGCGCATCACGAGTCGCATTTTGATAATCTGAACTGTTCAATATGTAGAACTCGTCGAGTACTATATGCCAATAAAAAATCACGTTGATTGAATATCAATAACTATGTGATCAAAACAGTTTTTTGTCAACCGTTAATTTGTTTATCGTCCATTTTTTAGACAAAACTGATTTGATCACGTAGCTATCGATATCCGATCAATGTGATTTTTGACAGGCATATAGTACTCAACGAGTTTTACACATTGAACGGTTCAAATTATCAAAACAAGACCCGTGATAAATTCCTATAAACTCAATAATACTATTCAATCCGATTTCAGACTGGACACAAACCAAACCCTTTGTAATATATTTGTACAATAATTATAATGTAAAATCTTGTAATGGAGAACTGACCCTGAGCACTAAAATAAAAACATATAACTAGCCCAATTAATTAAATTCCAATTTGTTCAACCGTTTGAATTTTATACCATTGATTCTTGATATTTTTCTAGGCTTCATCATTATACAATTGAAACCAAAATGGACCCACCAGTGAGGTGGATAGTTGGGCTTTCATTGATTTTGATTTCTAGTGGGGAGGTTGGAATAAATTTTGACCATTTCCAAAGGATAATTACCCATCCCCGTGACGGACTAAAACTAAGTTACCACCAACGACGTTTGATGATTTTGATCCAATCACGTTTTGGGATTGACGTAGCTAGGTAACAGACGCTGCCGGTGTCGTCTTCCCAAATCCCTAATTGATTCTTTGGTGGAATGTTTGACTTTTCGTCTGGACAGACCACGTGGACGCCTGACAGCTGTATGTAAAATGACCATATTATCCGCCAACCATTTATAAAAATTTAGGTGGTGTTTGGTTTTTATTTTTGATTAAATAATCACAAAAGGACAAAAAAAAAGTCAAAAAATCACAAAAAATGAAAAATCACAAAAAGATTAAAAAAAAATCTACTATTTCAAAACTAAAAAAATCAAAAAAGCCAATTAAAAGAATGCCAAACGAATAAAAAAATCCTAAGTTAAAAAAATTTAAAAAATTAAAAAATTAACTAAAAAAATTATTGTCAAACGAAAGGTTAGAATTTTGTTTTTGTACCTTTTTTTATAGATGAAAGTCAATTTGTTTTTAGATTAACTTTCTACTTCAACTCACCCATGGCCACTTCCTTGGGACAAGTCTGTAAGAAAGTTAGACGGGTAAATTAAGGTTTATTTTAGGAAGTTAGTTGAAAATTAATTTTTTTATTTTTTTTAAAAAATATATAAAAAAATAAAAAAATAATATAACTCAAAATATACTAAAAATCAAAGACTTTTAGACAAATTTCCAAGGTAGGGCTAAGTTAGACCTAATCAAAATTACATTTCTTTCTCATGTCCACCTTTAGTACAGTAGCATTTTTTTATATTTTTTTTGACATTCTAGAAAGGAAAAAAAAACACAAAAGTTAAAGGTGAATACGTTTGGCAAATTACTAAGAGACTTACCTTTCTTAGGGCATTTACAGTAGACTAGTTAAATAGTGTGTTAGTGTTAGTAGTTAAAATTTTAGCTAGTCATAATAACTTTTGGGTTCACAATGGAAATGTTAACGGGTCTATTAGTGTCATGTGTTAGTGCTAGTTGTTAAGTTGTGTGTTAACTATGACTGACGTTTTAGCCAGCAAGAGAGAGAAAGGGAGGACATGGGAAGTGATGTGGATCATCCGGCTGGATGTTCGGCCGGTCGTCTCCCTGAAAGTCCGGTCGGTCTTTCCCCTTGGACGTCTGGACCCTTCAAGAAAAAAAAAAAAAAATTGTCGTTGACCGGTTGGCCCGCCAGACGTCCGGCCCAAGTCCTTCGGACCCTTTCTTGCTCTCATCTTCAGCAAAGCTTCCATGGAGAGAGAGACAGAGAGAGCGCCTTCCATAGAGGATTTATTTATTTATTATTTATTATTATTATATATATATATATATATATATATATATGTGTACACTTAACACACATGTTAACACACACCTTAACACATCCATTGCATCACCACTTACTCTCTAAAATTAACAAACTCTTAACACACCTTAACACACATATTTAAGGCCCACTTCCACTTTTATCATTTTTTGTCATATAACACACTTTAACAAATAATTTTAACCATTTCATTGTGGGTGTTCTTATTCTTTGTGGACATGGTGTCACTGACGTGTTTGATATATAATGATAATTATTGTGCAATTTGTGGGACTTGTTTCGGATTTTATTTTGATAATCTGAACCGTTCAAATTTTAGAGAATATCAAGAAGAACATATCTGTAAAAAATTAAATTAATCAGATATCGTTAATCTCTTCATCAAAGTATATTCATATATTAAAAAAATAAATATGTATGCATCAAATTAGATACAAATATGATTTCATAAAGTGGATTTTGATGTCCAATTAAATATTTTTTTACAAATATTTTTTTTTTTGATATTTTTTGAAATTTAAACAATTTAAATTATTAAAATAAAACTCAAATGAGTCTCATGATCGTACAACAGTCACTGAACATGGCAGTGATCCCAAATCATTGTTTGCATGAATTGCGTTTTCACTCTTTCAGCACTTGCCACCAAAAACAAAAGAAATATTCAGCAGAGAAGATTGACTTTTTTTATTACAAAAGTAAAAAGGTTATTTAAAACAGCCGTGCTGGGACCCCCAGTTGGGGTGACCCAGCACCCCCACTCCACGTGGGAGGCTGTGAACCAAGTAAAAATTAAAAAAAAAAAATTCAACCAATCATGTGCTGTCACATCAGCTGGGGGTCACTGGGGATCTTCAAAATTGGGGGTGTAAATCATTTTTCTATTTAAAAAGTGTTTCTCCGCCTCTTTTATTATTTGTGCTAGGATTATGTAAAATATTTCTTAATTTGTTAAAATTGTATCGATCTATATCAATTTATATCATTTTAATTATTACTTGTGATTTAGATTTTAAAATTTATAATTTGCTAATCGAATCATTCTGCTCCGTTGTAATTAATATATATATATATATATTTTTAATTTCTAATGAAATATTAATGTAAAAATGAGCGTGAGACAGATTTAAGATATAAAATTTATTAAAAATTAGTCGTTATATATATAAAACATATTATGTAAAATTATTTTGTATTATATATCTAAAAAATATTATACAAATTAGTGTTATATATTATACAAATGTATAATAATTAGTTAGAATATTTTTCAATTCGTCAAAAACCGCTCAAATCGCAATTTGTCAATCCACTAATCTGTTAATTTGTCATTCAATTTATAATTTTACTCTCAAACTATCAGAATCGTACCGTGCACACCTCTGCTAGCTAGTATAAAAACAATGATGTGCCAAGAAGTGTGAATTGATGTATCCAAGAAAATATATTGTACAGTTGTAACGTATTTTAACTAGTATATTTGAAAATAAGTTATTTGATATTTTCCCATTTTATTGAGTTAATACTTGTGTGTAGCTTATCCGAGAGTGAATGCTATTTGTTAGTTTGTCAAAGTTTATTTTCCTTTAGACTATTTTATTTTCTCAATATTTTTTTAACATGTAAGTGACAATGTCTATGTTGATCCTAGTTAAAGTCTTTAGTTAAAAAAATGTTATGGATCTTAAATAATCTATTCAATTTTTTATCAAATCTTTCACTTGTGAACCCACATAACATCACTCTTTTGGTTAATTGTTTCTTGTAAACAATAACATGTTTGTTCGTCAATGAAGTGTGAAGCTACCTAAATTGAATGGGAACATTATTTTCTGATGTACCAAAAAAAAAAAAGGAATGGGAATAGCATAAAATTTTCCACCTATTATAAGAGATTGAGGTATATCAGACCATTAATAAATGGAAAAATCTATTACAAATTAAAAAAAATAAAATTATATTAGTTATATTGGACTAGTTGTACTTGTATCTGGTATAGTTCTCACTTATACTTTCCTAATTCGCAATTAATTTCTCTAATTTTTATTATTAATTGATTTTTTTTAAAATAAAGATTTATAGTCTAAAAAAATGTTAATGGGGTTAGTGAAATTATAAAATAACCTTTAGGTATTTCATATTTAAACATAAAACACTAATATTAAATAATTCAACTATCGTCTTTTTTACTAATGAACGTATCTAAATATCATTATCCTCTCAATTTGTGTAGTATACAAACATAAAATATGAGTGTTAAATAATGTTTTGGCACAAGAATAATAGAGGATAAAATAGATGTTTAAATGTAAAACTAATTACATCATCATTTTAAAATTATTTGACTAACTATACGTGTTAAAATATCTATGAATTTGATATTTCAAGAAACTACAATATAATTATAAAATTATACAAGTACAACTAATTATGGGAGGTTGGTGTGCTTACCCTAAAATAAATGAATAAATACAAGAAAAAAAAAAAAGAAAAATGTAAAATGGGGCAAGGGTGCTATGGTCAATTCGTGAAGCGTGGGTGACTTTTCAAAAATGACCTGTGTTGCAATATTGAAACCCATCCTCAAAAGATCAAACCAAAGCTCTCTCTCACACAATTCATTCATCATTCCTTACCTTCTCTTCTGCACAAAGATTTTGTGCAGACATGGGTATGAGAAACAATCCATGGGTGTTTCTCTCTGTTGTTATCTTCCTCTGCTTCTCTTTCAACACCGATCCCTGTTTCGGAGCTAGCACCATCACTGCAAACCAATCTCTGTCTGGAGACCAAACCATCGTCTCCGATGGTGGAATCTTCAAATTGGGTTTCTACAATCCAGGTAACTCTTCCAACTACTACATATGTATGTGGTATGTTCAAGTCTCTACCTTAACTGTAGTTTGGGTAGCAAACACACAAAAACCCATCTCTAATAGGTACTCTTCAGAGCTCAAAATCAGTAACGGTAACTTAGTTCTTCTCAACGAGTCCCAAATCCCAATTTGGTCCACAAATCAGACCTCAATCACTTCGAATTCTGTTGTGGCTGTTCTTCTTGATAATGGGAATTTGGTTTTGAGAGAAAGCCCCAATTCAACTCAGCCAATTTGGCAGAGTTTTGATCACCCTGTTCATACATGGTTACCTGGTAGCAAAATTGCATATAACAAGATCACAAACACACACCAACAACTCACTTCATGGAAGAACATAGAAGACCCATCACCGGGACCGTATGCTATGCATCTTGACGCGAATAACAGCCAGTATTTGATTATGTGGAATGGGTCTGAGAGGTATTGGACTAGTGGGCCTTGGAATGGTCAGATTTTCAGCTTAGTACCTGAAATGAGGGCCAATTATATCTTCAATTTCAGCTATGTGGACAACGAGAATGAGAGTTACTTCACATATTCTCTGTATAATCCTGCGATTATTTCGAGGTTTATTATGGATGTTTCGGGGCAAGTCAAGCAGCTCACTTGGTTGGAAGGAACCAAGGAATGGAACTTGTTTTGGACTCAGCCGAGACAGCAATGTGAGGTTTACGCTTATTGCGGGGTATTTGGGACCTGCAATGAGAATACTCTTCCATTCTGTAATTGTTTGCAAGGTTTTCATGAATCGAATGTGAGTGATTGGAATCTGAGTGATTATTCTGCTGGGTGTGTGAGGAATACTCCATTACAGCAGTGTGGGAATACGAGCGTGGTGAACGGACAGAGAGATAGGTTTTGGGAATATTCAAACATGAGATTGCCTGAATATCCTCAGTCTCTGTCTGTTGGAAGCGATGTGGAATGTGAATATGCGTGCTTGAATAACTGTTCTTGCACTGCTTATGCTTATGGAAGCGATGGATGTTCAATTTGGACTGTGAACCTCTTGAATCTGCAACAACTCTCTGGAAACGATGGTAGTGGGAAAACTCTTTATCTCAGACTCGCTGCTTCTGAGTTTCCAGTTGCGAAAAACAATAAGGGGGCTATCATTGGTGCTGTTGCAGGTTCAGTTGGAGGAGTATTGCTCTTGGGCCTTGTTTTTGCTTTTGTATGGAAGTGGCAAAGAAGATTTGTTGCAAAAACAAAAGCAGTAGAGGGTTCGTTGGTTGCATTTGCATACAAAGATTTGCAAAATGCAACAAAAAATTTCTCTGAGAAATTGGGGGGAGGGGGATTTGGTTCTGTTTTCAAAGGGACATTGCCAAATTCAAGTGTCATAGCGGTGAAGAAGCTTGAAAGCATTAGTCAAGGAGAGAAGCAATTCCGAACAGAAGTCAGCACGATTGGAACTATCCAACACGTCAACCTTGTTCGGCTTCGTGGGTTTTGCTCTGAAGGTAGTAAGAGGTTGTTGGTGTATGATTACATGCAAAACAGTTCCTTGGATGCCAATCTTTTCAACGAAAAGGAGTCAAAGATTTTTGATTGGCAAACTCGGTACCAAATTGCACTTGGGACAGCCCGGGGGTTGGCTTATCTTCATGAAAAGTGCCGGGATTGCATCATACATTGCGACATAAAGCCCGAAAACATACTCTTAGACGCCGAGTTCTGTCCCAAAGTAGCGGATTTTGGTCTGGCAAAGCTCATGGGACGTGAATTCAGCAGGGTTCTGACAACCATGAGAGGGACACGAGGCTATCTTGCACCAGAGTGGATTTCAGGGGTTGCCATAACAGCCAAAGCCGATGTTTACAGCTACGGTATGATGCTCTTTGAACTTGTATCAGGAAGGAGAAACTCCGAGCAATCTCAAGACGGGAAAGTAAGATTCTTCCCAACATGGGCTGCTAGTGTAGTCATAGAGGGAGGCGATATACTAGACCTATTGGACCCAAAGTTGGGTCGAAATGCTGACAGTGAAGAGCTAAAGAAGATTTGTAGAGTCGCTGCTTGGTGCATCCAAGACAATGAAAATCATAGGCCGACAATGGGTCAGATAGTTCAGATCCTCGAAGGGGTTCTGGATGTGAATCCACCTCCGATTCCACGATCTCTTCAAGCATTTGTCGACAACCAGGAACATATTGTTTTCTTCACAGAGTCTGATGAGAGTTCACAAGCACTGAGCAATCCTTCAAGCTCTGATCAGAGTAAGAGCACTACTTCAACAATGAGGTCCTAGTTCTGAAGACAATAATAAGAATGTGGTGAAACACTTGTGTTGTCTACTTGCTTAAGTTTAGTAGTGTAAGGCTTGTTTTGTTATTCTTTGTTTCCACTGTTTTTGTTGTCTATAAATATTAGTGGTTAAATTTTAGTAAATTTATTGTAGCAATGTGTAAAATAACCTCTTTGAGAGACATACAAGACTAGAAAAAATTGGAGACTTGCAGTATTTATTTTTCTTGATGACAAAGCTTCATCTTTTTTAAATTGATAGCTGTAAATCAAGTATTAAGCATTTGAATTAAAAGATGATAAAACAACGTCAAAAACTTCATTGCTTCTAACTGCAAAAATGATTCGTAGCTCGAAAGAAATGAGCTCGAATGGCCCGAAAATGCCTCTCTATCAGTTTCCTCTTCTCTTCTCTCCTCTCTATCTCTATGTTTCCTCTCCTCTCCTCTTCTCTGTTTCATTCAACTGTACTCATACATACATGAATAGAATGCAAAAAGTGAAATTGGGACTAGAAAGTAATGGAAATGAGAAGAAGCTCAAGATCTGAAGAGAAATTGGGACCACAAAAGAACTTCCTGTCTTTCTCTTTCTCTTTCTCTTCCTCTCTCTTCTATGCTTTATCTTCTTCTCTCTTCTTTGCCTCTGTTTCAGAGATCCAATGGGGAAAAAAAATAAAAAATAATAATCTGTGAGTTTGGTATTTGGTTTGGTTTTGATTTTAGATTTGATTTTGATTTTGTTAAACTGTGGGTTTGGTTTTTGATTTGGTTTTGATTTTTGATTTTTGATTTTGATTTTGATTTTGTTAAACTATGGGTTTGGTTTTGGATTTGGTTTTGATTTTAGATGTGATTTTAGATTTAGATTTAGATTTTGTTAAACTGCTGTTAAAGAAGAAGAGAAGGGTTTTGTTAAACTTCTTTCTCTAATTTTTCAGTAGGGGGAACGAATAAGAGAAGGAAGGAACGAACACTAGGGCCAAGTTTGGCAAGTTTGTCAAAAAATTATAAAGTTAAAAAGTTATTTAAAAAGTTAAAAAGTTATCACTATTTACCAAAAGTCAAAAATTACGGTTGCATAACTCTCAATCTTAATTTTTCCCTACACACTAATTTATACAATTTTTTAATACACATTTTTTTATAAAAAGTCAAAAAGTTAACTCAAATATTCATATTTTTTTTCTTAATTTTTTAGTTCAAAAAGACAAAAAAATACACTTATTTAAAACAACTCAAACAATTCCTAAAAGAAAAAAATAAAAAAGGAAAAAAGAAAAAATTATTTTGACACTTTGAGCCATTCGGACCAAAAGCCATTCGAGCTACTAGCAGAACTCCTTCTATCTGATTCCCATCTCTTCTCCGCTCCCTATCCCACTTCTCTTTATCTACATGACATGACCACCTCAATTCCATTGAACTCCATTTTCATCAGTCCAAAACAATTTCAATCATCATTTAAAACAAGAAGGAAGATAGAGAGGGAATTTGAGTTTATTTTCGAAGAGAAATTGAAGGATTTTATTATTATATTAACACCAACGTGTGCAGGTTTGCCATTAGGAAGGGACTGACTTTTTAATTTATTATTCTTTTTTTAATCTTCAAAATTTTCTGTTGTGCAAGTGTAAACTCCAATAACAAATAGGATGGTTCTAAAAAATTGAATTTACTTTTCGGAAGATTAATTTTTTTATTTTTAGTGATTTTTCTTAATATTTTATGTAATTTTTTTATCTTCTAGATACACCTAATCTAAATACGTTTATAAAGTAAAATATTTGTGAGTTTTTTTTTTTAAAAAAAATCACCAAATACAGAAAATATAAAAAATTAATATATTTTCATATTTTGTTATATTCAATGAATTTTAAAAAAAATTATACAATTTTTGTACTTTTTAAGTATATTAAGATTAAGTGAATTTAAAAAAAAATTAAAAAAAAAATTGATTAAAATATTTTTAAAAATTATTGAAAATATAAAAATACGAATTGAAAATTCAAAAAATTATTTTTGAAAATTGAAAACTAAATCAGTTGTGGTTTTAAGATAAAATAGTGAGTTTCATATAAGGGTTTCTAAAGACAGAAAAATCTTAATGTGTTTGATTTGAGGATTTGAAAAGAAAAATGAGAAAAGTATGTGAAATGTGAATAAAATATACTTACATTTCACTTAATTTTACACATATATTCCCTTTTTCTTTCCTTTTCCAAATCCCTCCTAAATTCCCCAACCAAATACATCGAGAGAGAAGTGATGAGGGAGGTCGAGAGACGAGACGTGGCCATGGGCTTTCATGTTGGGTATGCAGACAACATTTAACAGAAAACTTGGAGGCATGGGACAGCCCCCCACGACGCACGCTTTATAATGGCCTAGTTTGAGAAGTTGACTATTTTAGTTGATTATTTTAGTTTTTGACTATTTCAATAGGCTAGTTTGGGAAGATGGTTAGATTTTTTTATAGTTGGATGTGATATTTGTTAGAGAAAAGTGAAATGATTATGGATTTGATATGACATTTTGTCTTATTGACTATTTTGGCATATTTTAACTTTTTGTGGAGGTTAAAATGGTTGAAAAAAATATGAAAATTATGTATCTGTATTATATTGAATTAAATTGAATACAATAAGAGAGCTTGTATTTATAGGCTGAACACAAACCTAGATAAGTATAGAAGGAGATAGAGATAGAGAGAGATAGAGATAGAGATACAAGGAGATAGAGATAGATATGGAAATAGAGATAAGCTATATCTATAATACATAAACATTAACAGCCCCCCTCAAACTCAAGATGGATAAGCATCAACCAACTTGAGTTTGGAAACTAAATCAAATAAATGACTAAGAGGATAAGCCTTGGTGAAAATATCAGTAGGTTGATCAGCAGAAGAAATAGGAAGAAGATGAATAGTGCCACCTATAATATGTTGTCGAACGAAATGACAATCAATCTCAATATGTTTGGTGCGATCATGGAAGACATCATTGTGAGCAAGCTGAATGGCACTCTGATTGTCACAATAGAGAGAGGTAACATCAAGGGAAGAAACACTCATATCAGCAAGGAGCTAGCGAAGCCATAAAAGTTCCTGAGTAGTATCAGCAAGAGCGCGATATTCAACTTCAGTACTAGAGAAAACAGTGAGGGACTGTTTCTTGCTGCGCCAAGTAAGAAGAGAATCTCCTAAGAAGAAACAGAAACCCATGGTTGAGCTTTGATCAGTAGGATCCCCAGCCCAATCAGCATCAGAAAAGGCACGAAGCTCGAGAGAAAAGTGAGCAAAGTAGTAGAGTCCATAGGACATAGTGCCTTTAAGGTAGCGAAGTATACGAAGTAGAGTAGTGTAATGCAGAGTACGGGGAGTCGACATGTACTGAATAACAAAATGGACGGCATAGGCAATATCAGGACAAGTCACAGTGAGATAGACAAGACTACCGACCAGCTGGCAATAAAGAGTAGCATTAGAGAGATGATCCCCGTCTAGAGAAGTGAAATGAGTCTGAGGATCAACAGGAGTAAAGATAGTCTTGCAATCGATAAGACCAGCACGTGCCAGAAGATTGGATGCATATTTGGCTTATGACAAATAATAATCACTGGAATCATGAGAGATTTCAAGCCCTAAGAAATAATTAAGAGCACCAAGGTCCATCATCTCAAACTGATGATTGAGAAATTATTTGAGGCTAAGAATACCAGTCATATCATCACCGGTGATAATCATATCATCCATGTAAAGAAGAAGAAAAGTGGTGCCATGAGGAGTGGTTCGAACAAATAAAGCAGAGTCATATGAGCTGGAGGTGAAGCTGAAGTCATGGATGATGGAACTGAATTTTGCAATCCAAGCTCGTGGGGCTTGCTTGAGACTATAGAGAGCATGCTGTAGTTTGCAAACCTTATGAGCTGGATAAGCAAACCCAAGAGAAGGTTGTATGTAGACTTCCTTAAGAAGATCACCATTAAGGAAGGCATTTTTGACATCCATCTGAAAGAGATCCCAATGGCGAGCAGCGACAATAGTAAGTAAGCTACACACAGAGGTAAGCCGAGCAACCGGAGCTAAAGTCTCCTCATAATAAATGCCATATTCCTGGGTAAAGCCTTTTGCAACAAGACGAACTTTGCAGCTCTCAATAGAGCCATCAGAATGTGTCTTGATTTTGTATACCCATCTACAACCAATTACAGTCTTTCCAGGAGGAAGATCAATAACATCCCATGTATGAATTTTATCTAAAGCCTGTAATTCATCAGTCATAGCTTGCTGCCAAAGAGGATTAGTACAAGCCTCAAGATAGGAGATAGGAGATAGGTTCATAAATAGAAAAGACAATAGACTCGACAATATAATCATGAAGATGAACAGGTGGTTGAGTTACCCGATGTAGACGACCGATGGGAGGAGGATCTGGTAGGGTTATAAGAGACTCAATGGAACCATCAAAGGGAGCAGTCAAGACAGGATCAGGTGTAGACAAATCTGTCTCTAGAGAGAAGGAGCATGCATCAAAGGCATTAGAGAAGAGATTGATAGAAGGATTAGTAAACAGAATGGAAGTAGAAGATAATGATAAGTGGAACGAGGATAAGGATGAAAACATTTTATGCTCCCCGAAAACCACATGACGAGAGACACGAAGACGTTTAGAGATAGGATTCCAGCCACGATAGCCTTTATGTTCAATATCATACCTAAGAAAGCAACAAAGATGAGAACGGGGTTTAAGTTTGGTGTGTTCGTGAGGTTGGAGGAGAACAAAGCATACAGACCCAAAAACCCGAAGATTTGTGTATGGAAGACTAATGCCATGTAAACGTGCATAAGGAGTTCGGTTATGGATAGTAGGAGTGGGAATACAATTGGTAGTGTAAACAGCAGTAAGAGCAGCTTCCCTTAAAAAATATTCAGGACACGAAGAAGAGATAAGAAGGGCTCGAGTGGTGTCAAGAATATGCCTATGTTTCCGTTCAGCACGACCATTTTGTTAGGATGTGCCAGCACAGGAACGATAAGGCTAAGTGCTGTGATGTGACGTTGATGGAAGGAGAGAAAATCAAGATCCCTATATTCCATAGCATTATCAGATCGAAAATTTTAATGGTTTTAGAAACTTGGGTTTGGACCATGTTTGCAAAATTGTAATAAAGTTTTTTGAGTTTTGATCGACTTTTCATGAGAAACAACCATGTAAAATGTGACAAATCATCAACAAAGACAACAAAGTAACGTGATCCCTCATAGTGGTAGTAGGTGATGATCCCCAAATATCAGAATGTATAAGATCAAATGGTACATGAGAAACAGAAGTACTTGCATTAAATGATGAAGCATGTTATTTTGCAAGTTGACAAGATAAACAATCCAAAGTATCAGGAATGACATGACCTAACTGACTAGTAAAAACTAAAGATATTAATCGACTAACAGAAATATGTCCTAAACGACAATGCCAAATATTAAAAGAAGACATGCTGGAAGCAGATGTATGAGCAGCTACCGGAGTGGAGTCTGGAACATGAAGATGAATGAGCTCGTAGAGACATCTATGCTTACGGTCGATCCCAATAGTTTGTCCCGTCTGAGGGTCCTGTACCAAACAACCATTAGTAGAAAATGTGACAATTAGACCAAGCTCATATAATTGACTAATAGAAATAAGATTTAAAGTGAGAGTAGGAATATGATAAATATTTGATAAGGATGGATAAAAGGTGGAAACAGAACCAATATGACTTACAGACATAACAGAACCATCAGCAGTATGAATGGAGGGAATATGAGAAGAGGAAGAAATAGAAGAAAATAGGGCAGAACTAGAAGTCATATGATTGCAACATGTTGAGTCAAAATACCAGGGAGATGTACCTGAAGTCACAGATAGAGCAGTAGAAGGAGATGTACCAAAGGTGGTGAGAAACTGTTTGAACATAGCTTCAACATCAGTTTGGGAAAAGACAAAAGTGGCTGGATCTAATGGCTCAGAAAATTCCTCAGAGGTAGCAGCAGCAGTGCAATGAGCAGGCAGAGATCTAGACTGATTCCAGGGACATTATGAACAACCTCATGATAAAGTCCCACGAGTAATAGATGAGCGGTCTGGATTGCGAAAACAATCTTGCTGCAGATGACCAGAATAATCTTGTTGCAGTACCGACAGGATCTGACTGGTCAATGAAGGAGAAGATAAGTAGAAGAAAGGCCCAAATTCTGACAATAATTGTAAGTAGTAGGCCGCTTGGTGGTTGGTGCAGAAGAACTTAGTGATTGGGGAGTGGCAAGAATTGTATCCACATGATGAGTCTTCAAAGGGCCAAAACGAGTCTCCTCAGATAATAACTCAGAAATAGCCTACTCAAAAGTGGACAATGGAGTGCGATGAAGCAAAGATGCATGCACGGGCTCAAACTGGGTAGTGAGAGCCATAAGAAATTGAACCAATCATTGGTGATTATGATACTAAGTGAATAAAGTAGCATATTCAATATGAGGCCAAGCAGGTTTAGAGAGAGCGAGCTGGTTCCAAAGAGAATATATCCGTGAGAGGAAATCATTAACAGATTGACCAGGCTCTTGACGCAAGCGATGAAGTTGACTTTGAAGCTGATACTGATGAGTAAGACCAGTAGTCTAATAACGTTTTGTCAAAAAATCCCAAATGCCTTTGGCAAGAGTAGTCATAGAGTCAAGTTGAAAACGACCAAATTGTAAACTAATAGAGGTGACAGAAATATTCCGAAGCCAAGTGATGATCTAGTAATTCTTACTGTCCCAGTCCTCTAAACGGTCTGCATATGTGGTAGTTGTTTCATGAACCTCTTTCACTAGTTGAACCACATCCCTAGTGATAATGCGCTAGAGTTTTTTCTCTTTTAGAAAAAATATGACAACCCTAATCTATGTTATGCTAATTAATTTTAATTATGCTTATAATCATGAGATTGATATGATTTTGAAGGCTAATTATGTGATTATATGCGTTTTTGAATTTCTATCTGTTTACCGTAGGAAAATCTATTTGATTTTCTATTATAAAATTTAAATTGAAGACCGTAGAGGCGACAAAAATTGAAATTGGTTGTGTTATTGTGATTAGCCTAATTTTTAGAGTCTACGGTAAAATTTGATTAAAAATTGACTTGTATTGAATTAATTAGATTAAATTGATTAAATTAAGCATAATAAATTAGTTTTAATTAAGGTTGATTAGGGAAGTGTATATATAGAAGCTAAATGTGCTTAAGCTCATTACATGAGCTCAAAATATGAAAATAAACACTCTAGAGAGAGTGTGATCCAATTCTAGAGAGAGGAAGAGTGCATCCTTGAAGGTTTGGCTAGAGAATTCAAGAATTGGGAGAATTAGCTTAAGAACTAGCTAAAGTTTAGAAGGTTGAAGCCTCTAAGTGAGTAATTGAACTCACATTCATGAGTTTAAATTCATAGCTAAGTGAATTCAAAGAGGATATGAAGTTAAGAACAAGATTTGAGTTGGAAATGACGAAATTGAGATCAATATGTACATGCATGTAACAAATTGCTATGAATCTTCATGTTTGTGTGTAAGACATGTTAAATAAGTTGAATTAATAGTCATTTGAGACATGCATCCATAAATAGTAAGGTTATAAGGCTTAATTACATGTTTTGAAGGTGATGAACTCATGTAAGATCATACATGCATGAGTCTCAAAGTTATGATCATGAAATTGAATTATTTGAGCTTGTACGAAGAATTTTATAGCGAATTGAACTTCAATTCTTGTAAAATTAACTTTTATTTTCATGATAGAAGTTATTTTCCCAAGATACGGAACTTAACATGCAAGAAAAACAAGTTAGGATCAGGTTTTGAACTTCAAACACAGTTCTGAAAATTCTAGAATTCGACATGTCTGTTCGAGCGAGGAAAGGGTCGCTCGAGCGAAAAAATCAAGCTCCCAAGAGTTTTGCAGACATTGATGTCCGCTCGAGCGAAAAAAATTGCGCTTGAGAGCCCACTCACATGTTTTGACTCTTGGCTCGAGCAACCAAAGTCACACTCAAGAGCGAAAATGTGGCAACCAATACTTTTGCAAATCAAATGGGGTCCGCTCGAGCGAGAAAAGCTACTCTCGAGCGAAGGGCCCTGTTTCAGAAACTTTTGAAAAGCTGTTTATGTTCCAAATTCCGTCTTCTTTCATTTCTGGGCATTCTTAGGCACACATTAAGCATCCTAAATGAATTAAAGGACACGAAAGAGGCCTAAGAACATTTAGTAAACTAAAGAACGGGTTAAATTGTATTATGACCCAATGTGTCATGAATTGTGTAGGGTCAAATGCAAGGGCAAATCAAGTACCGAAACACTGTGAGTAATATCTTAGCAAAGATATTTTTGTATATGCATTACTTTCTAAATGATGCCTATGTGATAAGGTTCTAAATTTTTGAAGTGATATTATGAATGAATATACTAATCACTTAATTCGGAATGAAATATGCGAAATGATCGACATATGGGTATGAAATAGGCCTAAGGCCATTCAGTATATTCGGTAAGGATATGGATTGGGCCTAAGGCCGTTCTGTATAATTGTTGAATGGGCTGAAGACCGTTCGGGATAAGGAATTGAATGGACCTAAGGTTGTTTTGGATACAAGAATGAATATGTATATGACCATGGATTTAAATGTGTGCACACAAATGTGTATATGCATTGGACCTAAGGTCATTCTGTGTGAATTGGACCTAAGGCCATTCTGTGTGTATTGGACCTAAGGTCGTTCTGTGTGTAATGAACCCAAGGTCGTTCTGTGTGTATTGGACCTAAGGTCGTTCTGTGTGTAATGGACCAAAGGTCGTTTTGTGTGTATTGGACCTAAAGTCATTCTGTGTGTAATGGACCCAAGGTTGTTCTGTGTGTAAGTTGGACCCAGGGTCGTTTTGCCCATGATGGACGCAAGGTCGTTTTGTATGCTACATAGACCTGAGGTTGTTTCGTGTTTAAGAAATGATAGAAAGGACCTGAGGTCATTTTGCTTTATTATTGATTTCCAAGCATAATAGTAAATTATGATTGTAAGAATTTTGTTCATGAATTCCTTTACTTTGGTATTATTCACTGGCCGTTAACTCACTCTTTATTTATATGTATGTAGGTGAGAAGCGAGATGTCTAGTCTCAACCCAAATGAGCAATGAGAAAGCAAGATCGCCTCACGCAAAAGGCCTTACTTTTGTTTTGTTTTCCCTTTTGCTCTTTTGCGGTCATGTATGGCCGAGTTATGTATAACCTTGGTCCTTGTTAACACTGATTCTTGAACGATCCTGGATTTATGTAGTACTTAATATGGATGTGTGCATAGTGTGAGTTATTACACTTTTATGAGAAAGTTTTTGGTTAAGCTATGTTTGCACAGCTCATTGGACAATCTTTGTAAGTTCTTGCTTCTGCTATTTGGTCCCTGTAATTAAATATGATTTTATTTCTAACTGAGGCTATAGGTAATCTCATGATTATTGGCCAGTTATGACCCTAATCTATAGGGGCGGGTTCGGGCCATGACAAAGTGGTACCAGAGCACGAGTAATAATTCACACCCTTGTCCAAATGAGCAATAGAGTGTCTAGAAAAGACCTAACTTGCATTTATATGATAAGTATATGTGTGAAATGCATTGAGAACTTGCTAAGTGGATTGAAGTATGCAACTATGTGATATATAATTGTTGCCTAGTTGTATTAATGTACTCTTCTGTACATGAATGTTGTGTATATCTTTTGTATGAATTATAATGCAAGTCTTATTAGATAATGGTGAGAACAAGAGCCGATGAGCTAGAAGAGTCCTCCACTACTCAGCTAGACCGAATAGAGAGAATGATGCAAGACATGGCAGAAACACTAAGGCAACAACAATGGCAACACCCGAAACCCCCACCTCCGGTACAACCTATACCGAATTTTCCAAATGATGACCAAACAATTGCACTTACTAAAGAATTCAAGAAAATGAAACCACCATTGTTCCACGGGGGCGTGGACCGATTGAAGGCTAGAGCTTGGGTCCTTGGTATTGAGAAGTTATTTGAAGTATTCCCATGCCTGGAGACACAAAAAGTGCAATTGGCCACCTTTACACTAGAAGATGAAGCAAGAAAGTGGTGGATACTAATCCCTAATAATAATAAGGGCATTGACTAGGTGCAATTTCTTGCACTCTTTTATAAGAAATACTTTCCATAGTGTGTTCGTGATAGAAAGGTGTTGAAATTTGAAGGACTGTGTCACGACCCGAACCCGCCCCTATGGGTTAAGGCCATAACCAGCTAGTAATCACGAGATTACCTACGGCCTCAAACCAAATAAGACAAAACTCATCAGAGTAAAGGGGCCAAACGGAAGCAAATTTAAAACTTTGTCCATAGAGCCGTGCTTATATGCACATCATAACATTCCACATTTACATATGTTAATAACTCACAACAGAAAGTGTAGTAGCATAAGGTTCTGTACAGACAGGATCATTCAACTCTAAGTCAGCCAAACAAAACTATACACAGATGTATACCGAAGTCCTCGCCAACATGACAAAATACACAGAAAGACAAAAGGGTGAAGACGTGTCTCGTGCGTGAGACACAAGGGCTGACTCTTCAAACTTTGGTTGTTCCATACAGACTTCACTGAGGCTGGGTCTGGACCTCTCTTGGCTCACCTACAAACACATGATTGACCGTGAGCGAAAGCCCAGTGAATAATATCAAATAAAGAATATATATTGGAACAATATACATCAAACGGACTTGGGCCCAATTTATATTTCTAACTAGTACATACATACATAGACATATGTAAGTTAAGTAACTACGGTTCCAAACACATCATACGGCCTCGGGACCAATTCATTAGTATCATTCAAGTCAAACTGTTATTCGTGTCAAACTGGCCTTTGGCCTATTCAATCTTTCATGTCAAACTGGCCTCTGGCCCGTTCATTCATGTCAATCGGCCTTCGGCCCAATCATTCATGTCAATCAATCTTCGGCCCAATCATTCATGTTAATCGGCCTTCAGCCCAATCATTCATGTCAATCGACCTTCGGCCCAATCATTCATGTCAATCGGCCTTCGGCCCAATCATTCATGTCAATCGGCCTTTAGCCTAATCATTTATGTCAATCGGTGTCCACCATTCAAATTAATGAACTTACAAAACTTACATAGAAGTAAACAATTTGACGACAACATATTTCAAATATCTTGTTAAGATATTACTCACAGTGATCGGCTTGTAGGTTTGCCCTGGAGCTTGACCCTACACATCACATAGCACATATGGGTCACAAACGATTCAATCCATTCTTTAATTCACATATTCCTCTTTAGGTTTCATTCTTATCTCTTTAACTCAATTACAATGCTTAATGCATGTCTAAGAGTGCTTGCAAGTGAAAGAGAATGGAAAACGAAACACAGAATACACTTTCAAAATTTCAGAAAATAGGGTCCCCGCTCGAGCGGACCCATTAGGTCTGCAAAAGTACTGGATGCATCAAATTTACGCTCGAGCGTGAAGTCTGGCGCTCGAGCTGAAGGTCTGTCTACATAGCTCCCCGCTCGAGCGTGGACTTTCCCGCTCGAGCGGACATCCAAGTCTGCAAAAATACTGGGAGCACGAAATTCACGCTCGAGCGTCGGTTTCCCCGCTCGAGCGGACATCAAATTTTCTGGGTTTTCCAGAACATGTTCTTGAGTCGAAATTTGACATTCAAAGGTTCCAAAACACATGATTTCGGTTAAAAAACATGCAAACACATTACATTACATGGGAGTATAAAAGTATGACACCAAATTGTTCAAAGTCATCATATAATTCCCGAATAGATCGACATTTCTTTCGTATGATCAAAATCCAAACATTCAAACTTCATACCAATTCCATAACTTCTTCAATCATGCATGCATGTCAAATTTTGACTTCATTTCTATTACAAATGGTACAAATGATGCTCCAAATCATGAAGCTACACAAAACTACTCATGCATGTAAGGTTTGATGCTCCATTCTTCATATTTAACATGCTACATGCTAGAACACCCAAAATTGTAACAATTATACACATCCATGTTCATTTTAACTTCAAATTCAACTCAATCTTAGCCATGAGCTACCATACCACTTGATTTCACAAAATTACATACTCAATTCATAAGTCAAGGATCGATTACTCACCTAGGAGCTTCACGCACTCAATGTTCTTCGAGTTTTAACTTCCAATTTCACAATCTTGAATCAAAATGCATAACTCCTCCTCTCTCTCTCTAGAACCGGCCCTCTTTCTCCCTCTCTAGAGAAATCTCAGCCCAAATGGATAAAAGAGAGGAATTGAGTGCATTGTGCCCTTTCATGTAAGTCCCACTAGTCAAAATTATTAATATTAAATAATTGGACACTTAATTAATCGTTCTGAATCTAATTATTTTGATCCGAAACAATTTTCAATTAAATTTCACCGTAGGCTCTAAAAATTATGCCAATCACAATGGCATAATCAATTTCGGTTTCGGTGGCCGATAGGGCTTCAATTTAAATTCCAAAGTAGATAATCAAACAGATATTCCTACGGTGAACAGATAGAAATTCAAAACCACATATTTTCACATAATGGCACACAAAATCATATCAAAACACATAATCACATTTGTATTAAGGACCAATTAGCATAATAAGGGACAGGGTTATCACAGACTGAAACAAGGCAATCTGACTGTAGCTGAGTATGAAGCCAAGTTCACCGAATTGGCTAGATTTGATCCACATATGGTTGACACCGACTATAAAAAGGCGAGAAAGTTTGAAAATAGTCTTCGCAATGACTTCCTAGAAAATGGTGAATGTGTTAAAATTGCCCACATATGTTGATGTGCTAGATCGAGCTTTAATATCAAAAATTAACATGGCCAACCAAGGTAAGCTGCCAGTTGACTAGAAGGCTAAGAGGCAAGACTTTTTCTCAGGGAAGAGATCATCAAAAAAACAAAATACGGGGTCCTTAAGCACTTCGGGTTCCACTAGAAATACAACACTGACGTGTACTCAATGTGGTAAGTAGCATCGTGGGGTTTGTTACCATATTTTCAGGCCTTGCTATAAATGTGGTGAAATGGGACACATGGCAAGGGATTGCACCCAACTTGAGCAACAAAAAAGTAAGAAACCAGCTGCTAGTTCGACCGACTCCATTCCAAAACAAGGAAACACCACAAAGCCTGCTACTACCAGTGACACAATGAGAAAAGGGAGAGTATGTGCACTTGTCCCAGGTGACACACGGAATACTGAAGTCATTATCTCAGGTACTATCTCTATATGTAATCAAGATGCTTTTGTATTAATTGACTCTAGTTCAACACACTCCTTCGTAACTTATGCATTTGCATCTAGATTGAGTAGACCTCTAAAATCATTGTCATATTTATTACATGTATCTGCTCCATCTGGGGAATCTGTGTTGTGTACATCTGTGTGCCGATTTTGTGATATGCAAATTGGGAATGCTACTTTATATGTAGATTTGTTACCCTTGGACTTTAGACATTTTGATGTAATTCTGGGTATAGACTAGTAATCTAAATACTGTGCCACCATCGATTGTGTAACGAAACAAGTTGTATTTAGACTACCAGGGCAGGAAGAAATTGTGTTTATGGGTAATGGGGTAGTGCCTCCACCTTATTTGATATTTGCAATGAAAACATGTAAATTGATCAAGAAAGGGTGCCAGGGTTACTTGTGTAGTGTATTATCTGAACAATCTACGCATGTTGAATTGAATAATATTTTTGTTGTCCAAGAATTTCCAGATGTATTTCCTGATGAATTGCCAGGGGGATTGGTGGACAGAGAGATAAAGTTTACCATTGATGTTGTCCCAGGCACCCAGCTTATCTCAAAAACTCTTTATAGAATGTCCACTATTAAAATGAAAGAACTGAAAGAACAGTTGCAAGACTTACTAGACAAAGGGTTTATTTGACCAAGCACTTTGCCATGGGGCGCTTCCCTGTTATTTGTAAAAAAGAAAGACAGAACCTTACGTTTGTGCATTGACCACCGGGAACTAAACAAGGTAACGGTCAAAAATAAATACCCGTTACCCCGTATTGATGACTTGTTTGATCAGTTGCAGGAATCACAAGTATTTTCTAAAATTGATTTGAGATCCGGATACCACCAGTTGAAGGTGAAGGCAGAAAATGTTGAGAAAATCACATTTAGAATGAGATATGGTCACTATGAATTTCTTGTTATGCCGTTTGAAGTGACTAATGCACCTACAACATTTATGGACCTCATGAACCAAATTTTCAAAACTTATCTGGATGAATTTGTTGTGGTTTTTATTGATGATATTTTAATATATTCAAAGAGCAGACTTGAACACGAACAACATCTGAAAGCTGTCTTGTAAACACTTAAAGAAAAGAAATTATTTGCTAAACTTACGAAATGTGAATTTTGGTTGGATGAGGTTGTTTTCTTAGGGCATGTCATTAACAAACATGGGATTTTGGTAGACCCACAGAAGATAGAGGCAATTATAAACTGGCCTACACCAACAAATGTAACGGAAATCCATAGTTTCATGGGCTTAGCTGGGTACTACAGACTGTTTGTGAAAGATTTTTCAAAAGTAGTTGTACCTCTTACCCAACTTACACGCAAGGGACAACCATTTGAATGAAATGAAGAAAGAGAATCTGCTTTTCAATAACTGAAAACGAGACTAACCACTGCACCGGTGTTGACATTGCCCACAGGTACGAAAAACTTTGCGATTTATAGTGATGCATCTTATAAGGGTTTGGGTTGTGTATTAATGCAAGAAAGATGGGTAACTGCTTATTCCTCCCGGCAATTAAGACCACATGAGAAGAACTACCCAACACATGACCTGGAATTGGCCGCAGTTGTATTTGCTTTAAAAATTTGGCAGCATTACTTGTATGGGGCAAAATGCAAAGTTTACACAGACCACAAAAGTTTGAAGTATTTCTTTACTCAAAATGAGTTGAATATATGCCAAAGGAGATGGCTTGAACTAATAAAAGACTATGACCTTCATATTCAGTATCATCCCGGGAAAGCCAATACAGTGACTGATGCCTTGAGCAGGAAATCGACAGGGAGTTTAGCTTGCTTACTGACTGAACAGAAGGAAGTCTTGCAAAATTTTGAGAACTCCAAAATTGAGGTAATATTACATGAACAAAGTGGGTTAATAGCCGCCATTTCATCCGAACCAACAATCATCGATGAAATCAAACGGAGGCAAAAGGAGGATGAATTCCTGAATAAGATAGTTGATGAATCTGAGAAAAATCTGAAACCGGGATATAATATTGTAAATAAAGTGTTGAAATTGCAAGATAGATTGTGTATTCCAAACATCCCTAAGTTGAAGAGGAAAATTCTTGATGAAGCTCACAAATAAATGTTTGCTATGCATCTGGGTAACAACAAGATGTGTCGGGACTTAAAGCAGAGTTGTTGGTGGCCAAATATGAAACGTGAGATTGCATAATATATATCTAAATGTCTTCAATGTCAGCAAGTTAAAGTTGAACACCAGAAACCGGCAGGTCTACTTCAACCTCTCCCTGTTCCAGAATGGAAGTGGGAGCACATAATTATGGATTTTGTTGTTGGCCTACCTTGGACACCTAGAGGTATGGATTCTATTTGGGTTATAGTTGATAGACTGACTAAATTTGCACACTTTCTGCCTGTGAAAACTACATATGATGCATACCAATTAGCCATTATTTATGTCGATGAAATTGTTTGTTTACATGGAGTTCCGATGTCTATTGTGTTGGATAAAGACCCGAAATTTGTGTCTAGATTCTGGAAAAGCCTACAAGCGGCAATGGGGACGGAGTTCAGGCTTAGTACAGCATTCCATCCACAAACTAATAGACAATCAGAACGGACTATACAGACTCTATAAGATATGCTCAGAATGTGTGATTTAGATTTTCAAAGAAATTGGGAGACTTATCTACCGTTGGCTGAATTTGTGTATAAAACATGGTGCCATATGAAGCTTTGTATGGCCGAAAATGTAGATCTCTGATATGTTGGACTAAAGTCGGGGATAGGGTCTTGCTTGGACCTGAGCTTATGCAGACAACTACTGATAAAATTAAAGCCATCCAACAAAGGCTTAAGATAGCTTAAAGCCGACAAAAGAGTTATATAGATGTTAGGAGAAGGCTTCTTGAATACGAAGTCAGTGATCATGTGTTCATTCGTGTAAATCCGATAAAAGGCCAATTAACGTTCGGCAGGAAGGGTAAATTATCGCCTCGTTACATTGGACCGTTTCAAATGTTAGAAAGGCTTGGTCCAGTTGCTTATAAAGTTGCCTTACCGCTAGGAATGGAACAAATGCACAATGTATTTCACGTATCAATGTTGAGAGGCTATCTCCAAGATCTGTTCCATGTGATTGACTATCACTGAATAACACTTGATGAAAATATAGAGTACGGAGAATGGCCAGAACGGATCATCGACTGACAAGTAAAGCGACTGAGAAACAAATCCATCCAAATGGTGAAAGTGGAATGGAAAGAACATTATGGTAAGGATGCCACGTAGGAGAATAAAGAAAAAATGCAACAACACTACCCACATTTGTTTTCAACGGAAGGTAACACAAGTTTGAGCAACCAAACTTCCTAAAAAGGGGAAGAATGTGACAACCCTACTCTGTGTTATACTAATTAATCTTAATTATGCTTATAATTATGAGCTTGATATCATTTGGAATGCTAATTATGTGATTATATGCGTTTTTGAATTTCTATCTGTTTACCGTAGGAAAATCTATTTGATTTTCTATTATAAAATTTAAATTGAAGACCATAGAGGCGACAGAAATTGAAATTGGTTGTGTTATTGTGATTAACCTAATTTTTAGAGTCTACGGTAAAATTTGATTAAAAATTGACTCTGATTGAATTAATTAGATTAAATTGATTAAATTAAGCATAATAAATTAGTTTTAATTAAGGTTGATTAGGGAAGTGTATATATAGAAGCTAAATGTGCTTAAGCTCATTACATGAGCTCAAAATCTGAAAATAAACACTCTAGAGAGAGAGTGAGCCGATTCTAGAGAGAGGAAGAGAGCATCCTTGAAGGTTTTGCTAGAGAATTCAAGAATTGGGAGAATTAGCTCAAGAACTAACTAAAGTTTGGAAGGTTGAAGTCTCTAGGTGAGTAATTGAACTCACATTCATGAGTTTAAATTCATAGCTAAGTGAATTCAAAGAGGATATGAAGTTAAAAACAAGATTTGAGTTGGAAATGACGAAATTGAGATCAATATGTACATGCATGTAACAAATTGCTATGAATCTTCATGTTTGTGTATAAGACATGTTAAATAAGTTGAATTGATAGTCATTTGAGACATGCATCCATAAATAATAAGGTTAGAAGGCTTAATTACATGTTTTGAAGATGATGAACTCATGTAAGATCATACATGCATGAGTCTCAAAGTTATGATCATGAAATTGAATTATTTGAGCTTGTACGAAGAATTTTATAGCAAATTGAACTTCAATTCTTGTAAAATTAACTTTTATTTTCATGATAGAAGTTATTTGCCCAAGATACGGAACTTAACATGCAAGAAAAACAAGTTAGGATCAAGTTTTGAACTTCAAACACAGTTCTGGAAATTCTAGAATTCGACAAGTCTGTTCGAGCGAGGAAAGTGTCGCTTGAGCGTAAAAATCAAGCTCCCAGGAGTTTTGCAGACATTGATGTCCGCTCGAGCGAGAAAAATTGCACTCGAGCATCCACTCACATGTTTTGACTCTTGGCTCGAGCGACCAAAGTCACGCTCGAGAGCAAAAATGAGGCAACTAGTACTTTTATAGACCAAAGGGGGTCCACTCGAGCGAAAAAAGCTACTCTCGAGCGGAGGGCCCTATTTCAGAAACTTTTGAAATGTGGTTTATGATCCAAATTCCATCCTCTTTTATTTCTGGGCATTCTTAGGCACACATTGAGCATCCTAAATGAATTAAAGGATACGAAAGAGGCCTACGAACATTAAGTAAACTAAAGAACGGATTGAATTGTATTATGACCCAATGTGTTATGAATTGTGTAAGGTCAAGTGTAAGGGTGAATCAAGCACCGGAACATTGTGAGTAATATCTTAGCAAAGATATTTTTTTAATATGCATTATTTTCTAAATGATGCCTATGTGATAAGGTTCTAAATTTTTAAAGTGATACTATGAATGAATATTCTAATCACTTAATTCGGAATGAAATATGCGAAGTCATCGACGTATAGGTATGAAATGGGCCTAAGGTCGTTCAGTATATTTAGTAAGGATATGGATTGGGCCTAAGGCCGTTTTGTATAATTGTTAAATGGGTTGAAGGCCGCTCAGGATAAGGAATTAAATGGACCTAAGATTGTTTTGGATACAATAATGAATATGTATATGACCATGGATTTAAATGTGTGCACACAAATGTGTATATGAATTGGACCTAAGGTCGTTCTGTGTGTAATGAACCCAAGGTCGTTCTTGTGTATTGGACCCAAGGTCGTTCTGTGTGGATTGGACCTAAGGTCGTTCTGTATGTAATGGACCTAAGATCATTCTGTGTGTATTGGACCTAAGGTCGTTCTGTATGTAATGGACCCAAGGTCGTTCTATGTGTATTGGGCCTAAAGTCGTTCTGTGTAATGGATCCAAGGTCGTTCTGTATGTAAGTTGGACCCAAGGTCGTTTTGCCCATGATGGACCCAAGGTCGTTTTGTGTACTACATAGACTCGAGGTCGTTTCGTGTTTAAGAAATGATATAAAGGACTTGAGGTCGTTTTGCTTTATTATTGATTTCCAAGCGTGATAGTAAATTATGATTGTAAGAATTTTGTTCATGAACTCCTTTGCTTTGGTATTATTCACTAGGCGTTAGCTCACTCCTTGTTTATATGTATGTAGGTGAGCAGCGGGATTGTAAAGACCCAAATAAAATAAAATAAGATAAAAATAAAAATAAAATAAAAATGTGGTGGAAATTTTTTTTTGAAAGGGACTTGCTCACTCTCGATGGGAAAGTGTTTAATATATATATATATATATATATATGTACTTATCTCTCTCTCTCTCTCTCTCGTAGAGGAATATAAAAAGAAAGAAGTGGATGCTTTTATCATGAAAGGGGAACACACGGTATAGAAAATGATTAAAGAGAGAAGTGAGTATTGGTGTGGGTTCAAAAGGGTGTAAAAAATATTTCCTAGGGAGAGAGAGAGAGAGAGAGAGAGAGAGAGAGCGAAGTGCAGGGCAAGAAGTGGGGATGAGCTGCATGGTAGTTTCAATCAATGGGAAGAGGATAATGTTTGGCTGTGGTATGCACATGGGTTATCTCGATCACTGCCGATACCCCGATTTCTCTCTCATCTCTAAATCTGGTGACTTCGACAACGCTCTATCCTGCATCATCATTACCCATTTTCATGCAAGAAGTGGGGATGAGCTGCATGGTAGTTTCAATCAATGGGAAGAGGATAATGTTTGGCTGTGGTATGCACATGGGTTATCTCTATCACTGCCGATACCCCAATTTCTCTCTCATCTCTAAATCTGGTGACTTCAACAACGCTCTATCCTGCATCATCATTACCCATTTTCATTTGGATCATATCGGAGCTCTTCCATACTTCACTGAAGTTTGTGGATACGATGGACCTGTTTACATGACGTACCCAACAAAAGCTTTGGCTTCATTGATGCTGGAGGATTATCGACGGGTGATGGCTGATCGAAAGGGAGAAGAAGAACAGTTCACCTCTGAGAACATTGTGCAATGCATGAAGAAAGTTCAGCTGTGGATCTGAAATGGACTGTACAGGTTGATAAAGACCTTCAGATCCGTGCCTACTATGCTGGACATGTTCTTGGAGCTGCAACGATTTATACAAAAGTAAGAGATGCTGCTATAGCGTACATAGGGAAATATTTGTTGCTGGGTTAAACGAAGAAATCGTTGCCTCTCCTGAGCAAATCCTTGAACTTATGGAGTTTGGTGAATATTATTGACATAACTCAATGCCTATCTCATTAATGTTGAGCAGCAATACACAATAGAGAAGGGGAATATGGATGATACTGCTAAAACGGATGGATGATACGACTGAAGCTAAATCTTATCAAGATTAAATTAATGCAATTTTGGGTGAGTACATTTGTGTCTTAGAAATGACTATTTGACATGGTTAAAAATCCACCCTTTATTCTTTTAAAATTGGTTCATTCAAAAATACGTTTGCTTGGACCTTTTTAGTCCCATTTACACACTTGCTCTTGCCCATGAGCTCCTTTGAGTGAATTTTGGAAGCAAGCAAAATCTTTATGAACCATTAATCTGATGGTGCACTTCTATGAACATGTTAGGATAAAAACACCTACATGGTATGCATGAATGTTCTCTCTATGGGTGGAAAGGATCTTGGGAATGACACTATGGAAGTGTTATCCCTTTAACCTGTTCTTGAGGCCAAAGTGAAGAACTTGGTGAGAGCAACATTTTGATCGGTGGAGATCAAAATCCGACAAGATCAAAAATTTGGATTTTTGGCTTGTTTCCTCTTCTAGCTTGAGGTAGGGATTTTCTACACTCTAATATGGTTTTTAGCTTAGTTATTTGCTATTGTGTATAGATGATGAGATTTGGTTGTGGTTTGGACAAATCTAGGATTTGGGTGTAAAATGAAAAGAAGAGTTTTGATGAATATGAGGTAAACGAGTATGAGGCTTGAATATAAGATCATGTTGTGCCAATATAGTTGATTTTGGTGTTTGGGTTGATATTTGGTGAAAGGGGGATTTTGCTCTAATTTTGATTAAATTATTATTTTGCATAAATAATTGGGATTAACATTGAAAACATGAAATTGGAAGGTTGTGATTATAAATGGTGATATTGGATATGTATTATCTCACCTATGAAAGTTTTGAATAAACTATTTATTTTGATATTGAACATGTAAGAACCCGCATTTTTCATCTTAATCATGTTCATGAGCATTTGTGTGATTATGACTTGTTAAGCTTGCATGTGTATGTTGTGGCTTGTTTTGCTTTAGCAAGTGAGATCCATGCCTTGTTTTGAAGCCTTGTGATTTGTCTAAGTGTTGTGTGCTTGCCTGAGTTATGTTAGCCGACGTTATGCCTAGATCAATCCAAGCCGAGGTCATTCTCAGTCTAGAAGTATCTTGGAACCCCTTGTTGACTCCGTCCTTGCCTTGACACAGTAGCCGAGATGTTACCTTACACCCAAGTGAACTCGTCCTGGAAGTGGTATGACCTAGGCCGAGGTGTGGCGCATCTAGGCCAAGATGTGGCACAGCTTAGTCAAGGGTTGTCCTTCCTAGCCGAGGTCATTGTCACCTTAGTTCCCGAAGTCCTTTGTTAGCCGATGTCATAGCCTGTCAGAGAGCCCATACCGCTTTGCTTGTTGAACACCCTTCCACCATGCTTTGTCTGGTCTGTCAGTCACCTTTTCAGGAAAAACCCAACCAGTCGCCGCCACGTGTCTCAGCAGAGGATTAACCCCAGAACCGGGTATAGAAAACTATCATTTGGTGTCATAACCTTGTCTTGTAGAGAGAGAAGCTCTAGGAGGAAGAAAGAGTTTTAGAGTAAAGAAGTAGATCTTCAAGCTTGATTCCTAGAGATCCAACCGTTAGATCCGCGTTCTAAGGTTAGATTCTTGATCTACTCGTGATGTTCCTTATGTTCATGTATTTGCATTGCATGATCGGACATGATTTGTAAGCCATGCATCATCTTGAAATCCGGTTTTAGAAAGAGAAAATGGCATTCATGAGTTCTTCAAGAAAAGTTATGTTTTGATCCGAAAGCTCTTTGACTAGACTCATGTTTTGTGTTTGTTCTTGCATGATTTCCAACTATGGGTACCCAGGTCCATGTTTTCAAACTTGTAACATGAAAATCCCAGATTTGTGATGACAGATTGGTATCATCGAACATTCATATTTTCCATGTTTTCATACTCATGTTCTTCATATTCACCAACAGAGGGAAAACCCAGAGTTTCCCGACCTCTTTTCCTTGCCTGTGGCCCTCGGAAACACACCTCGGCTTAGACCTGGTTGGTGCCCAGTATGTCTTCCAAAATCATTTGCATGCATGTTAGACTTGTTTTGAGGAATATGTTCAAGTACGCTTTGCCATGTGATTGTAGGACTTGGACCTTGCTTGACCCCGACGTTTGAAGAATTATGTGAGTGGTATTTTTAATAAAGCTATGTTACACTTGCTTTCATAAATCTCGTCTTGCCTTGTTTTGAAAAGTACTTGATCTAGCATGAATGCCTATCCCTATTTTTGTATATCAAATGCTATCTTGTTTTGATGACTTGTCTTGACAGTCCTTAGTGCTAAAGGACTCTAAACTTTCGCAGCACAGCTTGTCTTGACAGTCCTTAGTGCTAGAGGACTCTAAACTTTCGCAGCACAGCTTGTCTTGACAGTCCTTAGTGCTAGAGGACTCTAAACTTTCGCAGCACTCTTGTCTTGAAAGTCCTCAGTTGCAGGGGACTATAATGTAACTGCACTCTTGCCTTGGGAACGTCATCACCCTCTTGTATTAAGTAGATGTAATAACATCCAAAGAACTTGAAAGGCCGGCAATGAGCTTGATTTCCCTCTTGATTGTAGAGTATGCTATGTATTGTTTTGAAAGAAATCTTGGATATCAATTATGCAAACCTTTATTTCTAATATCATTCACTGAGT
The DNA here is from genome assembly GCF_055761805.1 of Camellia sinensis. Classification (NCBI taxonomy): domain Eukaryota; kingdom Viridiplantae; phylum Streptophyta; class Magnoliopsida; order Ericales; family Theaceae; genus Camellia; species Camellia sinensis. Next base: position 153,677,099 of record NC_138968.1, on the reverse strand, counting down.
ATCCAAGCTCACCCTCTCTATATATATGTAGGTGATGAACAAGAAGGCATTGAGGCCTAGACGTGATTGCCGATGTGTTTTGGGTGCCTTGCCGACATGTTTTGGATTTGCGTTTTGCATCGTCTTGAAGATTATGCTTCTCGGCTTATGTTTTCTTTGTTTGTTTTTGGCACATGTCGGCTTGAGAAGCCTTTTGGTCAGGACGTGTTTTGTATCTCATTCTTGCTGTATCTAAATTGTAAGACTTGTAAAGATGTTTGATGTATGACATTCCATTGGACTTATGCACGGCTCCCATGGACTATTTAGATTTTGTATATGTATATATATTGCTTCCGCACTTGTAAGCCCCATATTTTATACTCTGATTGTGTGTGATTTTTGTAAGACGGCCTTCGGTAACCTCGGGTTACTGGCCATCACGGCACCAAACTACTAGGGGCGGTTTGGGGGCGTGACAGAACATCTCTTTAGAAATAATTGCATTGGGCTATCGATGGAGGATAGCTATGATTGTTGTAGAAATTACATGAGGATTAGGCGATTTAATGCTAATCTATTGTTGGTGTCATTGAATATGACCATGTTATAGATACATTGTATATGTATGTTTATTGGGAGGAGAAAGGGGATGTACTTCATATGTGATTATGTTTATAAATACATTGTATATGCATATTTGTTTGGGAGGAAAAAAGGGATAGACTCCATTTAAAGCAAGTTGGTCGGAGTGTCCTGGTGAAAGACCTAAAATTTTATATATAAATGGGTGCCGATTCCTTCGGACGAAATATCCGTAAAATGGCAGGTTGGAAGTGTTTATGTGAGTTTTGTATAATTGGAAAATCATTGAGTTGTAGTCTCATTTTGATTGTTAAAAGATAACGAATTTAACTCATGACTTGAGTAGCATATATGAACTGGAAATGAAATTAAAGGAAAATAGAATAAGGTTGGTCTTAGTGGCATATGGATATGAAGGTCTTGTGGATATTTCAGGATCGGTATTGTTTATGTACGTGGTATTTATACCTTTGCTAAGCCTCATAAATTGTGTTAGATTATTTCTACTGGGTTATTGGCTCACCCTATATGGGAATACCATTTTCAGGTACAGGCGAGATGCTTCCTCCAAGGCAATAGCATGGATAGAGTTTTGGAAAGCAAGGACTTCTTAATTATACCTTATGTGTGTATGTTTGTTATTTGTATAGCCAATGGCTTAAGATGTAATAAGCGAGACTCAATTTGTGTAACCAAGCAATAACTTGGAAACATGTAAGCCTACATGGCATTTAACTAGTTGTTAAACAGTGAACTCTGATATATGAAAGTATGTTGTTTCTCATATTTATTCCGCATATGAGTTATCTTTATTATATTAATTTGGGGGCGTGACAACTTGGTATCAGAGCGTACCAGGTTCGAATACTTTGGGTACATGGGGAGTGGTTAGTACCACAGTGGGTTTATCTCGCTTGATAAAGACATCTGTATGATGAGGTGATATTTGATAACATGCTTATGTGATTATATGGGTATGGGATTTGATTTATGAGATGTTGATTGGGTTTGTGAGTTCCTGGAAGTCCAGTCAGA